>NW_024424008.1:32966732-32968461 GCF_017311325.1 Ursus maritimus
ATTAATTATGAAGAGATTGAAGCAGTGATCAAAAACCTCCCCAAAAACAAGAGTCCAGGACCTGATGGATTCCCCAGGGAATTCTACCAAACATTCAAAGAAGAAATAATACCTATTCTCCTGAAGCTGTTTCAAAAAATAGAAACAAAAGGAAAACTACCAAACTCCTTCTATGAGGCCAGTATTACCTTGAACCCCAAACCAGGCAAAGACCCCATCAAAAAGGAGAATTACAGACCGATATCCCTGATGAATATGGATGCCAAAATTCTCAACAAGATCCTAGCTAATAGGATCCAACAGTACATAAAAGGATTACCCATCATGACCAAGTGGGATTCATCCCTGGTATGGAAGGGTGGTTCAACATTCACAAATTGAGCAGTGTGATATATCATATCAACAAGAAAAGAGTCAAGAACCGTATGATCCTCTCAATTGATGCAGAAAAAACATTTGACAAAATACAGTATCCTTTCCTGATTAAAACCCTTCAGAGTGCAGGGGTAGTGGGTACATTACTCAATTTCATAAAAACCATCTATGAAAAGCCTACAGCGAATATCATTCTCAATGGGGAAAAGCTGGAAGCCTTTCCCTTAAGATCAGGAACACGACAAGGATGCCCACTCTTGCCATTACTATTCAACATAGTACTAGAAGTCCTTGCAACAGCAATCAGACAACAAAAAGGGATAAAAGGTATCCAAATCGGCAAAGAAGAAGTCAAACTCTCTCTCTTCGCAGATGACATGATACTCTATATGGAAAACCCAAAAGATTCCACCCCCAAACTACTAGAAGTTATAGAGGAATTCAGTAATGTGGCGGGATACAAAATCAATGCTCAGAAATCAGTTGCATTTCTATACACGAACAATGAGACTGAAGAAAGAGAAATTAAAAAATCCATTCCATTTACAATAGCACCAAAAATCATACGATATCTCAGAATTAACTTAACCAGAGAGGTAAAGGATCTATACTCTAGAAACTACAGATCACTCTTGAAAGACCTTGAAGAACACACAAAGAGATGGAAAAACATTCCATGCTCATGGATCGGAAGAATTAATATAGTTAAAATGGCTATGCTACCCAGAGCAATCTACACTTTCAATGCCATCCTGATTAAAATACCAATGACATTTTTCAAAGAACTGGAACAAACAGCCCTTAAATTTGTGTGGAACCATGAAAGGCCCCGAATTGCCAAGGAATTGTTCAAAAGGAAAAACAAATCTGGGGGCATCATGTTGCCTGATTTCAAGCTGTACTACAAGGCCGTGATCACAAAGACAGCATGGTACTGACACAAAAACAGACACATAGACCAATGGAATAGAACAGAGAACCCAGAAATGGACCCTCGGCTCTTTGGGCAACTAATCTTTGACAAAGCAGGAAAAAACATTCAGTGGAAAAAAGACAGTCTCTTCAATAAATGGTGCTAGGAAAATTGGACAGCTACATGCAAAAGAATGAAACTTGACCACTCTCTCATACCATACACAAAGATAAACTCCAAATGGATGAAAGACCTCGATGTGAGACAGGAATCCATCAAAATCCTAGAGGAGAACATAGGCTGCAACCTCTTTGACATCGGCCACAGCAACTTTTTTCACGACTCATCTCCAAAGGCAAGAGAAACAAAAGAAAAAGTGAACTTGTGGGGACTTCATCAAGATAAAAATCTTCTGCACAGCCAAGGAAACAGTCAAAAAAA
>NW_024424008.1:32968471-32972338 GCF_017311325.1 Ursus maritimus
TGGACCATTGTGTTTTCATTCTCGTTGGTCTCCATAAATTGTTTAAATTGATTTTTAATTTACTAGTTTACCCAATCATTCTTGAGCAGGATGGTTCTTAGTTTACAAGTGTTTGAGTTTCTTCCAAATTTTTCCTTGTGATTGAGTTCCAATTTCAAAGCATTGTGGTCTGAGAATATGCAGGGAATAATCTCAGTCTTTTGGTGTCGGTCAAGACCTGTTTTGTGACCCAGTATATGGTCTATTCTGGAGAAAGTTCCATGTGCATTCGAAAAGAATGAGTATTCTGTTGTTCTGTGGTGTAGTGTTCTATATATATCTATGAGGTCCATCTGGTCTAGTATGTCATTCAAAGCTCTTGTTTCTTTGTTGATTTTCTGCTTAGGTGATCTGTCTGTTGCTGAGAGTGGAGTGTTGAGGTCCCCTACTATTAATGTCTTATTATCTATATGTCTCTTTATTCTGATTAAGAGTTGGCTTGAGTATCTAGCTGCTCCCCAGTTGGGGGCATAGATATTTATAATTGTCATATCCACTTGTTGGATACATCCTTTAAGAATAATATAGTGTCCTTCTGTATCTCTAACTACAGTCTTTAGTTTAAAATCTAATCTGTCCGATATGAGAATTGCTACCCCAGCTTTCTTTTGAGGTCCATTGGCATGAAAAATGGTTTTCCATCCCTTCGCTTTCAGTCTGCATGTATCTTTAGGTTCAAGATGAGTCTCTTGTAGACAACAAATCAAAGAATAGAGAAAGGACCCAAATTAATAAAATTATGAATGAAAGGAGAGAGGTCACAACCAACACCAATGAAATAGGAAGGATCATTAAAAACTTTTATCAATAGCTTTATGCCAATAAATTAAACAACCTGGAAGAAATGGGTGCCTTCCTGGAAACCTATAAACTACCAAGACTGAAACAGGAAGAAATTGATTTTTTTAAACAGACCGATTAATTATGAAGAGATTGAAGCAGTGATCAAAAACCTCCCCAAAAACAAGAGTCCAGGACCTGATGGATTCCCCAGGGAATTCTACCAAACATTCAAAGAAGAAATAATACCTATTCTCCTGAAGCTGTTTCAAAAAATAGAAACAAAAGGAAAACTACCAAACTCCTTCTATGAGGCCAGTATTACCTTGAACCCCAAACCAGGCAAAGACCCCATCAAAAAGGAGAATTACAGACCGATATCCCTGATGAATATGGATGCCAAAATTCTCAACAAGATCCTAGCTAATAGGATCCAACAGTACATAAAAGGATTACCCATCATGACCAAGTGGGATTCATCCCTGGTATGGAAGGGTGGTTCAACATTCACAAATTGAGCAGTGTGATATATCATATCAACAAGAAAAGAGTCAAGAACCGTATGATCCTCTCAATTGATGCAGAAAAAACATTTGACAAAATACAGTATCCTTTCCTGATTAAAACCCTTCAGAGTGCAGGGGTAGTGGGTACATTACTCAATTTCATAAAAACCATCTATGAAAAGCCTACAGCGAATATCATTCTCAATGGGGAAAAGCTGGAAGCCTTTCCCTTAAGATCAGGAACACGACAAGGATGCCCACTCTTGCCATTACTATTCAACATAGTACTAGAAGTCCTTGCAACAGCAATCAGACAACAAAAAGGGATAAAAGGTATCCAAATCGGCAAAGAAGAAGTCAAACTCTCTCTCTTCGCAGATGACATGATACTCTATATGGAAAACCCAAAAGATTCCACCCCCAAACTACTAGAAGTTATAGAGGAATTCAGTAATGTGGCGGGATACAAAATCAATGCTCAGAAATCAGTTGCATTTCTATACACGAACAATGAGACTGAAGAAAGAGAAATTAAAAAATCCATTCCATTTACAATAGCACCAAAAATCATACGATATCTCAGAATTAACTTAACCAGAGAGGTAAAGGATCTATACTCTAGAAACTACAGATCACTCTTGAAAGACCTTGAAGAACACACAAAGAGATGGAAAAACATTCCATGCTCATGGATCGGAAGAATTAATATAGTTAAAATGGCTATGCTACCCAGAGCAATCTACACTTTCAATGCCATCCTGATTAAAATACCAATGACATTTTTCAAAGAACTGGAACAAACAGCCCTTAAATTTGTGTGGAACCATGAAAGGCCCCGAATTGCCAAGGAATTGTTCAAAAGGAAAAACAAATCTGGGGGCATCATGTTGCCTGATTTCAAGCTGTACTACAAGGCCGTGATCACAAAGACAGCATGGTACTGACACAAAAACAGACACATAGACCAATGGAATAGAACAGAGAACCCAGAAATGGACCCTCGGCTCTTTGGGCAACTAATCTTTGACAAAGCAGGAAAAAACATTCAGTGGAAAAAAGACAGTCTCTTCAATAAATGGTGCTAGGAAAATTGGACAGCTACATGCAAAAGAATGAAACTTGACCACTCTCTCATACCATACACAAAGATAAACTCCAAATGGATGAAAGACCTCGATGTGAGACAGGAATCCATCAAAATCCTAGAGGAGAACATAGGCTGCAACCTCTTTGACATCGGCCACAGCAACTTTTTTCACGACTCATCTCCAAAGGCAAGAGAAACAAAAGAAAAAGTGAACTTGTGGGGACTTCATCAAGATAAAAATCTTCTGCACAGCCAAGGAAACAGTCAAAAAAATTAAGAGGCAGCCCCCGGAATGGGAGAATATATTTGCAAATGACACTACAGATAAAGGACTGGTATCCAAGATCTACAAAGAACTTCTCAAACTCAATACATGGGAAACAAATAATCAAACCAAAAAATGGGCAGAAGATATGAAGAGACACTTTTCCAATGAAGACATACAAATGGCTAACAGACACATGAAAAAATGTTCAAAATCATTAGCCATCAGGGAAATTCAAATCAAAACCACCTTGAAGTACCATGTTATGCCAGTTAGAATGGGAAAAATGGACAAGGCAGGAAACAACAAATGTTGGAGAGGATGTGGAGAAAGGGGATCCCTCCTACATTGTTGGTGGGAATGCAAGTTGGTACAGCCACTCTGGAAAACAGTGTGGAGGTCCCTTAAAAAGTTAAAAATGGAGCTACCCTATGATCCAGCAATTGTACTGCTGGGTATTTACCCCAAAGATGCAGACATAGTAAAGAGAAGGGCCATATGCACCCCAAAGTTCATAGCAGCATTGTCCACAATAGCTAAATCGTGGAAGGAGCCGAGATGCCCTTCAACAGATGACTGGATTTATAAGATGTGGTCCATATATACAATGGAATATTACTCAGCCATCAAAAAGAACAATTTCACAATATTTGCAGCAACATGGACCGGACTGGAGGAGATAATGCTAAGTGAAATAAGTGAAGCAGAGAAAGACAATTATCATATGGTTTCACTCATTTATGGTACATAAGAAGTAGGAAGATCGGTAGGAGAATATAGGGAAGAAGAAAGGGGTGGGGTAAGCAGAAGGGGGAATGAACCATGAGAGACTATGGAGTCTGAAACAAACTGAGGGCTTCAGAGGGAAGGGGGGTGGGCAATGGGATAGGCCAGTGATGGGTATTAAGGAGGGCACGTATTGCATGGTGCACTGGGTGTTATATGCACGTAATGAATCATGGAACTTTACATCAAAAACTAAGGATGTGTACTGTATGGTGACTAACGTAATAAAAAATTATTATAAAAAAATAAAAACTTTGTAAAATATTAGGCAAGTGTGGCAAAGTAGAGAAATAAATACTTGTATTTGTTTTAGGGCGCTACTTAGTGGACTATAGGGAGAAGTAGTTGGGATTATAGGTGTTAGAATTTGCTACTGCATTGGTTTATATTTAACAGTAAAGATA
>NW_024424008.1:32972348-33061841 GCF_017311325.1 Ursus maritimus
AGCCTTTCCCTTAAGATCAGGAACACGACAAGGATGCCCACTCTTGCCATTACTATTCAACATAGTACTAGAAGTCCTTGCAACAGCAATCAGACAACAAAAAGGGATAAAAGGTATCCAAATCGGCAAAGAAGAAGTCAAACTCTCTCTCTTCGCAGATGACATGATACTCTATATGGAAAACCCAAAAGATTCCACCCCCAAACTACTAGAAGTTATAGAGGAATTCAGTAATGTGGCGGGATACAAAATCAATGCTCAGAAATCAGTTGCATTTCTATACACGAACAATGAGACTGAAGAAAGAGAAATTAAAAAATCCATTCCATTTACAATAGCACCAAAAATCATACGATATCTCAGAATTAACTTAACCAGAGAGGTAAAGGATCTATACTCTAGAAACTACAGATCACTCTTGAAAGACCTTGAAGAACACACAAAGAGATGGAAAAACATTCCATGCTCATGGATCGGAAGAATTAATATAGTTAAAATGGCTATGCTACCCAGAGCAATCTACACTTTCAATGCCATCCTGATTAAAATACCAATGACATTTTTCAAAGAACTGGAACAAACAGCCCTTAAATTTGTGTGGAACCATGAAAGGCCCCGAATTGCCAAGGAATTGTTCAAAAGGAAAAACAAATCTGGGGGCATCATGTTGCCTGATTTCAAGCTGTACTACAAGGCCGTGATCACAAAGACAGCATGGTACTGACACAAAAACAGACACATAGACCAATGGAATAGAACAGAGAACCCAGAAATGGACCCTCGGCTCTTTGGGCAACTAATCTTTGACAAAGCAGGAAAAAACATTCAGTGGAAAAAAGACAGTCTCTTCAATAAATGGTGCTAGGAAAATTGGACAGCTACATGCAAAAGAATGAAACTTGACCACTCTCTCATACCATACACAAAGATAAACTCCAAATGGATGAAAGACCTCGATGTGAGACAGGAATCCATCAAAATCCTAGAGGAGAACATAGGCTGCAACCTCTTTGACATCGGCCACAGCAACTTTTTTCACGACTCATCTCCAAAGGCAAGAGAAACAAAAGAAAAAGTGAACTTGTGGGGACTTCATCAAGATAAAAATCTTCTGCACAGCCAAGGAAACAGTCAAAAAAATTAAGAGGCAGCCCCCGGAATGGGAGAATATATTTGCAAATGACACTACAGATAAAGGACTGGTATCCAAGATCTACAAAGAACTTCTCAAACTCAATACATGGGAAACAAATAATCAAACCAAAAAATGGGCAGAAGATATGAAGAGACACTTTTCCAATGAAGACATACAAATGGCTAACAGACACATGAAAAAATGTTCAAAATCATTAGCCATCAGGGAAATTCAAATCAAAACCACCTTGAAGTACCATGTTATGCCAGTTAGAATGGGAAAAATGGACAAGGCAGGAAACAACAAATGTTGGAGAGGATGTGGAGAAAGGGGATCCCTCCTACATTGTTGGTGGGAATGCAAGTTGGTACAGCCACTCTGGAAAACAGTGTGGAGGTCCCTTAAAAAGTTAAAAATGGAGCTACCCTATGATCCAGCAATTGTACTGCTGGGTATTTACCCCAAAGATGCAGACATAGTAAAGAGAAGGGCCATATGCACCCCAAAGTTCATAGCAGCATTGTCCACAATAGCTAAATCGTGGAAGGAGCCGAGATGCCCTTCAACAGATGACTGGATTTATAAGATGTGGTCCATATATACAATGGAATATTACTCAGCCATCAAAAAGAACAATTTCACAATATTTGCAGCAACATGGACCGGACTGGAGGAGATAATGCTAAGTGAAATAAGTGAAGCAGAGAAAGACAATTATCATATGGTTTCACTCATTTATGGTACATAAGAAGTAGGAAGATCGGTAGGAGAATATAGGGAAGAAGAAAGGGGTGGGGTAAGCAGAAGGGGGAATGAACCATGAGAGACTATGGAGTCTGAAACAAACTGAGGGCTTCAGAGGGAAGGGGGGTGGGCAATGGGATAGGCCAGTGATGGGTATTAAGGAGGGCACGTATTGCATGGTGCACTGGGTGTTATATGCACGTAATGAATCATGGAACTTTACATCAAAAACTAAGGATGTGTACTGTATGGTGACTAACGTAATAAAAAATTATTATAAAAAAATAAAAACTTTGTAAAATATTAGGCAAGTGTGGCAAAGTAGAGAAATAAATACTTGTATTTGTTTTAGGGCGCTACTTAGTGGACTATAGGGAGAAGTAGTTGGGATTATAGGTGTTAGAATTTGCTACTGCATTGGTTTATATTTAACAGTAAAGATAGGATTGTACATACACTAAATAATACTGTACTCCTAGCAATTGTGTTAAAACCATTAACATGTGTATATGTCATGATGTTAGTTGATTTAGAATGTATCTTATCCCTGTTTTCTCCCTGCTCTTCTTCCTCCCCTCCCCCCCCTTTTTTTTCTTCTTTCATAGCAAAATATCTCTGGGGGCTCAGGGTTTAATTCAGAGAATACTCTAAATAAAATCAGAACACTTGTGAAATAATGGTGGGAAGATGCCCAACCTTTCCTTGAGAGTACTAGATTAGACCCTCTGCCTAAGTGACCAATACTCACAGCATTTATATCGTGTGTTATTTGTGAATCTCCCCCCCCACCCCAGTTAGGCCCTCTGATCCCTCTCTAATGCCTTCCTCTCTTTCATCCTCTGAGATCCAGCATTGTGATGGTTGTNNGGAAAGTGTACAAGAGACAAATACTAAATGATCTGCCTGTGATTCAGCATGAGGGAAACTTAGAGTATATTTATGTGGACTTCTTAAAGCCAACCTAAATTAGTAGTAAAGAGGATAGAACTTGGGACCAGAAAGAACAATCTTGAATCGTGGTATGGCCTCTAATTAACTACATCAACTTGTTCTTAAATCTTGGGTCTTAAAATGAAGATCATAGAATACCTCACAGCTAATGTTTTGACAAGAGTTTAAATAAGAAGATAGTGTTTAGTATTCTTATTTTTCCATAGTAAGTGTTCTGTAACAGTTAGCTCCATTAAGATAAATGATGTTTTCCAGGGAGGCCTTTCTGCTAATAGATGGGGGTCACTGTGATGGTCAGTGAAAGCTTGGGTACATCTTTCCTGTAAGTGCCCCCTGGGTCAGCAGAACTATTTGAAGTCCTGCGGTGTCTCTTCTACACCCAGCTTGTTTTATTTAGTAAATAACCTAGATCCCACCGAACCTCACTGATCACAAGATCCCGTAGATCAGGGACACTCGAGGATTTTTGAGGCCTTGCACATAACAGGGTTTCTTAGACCAGTTCACTATCTGTATCACATTCACAAGTCAAAATGCAAAGAGTTGCTTCCTTCACTGCGAGAAGGGAACACAGTTTTGCACAGCTCTTCTTGCCTTTTACCCTTGCCTCATCCTTATCGTCACCTGATAAGCCCAGTAAAAACCATGCTTTCCATTGGCTTCCACCTACCTCTGGCAGACACTTCATTAAGGTTTTTCCATGAATCCTCACCAGAATGGCCACCCGCAACCCTCCCTGCCCTCACCTCCCTGTAATATCTGAAGTATATAATCATCATCTCCATACATAACAGCCCCAAACCCTGAGGACTTCTGTGAATTCTTTTCACCTCCTTTTTCTACCTGAGGTACTGGGTTTGGAGTGCATAGTACACTACATGGCCTCTTTATTTCCCTAACTGGGGTTTCTTAGACTGTTTTTGTAGATGTTCATTGCTTTTTGCCTCCACATGTACTCCATAGTCTCCTTTCCTCTCAGTTGGCAAAAGTAGTTTCCATGGATGAACTCTGTCCTTTTCCTTCCATGTAGGCCAGCTCCATAGCATCATCTGAAATTGTAAGCTCATGTGTAAGGGTCTCCTCTCTTCATCCTGAGAGCAGTCTGCCTTCTGTTATACAGGAAGGTACCCACTTTTCCAAGCCTCTCAGAATTCCTCTTTAACTATATATGACTGGTTCTCTTTAGAAACCTAAATTAAACAAAAGTATTTTTTCTTGGGATGCCTGGGTGGCTCAGTTGGTTAAGCATCTGCCTTCAACTCAGGTCATGATCCCAGGGTCCTGGGATCGAGTCTCACATCAGACTACTTGCTCAGCAGGAAGCCTGCTTCTATCTGTGCCTGCCACTCCCCCTGCTTGTACTCTCTCATGCAGAAATAAATATAATCTTCAAAAAAAAAAAGTATTCTCTTTCTAGATACATTCCATTTCTATGGCACCATTTGTATATGCAGTGGTCCCTTGATAGTATTTGATTCCCCAAAGGAATCTGAAAATTAATCTTATTCATATTATTACCCAATAATATCAAACACATTCCTTGCACAGAATAAGAAATAATTTGTTTTATGGAAACACCAGTTGGTGAGAAGATACCAGTTTCTAAACTAAAGAATTAAGTAGAATCCTTCACCACCGATTATTGGTTCCCAATAAAAATTAAATGAATGATCTTGGGTTAGATCTTTAGATCTCCATTTTTCTATTGCTCGAATAAGTAATATTTTGATTGTTTTCAGATATATTTAACTACTATGTTTTTTTTTTTTTTTGAAAGATTTTATGTATTTGACAGAGAAAGACACAATGAGAGAGGGAACACAAGCAGGGGGAGTGGGAGAGGGAGAAGCAGGCTTCCCACTGAGCAGGGAGCCCAATGTGGGGCTCAATCCCAGGACTCTGGGATCATGACCTGAGCCAAAGACAGATGCTTAACAACTGAGCCACTCAGGCGCCCCTAACTTCTGTGTTCTAGAGTTGTCTCCTAGTCCTATCTGAAGGATGAAAAAAGTTTGAGGACTAGAATTACAGAGCACTGGTAATCCTTATCTCATTGTTGGAGAATGCGACTCCTAAACCTCCACCAGAGTTTTGGTCACTGAAAAGATTTACTTTCCATAATAGGCTACAACTTGGATGGATTTTCATTCTAAAAACGTGCCATACATACTGAGTGGCATTGAGTGATTTTTTTCAATCCCCTTTGAATTTGTTTCAGTGAATGTAAATTGATGGATGGTGATGTTCTCCCCTCATACACAGAGAAGATTGTCATGAAGATAAAATAATGCTATGAAAGCATTTTCTAAACTGTAAAATTCCTTAAAGTGTAAGATCTCATTGTAATTTTGGGCTTGTAAAATAATACAACACCCAAACTCGAGACTCTATTTAAATGCAATGAATAAGGTGTAATTATCTGCATAGTTGTTACTTAGTCTGTTGGAAGTGTTATAAAACCAGAAGGTTTATACCCTTTGAGAATAAGTACAAAAAGTAATCTCTGTTCTAATAGGACCTTTGCTCTAGGATTATTAGCTCACAGTATGAATTTCATGTAACTTTTGACCTGTTTTAGAATCTGTAAGTACCAGATTTTGAAAAAAGTTACATTAGCATTGCAAATCAAGCATCCCTACTCAGTTGCAGCTCAAGAATCATGGTGATCTGAGCAAATTAATGCTTTTAAACCTGGAAAAATTAGAAACTGTTAAATTTAGAGTCTTTTTCAGAATTAGGAAGGGCAATCTGATTCTTCACTTAATCAATCTGATAAATTATAGAGCATAATTATATGCCTAGCAAGGATTTTGTCCATTTATCATAAGGAATAGGAGGGAAAACCATTTCGTACAGCGGAAAGAGAAGTGGAATTTTCATTAGAGAACTCAAATTTGATTCCTAACTCAACCATAGTTTAGTTTCTAGGTAAATGACTTTAATCCAGTGAATTTCAATTTCCTCAGCTATTGAACTGTTTGATAATCAAATGAAATGATTCACCAAGTTCATGTACATATTTATGTACATATGTATAATTGTTTGCAATAATAAAAGCAGGATGTTTCCCATTGAAGAAGAAGACACAGAAGCTATGTAACATAGGTGTATACAAGGGGGAAAAATGTATAGAATCACAAGCAAATATGTTTGAGGAATGTTACAAAAGAGGCAGGGAATGGCTGGAGAAAAAACAGGGTAGGAAGATAGAACCCTGATCACAGAAGTCTTTGTAAATAATGCTAATGGCTTTGGACCTTATTCTTTATGTGATGGAAAGGATTTGAAAGGTTTTTGTCTTTGATTTTGGTTTTGTTGTTTGATTTTTGGTTTTTTTTTTTTTGGGGGGGGGGGCTGTAGAACTTAGTGATTCATCACTTACATACAACACCCAGTGCTCATCACAAGTGCCGTCCTTAATACCCATCCCCCATTTAGGTCTTCCCCCACCCACTTCCCCTCCAGCAACTCTCAGTTCTCTATAGTTAAGAGTCTCTCTTGATTTGTTTCCCTCTTTTTTCCCCTTCCCCATGTTCATCTGTTTTATCCCTTAAATTCCACATATGAGTGAAATCATATGGTATTTATCTTTTTCTGACTTGTTTTGCTTAGCATAATACACTCTGGCTCCTTCCACATCATTACAAATGGCAAGATTTCATTTTTGAAAGGCTTTTTGTAGAAAATTGAGATGGTGGTATTTTTTT
Source organism: Ursus maritimus (assembly GCF_017311325.1). NCBI lineage: Eukaryota > Metazoa > Chordata > Mammalia > Carnivora > Ursidae > Ursus > Ursus maritimus. Next base: position 32,978,886 of record NW_024424008.1, read on the forward strand.
TTTTAAATTTAGCTAGATCTAAACCACAATGGTCTTAAAGTGAATCATACTTCTGTCACATTTCTGCTTTAAAACATTAATGTCTTAGAATAAACTTAGAATAAAACTAAATCAGGTATCATGATCTATAGAGACACTGCTGATCTGGTCTCTATCTACCATTCCCAACTAAGCTGTCCTGCTCTTCTCTCTTGCTCAGTACACTCACCCTCACTCCCTGAACATGGCCAAACCCTTTCTTATCTGCTAGCACATGTCGTTGCTATTCCTTCTGCCAGAAATCCTCTTCTCCATTTGATCATGCCCAGCTCAGCAAAATGTTACTTCCTCAGATACACCTTCCCTGACACTCTTTCTAATACGTTCTCCCTAATTTACTCTGTTTTATCACAGTATCACATTAAGCTTAAGTTTGTGGAGGACAAAACTATAGGCAGGGAGGAAATGCAGGAAGATGACTTTAAAGTCCATGTAAGAAATCCTATGGAGGACAAAACTACAGGCAGGGAGGAAATGCAGGAAGATGACTTTAAAGTCCATGTAAGAAATCCTATGGAGGACAAAACTACAGGCAGGGAGGAAATGCAGGAAGATGACTTTAAAGTCCATGTAAGAAATCCTATATCTTGAATTGGTGTTAACCTCCTGCTTGGCAAGACTCTCTGAAGTCCAAGGGATTTTCTACCAGTATGTCCTATCTTAGAAGAAAATGAGTCCAGTTCAACTCAGTGTGTACTTAGTAAGTACATACTATATTTTTGGCACAATAATAAATTGCTACTCTTAAAATTGCTTTCCATCTGTAATGAAGTCATGACCAGCAGCCCTTCTGTTTGGTCTTGAACGCAACAGCACACTCCTATTGCTATGCATTGGCTGCCAGACTCTCAGAAGAACTATTGGCCATAATTGGACTTGGTACAACACACAAAGTGAATGCACAATGTGCTGTGCCTCTTAAATGATACTGGCTAAGAATAAAATGGATTAATGTTGAGTACCAGCCTACTGTAACTGTTAGTAGGGTAGACTCATGATTGATATTTGTAGGGCCTGGTGCAGTACTATAAATGATGACTGTTCAGTAATCAAGAGTTAGAAATCCAACTGACAACTTATTGAATAAAATTTTACATTCACTTCCTTGAAACATGTTAATAATGACAATTTTTAGAAAAAGTAATACTATGTTTTTTTTTTAATATTACATGCGGTCAGATGGCAAACATGATTGAAATTAATAGTTTTTAATATCTGTCCGGTGTTTTGATGGACAGTGATGCTCTGGTGTGTAATGAATACATAATTCAAAAAGTATGTTCAAAAAATTTTCTTGCACTCAATATAATTTCACATAAATATCACATAAATATGCAAGAATCCATTGTATTATTGATCACTGAAGAGATTTATCAAGTTACTGAATTTTTCTTTCCTGTTATCTAAGTGCTTCCATTGTTCAAATTACTCAGAAGCAGACTTCCTTCACATTGATGGTACCATTATCCATATGCTGTCAAGTTCTTTGGACAAAACTGCCTTTCCTTTCAAGGACATAGGGGAAGGGTTGGGAAGAAATGTTTCTCTGCTGTCTAGATGCTGTTGAATCTGAAAATACATATTTTGGCTTATGGGATGTTCTGTGCCAGAACGGAGCACCAGGTCCTGAGTTCCTGAGATAACTGTGTGTTCCCTAGTAATGGGGTTTTTGTGCGAGTACTTGTGAAGTGTAGGGCTATCTAAAATGTGGAGCCCAAAGCCAATGATGCTCTTACCTGGATCTAAGATAGTAGTAAATAAAGGCAATATTTAATTATTGATAGAGAATGTGACACAGGGAATGGAGAATTATGTAATAGGGAATTGGAAGCTAGGCACCTAATAAAAAAGTGACTCCACTAAAAGAAAACAACTACACGACAGTACACATAGAGAATTGTTCTTGGATAAAAATGTAGCTGGCAGAGAAATTCCCAACATAGTTGTAGATCAGTCAGGTGTGGCTATTTTAAAAAATTCAGATCTTAGGGATCTAGTCCTGAAAATTTAACTCATAAATTTAGGTCGAGGTTCAGAAATCTGCTTAACAAAATCTTAGTATGATACTGATGCCGTCTGTTTGGGAACCATATTGTAGATTATGATTAGAAGGGAAACTTAAGAGCTGAGCAAACAAAAATCGATTCAGGACGTTAAATTATAGAGAGCCAGAATTTTACAGAATAGGACTGAAATTGGTATTTGGAAAATTAATACCAAACAATTGTATTTCAAATCATAAAAGGAACAACAACAAAACTAAAAAAAAAAAAAAATCAATTAAAAAGGAAGTGACCAAACCTACGAGAGAGGGCAGAGACTTCAAAACAAACCAATAACAGCAACAACAACAAACAGAACCTAGAGAGGAGTCTTGAATCTTCTAAGAAGCATAAGAAGCTGATTCCAGGCCAGAGAATAGTAATAGATCAGGGAAAAAGACAATTTAATTCTGTTAAAAATTTTGGAGAGTACATTAGATCTTCACAGATAAAGCAATGGTTGACCTGGACTTTGAAGAAAACACTGTTAATGGGTAAGCAAGGTTGTTCTGTTTTTTGATATTTCCAATCAGATGAGAATTATCCCTAAAAACTTTATGTAATTTAACATTTCCTTAATTCAGAAGGTAATTGAGGATTTTAGTGTCTTCAGGTCATCACTTTTGGACAAATATTTTTAGGGAATATGTTTAAGTACTGACTTTGATTTTTTTTCACTTAAAAAATATCTCTACAGAATGTTAAATGCTCAAAGAGAAACTGGTACAGAGCAACTGCACATAGTAAAAGATCTTAAAAAGATCCTGATGTAGCCATGTTTCTAAGAAATCTGGGAAATTGAAATTGCATTAGGAGGGTAAGTGTATGAAGGTGTGACTGCACCAAAGTAATGCATGTGATTGGTTGAGTGAAGTCTGAGAAAAAGCAGTCACTGATAATTTTTGGAGTTATTTTTACCACTTCTGTGGCTTATGTATTTTTGATCATGTCTAGTGAATATAATCAGAATAAAAATTTTCTAAATTAAAGAACAAGTATCTATATGGCTTAAAGAGCTGTATTTGGAAATAAATAAAATGATAAAAGTGGTGAAAATGGCCAACATTCTTCTATCAGAAGTCATAGACCTATCAGGAAATGGGATTTTCAATAACCGTATGGGCTCTTCAAGCAGGAAAAGCTGATCAAAAACAAAGTTTGTTTGTTTTGTTACATCTAATTCAGGCGTTTGATGTGATCCTGGGTGTAAAGAGTTGGATCAGTCACCCTTCTATTCCTTGCAAGAGTCCTCTGCTTTCTGACATTATTTTCTTGTCCCTTCATAACTGCTGTCCACTTCTTTCAACTCATCACAGGAAATCCTTCTAAAGTATTAAACTGATATGTTCTTCATTGATTACATTATCTTTCATTAAGATCAGTAGTATTACTGTATCTTCCTGTTTCTAAGTGCTATATAGCACTTGACATTATATGTATATCACATTTAATTTATTCATTTCTCTAGTAATGGACCATGATGTTGCCTCCTGCTTTATCTCACCACGAACACCATCCTTAAATATGGTCCCTTCTAGGAACTATGCAATAAACCCCCTTATGCATTTCTCTCGGATATACACACACAGAAGAATAACGCAATGTCATGGTATATTGGTATTGTACAAAATACTGCCAGATTCTTTCTATAACTGTTAGTTTATTTTGTTTTTAAATTTCTAATTGTTGGTAGTTAACATACAGTGCAATATTGGCTTCAGGAGAAGAGTTCAGTGATTCATCACTTACATACAACACCCAGTGCTCATCAAAGCAAGTACCCTCCTTGATACCCATCACCCATCTTAGCCCATTCCCCACCCACCTTCCTCCATCAACCCTCAGTTTATTCTCTATCATTGAGTTTCTTATGGTTTGTTTCTCCTTCTCTCTTTTTCTCTTTCCCATATGTTCATCTGTTTTGTTAAATTCTACATAAGAGTGAAATCATATGGTATTTAACACTGTTTGGTGGGAATGCAAACTGGTGCAGCCACTCTGGAAAACCGTATGGAGGTTCCTCAAAAAGTTGAAAATAGAACTACTCTATGATCCAGCAATTGCACTAGTAGGTATTTACCCAAAGGATACAAAAATACAGATTCAGAGGGTCACATGCACCCTGATGTATATAGCAGCATTATCAACAACAGCCAAATTATGGAAAGAGCCCAAATGTCATCGACTGATAAATGGATAAAGAAGTGGTATGTATTACAATGTAATATTACTCAGCCACCAAAAAGAATGAAATCTTCACATTTGCCATAACGTGGATGGAGCTGGAGTGTATTATGCTAAGTGAGATAAGTCAGAAAGACAAATCCATATGCTGTATTCGTATAAATGGCCATTAACAGTGCCTGTCAGTATAGTGTCTGTCAATGGTAATGGTCTGCTTTTTAATTTTCGTCCTTCTGGTGGGTGTAATTTGTTATTGCAACAAAATTCAAATATTCACTTATCTAGGTATAAATGAGGTTGAGAATTTCTGTAGCTGTTTGCCATTTAGGTTTTTCTTTGAATAATCTATTCATATACATTTTTTCTGTTAGACATCAATTTCTGTATTCTAGATGCTTGTTAAAGTGTTCAGTTTTAGACTTTTCAGTTATTATATTTATTTGTTATCTGTAAAATAATGCCTCCCTTCCTAGAATTTTTATTGTCTTACACACTGATATATCGCCAGTCTAAATATAACATCTGGGCACAAGAATCCATGTGTTTACTGAATGGAAGATTTGTGTCTTCATTATAAAACTTCCATACAGTAAACCCCAAGTTTGCCATATCTACTTGCTATTTTTATAGCCACGTACATTTACTTCCCCTATTATTTCAGAAGAGTACAAATTCATTTGGGAATCATCAGTTAATTCAAGACTAGAATTTAATGAGTAGTTGAAAAAATTATTAAATATTTGGTTCTCAGTTCCTGTCAGATAACAAGGCTATCTGATCTTGAACATCTCTCTACCCCCTTCCTCCATACAAATACCAATCAATGAGAAAAGCTTTGTATTCTATCAATGCCTCCAAAGGATTATATCAAAAATTATATCACATTACCATACCTAGACATACCTAGGATACATAGAATGTTAAAATTCATGAAGTTCATGGAATTAGGGAAATAAAAACACAGCTGAATCAGCTTCAGAATCTACAAAAAGTTAAGCAGACCCAGTATAGGAAAGAGAAGATTGGGAGCCTGTGGGTAATAAAACACAAACTTATTCCAAGGTAGAGGAAGAGAATTCAGAGAAAATGCAAACACAAGAAGGGGCAATTTTCTTGATATGGGGGGGGGGGGCAGGAGAGGTGGTAATTAGGAAATGTGAGGAATCCTTGGAGGCATGGTGGTAAAGGGAAAGGAGTAGAGCTATTTCATGAATCAGAAGATCAGAAGGAATAGGAACAAAACCCATCTACCCACCTTCCCCAAAATTACAACATTGATTAATAGAACGTACCTGTTATATCAGCAGAAGAGGATGTTCTCAAATCTCTTAAAGCCTACTAAGTCACCCAAAACACTTAACCAGTCCACATACAAATACAACTCTGGTCAGGGAAATAGGATATTAAAAAACAAAAATAAAAATGGCATCCATGGAAATGAACTACAAGAAGTCGAAAAGAGGATGAAGATGTTTCAGTTTAAAATTCTTTGCCAACTTCTTTAAAACTGAAAAAGAAGAAAATTGTACACCAGTCTGTGAACTCAGATACTCTTAAAGGAATATTTGGAGGTGAAAACAAAATCAAATATTAAACCAGAAATTAAAGATGTAATAATTGGGCCAAGAAAGGGGGGGGTGTCTGATTGAAATATTTTCATTTTCACTACTGAAATCTTAGAAATAATTTACATTAAAAAATGTTCAAGAGACCATAGACTTGATTAAAAATGTAATATCAAGAAAAGATGTGAAAATCAGCCTTAGAAGTGAAATGAAATAAAAATGAGAAGGAAAGACAGAAAATAGGGAATGAATTTCCAACCTATGTGTAACTGGAGTCCCTAAAATTAAAACAAATCCATTGGTTATAATTATAATGAAAGAAAATTCTCTAGAATATGGTTATTCAAAAATACATCTTGAAAGCATCTAGCATGTACCAGGAAAATTAATGCAGGGCAATAAGCTACAAAACCTACCCTATTAAAATAGTTTAGTTTACAGTTTTCAGAGCTTTCAGGAAAATTATCCTTTTACAAAGAAAATTAGAGTGTTACTGGACTTTATAGCAGCAAGGTACAAATGGAGGCAATATTGGAACTGTAGGTTGAAAGAAAAAAACTAGAGAAAGTGAGAGATAAGTCAAAAACTTTATATTAGCCACAATGTTAAGGATCAGGATAGGTGTATATATTTCCAGAAAATCTTGTACACATAATATAAAACCTAATGAAACAAGTCCATGGATATTTAGTAAGAAGAGGATTAAAGCATGAGATTTCAGAGTAGGTGTTATATAGTTTTGAGTTTTTGAACTAAGTTAATACTTTACCTATTCAAAAAATACAAATTTACATGGATAAAGTAGATAAACCCAATAAATTTGCATACTGATATAAATGATGCTAAGTATAAAAATACAAACCAAGAAAGTAAAGTTCTATACATGTGCTCAGATCTAATCTTAAAAAGTATTAAGAGATATTTGACTTTATGTAGATTTGTTTTTGATACTGCTATTAGTGTAGCAATCTTAAATACACATTTTTTGGATCAAGTGTATAAACCTATTCACGAGGACCTGGTATCTCACTGTTGGAGGAAGGAGACTAGAAATACAAGCAGAGCAAGGGGAAAAGTCTTCATAGCAAATTATCATTGGTATATGTAGAAGTAATAAAACTAGGAAATTATTTCATAACATCCATTGTAATAATTGATGTTGGCAGTGAAAATTAGTTTATGTTAATCTAAAAGCATCAATTCAAATACTTATTAAAAATGGTATAAACTTACCTTCTTCATAGTGGGTCATCTGGTAGATATCATCTTATCAGAATGACTAAATTTAATATCACTAATGATGGCACAAATTGCCATGATGTGTCTCCCAATGTGACAGAATGAGGACAGAATATCACCCATGTGGTATTCTAGCCAAAAATATCTAACTTGAATATAGTCAGATAAGTAAAGAAGGACATTTGGTCAATTAACTGCTATAGATGCCTCAAATATATTTTAAAAAACAAAACAAACCCCAAAACCTAAATAAGGGCCACACATAATACAGGCTTACATGTTACTCGATTGAAAAAGACTGGAGAGAAGTGACAGTTAATGAGAAATATTGATTAGAGATGGAGGAGGCTGCTAACAAGGTAATTTGGGGACAGTTGTAGAAATTTGGATATGAATTTGAGCGTGTCCTGTATATAGAAACTAGCATTGTAACAGAGTTAAATTTCTTGAGTGAATGAACTGTATTGTGGCTTTTAGGATAACTTTGTGTTCTTAGAGGTATGCAAAAGTATTTAGGGTTGAGTGTCCTGATGTCCAGAACTCTTCTCAAAGGGTTCGCCACTCCCCCCCCCCAAAAAAAGATATGTTTCTGTATGTTGGGAGGCAGTGGTGAATAAAGATAAAACTATATGGAAGTAAATTGCATAATTCTTATAACTTTTCTGTAGATTTCAACATTTTAAAAATATTTGGTTAAAATAGTAAATATTTTTTTTTAAGATTTTATTTATTTATTTGGACAGAGAGACAGCCAGCCAGATAGGGAACACAAGCAGGGGGAGTGGGAGAGGAAGAAGCAGGCTTCCAGCGGAGGAGCCTGATGTGGGGCTCAATCCCATAACGCCGGGATCACGCCCTGAGATGAAGGCAGACGCCTAACAACTGCGCTACCCAGGTGCCCTAAAATAGTAAATATTAATTATATGTATGAGTAAGAAATTTAACAGAGGTAGTTGTAAAATTTGTTTTCTTCCCTTAAATAATAGTAGGAATGATGAAGATAACACATCATAAGCATTAAGCTGTTAAGCACTAAGAACCTTATGAATTGTCTGTCATTTAAAATTCACTATAAACCTACGAGGTAGGGAATATTAGTGTTTTATAGAAGAAACTCAGCACAGATTGGTTAAGGAACTTATTCAAGATTACATAGCTAATGAAAAACATTCCATGCTCATGGATTAGAATAACAAATATAGTTAAAATGTCTCTACTACACAAAGCAATCTACACATTTAATGCAATCTCTATCAAAATACCAAGAGCACTTTTCACGGAGTTAGAATAAAGAATCCTAAAATTTGTGTGGAACCACAAAAAGACCCCAAATAGTAAATCAGTTTTGAAAAAGAAAAGCGAAACTTGAAGTATCATAATCCTGGACTTCAAGTTATGTTACAAAGCTGTAGCGATCAAAGCAGGATAGTACTGGCACAAAAATAGACACACAGAGCAATAAAACAATAGAAAATCCAGAAATAAATTCGTAATTATATGGTCAATTAATCTTCAACAAAGGAAGAAGATGCAATGGGGAAAAAAAAATGGTCTCTCCAACATATGGCGTTGGGAAAACTGGATCACTTTCTTCCACCATACACAAAAACAAACTCAAAATGGGTTAAATACTTAAATGTGAGACCTGAAATCGTAAAAACTCTAGAAGAGCACATAGGCGGTAATGTCTTCATCATCAGCCATAGCAACATTTTTTTATAGATCTGTCTCCTGAGGCAAGGAAAATAAAAACCAAAATAAACTATCGGGACTACCAAAATAAAAAGCTTCTGCAAAGCAAAAGTGAGAGGCAACCTACTCGGTGTTAGAAGGTATTTGCAAATGACATATCTGATGAAGTTAGTATCAAAAATACATAACTTAGAAAATCAACACCCCAAAAAATCATCCAATTAAAAGTGTGGGCATAAGACATGAACAGACATTTCCCCAAAGAAGACATGCAGGTGGCCAACAGACACATGAAAAGATGCTCAACATAACTCATCAGGGAAATGCAAATCAAAACTACAATACAGTATCACCTCACACCTATCAGAATGACTAAAATCGAAAACACAAGTGTTAGGATGTGGAGGAAAAGGAACACTTGCACGCTGTTGGTGGAGATGCAAACTGGTGCAGCCACTGTGGAAAACAGTATGAAGCTTCCTCAAAAAATTTTAAACAGAACTACCTTATGGCCTAGTAATTATATTACTGGGTATTTACCCCCAAAATACAAACATTAATTCAAAAGGATATACGTACCCCTATGCTTATAGCGACACTACAATAGCCAAATTATGGAAGCAGCTTAAGTGTCCATCAGTAGTTGAATGGATAAAGACACGAACACACACACAGGAATATTATTCAGCCATTAAAAAGAATGAAATCTTGCCATTTTCAATAACATAGATCAAGCTAGAGAGTATAATGCTAAGTGAAATAAGTCAGAAAAAGATACTATTGGATCTCATATGTGGACTTGAAACAAATGAGCAAAGGAAAAAAGAAAAACCAAGAAACTCTTAACTATGAAGAACAAACTGTTACCAGAGAGGAGGTGGGGATTAAGGATGGCACTTGTGATGAGCACAGAATGATGAATGGAAGCATTAATCACTATATGATACACCTGAAACAACTGTATGTTAACTAGAGCTAAAAAGGTAACACTTGATTCCGCCTTTAGAGTACACAGGAATTTGACAAATGCAGCCCTCTTTGTATTATACACACTCCCTGCATTTTGTGAAAGGTGTTTTTCACGTAAATAATTTGAGCAACCTGAATCTACGCAAGTGCTGTGAGCTTTAAGAAATGCTGTTGCTTCTGCAGGAGAGGTGCGAAAGGATTCACTGCGGGTGGGGGGAGAGCAAAAAGGAAACGGTAAGGTTTCTCCCTAACTGCTTCTGTCTACCCAGAGTGCGGTCTGGCCCGTGACTTATCTGTAAAGAAGACTTCTCTGATTCAATTTCATTTAGTTAATATTTTCTATCCTGGCAGACATGTGGATTTTAATTAGACCACTAGAATGGATTTTGAGGAGTCATTGTCAGTAATGGGAACAGCCCTAGCATGCTTTAAACCATCTGCAAATTTGTCACCAAATTCTCGACAAAGTAATAAAAGTGATGGCCCTGGCAGATTTTCCATCTCGGCGCAAACTGAGGATTAGATGACAACCTGAGAAGTGACACGTGTTGCCCCACTAGCTGGCTGACAACAATGAAGCCTGCATTATCTTTTGAGCTGAGGTACATGAGGCCCCCTTCTGCCTGTGCACCGAAGCAAACTGAGAAAATCTAACTTTCAGTGTAGCCGCAGGAGATACTCTCATCCTCGCTGGAACAACTGCGAGGCAGCGCTCTCCTTGGAGGTAAAAGAAGGAATAGAGCATTCAGACTCTGGGTTTTGCTCTTGTATGACTGATACTTCTATTGTTTTTAATCTCTCTTCTCTTTTCCTGTCAGAAGTTCATTTTGAGACATTATTGACCAATTTACACTTCTCCACCTACAACAGTGATCACTCCTTTTATGATTTGCTCGGTGTTTTGCCGCACTCAGATATTCCATTCTCTATTTTTTGTTGTATCATCCCATTTGAAATGTTTGATGTTTTATTTTCAGGTTGTTTAGGATTCTTTTTAATAATGGTGTAATACTGCTGGTCAAACTATCAGGACTTTGTTTTGTTCGTTCTGCAAGTAATGCTCACCCAAGACTGAATCCTCAGGCAAAGTTTTTAGCTCTGGGAGCCTTTAGATAAAGTGCAGCTGTGCCATGTATGATCTCCCTTTTTAAGGGGCATGTGCCACCATCCTCCACTGTTTCCAATTTGGCAAATCATTCCCCTTATTTTGGGGCAATGATGATTGTTGGTGGAAATGTCTTTGCAGCAAATGAACAGCAGCTGCACTTTAAAATGGTTCCAGTTCCATTAAGAAATGTTGAGAGTATTAAGGATACTATTTTTAATCATCAGAGAAGCAAATAATGGGATATAAATGGATGAATGCCTTAAAGTGCCATTCATTGTAAGAAAATTATTTCAGTAATTCAATGAACACATTTAAATGAATCAGTTTCTCCAGAGTTTGCTTCATGCCCCTCTCTGGGGTCAGTGTAGACTAAGGTCAGGAAGAAAAATTGTAATGTTTACTATAATGACTTTCTACAAACTCGGGGAGAAGAGTCAGATAAACAAAATGCACTAAACAATATGTAGTTAGAATTCTAAAAATTGCATATTATGATTAATGAGATGGAAAGACAAAGGAGTGACTTCATTGCCTTTAAGGATATTAAAGGACATTAAGAAAGTGTCTACCAGTTATTCTCCATCTCCAAAAGGAGTGTGAGCTAAGCAATAAATGAAATTCAAATTTACTTGTTAGAAGGCAGGGAGCCAGATCCAAAGACCTCTTGAGATGACTTCCATCTCTAAGATTATATAAAATAAAATGTCTTGCTTTGAGAGTGTTGAACTATTACAGGTTATGAGAAGAGTTGAGACAATCTGTTCGTGGAAAAATTTCAACATCTTAATGATTCTCTTTATGCATATAAATGAAGTTATTAACCTTCCATCTGGAAAGCATGTACTTTTGGCTGTTTGTCCACTAGTGATGGTTTATTCACAGTCTCATTCTATGCAGGATGTCGGGAACTCGAGGCACGAGCAAACTTAACGGACTCATATGGGTTTGAACTCCTAACCCTTGATTCATTAACACCAAACAAAATGAGCTAGCCACCTAAAACAACAATACCATAATATCTTGGTGGGGGAGAAAAGTTAATCTAGATTTCAATACATACTTTGTTGGAGGCAAAGAAAGTAGACATAATAAATTATTGAGCCCTCTTGCTTCGTTGGGACTCCAGGAGTCTATAAAGGAGTCATATAGGAGAGTGAGATGGATAGATTCTTCGATGCTTAACAATTGAATCTTTCAGAATGATGTAAAGATTTTAGACGGGGCCTGAACTAAAATGACTGAAACTTACAGAAAGGAAAGGTTATTTTCTTTCTGACCTGATTTGCTGATCCAAAATGCAGCCCACTGATTCTTTTTCATTAAGCTACTAGCCACCATGGTAACCACTTTATATTACTCAACCTGGTCAGCAGTTGAGCCAGGTTTCCAGGGGTGAGAGTTTTAGAATAGCATTAACGAAAAGAATTCTCCTCCAATAAAAGATAAGCATTTTCCAGAATGAAAGACTTGGCTGGAAGCCTTCCTGTTTAGTATAAAAAGCAAAAGATAAATCAGATATATTCCCACTGTGGAACAAGTAGAAGATGGTCGTGTATTTTTGTAGGCATAAGAATTGGAATTAAATAACCTATATATCTTCTGCCTGCAAAGTGGGGAAACTTTGGAAAGCAGATACATTTACTTTCTACAGGGTTTGAAGTGCTGACTTCAGAGAGGAAAGGCCTGAGCAAAGGGGAGACTTGGGAGTATAGCAATAAGGAGCAATGGCAAAGTCCCAGTCTTACCCAAATGAAGCAGATGCTATACTAGAAGGAGTTGAGATTTAAAAAAAAATAATAAAAGCCTGAAAATTTTTTTCACTGAGAATTAATAGATAATATAATAACTTGTAATTTCTAGTATTCTCTTAGACATGATAGGGGGAAGACATTCTTGCAGTTTTATAAATGCTTCCCAGAGGGAAGAACATGATACAGCATGGACATCTTTTGTAAATGTCAAGTAGTTCATTACTAGATTATGGAATGTATAGAAGCTAGGCAAGGTTGCTAATAGAACATGAATATTGGGGGCGCCTGGGTAGCGCAGTCGTTAAGCGTCTGCCTTCGGCTCAGGGCATGATCCCGGAGTTCTGGGATCGAGTCCCACATCGGGCTCCTCCGCTGGGAGCCTGCTTCTTCCTCTCCCACTCCCCTGCTGTGTTCCCTCTCTTGCTGGCTATCTCTTTGTCAAATAAATAAATAAAATCTTTAAAATAAAAAAAGAATATGAATATTGAAGGTCTTTTGAGAATAACTACTTTCCCTTCAAGTGGAGTATTTTTTTCTTCTTTTCAGAATTATAGCAAAGTTCACTCAGGCCCTCAAGATCCTTGATTATGGGCTCAGATAGATATCATCGGAAGGGCGGGAGGACTGGGAAAGACAGAAGAAAGGCTGGCCAAGTTACCCACTGCCTTTGATCTCAGTAGGGGCCAGTAAACCCATTAGGGCATCTCTCATTTTCTCTGAGCCCTGGTGAGTAGAGCCTGAATGACAGACTGTGAACCTTCAGTCTGAAACAGGCTTCTGACTTTCCTACTTAACTGTCAGGTACTCTCAAATCCTTATGAGTCCTGTCAGTCAGCTTCCTTAACCTGGAGTGGACTTGGGAAATTTCTGGAGTTTGGTTGGTTTTTTAATAAAGGAGAGAAAGTAGAATGCTTGTCTTTTTTCCAACACCTCTGAAGTGTTAAAAGGAGACCAATCCAATCTGCCTAATTCTGAACTTTGAGGTCATAAAGCAATACCTTTTCTTGCTGAGTAGGTGCCAAAGGAAGAAAAAAAGACCTTCTCATCCACTTTTTTTGAGGCCCGTTTCTAATTGTGACTGTTCATATTTGGCTTTGTTCATCTTTATCAGTAAGGATTCTTACAGAGAAAAGGTAGGGCAGAGATTAAGATCTATGAATTGTCTTTCAGTGTGCTGGGGTCTTAGATTTATCCCCATTTTATATGTATGTGTTTTATGTTCATATTGTTACTAAAAGGCAGAGCTGAAGTTTGAATTCACAGAGGTGAAAGGAATAAGGGAATGGAAAGCATGAGCCTAGGATAACTTAGCCGTATTACTTCTCTAGAATATAAATTTCAAGTGCCTTTTCCAATAGCGAAGGTATTCTTATTGTAGTAGTGGAATTAACACCAGATATGGAGTTAATTGAGCTCACTTACTAAGAAGTAACCCTTTAACTTTCCCAACCTCAGCTTTCCTTTATGCAAAATAAGAGTAAACCTCCATCACATATGGGACAGTGGAAAGAGCATGGATTTTGACCAAGTGACTGAACTTTTCTGACCTTCAGATTTTATATTCAGAATCTAAGCTTGGGTCCGAGAAATAACCTATAAATTAAAAAAGCGTGAACTTTAGTTTTTATTTCAACTGTTGTTTTTCTTAGTAGCATTTTGTCGATTTTCGAAGCCTTTTGCTTTGTTCTGAATATATTGTGTATGTCGGGACTATGCTAGATTATGCTGAGGGATCAACCAATGCTAATATGTTAGTTGTTTATAAGAGCAGGGGATACTTTTCACTCATGTCCGTTGCTCATCACCTGAGGTCTTGTTCCATATTATTTTCATTTGGAAACGCAGATTAGTAGAGTCTCTGTCTGGAACATTACCATTTATTGCAGCAGTGGTAAAGGAGATCCAGTAAACCCCATGCTGGTTCTTAAAGCTTCTGCCCAGAAGTAACATGTCACTTCCACCCTCATTTTACTTGCTGGGCAAGTCACAGAAGTCTTTTTCAATGTCCCTGCCACAAAAGAAAGAAAAAAGAACACTACTTGTTTTTATTTAAAAAAAAAAAAATACAGGTGGTTTGGGGGAAATACAGAAAAAGTTGTAATCCGTACTTCTAAGGAGTCCTCAGTCTAGTGAAGAAGACCGAAATATTATGTTTCATATGTGAAATAATTTGAGGTAGAAGTGAGACTAGAGAGAAAGATTATTTTTATTTTCTCTTTTAAGACCTTCATATTATACCCTTATTTTGGAGATTTTTTTATTCTTTGGTATTTTTAAGGGCAATGTTAGTCTTATGTGTTGCTGCATAATCACTGAAACATAGTTATTAATTAATCTTTAAAATGTTAAAACCACATTTTACAGGTCTTCAGCTGCCCCAGTCATTCAACATTTACTTTTTCCTAAGTGGGAGAAGGACCATTCCCATAGATGAGAATGTTAGTCTCTGTGCTTTAGTAGCAATGATGAAACAGCATCATCTTGACTAACCAAGTAATGTAAATCTAAAAATAACCAATCCTGATTTTGAAGGGACTACTACATTATTTTAAATTCTTGTTTTGAATGCTAATATGACTACTTTCATCATTACTTAATACATCCATTATACAGTGTTGAGCTTACATAGCACTGATGTGATAATTAATAAAGATATATTAAATATGGCCAACTCAGTGTCAAGTCACTCCGACTATACCACTGCTTGAAATTCAAGACACTCTAGAAATTTCCTATATTTGACCATGGATTAGGAGGGAAAATGCTCCAAGTCTCATTTTCCATTCAGTTTCTAAGCTTAGTCCATCTGCCCCCTCCTCCACCAATACTTAACCTGTTGGCTTTGCATGTAGAGTCACCTTTCTACCTAGCCTCCCTGTTACAGATGACTTAGGTCATTACATGTGCTTCTCTGCCTGTGACTCAGCGCTTTCCTCTACAGTTGTCTTACCAGGTCTCTGTGTCATGATCAGAGCCTTGTAATTATGTAATGCCCTTCTCCAGACTCTTGAAAAGTATGGTCTTGGGCCTGTAATGGTCTTATGGTTCAACACATAATTCTTGCTCCCCTTCTTGGAGCACATGGTAGGACTGCCCTTTTTTACTCCCTTTAAAGTTAGGGCCCCTTGATGTACTTTGGCCAGGGAAATGAAAGCAGAAGAGATGCACATCCTATGTTCTAGGAGTTTTGAAAGCCATTGCAAAATTTACATTCCCAACTTACTGCTCTAATCATCAGTCAAGTTGGGGGCCCCCATCACTCTGCATCCTTGAGTGATTATAAAAGCAGAGCCTGCTTGCAAACCCTCATTGGATGTTTACGTACAGGAAAAATATGTTATTTTGAAACCACTGACATTTTGGGATATTTGGTACAATATCAAAATTATGCAGCCTATTCTGACTGATAAAAGGCTCAAGTGGGTTAAATGATTTAGTGCTTTTTGTTTGGGATAACAAACCACATTCTGTCATCCTTTCATGCTTGGTTATTTGCGCAGACATATGTTCTAGAATGAGAGTTTAGATTGTATCAATTTCTATTTACTTTTTTCCCCTTTTTGCAAATTTTCACATTGTTAAAGAAAAACCCTCAAAGTGGAACTCTGTCCTTGAGTGGAACAAAATTCCTAAAAAGGTAATTTAAACATGTTCAGATAAATATCTTAAGTTTCTTCCAAGGAATTATCTGCAGAACTTCAGTGCCAGAATGATTGTATCTCTAAGAAATTCTTTGGCATTTATAAGGCCAACATAAATTTGGTATTGGAATTTGCAGATCATTCTCAGAGCATAAGATTAAAAGAGCTTTAGAAGTGTTCAGCTGGTATATATCAGTATGTCCTCTTAAATAACAGAAGGGAAAAAGGCTGAAGGCTCACAGTTTTGGTATTTTATATAAAGGAATAATGTTCTTTATCGCCAGATCACTGATTTTTATCTGTCTTAAGTCATTTTGCTAAGGTTTTAGTGGCTTTTATGAAAAAGTAGGTGGTCTGAACTGGATGCAGTATCGAATAGGCAGATGTGTAGGACATAACAGCAAGGTTTAAAAGACGGAGTCTATTGTGGCTAAATAAAAGGAACTAAAAGTTAAATGAATGTGACGGTATAGATCATGCCAGTGGACAGGTAACTCTAGGCAGAAAATGGCCTGAAGCACTGCTTAGAGCACTCTTCCTTATTACATCATTTCTCTAAAAAAATTCAAAACTAGAATTTACCTTGCAAACTAGATTAGTGATTATCAGCCACCACTTGTTCATGGTTGTTAACTGTGTGTCTGTGTGTTTTTATATATTGGTGGAGGAGTAGAGAAATTGGTAAAACGTTCAAATTCCATGGCTCCATATTTGGGAATTTGCTATTCAGTGGATCTGGTGAACACCAGAAATCGTATTTTAAAGGTCATTCTGCTATAAAAGACTTTGCTTCTAATCTAATTAAGATTAAGACCCAGACTAATGGAGCATCTTGGATGCAGCAGGTGTTCTGGTCATGTTTGTGTTGTGAAGTGGGTAGGTTAAGGGTTTACGCAGTCACATGCAGATCTGTGTTCTTGTCTTTTGTTTTTAGTCATTTAAACACATTTGAAGGCAGATTTTGCATGAATAGATGTAAAAGTCACCATTTAGTGAAAAACTTTGAGACCTTTAACATATTTCTTGACTCCTCTTGGTCTTGTTTTTTGCATTTTTAAAATACGGCTTAGTATCTACCTTAGACAGTTTTAGTTCTAGGAGTAGGAAAGGATAATTTTCCTTAGCCTACAGATTTCACTGTCCTACCTCCTTCTCAAAACTTAGTGCTTTCTCCTAATGGTAAAACTTCCTTCAGAAACCATCTCCTCCTTTGTTCTATTTTTTGAGATTTCATTCCCTTCCTCTTAACTTTAAATTTATTATTTCAGTTGGATAAACAATATCAAGTATACTTCATGGTCAGGCACCACAAATAAAAATTTTTTAAATGTAACCACTTCCCCATCACATAAACAGACGTAGTGTTAAAGCATTTAACTGGTAGAAGTCCAAAGTGCATGTAAATATGATGTAGTGGAACCAAATAAAACAGGGAGGCCTCTAAATGGAAAAAAAAAATGCTGTAAATAAAATGATGTCTAGCTCTAAAGCTAAGTTTAAACAAGGATTAAATGTTGATAAATAATATTTATCTTGTAAACATCAACACTAATTTTTAAACATTGCCAACTCATCACAATTTTAGTTGGGAGGATGACAGACTATTGGAAGGAGGAATATTCCTATATAGCTCCCAGAGGAACATCTAAGCCTACAAGTATATTAAAAATAAATTGTTATAAAAATAGATTGTTAAAAACAGGGGGATTTTCGTCAAGCCTATGATTATATGCTAATCAACTTCTTTGTCTGTTTTTCTTTATAGCTGACTATGACTTTTTATTTCCCACTAGTCTGGGGCTAGTTGAAGGTGGACATGGCTAGGAGCAAAAACAAAAGTTGCATTGGGGGGTGTCAGAGGCATCAGCGCAGTGTCACAGTGAAAGCAGTGACCCACGTCTGCCTTCCTACAGCATCCGAACATGAATTCTGTGAAACTGTAAAGGAGAGGTGTATACTCAAGCCTGAATCACTACTGAATTTTAGCTAAAGCTAAAAGCCCCTGAATTATAAGATAATGTATTCAGGTAGGGAAAGAAAAGCAAACTGTGGTTTATTTCTTAATAAAATCTCCCTGTTTTCCTCCAATGTGCCTTGTAGGATGCCAATCATCACCGATATCAGCAACCTGATCATTAACAAGCATCTTTACAAAGCTTCAGTATGTATGTTGCATATTTAAAGCAAATTTTGACAAATATTAGTTCTGTAACAATCCCCAATACTGTCCTTGTACCCCTCGTAGTCCGTCTCCTCCTTCAACCCATAGCCCCATTAAGAGATTTTTGTCCCTTTGGTTTACGTTTTCCAGAATGTCAAATGAACATACAGTAGTATGACTAAAGTCATACAAGCATGTAGTCTACTACGTGTATAATCTTGTGTGTTTCAGTTAGAATAATACTTTTGACAGTCATCCGTGCTATTTCTGCTTCCAGTGGTTTATTCATTTTTATTGCCGAGTACTTTTCCACTGTATAGCTACTCCTTAGTTTGGTTATCCATGCATACATGTTTTATGATACACACAACAGTATGTTAATGCATAGGCTGAACTGTTTGCTATTTATCATTTATACGTGAATTATGATACAGTAACTCTTATTCTGTTAATAACAGTCATCAAAAGTAGATGTGTGGAGGAAAAACAAAATAGCCACCCTTTGTTTTTGTGATTGTCATTATTAGCATTATTTACATTGCAAGGGCAATGTTAAGATTTTTATTTTTTTACTTTCTCCTAGTTTTAGGGTCTAGAAGACTCTAATTGAGTAAGGGAATCATTGTATTTGCATAGTGCTAAAGAAAGTAAACAGATTAGCTCTGTAGACATGTTTTGAAAAACGAGAAGCCTTAAGATTTCCATTGTCCCTACAAATCCACATTTCCCCAGTTAGCCTCTCCCCCTTCTGATGGTTACCAGTGAAAGAAAAGGGCTTCTAAATACAGGAATATTATTATCATTAAATATGTTCCTTTGAAAAGACAAAGTTATACAATATGCCATGTTATGACCTGTTTTTCTAGGTCTCCCTACTTATATTATTGGGAGCTAGGCTGGGCTGGCCTTAGAGGTAGTTTAAATAGGCATATATACTCACCTGGTATGGAGTTAGGGTTATGGAGAAACTTTACTTCCTTCTACCAATGTACCCCCAATACTTGACAAAAGCTTCAATGCCCATCATAATATCCAGTGTTTTGATTAAAGACCTATATTCTCTACTATTTTAGAAATCCGTAACATTTTGAAATTTAAAGCAAAACTTATAATAAAAATGTATAACAATATAATAAATTTCTTAGGGATTTTGTATTTGTTTTGACTGGTTGATAAGGTGTTATGAATTTCATTTGAATTATGCTGGTAACTGGAAATAGCTGAACATATGTTTTATGTGAACATAGTTTTCTTTCACATACTGTATGATAGTGTTCATGTTGTGTTCTATGTTTAGCATTTCTTTGGTACTTGTTTTTGTTAATAATATTTATATAACAAATGTAATTCTGCTTGCACACGGGAAAGTGGAGCACTCCAGAGAGGGCGTATTTATGTAGTTCTTGAGGATATTCATTGCAGAAAATTTTGGTTTGATCATTAGTCCAACCTTAATAAGTCGGGATGGACACAAATGACTTCTTTGGAGCCAAGGAGAGTTCTCTTCTTCACTGACCCAAGGTTGCTAACTGGATTTCCAGGGCCACTGAGAATGTACACATTAACGAGGGCAGCCTACAATTTGTCTTGTCTTGGGATAATCTTAGGTTTAACTGGTCTTTTTTTATTTTTTTCCATCCCATGATCAAAACCTTGATAGTCAGAAACTGTCAGAGCAGGCATCAATCCGAAATTTCCATCTTCAGCTAGCTACTGTTTCCTCTTCCCTATTTCTCAGAGTTGTCACAATAGTATAGATACTGTTCTTCTGAGTAAATGTCATGATGAGGGCATGGTATTGTTTTCATCAACGGAAGTATTAATTCAAGATGGCTCTGAGACCCACTAGTATCAGATCTTAAGTTTTGGTTCACAGAGGTCTTTTAAATAGCCCATAAATAAAAGGTAGAGAATGAAAATTTTATAACATCTGTTTCCTTTGTCTAAGTCTATAAGCCTGTATATGTTCTATCACAGTAACCAATATTCTGTTTCATCTGCATTAAATTTTGAAGCCCATTGTTACTGCCCCATGTGAACTCACTAATTGTAGCCCTTGATAGGTATGAAAATTATAATAGTGAAAGTATAGAAATAATACCTCCAACAACAATGCTTACTACTAGCAAGTGCAAGAAATCCGTGTGGTCTTACTGAAGTGTTTACTAAATTTTGAAATCAGGGTTTTCAGTGTCGCCTTGCTTGGGTCTGACAGTTTGAGGATGAACATATTTGACTTTGCCTGTGAGAAATTCTGTATTAAAACAGTAACTATTGTTCCTCTTACCAGTAGAGGCTTTAAATTCTCCACTTGCTTTGTGACAAAAAACTGAAGGTCTTCTATGTCTGAGAATCAAAGATTCTGCAAAGGCTTTGTCCCCCTACCCCCCCAGAAAAGAGTTCTGAGCAAGAGGATGATATGAGCTCTGGAGGTTTACCCATAAGAATATCATTTTTTAACATAAAAATGAAAGATTTGTCACAATTCATTGTAATTACTTGCTTAGTTTATTTTTGCCAAAACAGTCTGTTTCTATTTATTTGCTCCACGACCTAGTAGTATATGGCACATTATATGTTTTGAACAAATGAATGAATCTGAATATAAAAGCTAGTTCCACTTAGACATGTACTCTGTTATCTCTGGATTCCTGGAGTAAGAGTGGGAAACTAAGCTCTTGTTCTGCAAGCCTGTTTTTTGTTTTGTTGTCTTTTTTAAAAAATACAGTATCATTAACTACCAACTCTATTTACAATGCTGGTCTTAGCTCTCTAGAACTTATTTATCTTCTGACTGCAAATTTCTACCCTTTGACCATCTCCCCAGTCTCTGCAAGTCTTCCCCCCACCACCGCATTTCTAATCTATGTGAATAAAGTCACAATCCACCGACCAGATTCTCAATCAGAACCTGAGTTATCATAAATATCTCTTTTCCTCATCTCCAATTTATAATCATCACCAGGTCTTATCTTTTTTTTCCTTAAATACTTTTTCACCTAATCCAACATCCCCACTATCTCAGTTATCTCTTAGAACTTGAAGTTGGCTTTGGTCTTCTGTCTCCCTATCACAGATATTTTCTGCCTCCAAAACAGCTTCCTCTGTGAGGTGACATGCACAGTTTTTGTTATTTCTGTTCTTCTAAGTTTAAGTTCATTTTTAATATCTCTAAGAGATCTCCTTTACTCTTTACCCTTGCTCGGGAATTGTTTTTTATATTCCCCTAGAGTTCCATACCCTCCTTAGGAGTGTGTCTACCAGACACATATCACACTGTTTTACTCTGTTGTCTCTTCCATTAGAATGCAAATTCTTGAACATCAAGAACAATAATATATTTGATTGCACAGATTCTGATAAGGAAATCATAGACCGATACTAGTCATTCAATAACTATTTGGTGGATGGATAAGTAAATTAAAAATGGAATTAAGTGCATTATGAGAATTGTTATAGTAATTTAGGATTACGTTAGGAAACAGTCATGAAGTCCCAATCTAAGATGATACCTTACTATCTTTTATTAAAACATTTTACAAATAACAAATAGTGGGTGTTATTTCATTGGTCATCTGTTTGGGAGAGAAAAATGCTGGACTCTAGACCCAACAAGACAGAGAACATTTACTGTAAAATGTTATATAGTAATAATTTTTAGGCTTTGAAGGCCATAAAGTCTCTGTCACAGGTACTCAACTCTATCACTGTAACAGGAAAAAAGCCATAGACAATATGTAAATCAATGGGCATGAATGTATTACAGTAAAACTTGGTTCATAAATACAGGGAGCTCATTGGATGTAACCCACAGGGGCTATAGAATGCAGTCCCCTGCTCCAGACCTCAGGAAAGGAATACTTATCTGTAACAATGCATAGAAATATAATGAAAGGTATGTATTGATCTTGTATCCTGCAAGCTTGCTGTACATATTTATGAGTTTAATACTCTTTTAATGTGTGTGTATGGATTCCTTAGGGTTTTCTGCATAAAAGATCTGTATCATGTGAGCACATAGTTTTTTCTTTCTTTCGAGTTCACATGACTTCTTTTTTCTTTTTCGTGCCTAATATCCTGTCTAGAACCTTCAGTACGAGGATATTCTGGTCTTGTTCCTTATATGAGGGAGAAAGTATTTAGTCTTTCATCATTAATTGTGACGTTGGCTGTTCTTGTTTTTGTGTTTTGCTGAAGCCCCTTATTAGGTTGGGAAGCTCCTGTTCTGGTTAGTAAATGTTTTTATCATGATAGCGTTTTGAATTTTGTCAAATGCCTTTATTATATCTATTTAGGTATCACATGTTTTTGTCTTTTATTCTCTTAATATGGTATATTAACTTTTTTTTTTTTTTTTTTTTGGATGTTAAACCAACCTTCCCTTCCAGAGATAACTCCCACTTGGTCGCATCATAAATTTTTTTTTAATATGTTGCTGGAGATGCCTGGGTGGCTCAGTCAGTTAAGCGTCTCTTGGTTTGGGCTCAGGTCGTGATCTCAGTGTCCTGGGGTCAAGCCCAGCATTGGGCACCCTGCTTCAAGCAGAATCTGCTAGTCCCTCTCCCTCCCCCTCTGCTCCTTCCCTTTGCAGGCAAGTGCTTGTGCTTGCCTGTGAACTTCCTCTCTTTCTCTCAACTAAATAAAAACTTAAAAAAAAAAAGAAAAGAAACGAAGTTCCTCTTTTTCTAAAAAAAAATGCTTCTGGATTTGGTTTGCTAGTATCTTGTTGGGAATTTTCGCATCTATATTTGTAAGAGATACTTGTACATAGTTTCTTTTCTTTGTGTTATGTTTGTTTTGGTATCAGGTAACACATACTTCCCCGGAATGGTTTGGGAAGTGTCCTTCCCCATTTCTATTTTTTTGCAAGAGTCTGTGAAGGGTGATGATGCTGATTTTACTTCTAAAGTCAGGAGTGATGTATTCTCTTTTGTTCCTGATTTGAGTAATTTGAGTCCTCTCTTGTGCTTAGTGTAGCTAAAGTTTTGTCAATTTTATCTTTATAACTAATCAAATTTCAGTTTTATTGATTTCTCAATTCAGTTTCTCAATTTTATTTTCTATTTTAGATATTTTCAGCCTAATATTTATTATCTTCCACTTGGTTTAGTTCACTCTTTTTTTACTAGTCCTTAAGAGGGAAGTTTAGGATACTGATATGAGTTCTTTGATCTTAACACAGGCACGTGAAGTTACCAGTTTCACTCTGAACACTTTTGGCTGTATTTATGACTTCTGGTGTGTTTTGTTTTTGTTTTCATCTCAAAGAATTTTCTAATTTCCCATTTGATTTCATCACTTATGTCTTGGTTCTTTAGAAGTGTGATGTTTATTTTTTTTTTAAGATTTTATTTATTTATTTGACAGAGATAGAGACAGCCAGCGAGAGAGGGAACACAAGCAGGGGGAGTGGGAGAGGAAGAAGCAGGCTCATAGCGGAAGAGCCTGATGTGGGGCTCGATCCCATAACGCCGGGATCATGCCCTGAGCCAAAGGCAGACGCTCAACTGCTGTGCCACCCCGGCGCCCCTAGAAGTGTGATGTTTAATTTCTATATATTTGTGAGTGTCCCAAATTTCCTTCCCTTATTCATACCTAAATAAATTGCATTCTCTTCAGAGAACCTGCTTGGTGTAACTTTAATTCTCTTGATTTTATTTAGGCTTATTCTTTTGATCGACCATAAGGTCTGTATGGTTATAGCATTGTTCCTGTCTTCTCTTTCCTTGTTAGTCTTCTGCCTTGCCGTTCTTTTCGTTATGGAAAGTGTGGTAGTCCAACGATTAATGTTTACTTCTGTTCCCTCCAGTTCTGCCAGTTTCTTTTATTTTGGGACTCTCTTGTTCAGTGCATTTATATTTTTCATTATGTCTTTATGATAGATTTACACTTTAATCCTTTTTAAATGTCATTCATTGTCTTCCGTAAGCAATTTTTTTTCTTTTGTCTCTTTTTTTCTTTCTAAAGTCTATTTTGTCTAACATCTGTGGATCAACTCCAGGTTTTCTTTGTGCTGTTTACATGATCTATTTTTCACGTTCAACTCATCTGTGTCTTTGAATCTAGATCCAGTGTATTGCATAGCACATGGAACAGCATCTTGGATTGTGTGTGTGTGTGTGTGTGTGTGTGTGTGTTTGTGTTTAATTTCTTCCTTTGGGTTGGAGTGGGATATAGGCTTTCGTATTGAGAGTAATTCTAAAGGAACAGAATTACAGGTATGTTTTCTGAATTGGTCTTGGGGTTTTGGAATTGGTTTTCTAATCTGCTTAGATTTAAGGGAAGGGAATTGGTTCTCTAATCTGCTTAGATTTAGATTCCAGCGGTAAAGGGGACATGGATATAGGCAGGCTGATCCTAGTGGTGCCAGAAAAAGTAAGGGAAAAAAG
Organism: Ursus maritimus; assembly: GCF_017311325.1. Lineage (NCBI taxonomy): Eukaryota > Metazoa > Chordata > Mammalia > Carnivora > Ursidae > Ursus > Ursus maritimus. The sequence continues at coordinate 33,003,666 of NW_024424008.1, forward strand.
GGGATGAGCTCAGGATTTCATATTATTAGCTCAAGCTCAACATAAATGACCTGAAAATTCAGTTTCTTCTCTGAAAGAAACCTTTATTTCCTACAGCCATGGAGCTGAAATTTCTAAACAAACCCATACTTTCCTGTGAATGGCTGAAATACAGTATAAATTAATTTCCCAACCTTACAACATATGTGCTATTAAGTAAGGTCATTGATGTGGAAGGAATGGGATCTTCAACTGGAATAAGATCACACGGGCAGATTCTGATGAAGTAGGAAACATTGTACTACTAAACTCTGTTTAGTTTTTCTTGCTGGTAGAAGCCGCCCATCTACTCCTATTTGAGACCCAAACATCATTGTAGTCTAACAGTCGGAATTGGGACTTTAAACTTCAGATAATCAGTGGAATTTTAGCTCCTGTCCATTTCACAGTGGATCCAGTGATTACCCAAACCCATCCTGCTGTTATACGTCCAGGTCCAGAATGTATAATGGGAATGTACTCAGCAACTGGCAATATCCATAGATCGGTTTCCTGACTTGCGGTTTGAGGGCTCTTGTGGTAGAAAAGTGGAAGTGGAAGCCGCTAGAACTACCTCCAACTAGGAAATTGGTAAACATAAAACAATATTGCATTCTGGGGGGTTGCAGGGATTAGTGTCCCTGTCAAGAACTTGGAAGAATCCAAGGTGGTGATTCCCACCACATCCCCATTTGACTCACCTGTTTGCCCTGTGCAGAAAGCAGATAGATTTTGGAGAATGACATTGGATTATCACAAACTTAAGTGGTGAATCCAGTTGAAGCTCCTATTAGAGATTTGGCTTTATTGCTGGAGCAAATTAACACATCTTCTGCTATCTGGTATGTAACTTTTCATCTGGAAAGTGATTTTTTTTTCTTGATACTTGTTAGTAAAAACCACAGGAAGCCATTTTTACTTAGCTGGTAAGGACAGAAATAAACCTCCATTGTCCTACCTCAGGGCTATATTGACTCTCCAGGCCTATGTGGTAATTTAGTTCAGACGAATTTTGACTGCCTACCCTTCCATAAGATATCACACTGGTCTATTACCTTGATGACATTATGCTAATTGGAATGAGAGAGCGAGAAGTAGCAACTATTCTACTTCTTGGAAAGACACTTGTATGCCATAGGTTCCAGTGGTGTGGGACAATTTGAGATACCCCTTTTAGACAAAGGATAAGTTATTGCATCTGGCCCCTCCTACAGTGAAAACAGTGGCACAATGCATAATGGGTCAGTTTGGTTTTGGGAGGTAGCATAGTCTTCGTTGGAGTGGGTTACTCCTGTCCATTTACCTAGTGACCTGAAAGCTTATAATTTTGCATGGACATAGATTAAGAAAAGGCTCCAAAACAGGTCTAGTCTGCCATGCAAGATGCTCTTTTGCTTGGTCCATAATGACCTAGCAGATCTAAGGATGATTAAAGTGTCAGTGTCAAATATGGATTTTGTTTGTGGGGCCTTTGGCAGTACCTTATAGATAAATCATGGCACAGAACCATAGGATTTTGGAGCGAAGTCCTGGCTTTCTCTGTGGATAACTATTGTCCTTTTGAGAAACAACTGACTTGCTATTGGGTTTTAGTAGAGATTGAATGTTTGACCATGGGTAGCCAAGTTACCATAAAATCTGAGATGCCTATCATGAAATTTGGATGTGTTTAGAACAATTCCAACATCAAAAGGAAATTGTATATAAGAGGTGAGGTTCAAAAGGCCCTGAATACGCCAAGAAGTTACATAAGGAAATGGCCCAAATGTCCATAGTCCCCACTCCTGTTGCCTTCTCTTCTTTTTCCCAACCTGTACCAGGGGTCTCTTTGGAGTTCCCTATGGTTTACTAAGAAAGAAATTTTGGGCCTAGTTTACAGATCTTACAAATGGTTCTGTATGATATGCAAGCACTACCCCAAAATAGACAACAGTAACAGTAAAGTCTCTTTCTGGAACATTCCTGAAAGTGATAGAGGAAATTCCTCCATGTTGGTAGAATCCTGAGCAATATACCTAATTCATTTCTCTTAAAGAAGTGGGCAATTGCTGGGTGGTAGTGTAACTCAATTTCTAACATCTTGAGGAACCTCTGTGCTGTTTTTCAGAGTGGCTATACCAGCTTGCATTCCCAACAACAGTGTAAGAGGGATCCCCTTTCTCCTCATCCTTGCCAACATTTGTTGTTTCCTGTTTTGTTATTTTTGCCATTCTAAGCAGTGTAAGGTGGTATCTCATTGTGTTTGTTTTTTTTTTTTTTTTTAAAGATTTTATTTATTTATTTGACAGAGATAGAGACAGCCAGCGAGAGAGGGAACACAAGCAGGGGGAGTGGGAGAGGAAGAAGCAGGCTCGTAGCGGAGGAGCCTGATATGGGGCTCGATCCCAGAACACCGGGATCACGCCCTGAGCCGAAGGCAGACGCTTAACCGCTGTGCCACCCAGGCGCCCCCTCATTGTGTTTTTGATTTGTATTTCCCTGATGGCTAGTGATGTTGAACATTTTTTATGTGTCTGTTAGCCATTTGTATGTCTTCTTTGAAGAAGTGTCTGTTCATGTCTTCTGCCCATTTTTTGACTGGGTTATTTGTTTTTTGAGTGTTGAGTTTGAGAAGTTCTTTATAGATCTTGGATATCAGCCCTTTATCTGTAATGTCATTTGCAAATGTCTTCTCCCATTCTGTGGGCTGCCTCTTAGTTTTGTTGACTGTTTCCTTTGTTGTGCAGAAGCTTTTTATCTTGGTGAAGTCCCAAGAGTTCATTTTTGCTTTTGTTTCACTTGCCTTTAGAGACGTGTCTTGAAAGAAGTTACTGTGGCTGATGTCAAAGAGCTTATTGCTTATGCTCTCCTCTAGGATTTTGATGAATTCCTGTCTCACATTGAGGTCTTATTCAGCCATCAGAAACGATGAATACCCACCATTTGCACTGACATGGGTAGAACTGGAGGGGGTTATGTTAAGTGACGTAAGTCAAGCAGAGAAAGACAATTATCATATGGTTTCACTCATATGTGGAACATAACCAGTAGCATGGAGGACCATAGGGAAAGGGAGGGAAATCCAAAGGGGGAGAAATCAAATAGGAAGATGAACCATGAGAAACAATGGACCCCGGGAAACAATCTGAGGGTTTCAGAGGGGAGGAGGATGGGAGGAGGGGGTAAGAGGGTGATGGGTACTGAGGAGGGCACGTGCTGTGATGAGCACTGGTGTTTACTTAACTAATGAATCATTGAACACTACATCAAAAACAAATTATGTGGCTAACTGAACATAATAATAATAATAATAATAATAATAATAATAATAATAATAAAAGTCAAATGTATGAGTGCATATTGATTTATAGGGTGTGACCTCTGATTTGGCTCAATGATCAAGGACTTGGAACAAGACTGGAAAATTAGTGATAAGGAGGTCTTAAAAAGATCTATTAGATAGATGTTCCCGAATGGGCAAAGAATGTGAAGTTACTTGTGTCCCATGTGAGCGTTCAAAAAAGTGTTACCTCAGCAGAAAAGGTTTTTAATAAACTGGTGTTCTGTGCATACCAGTTAGACTTTTTCTCCCAGGCACTTTTGTCATTGACCAGTGGGCTCAGAACAAAGCACCCATGGTGACATGAATGAAGGTTCTATATGTGCTCAGGAACATGAACCAGTGAACTGTTCACCTGCACTGAGCTGGCTACCGCAGCCTGTGATTGCTTACCCTGCCTGCAGAAACCAACATTGAGTCTCTAGTGTGGCACCATTTTCTGGGTTAGTCAGCCACCTACTTGGTAACAGATCGATTACACTGGACTGTTTCTATAATGAAAATATAAGCACTTTGATCTTATTGGAATGAATAGACACTTTCTCTGGGGTTAGTACTTTTTCGGTTGTTCACTGGATGTTGGTCTCATGTTAAGCAGAAGCGTGGTCTTCACTTGGAGATTAAGTATAATTTAAGGAGATACATGTGGGTCCCAAGTTAACAAGGGTAGAACTGGGATGGTTAATTTTGTGTCAGCTTGGCTAGGTTATAGTATCCAGGTATTTAATCAAACACCAACCTAGATGTTGTTGTGTAGTTATTTTGTAAACATTACAGTCAATTGATTTAAACAATTATTCTCAGTAATATGGATAGGCTTCATCCACTATGTTGAAGTTTTTAAGAGCAAAAAGGGAGGTTTCCTAGAAAAGAAATTCTTTTCCTGGACTGCAGCATCAGCTCCTGCCTGACTTACCTAGCCTGCCAGGCTGCTCTACTAATTTTGGACTTGCCAGTCCTCATGGTCATGGGAGCCAATTCCTTAAAATGTGTCTTAATATATATTGATTCTGTTTCTCTGGAGAACCCAGACTAATAGTGTTTATTCCATTACTTTTTAATGTAATTACTGATCCTTGGGATTTATGTCTGCTATTATGCTGTTTTTTGTTCCTTATTTATTTTTTGTTTCTCTATTTTCCCCTTAAATAGAAATTTATAGCATATTATTTCAATTTTTGTTTTTTTCCTACGCTCTTTGAGATATTTTCTTAATTATGTCCCTGAAGATTACAATTTACATCTTAACATAAAATTATCTACTTCTAACTAATATCAATTTAATTTTACTAATATATTAAATAATTACTCCAAAATAGCTCTGTTTTCTCTTCCTTGTTTGCACTATTGCCATACAAATGACTCTTTTATACATTATAATCTCTTTAACACAGTTTTATAATTATTGCATTATGCACTTGTCTCTTAAAGTAGGAGGAAAAAAGTTACATACAAAAATGCATTTTTGTTTAAAATGTTTTGGCTCAAACACTGGGAACTTCTATGGTTTCATTCAAATTTTAGGATTTTTGCTATTTCTGTGGAAAATGCCAGCAGAATTTTAATAGGGATTGGATTGAATTTTTAAGTTGCTTTGGGTAGCATTTTAAAAATAGCATTCCAAACAATCTTGAGAAAGAAGAATAAAGCCAGAGACCTCACGCTTTGATTTCAAACTATAATACAGAGCTATAGTAATCAAAACAGAAGTATATCAGGATAGAAACAGTGGAACAGAATAGAGACCTCAGAAATAAACTCATGTGTATATGGTCAGTTAACCTGACAAAGGTACCAAGAATATATGAGGGGGAAAGGATGGTTTCTTCTATAAGTGGTGTTGGGAAAACTGGATAGCAATGTGCAAAAGAATGAAACTGGACCCAATTCAAAATGAATTAAAGACTTCAATATAAGACCTAAAACCATAAAGTTCATAGAAGAAAACATAAGGGATAAGTTCCTTGATGACATAGGTCTTAATGAATAAGTTTTTAGATTTGACATCAAAATCACAAGCAACAAAAGCAAAAATAATTAGGACTGCATCAAACCAAGAAATTCTGCACAGCTAAGGAAACCAAAATGAAAAGACCTGTTGAATGGGAGAAAATATTTGCAAACCTTGTATCTGAAAAAGATTACTATCTAATGTATATAAAGATCTTGTACAACTGAATAGCAGAAAAAATGATTAAAAATGGGCAGAGGAACTGAATGGCCATTTTTCCAAAGATGACCTATAAATGAGAAGGTATAAGAGAAGGTGCTCAATATTACTAATCAACAGGGAAATGCAAATCAAAACCACAATGAGGTATCACCTCACACCTGTAAGAATGGTTATGATTAAAAAGATGGGAAGTGTTGGCAAGGACATGGAGAAAAGGGAACCCCTTTTACACTGTTGATGGGAATGTAAATTGGTACAGCCACTATGGAAAACAGTAGGGAGATTTATTTAAAAAAATACAAAGAGATCTCCATATAATCCAGCAATCTCACTTCTGGGTGTATATCCAAAGGGGATGAAAACAGGATACCAAAGAGATATATGCACTCTATGTTCACTCCAGCATTATTCACAATAACCAAGGTATGGAAACAACCTATGTGTCCATCAGTGCATAAGTGTATTAAGAACATATGGTGTATATACAGTGGAATCCTACTCAGCCATGAGAAAAAACATTTTGCCATTTGTGACAACATGAATGGAACTTGCAGGCATAATGCAAGTGAAATAAGCCAGACAAAGGCAGATACTGTATGATATCACATATGTGTGAAATCTAAAAAACTTGAACTTACAGAAACATACTAGAATGGTGGTAATTAGGGGCTGGGTGTGGGGAAAATGGAGAGACATTGATTAAAATGTACAAACTTCCAGTTATAAGACTAAAAAGCCCTGGGGATCTTAACATATAACATGATGGTTAGTTAATAATATATATTATATACTTGAAAGTTGCTAGAGAATAAATCTTAAATGCTCTCACCACCCGAAGGGGGGTGAATATGTGCTATGATGGAGGTGTTAGCTAATGCTAGGGTGGAAATCGTTTTGCAATATAAATGTATCATTTCAACATGCTGTATACCCTAAACTTATACAATGTTACATGTCAATTATATCTCAATAAGCCTGGAAAAAATAAGTAATATAAACATTGCTACTGTAGAAATCAGCCCCTCTCCCTGAGTTTGGTGCTTTTAACTATATGTTGCTGTTGTTTTTGTTGTTGATGCTGCTGTTTGTTTATTGACAGACCTGGATATTCTGTAAAATCCACATCTGTTCTTGAGTACAAACACTAAAGCCCGTCTCAGTTTAGAGCTGAGGTAATACTTCTGGAGAGACTTCTTTAAATACCTTGAACCGTTAAATGTACTGTACTGAGGAACCCCTACCATGTTCCAGCTGTTTATAACTCTCACTTAGCCTTCAATTTAGGCCCGAACAGGGCAACAACATCAGCCAAAGATGAGAGTTTGGGACCTCTCAAGGCATTCCCGGGAATATCACAGCCTTACACTTGTGTGCTCTGTATCCTTAAGGGATATGTTTCTACTTTTCAAAGACCCCTGTACCCATCTCACTCTTGGGTATTCCATTTCAGATTTTTGGTCAGGCTCTTGTTAGCCTTAACTAGTATCTCCTCCTCATAGAATCACAGTATTAGGGGAATGTCACTGATAGTTTTTGGCAAAGGTCTTACAGAATTAAGGATTTTCCCCCTGAGCAAACCACCAAATAATCTCATGCCTTATGATTAGAACTTTTCTAAGGAGTATCCAGACAGGAAGAGCTAACTAAATAATTGTTAATATTATATCTTCAAAAAATGTAATGTCCTTGTAGTGTGTGTTCTAATATACTTTTTCTTGTTTGAAAAGCTCTATAACGTTGTAAGGTTAGCACAAGCTAGTATTTTTATCTTGCTTGTACAGTTGAGGAAGGTAAATGTAGGATACCTGTCTGTTGTCAAATTGGTAAGAACTGATGAGATACATAACTCATGCTTAAGTATTTCCTGTTCAGTTCTATTTGTAGATAAGAGATTAGTAATCTAAGATAATGAAATGATTCAAAGAAACTGAATTTAAGAAAAGCATTTGAAGAAATGCGTTCTATTCAGTTAAGGACATTTATTTTGCATCTATGTTCCTGTTGCTTGAGAGAGAGAATATTTTTATAATCATCCAAACATAATTTTTCTTGCTTTTGTATAAAAACGACTTGGTTAATCAATATTTCAGTTTGCAATAAAATTGAACCTAAAAATCATGAAAAGCAATCGTAAACAAATGAGTAACTGATTTTCAGGACTAAAAAAATGAGACTATGATAATTATGGACCAGGCACCATCATACGTAAAAGCACAAACACAACCAGTCTCACGTGTAGTTAATCTCGTTATTAACTATGACGCAGTCTCACACAATGCAGCTTCCTATTATCTTATGGAGTCCTCAGCATCTCATCTTTTTCCTGATTTTTAAGGTGTCTTTCATACCACATAAAAATGTCCTAATAATTGAATTTAGTAAGCAATCTTTATGATGGTGTCCACTGACTCCAGACTCTGGTATTCATGTCCTTGTATAATCTCCTTCTAATGTGGATTGGATTTTTAACAGAATGTGGAAGAAGTAATAGACTGTCATATGTGAGATTAGACCAAAGACTTTGATTTGTCCTAGGAGCTCTCTCTAGCTGTCCCATGGATGGCTTACTTTAGGGTAAACCATCTGTCATGGCATAAAATAGTCAATGACGTACAGAGGCCCACATAAGTAAGCTTGGAAGTAAATTTTCTCAAGTTTGCCAAGAGACACAAGAATGAACATGGAAGGAAACCCTCCCCAATTAAACCTGTAGCTACGTGCAGCTCAGGCCAGCAGCTTGCGAGAAACGATAAATGAAAACCACCCAGCTAAATTGCTCCCAGAATCTGGACACAGAAAAATGTAAACTAACGAATGTTTGTTTTCAGCCACTGTGTTTGGGATAATTTGTTACACAACAATAGATAAGGATTATAGTGAGAGAAAATAAGATTTTTCCAAATCTGATTCTGTTTGAACGTGTAACATGTGTACATGAATCCAGCTACACTGATGGCTTTTGAAAGTGTTTGGCCACTCGAGGAAGTAGAGTTACCTATTCTCGGGCGGGGTGATGATTCTTTTGAGCTGTGATTCTCAAAGGATACGGGAGAATGGCTATTAGGGTGCATGTATTTGACTATCCAAGACATATATGTTTCAGAAAACACTCCCAGGTGATTCAGAAATGTCTTCTTTTCCTGCCAGTTAGGAATCACCATGTTACGTAAATTGGGAATAAAACCTTGGCAGAAATTAGAACAACATTAACCAAGCAGAGATAAACTATGAATATATTTCCTTGTGTATTCATAGTGAATACCATCCTTTGAAGAATTGATCTTTACCATATGGAATTAAGTTCTCCCAATTATGATGATTTTGGTTTTGTAGATCTTGTGCGTGTGTGGCATTCGCACGGGAACATTATAATATATGGAGAGAATTTTACTAGTTTCTGTCTTGTTTACTCTTACTCACTTTCATGCCTGCTTTTAACTCTCATATCAAACATCATTATGTTTGTGTTGCCTAGGAGTAAAATGTTCAATAAATGTAATCTCCGTTGGTTCAAAGAAATATTTTTAAGAGGCTATAGGACTTAAAATTGGGAATAAGATATGCCTTTCCTGGAAAGGAGTTGGGAGAAAATATGACTAAAGATAGATCTCAAGGAGGCTTAATGGCTCAGAGACTCCAAAGAGGGCTGACTGAGAATCTTTTGGTAGAAGTAACTGGAAGTTTGGGGATATTATGGAAATAGTCTTTCTATTAAAGAAATGCCTTTAAAACAAAGCAGCATCATGCTGGAATATACAGTGTTTATCTGCCCCTTACCAGGTCATAGACTCGGAAAATTACACAACTCCTTCACCTATTTCATTTCCATAAAAATGGTGTGATCTGTGTGAGCCTAGTGAGGGGTGACAGAAGAGATCAGGGTGATCCCTGCTGAGAGCCTGAAGGAATGGGAGTGCCAGTGGTTTCAACAAATAGACAAAACCTAAGAGAAATCCGTGACTAGTTACAGATCCATATTTAAGAGTAGGCTACTCAGAGGCAGCTTCCTGTGATATTTTTGTCCGTAAGATGTCATTGGGATACTGATCTCTACCATTCTTTACAGGCCTGTAAAGAAAACAGTAACCCTAAGTAAAAATTAAAACAAGGAAATAAAACATGACAAAATAATTAAAAAAAAAATTCTTCCCCATGACAGACCAGTACCAATTGGATATTTCTGACACATGTTACAGTTTCTTCACATAAGTTTGGAAACCCAATAAGCATAGAATGCTATTTAGTGTAATTATGTGATTTATTCTGTCCATAATTTAAATCTTTAATGTGTTTTTAAGGAGTTCACTGTTCTGATAAATCACAGTTAAAAGCTGAAGCAAGAAATAAAGAGGAAATGTTCTGCTTTCATTAAAAAATCAGTTATAGTTAATTGGAATAGTGCAGAACTATTATAATACGGATCATATAATGAATTATATGTGTTAATTAGCTATAGCATAGTTAATATAATATGGACTATTTATAATGGAGAGAAACTAGTGCAGATACAGTTTGTATTCCTATTTAAAAATGCTAGTTTAAACCATCACAAAAATACTCAGTATTTACACCCTTAAGCATAATGTTGAATCAATAAAAATATCTCAAATAACCAACTGCCTCAAAATCTTCTTCAAAATTGTCGTCTGACCACCTTTCTGAGCAGTCAGTGGGCAGCTCCTGATTTTTCTCCACAGGGCTTGTACTTGAGCCTAGCATAGGGTTTGAATCCCTTGGAGGAGGAAGGGCACAAATTCAAAGAAACAACAGGTGAATTTGACATGGTGTGAACTTTGATATCTGCCAGATATGAGAAGCCAGCAGCGAGAGAAAAAAACACTCCACTAGGCAGCAACAGCCTTAGTGTGAGAGCTAGTCAGGATCCTGGTTGCAAAAGGAATAAGGTAAATTCAGTTGAGATCTCTTCCTAGTGAGAAGGGTAGAGATCAACTGTTACCTTGTTCTGATTGGCCTTTTGGAAATTGGGATGAGCTCACCTATCTTTTCTCTATCCTTGGGTAGGGGTGGAGTTCTTTGGAAGATCATAGCTTTGGTGATTTAGGCTTTAAGGGATTTTTAATCTTAGACTAAATTTGATAAATCACTTAATTCGCTACTATATAACTATCCAGTTGTTCATTCACTGAACAGCAACAACACAATGTTCAGGAAGGATTGCGTGAGAAGTAAGGTTACGAGCTACCACATCTGATTTTGTAGGAATTGGTAAATATTTGGTACAGATTGAATGTATATGTGGATTTATGTGGAGGAGAAGAGAGAAAGCTCATTCGACAGATATATTCTGTTTTTAATCTCAAATAGCATATCTTTTTCAGGGAGAAGCCCCTAGTCACTCCCCATTTCATTTTTCCTCATCTAGATAATTCATGAAAATAAAATAGTGAAATAAAGCTGCTTTTAAAACTTTACTAAAATTGTTAGCCTCATACACAAGAGGAAGAGGTGAGCAGTTAAATCTATAATTTACTCTTTTACAAACTAGAAGGTGACACATAATGGATTTGGTGAATCTATGAGTATGTTATTCATTTAGAGCCAAATATGAGCTTAAACAGAACATTGAGTTTCATGGCCAAAAATCATCCTGCGATACTGGCACAGTGTGTCTGTTTATGTTAAGACTGTGTCAACGTAAAAGTTTTCTAAATTTGGGTTTTACAGCCAAAGATGAGAACAAATGAAAACACAATATTGAAATCATTCTGTGTTTAACTTCTCTAGAACGAAAGTTATATTTTGGCTCTGTCCACAGGATACTAAGTGTGGAGGGTGGTGAGAAAGAGAATATTCTCTTCGACATTATCCTGAATCGTCCAGATGAGCAATGAAAAATAACACTGAATGTTCGAGCTCAGGAAGTTTACTATATTAGAGTATCAATTGTCTTTTATTTACTATATTAGAGTATCAATTGTCTTTTATCTTTTTTTCTTTTTGTTTAAGGGGAATGAGAGTGGTGGGTATTAGTGCACATATTTAATACTGAAGTTTAGTTTTTCCTCAAATTACAGTAGATGGGGCTTATATGATTCTAGAATTCCAAAAAGTTTATAAATCTGTGTGTGTATACGTATATATGTGTGTGTGTGTGTATACTCACATACCAAAATATGTAATTTTCCAAAATATTTGGCCTATATCAATAGTAAAAGGTCCAGTAGAAACAACTAATGCATTTGAACAATTATGTTTCTGAAAAAGAATAGCAAGGTATTTGTTATAGGACAAAAACACTAATAAATTTCTTTAAAAAATAAATTATTTGGGAATAATGAAATTTCAAATTTGCTTGTGTGAATCAGAATCTTGTCAATTTCCAAAAATGGCATAGCATCAACTCTAATTATTTACATACATGCACCTAAAATAATTAAATCCTTCTATATTGAATGGCATACTATGGCAAACAAATTCAGATAAAATTAAACTTCATGTGTTAGTCTACTAAAGCATATGGAGAAATGTGATTAGATGCAAAAGTCTTGTACACAAATAAATTATTTAAACATTTCCAGTCCTGGCTTTGATCACTGTCTAGCCCCAATGACCCTAAACAAATTAAATTATAAACCCCAATTTCTTCATCCTTAAACAGGGGTTAAGGTTAATATTATCTACTTCAAGGATTTTGGGGAAGATTACATTTGTTTGACTATATAAAGTACTTGGCCCAATGCTTAGTAAGCTAGTGACTCTCCATACTTTTGATAGTTAATACATCTGATGTTATTGTTCTAGGAAAAACCTAGAAGAGACTCCTGGTTATTCATTCAAATGTTTTTCTTTTTAGAACATCTTGTTCCTGCAAGGGTATTTTGCTACTTTTTTAATAGGCATCTTCCGGTAACAATGATAATGATAATAATTGCTATTGCTACTGAGTTCTTTCCACATGCTGAGCAATGGGCTGAGCACTTTAATGGATTATGGATCCCTCTCTGTCTGACCCAATACTCACTTTGACTGCATTATGGGATTCACTTAGATGGTAGGCCAGCCCCCATCATGCCAGGTAACGTTGGAGAATACATAGAGAATGCATGCCTATGCAACCATTAAAATTGGAGACATTCACACAAAAACTATACAACTACCTTGTATAAGATTACTTGAAAATAGTAAACTCAGACTGGTATTTACAATTAGAAATCCTTTGTCTACATCATAGATAGGTTGCCAGCCAGTAGTACCTGCATGGAACATATTGTGAAGGTACAACTCTAGCAATGGATTTGAAAGAAGACCTGTGTCTGCTTCCCAGGATTAAACATGACATTTAGAAAACATAAGATCCTTTTGTTTATTTATTTATTTATTTATTTATTTATTTATTTATTTATTTGAGAGAGTACTCGAGAGCGGGGTGGGGGGGGGTGAAGGCAGAGGGAGAGACAGAATCTCAAGCAGACTCTGTGTGGCGTGTGGATCCAGACATGGGGCTTGATCTCAAGACCCTGAGATCATAACCTGAGCTGAATCCAGAGTCGGATACTCAACGAACTGAGCCACCCAGGTGCCCCAGAAAACGTGAGATTCTTAGAAAGTTAATTACACTAGAAATCAAGTTCTTGATCTATGAAATGAAAATAACCTATATTCTTTTGTCCCTTTTGGTAATTAAAAGATACACTGATATAAATGTGTTAGGTAATATCATGCACTTATGTACCATCAGGCTAGTTTTCATGGGTTTTTTGTTTATTTTTTTGTCGCTTTTGTCTTTGTTTTGGGGTGTTTTGTTTTGTTTTGCATTCATAAATATTTATAGAACTCAGTCATGGTACCTGTTACTATTGCTGAAATACCCCAGAACTTAGTCAAACGAAGCCACCATTTTTTTTGTTGTTGTTGTTATACTCTTAGATTCTGTGAGTCAGCAATTCAGGAAGAACACAGAGGAGATGACCTGTATCTTCTCCATAATATGTGTGCTCTCAGCTGGGATGAATTTCATGGCTGAGGGTAACTTGATAACTGGGGGCTGGGACTATATAGAAGCCTCTTTACTCACATGTCTGGCAATTGATGCTGCCTGTCAGCTGAAACTTCAGCTGAGGTTTTCAATTGGAGCACTTGCATGTGGTCTCCTCATATGGTGCCTAGGTTCATAGAACTTCCTGAGAGGAGGCCTCTGGAGAACAATCATTTTGAGAGGACGAAGTGAGAATTAGATAGCTGTTTATGAACTTGGAAGTCATGAAATCACTATTCTATTGGTTAAAGCAACTGCAAATCAGCTGATATTCAAGGAGACAAACCATAGACCCCAACTCTTGATGCAAGAACTATCAAAGAATTTGGAGGCCATGTTTTAAAACCACTTAAGTCCTACTATTGGAATTATGGGTTTATGATATTGTTTTCCATTCCTTCGTGATCCCAAGAATACAATATTCACCTAAACAGGGAATTTATAGTCTTACTCCCTCTCATCAAAGTTAATGGAAGACACTGCACCCAACTATCTAACCCCCATTCTTTTAATGGCATGATAATAGCTTGAAATTCACTCTTTTTCAAAATATAATAGGGAATTTCTCCATCTTTTCTAATAGCAAGTTCTGTGTTTTTTTAAACTTCTTTATTCCTATGTTAGTAACCAAGTGAAGTTCAGAATTAATTATTGGCATAATTCAAACACATAAAATCTATTTGACATAAATATCCACATAATTGATAATGAGTTAATATTGTAACCTTGAATTACTGAGATTTGTTTTTATTTACTTCACTCATATATACATGAGATTATTTTTACAAACACATGCAGGTAACGTAAACACTTTGTGTTTTTCATTTTTTGTCCTATAGCAGAAAGGCTGTAATGAACGAGTGTGGCTCTGAAAAGTTGTATAGTTAATGCACTATAAGAAAAATATTAATTTTATTAGTAAGCTAATTATTTTCAGTCATATTTCAAACTCTTCAGTAGAGTGAATTAAGGTGTTTTCAAAATTTGAATTTTAATATTTTCCTTACTGAAAGGTACGCCAGTATTTAATGGAAAGTCAACACAATAATTGTGTAACACATAAGCGTATTTTAGATGTTTGTGTATATTAACATCTTATGCCTTGGGTATTAAGTACCATGGGACAGGTGATTTACTTTGTATAATGCTATGTGTAGGAAGGTAATTACTGCTTTTTGATCGTGGTGGATAATGGTTATAATTAGTGCAATAAGAATCATAACTCCGTGACACTGTAAAATGCACAGTTAAGGTTGTGACTTAACAAATAGAGATTAAAAGTTTACAAAACAAGACCATGTATTAAATACACAAGCCAAAAACCTATTTTTTGTAAATTGTGTGGGAGTATTAATTATTGAATGAACACATCCAATGAGAGAAACTCAAAAGTTCTTTGAGAATGTCTCTGCAATTGGTAGTGGAGTCTGGTATCCGAGTCTGCAGATTAAATGAGAAGAGGCTGTGGGTGGTTTCTTTCCCAAGTAAAACAAAGAAAGCTTTTAAAATGAACGTTGAAGATGAATAAAGTAAATTAGAGTTCTTGCAGAAGGAAATTAAGGCGAAGATTCCATTTGGGAAATATTTCAAGTGTGTGAAAAGGGGAGAGTCTGTTGAGAGGAGAGCCTCTTTCAAGACTCAGCTAAGCTGTCAGTTGACACACTAGGGTCTACCAGATGCCTCTTCCAGATGCTAACTTACTACTCAGCTTGTGCATCCTTACAAAGTTAGATCGATGTATTTGGGCGTTGGGTGTTGTAGTTTGGATATCCCAGGAGCAGATCATGATCTTAGGATAGTAATGCAAGCGACTTATTTAGTAGGTGAAGGAGGACTTGGTATCAGAGTAATGAAGTGAAGATAAGCAAGAGGAGGGGACCCATACATGGTACACTATAAAGGCAACTAGCATTGTATGACTGGACCTTAATCTTGTGAGGAAATCGTGAGAAAACCAGCATTAAACTTACCCGCTACTGTTAGGACTCAAGCAGGGCCTTCAGTCCAGAGTCCTGAAACCTTAACTTCTTTCAGTGATTGATGGTGGGCTGTGCAACCCACATATAAGCATTTCTGATTTCTAGCCTACTGTGGAGAAAACCCACAGGCACAGAGATGCATATTGTGGTGGAAAGGAATAGGCTGGAGCACACCAGGGTTAGAAGGCTTGTCTGGACACAAAAAAAATACCTGATGCACATGTGCAGGCTAAATTTTTGTATCATTTGGGTGGATATTTATTTCATGCACTTATTTTATTCATGCATTCAAAAAATTTTTGGCAAGAGACTAATATGCCAATATATATTTTGTTCTAGCAAACAAATATGAACAAAGTAAGAAAATAAGTAAAATGCTGACTATTCTTAAGTGGCTGTAAACATGTTGTATCTTCATTGCCTAGAGTGCTGCCTGCCATCTAGTAAGCCATGTGTTTGTGGAATGATTGAATAACTGAGAAAGCAAATAAATCCATAAACAAAAAAATAACCCATTAGCACAAAATGCATGTTAACTGATTGTAATGGAGTATACAGCAAAAACAGTTGATGGAATGGTGATTGAATGGGTAGGCAACTTTGGATCCAGTGTCAGAAAAGGCCATTTTGAAGTATGACATTTTAAGATAGGCCTTGTTAAAATCTGGCACAAGTTAACTTGGTTATTGTTTATTGTTATTTAGTTATTTTTGGCAAATGTTGGTACTGCCAAAGTATAGATAAAGGCAAAGTCTTGCTATTCCCCCCTGCCTCAAATTTTCTTCTCCATCAAAGTAAAAGCTAGTTTTAGGTCATATTTCATTGCGTACAGTTGAATATCTCCAACATAATGTGTTAGGAGATAGCTTGATTTATTTCTCACCTCAGTAAAGGAGAATACTACTACAACAAAGCTTTGGTAGTATCCTAGAGACAGGCAAAATCAGATTTTATTGAGAACTTAGTTTGGTTTAAGGTGGGTCTTCCAAAGTGAGGACTTGATTAGGGTTTGGTATTGATTATGATATCTTGGTTTAGTATTGATGGAAACAGCAAGAGTTTTGAGTTGAGAAATTCAGAGTCTTAAGGCATAAACTACCTGTTGATGTCTTCTATCAAAGAGTCAGGGAGGGGTTTGAGAAGTTCCTATATGAACAATAAAGTTATTTGCCTGGATGAGAGTTCTAGAATAGTAAACTTTTGACACTGAAGGTGTTGGAATCGTAAGTTCACTTTAATGTGGACAGTAAGATGTGTGGAGATTCTTAATGTAATCAGTTATTGGGCCAATATCCTAGTAAACTGGAACAAAAAAAAAAAAAATTCCTACAATGGTTCTGCTTAATCTCCAGTGACTTATTTATCAGTTTTTAGGTGCTCTGGTAAATCTTGAATGAAAAAAAAGTTTAAGACACAATTTTCAAACTGTCGTTAGGATTAATTAACCTTGTAGTCGTCATCAGATATAAAATCTTCTGAAACTTTGGCTGGATATGGTCATCATAGAATCCAGTGTTTAGTGTCTCTAAAAGGTGAAGGCCTTACTTGACTCACCTACCCTTTTCATTTAAAAGATAGAGATGTTTCTAAAATAATTCAGCTAGCCCACATATCCTCAGTACCATTAATTTTTACCAATAAAACCCATTTCCAATTTCCATAGTTAGCAAAACATAGGGTGATGAGAAGAGAAAAAATAGAAGATGGCCCAAGTGCTGTAGGGTTAGGTTTTGATTAAATGGGTTTTGAATACCTGAATGGGGTAATCAACCAAGTACCACTAGAATAGAGACAGAGCTGTTTATGCCAAAGTGTGTGTGTGTGTGTGTGTGTGTGTGTGTGTGTGTGTGTGTTTAATGTAAATTCTATAATAGTTGTGAAGAATGATTCCTGGATGATTCATGCAGGCAGAGAATGCAACAGGTCTAGATGTCCGGAGAGGAGACAGACTTACTGTCTGAGAATCAGAGAGGCCGTAGTTCAGAGGATAAAGATAAGATGATACTGGAGGGGTGGTCAGGAGCCAAGTCACATAGTGCTTTACTGTCTGTGGTAGAGGATTTATTTTTATCCCAAGGGAATAATCCAAACTAGAAAGGCAGTAGGGGTGGGGGAGAAAAGAAAGGGATAGAAAACGAGCCACAATACAGATAAATGAAGAATGTGGATTTAAAGGAGAGAGACATGAGATCAGAGCACAAGCAGAGACACTTCCGCCCGTGGACTAGGATGGCAGGTTAGAAAGTGACAGTAAAGTATGGGGAGGTTTGTAAACTTATTGGTAGGAATATAATAGAATCCTTCCTTTGTTTCCATAGTACCAGTAAATCTGGAAAGAATTTTATTAGATGTTAATATCCATAAGTGGGGTGGTGGTCATTTTGAGGGAAAAGGCTGATATGAAGCTAAATCTCCAATTAGTATTTAATTTTAATTCACAGGAGAGGACCTGTACAGCATAGAGGTAGAACATGATGGAAGAATGCTCATGGTGGCACTCAGCCTCTCCTCCATCTTTCGAACCACTTAGCTGTGGACTTTCATATGTTTGCTCCATCAAGTAAAACAAAAATCCCACAATTAACACAGTTCAGAGCAGTTCAGTCTAAATAGCATTCCCCTTAGAGATGGTATCGTCCCAGGCCCAGCGACTTATCAAAGCGTTCCTTCCAACTACTTTTAAGTGATTGTGGCTGGATATACCGGTGATTGCAGTGTTTTTGTTCTTTTTTATATTCTCAGAGATGTTTTAACACTCCAGATGCTTTATTGTACAGTATAGATTGGTATCCTAGGCAGTCTTCTGCCCTTGAATCAGGTTTTGTCGCTTTGCAGTTATATTTTTACTTGATTCTCACAGCCTTGAAGTGCTCTTCCAGAGTAGGGACTATCTCATGGTTATCAGTGTTACTAAAACTCAATAGACTCTCAAAAAGGTTTGCTGAATGGAAGCACTGATTTGGAGGAAAATTAATAGAGAACTAATAGGCCAGTGCAATTGTCTGTATCAGGTTAAGTTAGCCAGTTCAAAGAAAAATCAGCTTTGAAGAATTGCACAGCATAGTTAACTTACTGGGTGTTTGAAATTTTCTGTTCTTTTTTTTTTTTTTTTTAAAGAAATTCTGTTTGTGGTGTTGAGTCTAGGTTTTCTTCACACTTGTAATTTGTCGGAGCTGTAACCATGGTGGAAGTGAAGTCTGGTGCCAGAGGGGTTGTGATTGGCACTGCTCTGGATTGACTTTGCTTCTCTGTGAGAGGCAGACCAAGAGGAAGTGCTGACAGCCGGGCCATTAGCCTGGGGAGCAGTAAGGACGTTACTGATGGAAAGATGGCAGGAAGATGGGGAGGAAGTGGCACAATTGATTCTTGATTGATGTCCTGAGCTGAGAGCTGGGGCAACATATCCCCAAGGAAATGTGGATAATTCAATACCTACCTCTCTTGGGCCAGGGAAACCAGCTTAGGGCCATTTGACATCTTGGCAGACTACTCAGTAGGACTTGTATAGCTCTCGACACCATATCTTGGCAAACGGCAAGGCTGTAAATTTTCCCCCAAAAGATAAACTGGCGCAGAGTTTGTGGCTGTCATTTCTGTGTCGTCACAGCAGTTACCAAAGGGCTTTTGCATATAGTAGGTTCTCAATAAGCACTTGTCAAGTTAGGGGGAAAAAAATGGCTTCAACTCTTAGACAGTTTCAAACTAAAATCTCACCTAAGTCTTAAAAACTCTGGATTATTTTATTAGCATCATAAACTTTCCTAGTGCTTTGGAGGCCTTTACCCACTGAGTTTATAGTGCTTTATGAACTGGTTATGGGTTTATGACTAAAAAAATACCCTCATTCCAACTTACATTGAATTCATAGTTGCTTTAAAATCAACTTTGCAACCAGCGAGAGAGTTTCATATACATTATTTTATTCTCACTAGGATAACAGTGTTTTTTAATTATTGTTTAACGGTATAAAATTTAAAGGTTTGAGCTGTTAAGCAGTGTACTTAATGTATAATTTGCATAATCCTTTGAGGTAATAATTTTCACAGGTTTATGATCTACAGATAAAAGATTTCATCTTGTATATTTTAAAATGACCTCCTACATGCTTCATGATTATATCTACTATTTACCGAGTTCCAGGAATACACTAAGTTCCTCACGTATCCTGCCATGCAGTATTTATAACAAAACTATGAAGAAGGTGGCATGAAGTGGAAATCAATTCTTAGGCTGTCCTGTTGCTGGTAAATTGAGTCAATGTAATACTGTCTTTTCAAAGAGCTAATCAAACCTAATTCGCTACCTAATTCTAGTGGACTCTTTACCTGCAGTTTGAGGTACTTCACGATCAGGTCGCAATCTATTTTCCTAGGTTCACCTCTACTTTATTATTCCATATGTCACATCTGTTGCTTCTCCCAGGCATGTTCATTTCCCCAGCTCCTACCTTTGTTTGCCAGGTCCTTGTGTGGAAAGCTATGCTCCATTTCCTGTTATTTGAAGTTCTACTTGAATATTGAAATCTAGTTGGGCTTAAAAACTTCAGTAAAATAGGCATATTTTGTCTGAGTGATTATAATATGCATTGCTTATTTCTTTCTATATTGTAACCTTCTAATATTGCCACCCATTTTTCTGGATTGATAATTGCATGTTTTATGATTTATGGCTTAATAATTTAACAGTGTTTTAATTCTCATGATAAATCTTTGAGAAAGTATATTATTATCCTATTTAAAAATGTAAGAAATGAGGCTTGGAGAAGTTAAATGGCTTGTTCAAGTTGATTATGTGTGTGTGCATATGTATGTATGGATAAACATGCAAATGAGAGAGAGCAAGAAAGAGGAAAAAGAGTCCTTTCCTAGTACCACACATTTTGCTAAGTGTTTACCGTGTGTTACCTTGTTTGTTCTCATTAAAACTTTTTGAATAACAGGTCATTATTCTATCTGCTTACGGATGAGAAAATTTAGGAAGAGAGATGTTAATTAACATTCTTGAGTTTACTATTAATAGATGGTAGATCTGGATATGGAGTAAAATATGACTGAAGATCTATTCTTTGTTTAATAATAATTTCTTTATGTCAATCATTCTTTCTATATTCTCAAGTTCTGATAACTGCATCTCCTTCCCATTTTCTCTGTGCCTATAATCTACCCTGAAAACTAATTTAGGAGTCTTGGTTAAAGCCTCCAAATCTTTGTTGAGGAACATTATCCAACCCATCCTTTATGTTAGGATTAGAGATTTCCACTGCATTCCAAGCTTGTATTGAGATCCAAACTGTTTGCTAGATTTTGGCGAGTTTTGGTGGGAAAAAAAAAAAAAAAGTCCCACATAGGTAAAAAGCACTACCTCAGGGGCACCTGGGTGGCTCAGTCAATTAAGCATCTGCCTTCAGCTCAAGTCATTATCCCAGGGTCCTGGGATCGAGCCCCGCATCAGTCTCCTTGCTCAGCGGGGAGCCTGCTTCTCCTTCTGCCTCTGCCTGCTACTCCCCCTGCTTGTGCTTTGTCTCTCTCTCAAATAAGTAAGTAAAATATTAAAAAAACAAAAAACAAAAAACACGCTACCTCAGAGTCATCTAAAATCAAGGCTTGCTGCTTGGCAAATAATCCCTAGTTCCCCTTCCTGCAGACAGATTCAAACCCGAACAAGGGTACATAGCTTGGTATGCAGATCAGGAATGGATTTCAGCCACACTCACACACTCCTGGCCAGGCTTTGGCATTCAGCACACACTATTCTGATTGGTTCTGCCTATGATTACAGAACTATGATTCCGTGTATTCCATTGACCACTATTCCCAGTAGTCCCCAAACTCCAGAAATGTTTATCCTCACATGTAAGCAGGATGTCCCTGTAAGAACTTCAGAAGATCTGCTCTAGAACTGTAGGAGACTTTTTCAAGCTCCAGCTCACACATTTGCCAGGAACCTGCTTACAAGTATAGCTAAAAGGTTTTGTTCTTTTTATTGTTACTATTTAAAGTATTTTACATGTTTTTGGATTGATGCCAAATCATGGTAAACTTGCAGTTCAATATACTATGTAATATTTCTGTGGCTGTAATTTGCTTATGAAACCTCATACCATATCTTTAAATTGTTGCTTTTATTGGTCTTCCTGCTTAATTTCAGGGGTTAGATTCCTTCCTAATTCTCTTCCTCGTATCTCTATTGCCTGCAAAGAATTCAGGCCATTTTTTTCCATTTTCCAACTTCTATGAGGGGCATTTGGAAAGTGTCTAGATATGCCAGATCTCTGACTTGCTCAATTCTAGAATTTTGGTGCTTCCCCACTTTAATTCTTCCTTGTGCCTTCATTTGTCGTTGCAGTGCCTTACACCTGTGTCAGCTTCCCAGTTAAGGCTAGTGACTAAATCTCATTGTATGTGATACATACATTGTATGTATGTATGTATGTGATATGCTGTGATAACAACCTGGATGTCCTGCCCATACCTACCCCAAAACTGCTGCTGAGAATCTGTTTCATCTGATGAGCCCGTCTAGTTCCAGATCACAAACAATTCCATAAGCATCTGGTAATATATTAAGGTGGTTTGGGGATGCAGAGAGGCATAATGAGGAAAACCTAGATTTTTAAATCCTTTCCTAGGATTTGAATCTTGTCTACAGCAATTATCTCCTGGATCTTTGGAGAATTATTTACACTAGTATGAACATATTTCCTCACCTGAGGCAGTACTGTTAAAGAGATGATCAATATGATCCACTTACAGTGCCTCAGTGCTGGGTTTATAGTAGGTTGTAATAAAATATTGTTATTTATCTTGTTTTACTAATAATCTGATAATTTGAATAGCTTGCCTACTTTAGAACCAAAATCTGGCTAGTACCTGATTTAAGCAGATTCCACCCCAGCACAAAGCCTGATAATGGGGCTTGATCTCACGACCCTGAGATCATGACCAGAGCTGCTTAACCAACTAAGTCACCCAGGCTCCCCAACTTGGAATTTACATTGGATTTTTTTCTCTCTCTCTAACAAGTTAAACACTTATCTTGTTATTATCCCCAAATCTCCATTTATATATGAGTTCAGTTCACTGTGCTTAAAATTTTGTTTGAAACCTTGTCTATCTGGTGAATGACTACACATCTTTCAAAATCTGGCTGAAATAGTATCCTTTATAGTGCATGTTTCTTTAGACTGACCATCTCATTCTACCTCATTTCCACCAAGTAAAGTTAATCATGCTCTAGTTACTGTATATACTTCCATAAGCAACACACTATTGATATTAGTGTATATGCACATATGACACTGTTGACATATACTTACAACTAGACGCTGAGCTTCTTTAGGGCAAGGAGAGCATGTCATTCATTTTACTTCTATTCGTGGCACATAGTATGAGCTGAATTTTAAAATATTGAATTACCCAAGGTCTGATAGACAAACTGTTAGATCTTGTTCTCTATCCTTAATTAACTGAATCTGGCTTCCTTCAATGCTCTCTTTAAAGAATTCTTAGACTTTGATCCAGGTACATAGAAAAAGGTGTCAAGTTTGGGGTTGTTGTTGTTGTTTATATTTTTGTTTAAAAAATGTTTTTCATGCTATGGTTTTTAAATGTTAGCTTAACTTTAGAAAATGGTCCCTATCTCTTTTTCCTTTCCTGTTACTGTTACTGTCTATCCAAGAGCTTAATACTTGGCTACCTATTCTAATATCACCCCCAATAGATTTGACTTATAAGTCTACTCCCTTTACACTATACAATGTTATATTTGTACCAAAATGAGTCTATTATTGGCATTATTTCAAAGCCTGCATTTTATTTATATAACTCAAGTAACTCATTACAACAAAATGCATGCCAAAGAGAAAATACAGTGTGACCATCATCACAAACAATTTTAGAATATTTTCATCATCCCTAAGTAGAAACCCCATTCCTCTTCGCTGTCACCCCAGCTCTAGGCAATCACGAATATACTTTTCTTTCCCTATATTTTTCCTATTCTAGACATTCCATGGAAATGGAATCCTGTAATATGTGTCTTCTGTGACTGGCTTCTTTCACTGAATGTAATGTTTTGTAGGTTCATTCATGTTGCAGCATCTAACAGTACTTCATGCCTATATTTGGCTGAATAATACTCCATTCTATGGATGTATCCCATTTTTTATTCAGTCATTAGTTCATGGAAATTTGTGTTGCTTCTACCTTTTGTTTATCATGAATAAAGCTACTTTGAACATTTGTGTACAAGGTATTGTGTAGATATATTTTTATATCTCTTGAGTTATACATAGAAGTAGAATTGCTGGGTCAAATGATAACTTTATATTTAATTTTTTGAGAAACTTTCAGACAGTTTCCACAGTGGCTGTACCACTTACATTCTTACCAGCAGAATGTGAGGATTCTGATTTCTCTGTATTCTTATCAACACTTGTTATTATCAGACATTTTGATCAGAGTCATCCTAGTGGGTGTAAGCTGGTATCTCATTGAAGTTTCAATTTGCATTTCCTTGATGACTAATGATGAGAATTTTTTCATGAGCTTATTGGCCATTTATATATTTTCTTTGGAGAAACATCTATTCAGATCATCTTTTAGTTGGGGTATTTGTCTTTTAATTATGGAGTTGTAAGAATTCTTTATATATTCCCAATCCAGGTCCTTTTCAGATATATGATTTGCAAATATTTTCTTCTATTTTGTGGACTCTCTTTTCATGTTTTCTAAATTTTTATTTGAGAGAGAGAGAGCATGCGAATTGTGGGGGGAGGTGGCAGGGATATGAGGAGGGCAGGGAGAGGGAGAGGGAAAGAATCTTAAGCAGACTCCACGCTGAGCTGGAGTCAGATGCAGGGCTCAATCTCACAACCCTGAGATCATGACCAGAGTCAGATGCTTAACCAAATGAGCCACCCAGGTGCCCTTCTTTTCATGTTTTTGATAGGGTCCTTTAAAACAAGTTATTTTAAAGTAAAGTCCAATTTAGCTATTTTTTAATGATTATTGCTGGTAATTCTGGTGCTACATCTCAGAAACCATTGCCAATCCATCATCATGAAAATTTATCCCTATGTTTTCTTTGAGTTTCATAATTTCAGCTCTTACATTTTAGTTTTTGATTCATTCTCAGTTAATTATTGTATGTAGTGGGAGTTAGAGGTCCAACTCTTGGTTATTTAATTTATATTTTATATTTTATTTTTATTTTTTTTTAAAGATTTTATTTATTTATTTGACAGAGAGAGACAGCCAGTGAGAGAGGGAACACAAGCAGGGGGAGTGGGAGAGGAAGAAGCAGGCTCCCAGCGGAGGAGCCTGATGTGGGGCTCAATCCCAGAGCACCGGGATCACGCCCTGAGCCGAAGGCAGACGCTTAACGACTGCGCCACCCAGGCGCCCTTTTAATTTGTATTTTAAAAAGCATACCTTAGTCTATCATTTCCCATTGCCAATCCAAGTCACAGGAAGCATTTCTACTATTAGAGCAAGCACTAATGTTGAGGAAGAGGTTTTAAATATATGTCAAAACCTTTATTTTATTTATTCTATTACTTACAAGGCAGTGTATTATGGAAATGTACCCAGATATTTGAAAACCAAGTGACCTGAGTTTGAATTATATTTTATCTATTTTTTGTGACATTGTAAAAATTAGACAATTTCTTTGATCTTAAGGTTTTCTCTAAAAAACTATAATGAATATGTCATCCTATTGTATTGAAGATTAAATGAGATAATTTCTGACAAACATCTTATACAATTCCTATGAGAAAATGTAAACATTATGAGTTTTCATTTTCTGCCATCCCCCTCTTTTTTTTCTAGTCTGTGCTTCCCAAACCACTTGTCTTAGATTCCTAATTGATTTGTTGCTCCAACATCTTCCCTGCATGGGTGAACTTTACTAACTTCCTCCTCACAGTCCTGCCACATTGAACGTGCTCCTCGTTGAATAGTCATGCTCAAATATATGTACGGTTAATGGAAAGACACACACAAACTTCTTGGGAAGTAGAAATAGTAACATTAGAACAGAAGCAGGAACTAAAAAACGGCACAGAAAAACGATATAAAACAAAACAAAGCGCTGAACTAAAAACCGTTCTCGTCTCATTCAGTTCATGGTTGTTCCAGACTCTGTTAAGCCCTGATGATACACAGTACTGCAGACGTGATCTTTGCCCTCCTGATCTGGCAGCTCTTCAGTGAGACTTCCCACGCTAGGTGGTAGATAATTGGAAGTAGCTTTTTCCAATTCATATAGTATCTCAGTTGTCTCTAACGTTTTAAGAAATTTTGAGAAAAAGGTTTCCCTAACCACTTTTCTCAACATAAATTCCTTGACAAGCTGGACTTTAAAGGTAACCACTGAGAAGTACCTGGGTGGCTCAGTCGTTAAGCGTCTGCCTTTGGCTCAGGGCGTGATCCCAGCGGTCTGGGATCGAGCCCCATGTTAGGCTCTTCTGCTGGGAGCCTGCTTCTTCCTCTCCCACTCCCCCTGCTTGTGTTCTCTCTCTCGCTGGCTGTCTCTCTCTCTGTCAAATAAATAAATAAAATCTTAAAAAAAAGGTAACCACTGAGTAATTCAGTCCTAAATAAGCACACAGAATTCATTCAGAATTTGTTTGTTACTTGGCCAGGGAGCTGAAATCTATGCTGGAAAGTGGTCAGTGTGAAATATCTAGTGATTTCTTACTATTACATCAACCAAACAACTTTTAAAAAGTCTTTCTGTCTTCATCACCTCCCCTTTTGCATTACCCCCACACACGTTCAGACATACTCACATAGTCACACTGCTGGAGAAATAATTTAAAAAGAGGTTAGGTTTCTTATTTAAGTTAACCCAGAACCATGAAAAGAAAAGAACAATGTGATGTGAGGTGGAAATTAGATCAAAAGCTCTATAGCTGCAAACACTTAGAGAATGTGGAACGCTCATGGCTTATAAACCTATTTGGAAAGGGGTAGGAATCTCAAAGGGAGATAGAATGTGGAGTCGGAACTTGTCTTTCTTTCTTT
The DNA here is from genome assembly GCF_017311325.1 of Ursus maritimus. Classification (NCBI taxonomy): domain Eukaryota; kingdom Metazoa; phylum Chordata; class Mammalia; order Carnivora; family Ursidae; genus Ursus; species Ursus maritimus. Next base: position 33,030,178 of record NW_024424008.1, read on the forward strand.
CTTTCTTTCTTTCTTTCTTTCTTTCTTTCTTTCTTTCTTTCTTTCTTTCTTTCTTTCTTTCTTTCTTTCTTTCTTTCTTTCTTTCTTTCTTTCTTTCTTTCTTTCTTTCTTTCTTTCTTTCTTTCTTTTTAAACTCTCAGAGGTTACTAGAATTTTAGAGGAAGTATATGGGACCACTGACTTCCAGGTCGCATATCCAGCTCTGCTTTTACCATCAACTTACCTCACCTAGAATGTTTTAATGCTGTCCTTGCCATTCTTTGATTGAGTCAGTATGAGCAATTAGGTCTGTGACTGAGGCCATATACACACTGGGAGGGGGACAAGACTGTGGAGGGAGATAGGACTTCTTCACCTTAGGTGTGACTTCAAATTAACCTAAGTCTATTTTGAACCCCACCAAAGTTCATTTATCAGAGCCATCTTTACAACCATTGATAATTAGCATGTTTGTTGAGAAATTACCTCTCCAGGGGCGCCTGCGTGGCTCAGTCCTTAGCGTCTGCCTTCGGCTCAGGTCATGATCCCAGGGTCCTGGAATCAAGCCCCGCATCGGGCTCCCTGCTCAGCGGGAAGCTGCTTCTCCCTCTCCCACTCCCCCTGCTTGTGTTCCCTCTTTGACTGTGTCTCTCTCTGTGAAATAAATAAAATCTTAAAAAAAAAAAAGAAATTACCTTTCCAAAATACATACACTACTTGCTCTCTTCTTGTAGATTAAGTGGAAAGCTTGTTTGCTTTATTTATATGATATGAAGTCATTCATCACTGGAGGAAGTAGAGATCAAAAAATGCACATCTACCATCATGATCCTTCTTTAACTGTTACACCCAATAAATGTTTTCTCTGTAGGGCTAAACTAACTTGTATTTTAAGCAAATGCAAAGGGAGCAACAAAAAGGACTTGAGCTCTTGAATCATTGTCAACCAGTCTCCCTCTGAACCCTGCAAGGACAGTGATGGATGAATAATTCCTCAAGTCTTGACTCTAAAACAGAGGATAAGCAGCCTGGTAAAATGCAAAGAACGCTTTGGAGCCAGAGCAACAGAGTTTGAGCTCGGGCTCTACATCTTAACACTTTTCCAACATGTGTAACCTATTTTGCCTCCACTCCCTCATCTATGAAATGGGTGTGCCAGTACTTCCTCCAAAGGATAATCCTCCATAGATTACCAGTGACAGTAAACATAAAGCAATAGAGTGATGATTTAAATATAGTAACTATTCTTCCTCTCTTCTCTTACACGTACTGACCCCATAAACAATGCCATAGAGAAACCAGATCTCATGAGAACAAACTACACAGTCGTCTTGGCTCTCAGCAGACTGTTATCTAAGTACATGTGGTTTCTGTTTCTCATCCATGAGCATTCATTGCTTATGGTAAATGAGGCCAACTGAATGTTGGTCATGCCTGATACTGCTATATGCACTTAGACTAGCAAAGCAGCAAATATGTAAAAGAACCAAATTTAGAGGAAGCCCATGGGAAAGCAAATGGGACAATTATTTGGTTCCCAAACCCATAGTTCAATATCTCCGTGTGTGTGTGTATAAACATGTTTTTATATATATATATATATATATATATATAAAATAAATCATTTATGACATATGACATATACATATATATACCTCACACAATATATTTTATGTATACATGTCATATATTTATGATGTATATATGTACACACCGTGTACATAAAATATACATCAAATACATGCATATATACTAATATGTGCAATATGGCTGTGCATCTGTGATACATGCATATATATATCATTTGCACTAATGTGATCATATATATCACCATATGTGCATATGTGTGTAATGTAATTATATAATATCTATAATATATATTTGTATATTATAGATTTATGTGTATGTGTATATGTATCACAATACCTTACCTATTAATATATTCTATATTATATATGGTATATATTATGATATATATATTCATATCTGCTTATTTAGCATTATTTATCTTCTTGAGAGATATTTGCCCATTCACATATGGCATAATTCTTAATGAGACAAATTTTTGGAAAGCCATAGACAGCTATTTGGAATCAGGTATGTTTTTCCTATGAAAGAGTAAAATCAGTTTTTGTACATGTATGATTGGAAAATATTTCTCTTATCTGTGAAAGGTATTCATTAAAGAGAATAAAATAAGGCTATGTATTTCCAAGTTCTCAAAAAGTTTAAAAAAAAAAAACAACAACCCTGAGAGCAAGTGTTCTAAGGATAGTTATGTGCATTTGCCCTGAAAAAGGCCTGTGAATCAGGTTTAACAGATATAAGTCCACTAAAGAGGTCATTTAGATTTGGAAATTATTACTCCAATAGATTTCATGGTGAGTCATAAACTTGCAGTCATGATCTGGGATCTAATTTTAGCACCTAAAAACTCTAAATTATATAAACTTTTAAATTTTGCATGTGAATATTGAGGACTTGCTTTATTCTTGTTTATGGAAATATGAAAATTGATATATGACAAAAATACAATATGAACATTTCAGCCAAAAAAGAAAAAGGGCTTAATTACCACATGTCTCCCATCAAAAACACACCACAGATGTTCATCTAGAATTGCATATCTTTAAATTAGAATTTTCTACAAATAAAAGTGATTCATCTTCTACTCCAGGTCTTAGACAAATTGTGTCACTTCTTACATGATAATCAGCCACCAATTTAATTAGAAGTTGTCATTCACCCCAGCACACCAATCTCTGGAAGAGATCAAGTAACAGTTTGTACAGCTGCTCCCATGCTTTGCCTGTCATCTTTGGTCTGACTTTGAATTCCTCTCCCCATCTCTTCCTCTCCTTTAGATAATTCCCCTCCTCCTTTTCCTCACTCCCACTGAGCTGTCAAGAGTTGAAATACTGTAATATGAAATCATTGCCTCTATGACTCTAAAAAAAGGAGAGCTTGCACCAGATTTTGATCAAAGAGAATCATTTATAAGATAGATGCAGCAAAAAACCTCAGGGAGTGTTTTTTTCCCCCCTGAAGCATCAGGATTATATGAAATAACAAAGACAAAGAAACATATTTTTAAACATTTTTTTTGTCTTAACGGCATGATTAAGGTTTATACTATACAATGTTCGTCATTTTTTTTTTTTTTGCTTTGTTATTCAGCACCACCTCAGAAGGATGTCACCTATGAACATATAACTCCAGTAAAAATGGAAAGGGTGAGAAATATAAGAATTTCAGCTCTCACTTCTGTGGACAACAATGAATGAAAAATGAAAAGAAAGCTGTAACTATTTTGTAGGGGCAGGAAGAGCTCTGGGGAAGACCCGTAGGGTTGCTATCATCAAGTGATAATGATGTTTTCGATTCTTCTTGCTGTCATTCTTATAAGGATGTATTTATGTTGTGCCACATCTCATTATAATCTTAGCCCCTACAGTAAAACATGCAGTTGCTAATGTTCAGGTGAAAGGAGACTGCTGTACTTTGTCCTTTAGGGGAAGCTGTTTCACTGAATCCCATGTAGTCGTCTTTGTTACAAACCCTTGAGTGAGAGTTTGCACACTAAGGTCGTGGTCCTTTTAGAAGGCTTGCACGCTGTTGTCCATGTTAGCGTATCAGACGTTAAAATTCCTATGCCTCCTTCACGAGACAATGGCACCAAAAACCTTTGCCTCAGAATTGAGGATAATAAGTGTAATGGAAGGGCACTGGCCATTTTTATATCTGTTTTTTATGTGACACTCCTGTTGTCTGTTGGATGTAGAAAGTGACATTTTTAAAATGTGAAATGAAATAATTTAGTTTGCATAATGGCATTCTTTACCCAGATTTTGAAATGCTTACTTATTTATATTCTGATTTTCGAAGATGTAGCCATAGCCTCAGTCTCGGGGCAGATATACAGGAAATGACACATCTGTTTATAATTTATTCATTTAATTTTTAGTTTTATAAAAATGCACCCATTGCCATGGTCTCTAGGTGAATATAAAACATTAGCCATATAATAACAAAGTCAAATAATGAAAGCAAGTTACAGAAATGTGTGGGTTTGAGGTCTTGATGGTCAAAGAACCAAGATGTCTTCAGATTAATAATATAAAGGCATTAAATATTAGGATCTAGGATTAAAGCAAAGAAGGGAAGTAAGTGAAAGGAAATGGTATTTAGTAGGATAAGGAGAACAAAGAAGAAGCGGTTAAAATATGTAGACTTGAAAATCATCCAGCCTCTCCAAATCAGCCCTTTGTTTGTGTGCTTATGTGTATGTGTGTATAAATGAGGGGCTATTTTAAAAGGGTTATTGGATATGTGTTGGGAAGAATCAAATCTGATTAAGATGGGATGTTGGCCATTGCAGGGAGGTGGGGAAGAACTAGAGCATGGACTTATTCCCAAAGACTACCCAGAGTATCCAATGGCAAGGGGACAACCAGCATCCATTTGTATTTGAAAATCTGGTGTTCAAACACTTGGAGAATGTAAGTCAAAATGCAGATCCAGCAACTACGTGATGGAATTGTAATTGGGATCATAGAGTCAGACAAGAATAAAATGAAGGATACCGGGGGACTGTATGTTTTCTCACCAGTCTTTCCCCAGAATCCAGCACCTTACTCAGTGATTTGCTAAATGAAAATCAACTGTGCAGTTCTATAACTCTTCTTTATATGCTTCCTGATTTGTAAAAGTTTCAATAGGATTACAGTGCTAGGGGCAAACTATCCAAAAGCAAAGGTTTAAGGAAGTCATAGCAGTTGAAATTTTTGATTGGATTAAACACATTTGAAGTGTGAGAATGGAAGATACATGTGCATAAAAGAATATCCCAAAATGCAAAGTAGTAAAAGAGATACAGAGAGGATATGCTCATAAAAATGGATATATATACGGATGCACACATGTGTTAGCAGAGGAATGTGTGTCTCATTAAGGTTTGCCCTTGACTAGTGTCATGTCTGATGATACATGCTATTTCTGTTCACATATTGCATTGCACTAGGAATCTTACACTTTAGTGGAGGAGGTAAAAGGGAGTTGGCAGAAGCAGAGGCATTAGAATGCACTTAAAGTTTAGCAATTATTAAATAAATGAAAGAGGCTGGCATGAGAGTGAGATCCAACCACAATAAAGAGAATTGTAAAGATACAGTAGGACAAAGCTAAAGTGATCACACACTCCCCTCAGTGAGTCTCATGCTGTTTATCTTCCATGGTCTGAAGAACAAAGTAGAAGAAGGATGTATTGGAAGAAAGATGAGAAACTGTTTGTTTTTGGAACATTAAAAATCTTTATGTAGAATTTAATAAGATACATTTTATTATCTGAAGGGATAGAAGAGAAAGATTCAGGCTAAAACTGTGGGATATCAGGTTTATGTAAAATAGCAATGTAGATTTTGAGGCATGAAGATTATTTAATGCTATGATGGTTTATCAAAAGAAATGTTAGAATAGCTTTCTATGGAAATCTTTACCCCTAATTTTTCCCAGGAGCATTAATTCTTCAAAACTAGTTTGTAAATAAGGAACTGGATTTGATATAGTAAAACTGTCTTTGAAATAAACTGGAAAAAAAAAACAAACCCAAAAAACTTGTTCTCCTTAAAAAAGAAATTTGGTCTGGCATTGTGTTTTAATGATGTATTCTGCAAGTAATTTTAGAACATGTAATGTTACCCAGGGATCTAATTGGAGCTCTGTTCCAACAACCAGGATTGGTGTTCATTATTTGTTGTCTGCTTCAGTCTGTGGCTCTTAAGAGTTCTGACCTTGCATTAAATATACTGCATAAGTAATAAGAGACATGTATTTCTTCGCTGTCCTGTTTCTGCTAATGCTTACAAAATGGGTTTTATTCACATTACTGACAGATTGATGATGTAAATTTGTCTGCGGCTATGCTGTTTGATTTCAATGCGTGCCTTTTTAAAATTTGGAATGGTGATCTAAACCATTTTTATTTTCCCTTTAATCTTAGAAGATCCCCTTTGTACAGTTGTGAGTGTGGTTAGGAGAGAAGCCTTTGGGATCAGTTTTGCTTTGATGTTTTCATTGAAAACCAGTGTTTTTTTTTTTTTTTTTTTTTAAAGATTTTATTTATTCATTCGACAGAGATAGAGACAGCCAGCGAGAGAGGGAACACAAGCAGGGGGAGTGGGAGAGGAAGAAGCAGGCTCATACCAGAGGAGCCTGATGTGGGGCTCGATCCCATAACGCCAGGATCACGCCCTGAGCCCAAGGCAGACGCTTAACCGCTGTGCCACCCAGGCGCCCCAACCAGTGTTGACTTCCAGATTCTGGTTCTTGTTTGAAGACTACAATGCTTTTCCTCAGATGAACCTACCTGGCTCATTGTTGCTACAAGTCAGCTTCTTCTAGCTGCCTGATTGATGGATTTCCATAGCAATACAGCAATTTAAATATCTATGTATACTTAAACACATAACATATGTGTTTCTCTGTGTACATATATAATGTGCATATCTACATAATATGCATCTATTTATATATAAGCACATATATTTTTCTGAAGTTACTGTAATTATCAGTAAGCGAGGAAAAAAACATATAATAAAGACACTCAGAAAATTAGGAATGGAAGGAAACTTCCTCCACTTAATAAAAAGCATCTATAAAAAAGTCTGTAGCTTATACTGTACCAAATGGAGAGACACTGAATTCTTTCCTCCTCAGATCAGGAACAAGTTTAAGATGCCCACCCTTTCCACTTCTAGTCAACAGTGTATTTGGGATCTGAGCCAGTACAATGAGAAAGAGAAAAAAAGGCTGAAGTAAATTTTGGCTTCTTTCTGGACAACAAGATTGTATACATAAAAATACCAAAGAATTTACTCAAGAGCTATTATAGGTACTGAGAACATTTAATAAGGTTATAGGATTCAAGATGAATATATAAAAATCAATTGTATTTCTATGTACTTACAGTGAACAATAAAAATAGAGTTGATAAATTCTTGATACTAAGAAAATAGATGTGCATACTGAAAATAACAAACACTGCTGAGAGAAATTAAATAAATGAACTTAGAGGTGTGCTTTGTTCCTGGAACAGGCCTTCAAAATGTTAAGATGGCAATTATTCCAAATTAGTAAGTAGATTAATCTCAATTCCTACTATTTTATAAACATTGACAAGCCAATACTAAAATACTCATATTTAGGAAAAAATATAAAAGACCTAGAAGAAGCAAAAGAATTGTGAAAATAGAGGAAAAAATGGAATATTCACTGATTTCAAAGCTTACTATAATGAAAGAAATATTAAATTCAGTTTGGTACTAGTATAAGGATTCACAGATCAATGAAATTGAATAGAACTTCCCAAAATAGACCAAAACCCTATGTCCAATTGTTTACAAACTGTCAAGATATTTCAGTGGGGAAATAATATTTTCAACAAGTAGTGCCTGAAAAATTGAACATCCTTATACAAAAAACGAACCTTGACTCTTATACTATGTACAAACATTAATTCAAAATGGATCATAGACTTGAATGTTAAAAGCTAATATTATATAACTTCTGTAACATAATAAGAGGGTATCTTTGAGTCTTCAGGTAGAATAATAAAATAACCCAAAGTAAATGGCTGTAGTTTTTTATATGTTTCTACCATAAAGACATCATTACAATCAAGATGATGAACATAATTGGGGCGCCTGGGTGGTTCAGTCAGTTAAGCATCTGCCCTTGACTCAGATCATGATGTCAGGGTCCTGGGATCCAGCCCCATGTTGGGCTCCCTGCTCAGTAGGGACTTTGCTTCTCCCTCTCTATCTGCTCCTCTCCTCCTGCTCATGCTTGCGTGCTCTCGCTCTCTCTCCCTCAAATAAAAAAATAAATAAATAAAATTCTTAAAGATAATGAACATATCACTCACTGATTTTCTCACGTCCCTTTCTAATCTTTTTCCTCCCATGTCTTCTCCCCATCTCGACACTGATCTGCTTTCTGAATCCATGGTTTGCATTTGCCAGTATTTTATATAAATGGAATAAATTATGTTCTTTTTTGAGTATGTTATATATTCTTTTTAGCATTAAGTATAATGTTTTAATAAGAGCAATTTTCATAATTACACCTCAACTTCAAATGCCCATTTTAATTAGATTTTTCTGCTGTTCTAAGATTTCTACAAATTTGGTTGCAAATATATTACCAGTTTTTTTAGTTTCCTGTGTACAACAGTAATTTGATATTTATATAAATTATAAAATGATCACCAAAAGCCTAGTTGCCTCCTTTAATCACACAAAGTTGTTACATTATTGACTATATTTTCCATGCTGTACATTACATACATAGGTCTTATTTTATAAGTGGAAAATTGTATCTCTTAATTTTCTTCACTTGTTTTGTCCATCCCCCCATATACCCCTCCTCTCTGGCAACCATCAGTGTGTTCTCTGTAATCTATGAGCCTGTTTCTATTTTGTTTGTTCATTTGCTCATTACATATATAAGTGAAGTCCTGCGGTGTTTGTCTTTCTCTTTTTTCACTTAGGATGACACCCTGTAGGTCTGTCCATTTTGTCACAAATGGCAAGTTTTCATTCTTTTTCATGTCTAGAATATTCCATTTTGTATGTATTTCCACACCTTTATCCATTAATCTATTAATAGACATCTAGGTTGCTTTTATATCTTGACTATTTTAAATATTGCTTCAGTAGCATAGGGGGTGCTGTATTTTTTTGAATTACTGTTTTCATTTTCTTTGGATGAATACTTAGAGGTGAAATGCTGAATCACATAGTGTGATTTTTAATTTTTTGAGGAACCTCCATACTGTTTTCAAATACTGTTTCCACCAATTACATTCCCAACAACAGTGCACAAGGGTTCCCTTTTCTCCACACCCTTACTAACACTTGTTATTTTTTGTCTTTTTGATAATAGCCATTCTGACAGGTATGAGGTAATACTTTTACCGTGGTTTTGATTTGCATTTCTCTGATGATGAGTCATGTTGAGCGTCTAATTCATGTGCCTGTCAACAGTCTCTAGGTCTTCTTTGGAAAAATGCCTATTCAAGCTTCTGCCCATTTTTTAATCAGATTGTTTTTTGATACTGAGTTGTAGGAGTTCTTCATTTTAGATGTTAACTCTTTATCAAATACATCATTTGTGAATATCTTCTCCCATTCAGTGGGTTGCCTTTTCATTTTGTTGATGGTTTCCTTCATTGTGCAGAAGTTTTTAAATTTAATGTAGCCCCATTTTATTTTTGCTTTTGGTGACCTTCCCTGAGGAGACATATCCTCCCAAAAATATCACTAAGATCAGTGTCGAAGAGCTTACTGCCTGTGTTTTCTTCTAGAGTTTTAAGTTTCAGGTGTTATACTTAAGTCCTTTGGCCATTTTGTGTTTATTTTTGTAAATAGTATAAGAAAGTGGTCCAGTTTCATTATTTTGCATGTTGCTGTCCAATTTTCCCATCACCATTTATTGAAGAAACTGTCTTTTCCCCATTGTATATTTTTTCCTTTGTCATAGATTAATTTACCATGTAAACATGGGTTTATATCTGGGCTCTCGGTTCTGTTTCAGTTACTTCGTAGTATAGTTTGAAATCTCTAAGTGTGATGCCTCCAGCTTTTTTGTTCTTCATAAGATTGCTTTAGCTACTTAGGGTCTTTTGTGGTTCCACACAAATTTTAGGATGCTTTGGTCTAGTTTTATGAAAAATGCTATTGGTGTTTTGATAGGGATTGCACTGAATTTGAAGATTTCTTTGGGTAGTGTGGACATTTTAAGAATATTCTTCTAATCCATGAGAGTGGTATCTTTCTATTTGTGTCATCTTCAATTTCTTTCAGTGATGTTTTATACTTTTCAAAGTATAGAATTTCACTTCCTTTGTTAAATTTATCCCTAGGTATTTTATTCTTTTTGATGCAGTTTAAAGTGGAATTTTTAAAAATAGCATCCTTTCCGGCAGGAGCTCAAAACTAGAAACAACTAAAACAAACAGATTCAATAAATAGTTAGAAGGTAGACAATACAGACTTTCCCCATTCTATATTCTTACCTCCTTTGTCAAAGATGAATGGATAAAGATGATATATATAATGAAATATTACTCAGCCATAAAAGAAAGAATGAAATCTTGCCATTTGCGACAATATTGATGGACCTAGAAGGTATCATGCTAAGTGAAATGTCTGTCAGAAAAAGACAAATACCATATAATTTCACTCATATGTGGAAATTAAGAAACAAAAACACCAGACTCTCTTTAAAATATATTTGTTTTAGAGTGAGAGACAGTGCACACAAGCAGGGAAGGGGGTTGGGAAAAGGGAGAGGGAAAGAGAGAATCTCAAGCAGACTCCCTGCTGAGTGTGGAGCCCAATGCTGAGCTCAATCCCATGACTCTGAGAACATGACCTAAGCTGAAATCAAGAGTTGGAGGCTTACCTGAGCCACCCAGGTACCTCAGACTTAAATACAGAGAGCAAACAGGTGGCTTCCAGAGGGGAGGCAGATGGAAAGACAGCAGATTTCTGTAGATTGATTTTTGTCTCTTGCTACTTTACTGAATTCATTTATTAGTTGTGATGGTTTTTGGTAGAGGCTTTCGGGTTTTCTATATATAGTATGTCATCTGCAAATTGCACTGGTTTTACTTCTTCCTTTCCAATTGGGATGGGTTTTGTTTGTTTGTTTTTTCTTGCCTAATTGCTGTAGCTAGGACTTCCAATAATATGTTGAATAGAAGTGGGGAGAATGGGCATCCATGTCTTGTTTCTCATCTTAGAAAAAAGCTTTCTGTAGGTTTGTTGAGGTATGTTCCCTCTAAACTCACTTTGTTTGAGAGTTCTATCATGAGTGGATATTAAAATTTTCAAATGCTCACTTTGTTTGAGAGTTCTATCATGAGTGGATATTAAAATTTTCAAATGCTTTTTCTGAATTTATATTGAGACGATCATGTAATTTTCATCTCATGTTATTGTGCTGTATTGCATTGATTGGCTTACAAATATTGAACTATCTTTGCGTCTCTGGAATAAATCCCACTTGATCATGGTATATAATCTTTTTAATGTATTGTTGAACTTTGCTTACTGATATGAGGATTTTTGTATCTAATTTCATCAGGGATATTGGCCAGTAGTTTTCTTTGTGGGTAGTGTCTTTGGTTTAGGTAATTTTTTGAAATAGTTTCAGAAGGATAGGCATTCACTCTTCTTTAAATATTAGGTGAGATTCACCTTTGAAACCTGGTCCTGGATTTTTGTTTGTTGGGAGATTTTTGATTACTGATTAAGTTTTATTACTAGTAATTGGTCTGTTCAAATTTCTGTTTCTTCCTGATTGAGATTAGAAGATTGTTTGTTTCTAGGTATTTATCCATTTCTTCTCAGTTGTACATCTGTTGGCATCTAATTGTTCTTATTAGTCTTTTATGATCTTTTATATATCTGTGGAATTAGTTGCAATTTCTCTTTTTTTTCATTCTTTATCTCATTTATTTGGGCCCTCTTTTTCTTAATGAGCCTAACCAAAAGTTTATCAGGTTTAATTTTTTGGTTCTCTGTTTCATTTATTTCCACTCTGATTTGTGATTTTCTTCCTTCTACTAACTTTGGGATTTTTTTTTTTGTTCTTCTTTTCCTGGTTCCTTTATGTGTAAAGTTAGATTTTTTTTTGTTTGTTGAGGTAGGCTTGTATTACTATAAACTTTGTCTTTATAACTTTTTTTTTCTGTGTCCCATTAATTTTGGGGTGTTGTTTTCATTTGTCTTAAGGTATTCTTTTCAATTTCCTCTTTGAATTTTTTCGTTGATCCATTGGTTATTTAGTAGTATGTTCTTTAGTCTCCACACGTTTGTGGGTTTTTTTCAGTTGTAGTTTAGTGATTGGAAAAGATGTTTGACATGATTTCAATCTTTCTAAATTTACTGAGGCTTGTTTTGTGGCCTAATGTGATCTATTCTGGAGAATGTTCCATGTATATTTGAGAATAATGTTTATTCTGCTGGTTTTGGATGGAATGTTCTATATATAGCTACTAAGTCTATATGGTCTAAGATGTTATTCAAAGCTACTGTTTATTGATTTTCTGTCTAGATGATCTTTCCATTGATGTGAGGTGTTAAAGTCCTGTAGCATTACTGTATTGCTGTCAATTTATCTTTGCATGTGTTAATATTTGTTTTATGTATTTAGGTGCTCTTATGTTTAGTGAATGTATACTTACAAGTGTTTTATCTTATTGTTAGATTTGCCGTTTAATCATTATATAATGCCCTTCTTTGTCTCATATCACAAACTTTGTTTTAAAGTCTGTTTTGTCTGATTGGTATTCACCTTTATTTTCATTTCCTTTTGCATGGAATCTTTTTTCCATCCCTTTATTTTCAGTGTGTGTTTTTTAGATCTGAAGTGAGTTTCTTGTAGGCAGCATATACATTGGTCTTTTTTTTTTCTTTTTAAAATCTATTCTGCTATGCTGTGTCTTTTGAATAGAGCATTTAGTCCATTTACACTTAAAGTAATTATTGATAGGTATGTATTTATTGCCATTTTGTTAATTGTTTTCTGGGTTTTTTTTTCAGTTATATTTATTTTTCTCTTTCTCCCTCTTTGATTAAATGAATTTTAGTGTTATGCTTGAATTATTTTCTCTACTTTGGTGTAAATATTATAGATTTTTGGTTGCTGTAAAGTTCATATATAACAACCTATGTATATAACAGTCTATTTTTTTTTTAAGATTTATTTATTTATTTTGGAGAGGGAGAAAGTGTGAATGGGGGGAGGGGCAAGGGGAGAAAATCTCAAGCAGACTCCCTGCTGATCATGGAGCCCAGTGTGGGGCCGTATCCCATGACCCATGAGATCATGACCTGAGCCAAAATCACAAGTCAGATGCTCAACCAACTGAGCCAACCAGGTGCCCCAAAACAATTTATTTTTAATTGATGATCACTGAAGTATAAGAGCAGTCTAAAAGTGCTACATTTTTACCTGCACACACATATATTTTCTGTTTTTAACATTATATTTTGTATCTTTTTATTTAGTGTGTCACTTAACTCAGTTATTGTAGATTTAAGTTGGTTTTACTGCTTTTATCTTTTAACCTTCATACTAGCTTTAGAAGTGATTAATCCACTGGTGTAGTTTCTTTTACTTATAAGTTTAAGATTCACCTATGATACTTATTATACCAGTGTTATTCAAAAGCATGTATCAATACTTCATTTACTTTTTTATTGCTAAGTACTATTCCATGTTATGAATATACTACAGTTTATCCTTTAACCTGTTGATGGGCATTTGGTTTGTTTCTAGTTTTTAGTTATTGAAAATAAAACTGTTACGAATATTAATGTATGTTTTTGTAAAAAGAAAAGTTTTTAATTCCTCTTTAAATACCTAGGAACAGAATGGCTTATCATATGGTGTTTATGTTTAAATTTCTTTTAATCTGTCAAACTGTTTTTCAAAGTGGCTGTACTGTTTTACATTTCCACCAGATATGCATAAAAGTGTCAGTTCTTCCACATTATTGTCAGTACTTGGTGGTATGACCAATGCTTTTAGACATTGTCATAGATAATATAATGGTTTCTCATTGTGGTTTTAATTTAGTTTTCTTTGTCTAATAAATATAAAATATTTGGTGAGGTATCAATTCAAATTGCCCATTTGAAAAATTAGTTTATTATAGAATTTTGAAAAATTTTATATATTCTGAGTATCCATTTTTCAGACATAAGGTTGCAGATTTATAAGATTTCTCTTACTCTGTCCACATCAGATGGTTCCTGCTAAAATAATACAACTAAAGAGTGAACTCATGAATAAAAACCAATATATATTGAGATTTAAAATAAAAAGACATATATAAGAAAATGTAAATGTAAATGGTTATTTCTGAAATAGTTGCTTGGAGGGAATTGAGTGAAAGAATTATACCAAAACACAAAATGGTAGAAATATAGAATGGTGAAAATCTGAGTATAAAAAACAAACATTTCAATGACAGATTCAAGAGATCTAACAGCAAATATATTCCCTATATATTAGATATACTGTTTTGTGAAACTATCTCATCCTGCTGCCTTCTTTTATAATAATTTTTTGAAACAAAAAAAAATTACCTTTTAAAATCCTTCTAAAATTATTTGTATATGCTAGCTTTTCTTTTTGGGTCAATTTGGTTATTTATATTTTGCTGGGAAATCATCTGTTGCATGATATCTTTTTTTAAAAATCTCTAAACATTTTGAATCATAATAGATTTTTAAAATTTGTGATGAAATAGTATAGAACTTATTCTCACAAAGTTATTTTACTCTGGTTTGTAATGGTTGTCAACCATGAATAACTCATAGATACAGTATTATTTTTAAAGTCACTTTGGTAATCTTGAAAGTCTGATTTGTGCAAGTGTAATCCACTTAATTGAAAATTTGATTATTGGTCTTATATTTTCAGAAATTATAATCTCCTAAAACATCAGACAATTAGAAATATCTGAAAACATAAGGCTTTCTTTAGAACAAGTGTAGAAATGATTTTGACACTTTTGTTTGGAAGATGGAAGTAAAAACTGTCCAGGAAACATAGAAAAAAAGTTTTTCATACGCAAACAATTTTTAACTTGGATTTAATGTATGGGCTAAAGTCAAAATGGTGTTTAAAAAATTATTCACCCATGGTCAAAATCAACGGGATTCCTAGTTTGAGATAATTGTTTTGTTTCATTTTTAATAAAGAGTGAGGTGCAAGTTTCAAGAGACCATTAAAATCAGTCCAGGAATTTTACTACTGCTTATTCTCCTTTATACAAAATAGTATTTTGAAACATTCAAATATCATCCATGAAAGTCTTAGGCCTCATGTGACAATTTTTTTTTTAATCCCAAGTATACTTGGTAGTACTGGACCATCTCAATTTGGGTGGATGGCATCAAGGGAGGGGCTTTGTGAAGAAGGTCTGTTACTGGAGACAGGAGAGGCTATGACGAGGCAACTGTTTGAAGAGCAGAGGTTGGAAA
Organism: Ursus maritimus; assembly: GCF_017311325.1. Taxonomy (NCBI): domain Eukaryota; kingdom Metazoa; phylum Chordata; class Mammalia; order Carnivora; family Ursidae; genus Ursus; species Ursus maritimus. The sequence continues at coordinate 33,045,213 of NW_024424008.1, forward strand.
GGGGTGCTTCGCATTTTAAAACTATTTCCCCTATGGTAAAATGATGAGCTGACATGTTAGGCTTGAGTAATAATTGATTTGACCATTCTTCCTTTGAGTTCTGGACCAATTGAGCCAGAGAGTTAGAGATCAAAATATTGTTAATAAAGCTGAATTGAAGATTGTAGCTTGATGTAAAATCAGAGTTGATCTTCCTAATATTTCTCATTAAAATGAACAAATTCACCGAAACCTTTTTAAAGACTGAGCATTCCAGACTAGACAAAATATGAAAGAGGAGAAAATGTGTTAACACTGAGAATAAAATGATTCCAACAATCAGATAAATCACTTCTCCTTGGGAAAGAAAAAGAAAGGGCAGACAACAAACCCCTTCAGTATACTCCTTTCCATGGAGTAGAAACTAATTCTGTCTATGAAAATGTGAGGAGTTGGGGTACTCCCTGCTAAGCAACCTATCTAATCATGAATGTATTACCTCCCTTGGCAGGGATAGATTCTCTTTCTCTTTTCTGTTAGTTGAAACATTATTTGGTAAGGGAACATAATGTTGTATAAAAGATTTTCTACAGGATCTTTGTAAGTCTTACATACTGTGGATGTTGTAATATATATGAAAATTTAGATGCTTCCTAGGATACTAGAATATCTTACTTGATAGACAATATTTCAACTTTTTTTTTTTTTAAATAGGAAGCGACAAACACATTAATTATATGTCAGGAAGGGTTCTTGTGTGTGTGTGTGTGTGTGTGTGATTATAAAACAAAACTTGATCAAAGGCGATTTAAAACACTCTGCTCCTGTTGCTATCCCCATGAATACATACAAACTTTTTAATAGCTGTATTAATCATACCTCACACTTCTGTCTCACTCATGGTGCCCAGAATGGAATGCCCTGCCCTATCTTCTCCCTATAGAATCATTCTTAGTATCATCTAAGAATCCTTCCTAGAACCCTCTGGAATTTCTCTCTCTCGGGCTTTCTTAGCATTTTCTTTCTGCTAATATTTTTTTAAATATTGTTAATTGTTCTATGTTTATAAGACAAATTCAGTTTTCATAAAATCTCTAGTAAATATAGAAAATGTAGAGATATTAGAAACATCAGTAATTCATTTACATTTATTGAGCCTCAGCTGTATGCCAGACACTGTGCTAAAGGAAGACAATGCATGACTGAAAAGGTCAATACATTCACCAAGAGTTACCATTCCATTTTATTTGAAATAATGGTTTCCGTTAAAATTAATGACTAATTATAGGATTTTTGGTAACATGATTTTTATTTAAATTACTTATGAGTGCATCTTTCCCTTCATCCAGATCAAGAATTTCATTAAAAATGACTATACATTTTTACTCTTATAAACAGCTTAGTTGATTTAAATGCCAACCCCTCTTGTTAGTTTTTGTTTTTGTATTTAAGCTTGATTTGCTGTATTATAAGATGTTGTTACCTTCCTAGAGTTATCTGCAATAACTGCTAGTTATTATTATCCAATAGTATCCATTCTTGCCTTCTTTCTTATTATCAAAATCTCATTTTGTGATGGCTCCAGTGTGTCTGGATAAAAATATTTACTTTCCATCTTTACTTTACTTTCCTCTTACATTTAGGTGTGGATGTGTATCATAGTTTTGCCCAGTGACATTAAGCAGAATTCCTCTGAGAATTTCTGGAAGAGCTTTTGATTTCTTTTAAGAGGCTCTGCCCCCTTTTCTTTCTCCTTTCCTTGTTCTTCCTCTTTTTTTTTTTTTAATTTTTTTTTTTTAAGATTTTATTTATTTATTTGACAGAGATAGAGACAGCCAGCGAGAGAGGGAACACAAGCAGGAGAAGTGGGAGAGGAAGAAACAGGCTCATAGCGGAGGAGCCTGATGTGGGGCTCGATCCCACAACGCCGGGATCACGCCCTGAGCCGAAGGCAGACGCTTAACCGCTGTGCCACGCAGGCGCCCCTTTGTTCTTCCTCTTTGGGTGTAAGTTGGTTACCTTACACCCAAGTAGGAAGGTTGGAGGCTGGAAGTTGGTTAGCTCTCTTGAGATCCAGAGGCAACAAACATAAAAACAGACTTACACTGTTATGACAGAACTAAAATATCAAAAAAACTTTGGTCACTAAAAGCATCCTTGAGTTACTGTGACCTGGACTTTTTATTCCATAAAATAATAAAGTTTAAGCATTTATTTTGGGGTTACTTACTAGCAGTTAAACACATATAAATTGATATAGCACCATATGGATTTGTTCATTTCAGTCTTAAGTCAGGAATAAGCAATCTTCATTTGGTATTAATACTATAGATTCTTAAAATTAACTGGAGTAATGTGACTTAAATCAAGAATATAATAAGTTATGGGTTGAAATATATAAATACAGTGTAAACTAAACAAGAAGAGTCATCCCCTTTCAGAAGTTGTAATTTGGGGGCTAAAGTAATAGTTTGAGCACAAATGGGACTTTCGAGTACCACACATCCTTGGACCCAAAGGTAGGGACGAGTTGGTCCTCAGGAAGGGAATAGACCTAAGAATCTGAAAGCCATTTCCCCATTCTCTATTTTTCATTTCTGCATAGAGCATGAATTTCCTCTAATGTTCTCTCCCTGCAGCTAATGAAAACGTCTTCATGGTCAGCATGGTCTAACACAGCCATTCCATAGCTCTTGGAATACAGAATTTACTATCTAGTTCCTTGCGAAGTCTGATTCATCCTCTTATGTTACATGATTCCAAATTTCTGGGAAATGATCATTTGGGTCAGGTGTCTTCTCTAGTTCAAATAGCTATCGTTGGATCAAATTTCAGGAAAGGGAGACTCAAAAGATCAACTGGGGAGAAAACCCAAAAACCAAAGTCATTCACTTATGGACTAGAAAATCGCACCACATTATTTTCTCTAAGCTTACAAATGTTGGAGGATCACTCTGTTCTTATTCTAAGATTTCTAAAATGGGACTTAAGACTTATGCAAAATAATGCTACTAGCCTTCCTCTCCATCTCTCACTCGTGTTTTATTTTTTAAGAAGTGGCTTATGTGATTGAAAACAATAGAGAACAACTAAGCATGTGTATCTCCAGTCCTTCTGGGCTCTTTCTCTTCTTTTTGTCTTCCATCATGCTGATGTTTTTCATCAAACCATCTGTGGCCTGCTCTGCTTCGGTTTCTGTGCACAGATACACTTGAGCCGCAATTGAATTCTGAATTCTGGAGGCATTTCTGTGATTTCCTTTCTGACTAACCCTGCTGTCAGGTTTTAGTAGATGTAAGGCAATAAGGCAGAAATTCCCATTGCTGTTTTCTCTAGGTGTGTTTGTTCGGCTGTGTGAAGTTATGTTCAGTTGTGAGCGTTAAATGCAATAAAATAAGAGTGACTCTTTAAGTTTATTTCTTTCACATGTAAAAGGTAAGAGATAAGCAGTTTGGCTTTTATTTAGTGACCCTGTAGGATTAAGGTCCCAGCTCATTTCTCTGCAACCCCAGGATGCCGCACTCATCCACACAGGCCAAAATGGGAGCTACAGTTCCTGCCATCATGTCTGTATTTCAAGGATATAAGCAGAGAAGGGTCAAAAAAGAATATGGTAATAAATAATTTCTTGTATTTGTTTCATAACACGTCTATCTTAAGCCATTGGTTAGCACGCTGTTACCTAGGGACTCTCCTTAGAAGAGAAACTATGAAATGGAACCTTTATTCTTGGTGACTATGCACCCAGCTAAAATCTAGATACTTTATTCCATAAGGGAAAAGGGAAAAATACTGAGGGACATTGTCCAACACAGATCATGCATAAAAATAGTTAATCAGTTAGGCAATGTGTTTATCAGTTCTCTTTTAATAGTTTGCTATTAGAATATTTGTCCCTTCAACAATATTTATTAAGCTTCTACTATGTGCCCAATATTATGCTTGGCTCTAGGGATATAGAATTGAATTGCTTACCATTACCGCCCTTGAGGATCCTATATTCTAGTGCTAATTATGCTATTATACACTGTATAATTACACAGGTCAGTCTTCAGGGATTATTTACCTTCTTTTTCTTTTAATTAGGCAAATTACACATTAAATTATTCATACTATTGAAATGCCTGTTTTCTTTGATTTTCTCTTTTCCTTTGGATTCTACATCCATTGGTAGAAATTTCAAAAGAAAAATAAATGCTTAGTTCCCATATTTAGAGGACTGTTGATTCCTCTACATCTCTGGCTGATAAGTGCACACAAGAATACTGCCAAGAAGCCTCTAGGGGTTAAATTCATTATCTTGATGAATTTATTAAGCTTCAGATATGGCCCTTTGCTGGCTCAGCACATTGATTTTATCAGCATACCAAGAGTACATTAATATCTCAGAGGTAGAAACACATTAAGCTAGCTCTTAAGACACTTATAAATTCAGAATGGTGAATGATTAATTCACTGAGAAATGGAACTGCCATAGGAGCAACAACATTTGCACCCCTCATGATCAGCTCATTTTTTTTTTCACTCTAGGTAGACTTATATAAGCTGTCAAGTCATATCCTGAATGTCAACTGATCTTTCCGTAAAACATAATTATCATAGGTACCATATAAACTTCAGGTTTATATGACCAGGAATTGTATTTGATCTGACACACCAAAGTGGATAACGAGTGCTGCTAATGACAAGCCACAATCGATCTGTGCACAATCACAGAGCTGGACAGATTTCTCCTTTATTTAATGTACAAAAGCAAAAAGCAAAATAAAAACATTGCACCTGTGTTAGGGTTCATCATTAATACAGAAGCAGGTGTGTGTGTGTGTGTGTGTGTGTGTGTGTGTGACTGAGAGAGAGAGATTGAGAGAGAGAGAAAATTCACAGAGTCATGTTACCAAAATGGCAGCCTACCTCCATCTTCTCCCAAAGACTGATAGCTATCCCAGAACAAAAGCAGCTCTGGGAAAGCTCCAGAGTCCACTTAAGAAACTTGTAGCAACACAGTGCGACAAAACAACCTGAGAATAACTACTAAGAACGTAATCCTACTGAGAAGAGAAGGAAGACCATTTCATTTGCTGGCAATCATCCTATTCTCCAAGCTGGCACTACACAGTACTAAGAGGGAACTTCCCAGCTAAAAAGAGCTCCCTTGACTAGAAAAGGAAGAGTGGTTTGAGTGACCAGGTTCCTCAGACTTTCAGGGGACCACATGAAGTTCTCACCTCAGTTTCATTTGGTGAGAATGAAGTAGCGGTCACATAGTAGGAGCTATGGAGGCTCACAGGTCTGCTCTGCAGCCAGCTCTGCAAATTTTGCCACTTTAATGGCTAGCATAGCTGCCATGGACCCCCTACAGCTTTCACCAGTTTTTGTCCCAAGGATATTCATATTTGCAGGAACCAGCCACCCAAATCCCTCCCTGTTCCCTCTCTCTTTTCCCCCTCAAGAGCCCGGGTCCTAGCCCAGGCACCCGTGCAGGTGCACAGGTACAAACTGCCAGCCTAGGTCCCTCCAGTGCACCCCCACTGCCATGGGCAGATGGGGCTAGTCATTCCAGCTGTGCACTTACCGCTGTCAGCCGGACCCTGAACATGCTGCTTTGTTCAGCTTACTAATTTAAATGTTAATTTCATCCAGAACACACTCATAAGTATATTTTATGCCAACGTTAGAATATTTGACCAAATATTTGGACACCTGGTGGCCCAAGTCAAATTTGACGCATAAAGTCACCATCACAGTAGCTGTGAAGAGATAGTATAAAATAAAAACAACAAAAGGGCAATCAACCTGATTGGTTTGAGTGCCCCACTTTTGTTTACTGCTTATTCCCTGAGAGTAGGATTTAAGTTGTTCACCCTTCCATCACTAGCACCTTATATGGGTCCTGGCACATGAAGTGTTCAAAGGTTATATTAAAAAAGATGTTATAAATGACTTGACATCCTACTTAGGATATAAAAAGATATGACTTCTCTGAAATAAGATCATATAATCGTAGGGCATAGACTTAGATGTAAAGATAACAGCTATGAAGATAATAGCCAAAGATGAAAAAAGGTAAGATACAGAAACATTTTAGGGGAATTAAAAATCATCTCAAATAACTAGGAAGCTGTAGTATATATTAGCTGTATATAAAATTTTACATATAAATTAAAAAACTTAAAATACTGAAAATATGTTTGAATTTTCCTCTGAGAGATACATAATCAGTACAGGAAAAACAGTACATAGAACTGTCAGTAATAACAGTAAATGCAGGATTAATCCTGGATAATTACTATTAATAAGGCTACAGATTTAATAAAAAGACAAGAATTATATGGGATGTGAAGATAATTTGTTAATAACAAGTGTTGATAATTTCAAAGTTTCTTAACAAAAATTCTGAAGTGGGTGGGCAAATAAATTTCCAAATTCCTCACTTAATATGATAGAGAGTTGTCTTAGTCCATTCAGTGTGCTATAAATACAATATCATATAGACCGTGGCATATAAACAGCCAGTATTAATTTCTCATGATTCTGGAGGCTGGGAAGTCAAGATCAAGACACTGGTAGATTGGTGTCAGGTGAGAATTCACTTCTTGTTTCATGGACAGCAATCTTCTTACTGTGTACTCACATAGCAGAAACCCTTGAAAAAGCTCTCTGAGCTCTCTTTTTTAAGAGCACTAATTCATGGAGACTGCACCTTGATGACCTAATCACTCCCAGGAAGGTCCCACTTTCTAATACTATCACGTTGGGGATTAGGATTTCAAGGTATGAATTTTGGGGGGACATAACATTCAGTCCATAGTAAGAGTCAAGACATATGATTCAAGTATTGACTTCCATAAATTTAGTCTTCCTCTCACCCTGGGATGCCACTGTTCTGAGGGCAGTTCCAACGTGAGTCACAGGAGGTCTCCTTAAAGATGATCTGCTTTCCTGGCATAACTTGAAGTTACTGTTAAGTGTGCCATCATATTTCTGAGTGTTATGAAAGGAAGTTTGTTTTGGAGGTAGAAGCATGAGACTTTTGCTAGAGAGGACACAAACTGTAATCCATTTCACTGTTTAATCTTAGGCAAATTAATTTCTCAGCTCTTCAGTTTTCTTACCTGTAGAATGCAAAATGATAAATTACCTCATGAAACTGTGTTGAAGAACAAAATAGACAATGTTTATAAAGCTCTTGACATTAAACCTAGAACATTCAGAATATTAACTGTGCTGATGAAGATGGTGATGATGAAAAATAGCGGTATTTTCCTGTTAAGACTTCCTCTGTGCTCATCCCTCCAGATCTTTTTCTGCCCATTTTGAGTTTTTTTTGTTGTTGTTGTTATTGTTTTTTTAATTTTTAAAATATTGGCAGTGGCTAGTCACCTGGCTGCACGATGCCTGTTTCTTGTGCTCTGTATCTGATTTCAAAGGGAGCAATGCATATCAGTTTTTTTTCCCTGTAAAGTACCTTCATTTTCTTTCCCTTCCTGGAGGTCTGTGATTTCTTTCCTTCACACTCCCTCTCCCTCTCTGTGGGCTCAGAGCATGCTCTCCCTTTGTTTCTCCTAAAATGACTGACAGATTTTCTCCTTGTGGTGACTCCTCACCATCTAGTCGTGATAGTTATGTTTTTGTTGTTGTGTTATTACTTGTTTCTTCTATTTATATTTAATTGTGGTACATTTGTAAACTTGATTTCATAAACTATTATAGGGTGTACGAATCCTGATAAAAGGTGCATACAGTGAAATGTTAGGATATCTCATAGATTATGAGGTAGGCACTGAGATGAGACAACAATTAATTAATTGTAACATTAATTCCATTGTAATCGTGTGATGACAGATGATAGTACTCATATGATAAACAAGCTGTCTGCAGACGTCTCCAACATTCAGTTTTCTTACCCAATAAATGAGGGTAACATTTTCCCAAGTAACTTTGGGGAGTTGATGTGAGCATCTAATAAGGAAATAAAAAGAAAGCTCTTTGAAAAGAATAAAGCACTTTTGTTGAGTTTGGGGAATTGTTAATTATTGATGTTATTAAACCTAATTAGGAACTAACCTTAAATAATTTATCTAATTCTATACATTATGTTCCTTGAAATCTCTACCATTCTCTCAACAACTCGTATAATTTGTTTTATAACTGTAGCAATTTTTTTTCCACACTGTAATTTAAAATTCTTGCTATGAATAACGTTTTCTTTGAATACAAATTGGCCTTTGAAGTCAAGACTCAAAATGAGTGATCGCTGCATGGGAGTAGGCATTGTTTTAAATATTCATTTGAAAATCATATGTAGTAGTCAAACCTGCCCACGTTTCTACTCTCTAATTAATGAATTTTAAATGAAAATCTAATTTATTTTACCTATTAATGCATGAACTTACAAAGATATGTAGTATATTTCTTGTGTATAACTTTACAACTCCTACAGTAATCACAACTTTCTGAGGATTCCAAAAGTGATAGGGTCTGCTTATACCATCTCTAATGATGAGATATGATTATTTAGTTTAAATTTATTTAGACTTTTTAAAAAAAATGTAATCCATTTTTTATAGAGTATATCTTTCAAGATCAAGGGATGGATATGTATACATGTATATACATACATGCATATGTTAGATATTGATCTGTATTGTTATAAATTGATTATAATGTTCATAGTACCATTCCAAGTGTTGGATATGCTTTAAATTATTTAATCTTTAAACCTATGAGTTAGGATCATGATAAATGTATTTGAGGCCTCATGTGGCAGAAACTCTGATTTCTAAGGTGTGGGCTTTGTCTATATAGCAGTGGTATGTGTGAGCATCCTGGTGAAGCTGGATCTGGTAATATTTTAAGAATTATGGGCTGGAACCAATGGCTGCTACCATTCTGGAGCAATGCCCACAATAATAGCAAGAAGAATAGTAGGGGAAAGGCTGTCCTCCCTTACTTCTCTCTCTTAGTCACACTCTAAGGCAAAAACCTGATAGCTCTCTGAAAACAGAAGTACTATCTGTAGCATCCCAGCTCCAGAATGAGAGAAGTGAGTATAAATGAATAACTTTGGAACTAGGAGATAGTGGCTAAGTAACTGACACGTTAAGGTAATGACTATAAGAATATTAAAGAATGGGGGCACCTGGGTGGCTCAGTTGGTTTAGCATCTGCCTTCAGCTTAGATCATGATCTCAGGGTCCTGGGATGGAGTGCCACATCAGACTCCCTGCTCAGTGGGGACTCTGTTCTTCCTCTGCCTCTGACCTCCCCATCCCCACCTCCCCACTTGTGCTCTCTGCTCTCTCTCGTGCTCTCTCTCAAATACATAAAATCTTGAAAAAAAAGAATATTAACGAATGTATAACTTACCAGATAAGTTTATATGAGTTTATACAGAAGAATAAAAATTGTAATAAAAATACTTATGTAATATAAAAGGCAGAGAAAAAGGAGCAAAGTAAGTAAAATGCAGAAGAAGCAGATAGGAAACAAATAGTAAGAAGAAGGATTAAAACCTAACACATCAATTACTAATTGGACTGTGTTCATTTGACAAAATAAAATGGTTAAAATGGGTGACAACCTATATATTGCATATATATGCATATAAACTACATATTGCATACTTTAAATATAAGGACATACAAGGATTGGAAGCAAAAGGATGGCAAAAAAATATTTCTAATATTAACCCCAAAACCTTTATGGCAATATTAATACAAGTGAAAATTTGTTTTAAGTTAATAAGTACCAGAAATAAAGCAGGCTGTATTTCATAATACTGCAAGATCAATGCAATGAGTGGATTTAAAAAACCTAAATATATATATGCCTATATAACATAATTTTTAAACATAGAAAACAAAAATGAAAAATAATTAGAAAAATTTACATAGTGGGAGAGCATAACATATTCTTTTCAATTGTGGGTAGCTCAAGCAGATGGAAAGTCAAAGACCTATAGAAAATGTTAAGATAATTAATGCATTTAATTATAGAAAGCTCGCAGAGAAGAAAAAGATCTACAGAACAGTTGCAGAATATTTTTCTTAAGATTTTATTTATTTTAGAGAGTATGTGCTAGGGAAGGGGGGGGGGAGAAAGAGAATCCCAAGCAGACTGTGCTCTGAGCATGGAGACCAATGTGGGCCTCAGTCTCATTACCCATGAGATCATGATTTGAGCTAAAACCAGGAGTCAGAAATTTAACTGACTGAGCCACCCAGGCTCCCCAAGTTGCAGAATATTTTTAAATGATCTTGGAATGATTATCAAATTGATAACAAGTTAGGTCATAAAACAGTTGAACTGTTTTTAAATGAGTAAATCATATGGGTTATGTCTTCTGAATGAAGTATAAGTTACAATCAATAATAAAAGATAAAAAGGAAATCCTCATGGGGCGCCTGAGTGGCTCAGTGGTTAACCGTCTGCCTTTGGTTCAGGGCGTGATCCCAGTGTCCTGGGACCGAGCCCCGCATCAGGCTCCTCCACCGGGAGCCTGCTTCTTCCTCTCCCACTCCCCCTACTTCTGTTCCCTCTCTCACTGGCTGTCTCTCTCTCTGTCAAATAAATAAATAAAATCTTTAAAAAAAATACACAAGGAAATCCTCAAAAATTTGGAAATTCTCAAATATTTGGAAATTGAGCAGTATCTATCTAGATACTATATGGTTCAAAGAATAATTCTAATGGAAATTAAAATATATTTTGATTTGAATGATAATGAAATACCTTAACATTTGCGGGTTTCAAATGAAGTCGGGTTTAAAGAGAAATTTATAGCCATATAAGTAAGGAATAACGACTGAAAATCTATGATCTCAAGAAGCTAGAAAAAATTAAACACCTAACCTTTATGAGAAAAGAGAATTAAGAAAAGAACAGTGATACAGAAAGCAAACCTATAATAGAGAATATCAACAAATTCAAAAGTTATTTGACTAAACCTGTAACCCCACAGAAAACAAAAGTGGAAGATTATATAACAGGAAGAAAATGATGACTTGAATACAGATTCTAAAGCCATTGAAAAGATAATGGAAAAGTAGCACTGTAATGTAAAACTTCAGTAGAGCACACATTTAAATTTGGATGCAATTGATGAATGACTAGAAAAACACATTCTGTCAGAAATGATCAAGAAGAATTAGAAAATCTAAATATCCATTATAACAATGGAATCTGTAATTAAAAACTTACCACAAAGGTATCATCTCTAGGCCTAGATGGCTTCATCAGTAAATTCTTTCAAACATTTAAAGAGCAACATCAGTCTTACCAAAGTATTTTAGAAAATGGAAAAAAGAGAGAACACCTCAAAACTCCTTTCGTGAAACTTATAAAGATATTACAAGAAAGGAAAACTATTTCATGACTTCTAAACAAAGTACTAGCAAATCAAATTCAAGAAATATATTAAAAAGGATAATACATCCCAGCCACGTTGTTACTTCTTGAAATACAAGGATTTTTGGATTTTTTTTTTTTAAACGTTCATGAGCTAGTCCATATGAGGAACAGAATTCTGGGAAGATGGCAGAGTGGGAAGTACCAGGGAACAGTCTTCCTGCCTTGACAACTGCACTGGCAGGATCTGTATGTTGTAACAATTTTGGAAGTCTGGCATCTGTTGAAGCTTATGTATAACTTAACAGAAGAGGACTTGGAGGCAAATTGTGGTTGATTTCCAGCAATTTCAGCTCTTAGCACAGTCACAGCTACCCATCCCCTAACCCCAGCCCCAGGGTAGACAGCTGTGCACATGTTCCTGGAGCAGTTCGAACATAGCTTTTAGGAGCAAGAGTGGGCAAAAGAGACTCTGTCCTCCAAATATTGAGGATCTGTTCTCTAATCACTGATTGCTCCTTTTGATCACAGCCTTCTTTAAGGATGTAAGTTCGCATTCCTTTGGATAATCTACCAGTGAGTGGAATTGGTGAATAATATGGTAAATGTATAAGAAACTACCAAACTGTTTCCCCCCTCATTAGAGTGTTTTACACAATCCCCACCAATGCCTGAGGTTTCCAGTTGCACTACATCTTTGCCAGTACATGGCATTATTGTACTCTTATTTTAGTGTAAAGTAGTGATTAATTGTGGTTTTAATTTATATTTCTTCTGTAACTAATGATAGTGTGAATATTTGCATATGCTTATTGAAAATATAAATATATTTTCCTTTTTGATAGTTCAAATCATTTGTACATTTTATGGGGTTGTTTTTCTTCCTGTTATTTGACTTAATTATGAATTGCATTTTTTCTGTTTCTTTCCATGCCTAATTTTATGTGCACCAGACATTAAACTTAAACTCCAGACGTGGTCTTTCCTTAGATCATCTGAGTTTGTCTTGATGACTTGTTGGGTGTGGGGGTGTCTAGAGTGTAGCCCAGGCTCCTGAGAGCATTCTTATTCCTAAAGGTGAGCCTTTCTTGTGTCTTAGCTTGTTCCTAGTGTTAAGGAATTCTTTCTATCCTCATGGGGGCAGGTCTCTATACTGTTGCAAATTTGTCCTATAATACAACTGCCTTCTGGTAAGCGTTGTATAGTCTCACTCTGTGCATGCAAACCTGGACTCCAGCCATGGGGGTAGAGGGAATCCTCCCTGTCCTGTTGTGTGCTCCACCAGTTCCAGCCCCTTCAGTAGCTACAAAGTCTGTTCTCTCATTCGTCACAGAAGTACTGTCTTCCACTGGGACTCCAGCTTGCTATAAAGACATTTGGAAATACTGTGCTGACAGAAACAAGGCTGGTCATGAGGCTTACCTCATGAGTTCCCTTTCTCTCAGGGACTGCATTCTTGGGCTTCCCTGTATGATTCCCTGTGTAATTCCTGGATGGGTTCCTTTTTTTTTTTTTTTTTTTTTTTTTTTACTGTATTTAACTCAGATCATGATGTCTGAAAAATTTCAGGGCCCCAATTCAGTAGCTAGGCAAACTTTTTAAAAAATTACATTCCTTGAAATAGAGTTGTCTTCCAACATCTTAAATATATCCTCTCTAATATGGTATCCTCTTCCAGTTTCTCCTGTTTATGAATGCTAGCTATATTCCGGTGCATTATTTCAGAGTTTGTTGAGACATGATGTAATACTACAAAAATATTCAAAAAATTGAAAACTGTGTTCTTTAAATAGATTTATTTGATTTCCCAAGACTAATTCCTAAATGCCCAAATTCTAGTGTAGTAGAATATGATGAAAATGCTGAGAGTTCCACAAAAAGTAAAATACTTAAATAAATTGGAATGTAAATTAATTTTACAGGCCTTTACTCAACAACATCCACCATTATGTCCTTCTCATGGTTGGAAGATGAAAACTAGGCTTCCGTTTTTCTCTGTGATAAGTGGTGGGTGCATCTTTCTGAGAATGCAAATCAATATGTTCATATGTGTAAGAAAATACTGATGCAACTTTTGACAGAAACTGAAAGCCTAATTTACACTTCAGAAATATTGCACCCTTAGGCCATCATTTTAGGAGTTAGCAGCTACAAAATCTATAGAGTTTGTAAAACTTCTGGCTGTAAATATAATTTTATTTTGAAAAATAAGTGATAAAAAGATATTTCTATACCCAGAACTATATTTCTTACACTCTCTGTCAAGCATGTAATCTTCACAGTGCTGAGTCAGCAGGACGTTTATTTTAGTAAGTTATATGAAGTACATTAATTTTCACCAAATCCTTAAACCTAATTCAGGTAATTATATAAGCTCTATATATACTATTCCATTACATGGCAGTGTAAATTTCCTATAATGATATTATGCTTCTGAATTCACTTTGGTGGATCAGTGTAAAAATCTGTTGTATCTTTTTATCATCATGCCTTATGTAAAGTATATTGTCCTCAGGGGACTGCAGAATTTTACAGTATCCGAACCATCATTTTCTTGTTCCCTCAAAATACACAGAATAGCATTTCCTGCAGCCATAAGTAGGCCCAAACTTCCCTGTTGGGTCCCAGAGGATGCAAGCCAGTTTGGATGAATTAACTGTGAGTCGAGAGAGCACCATGGGTAATGACCAGAAAAGATCTCACCAGCAAGGAAAATGTACATTGCCAAGATTAGAAACACTTTCACCTCATGGGCTTGGCTTGCAAAGTCAACTTGAACGTCTGGGGACTTGAAATGAGGTTTTGTTTGTTTGCTTCTCTTGAGAAAATTGGTTTCTCATTTATAGGAAAATGGGTACCAAAAGGATTATAAAAATAGGGCAGTGTACTTGGGGAATTCAAAATTGCTTTACCAGAGCAATGTTTTGGGGACTTGAATATAGCTGTTAATCAAACCCCAAATACATGTAGTGTATATACTCCCATCTCTAATAAACTCCATATACAAAAATGCTTGTTAGGAGGGTTTCCTCATCTATATTCTTAACTATTCTCCTGTGAAGACTTGATCTACAATCAACAAAATTATGAACATGTTTTCTTTCATGTGTATTCATTTTCCCCAAGAACAACAAAAGCAATATAAAAGCTAGTGAGAATGCAATGCTCAGGAAAATTTTTCCTTCAGTACTTTCTTTGCTCATCTTCTCATCTAGACTTAGTCTGATCAACCAAAATTTATATTGCACTCCCCAAATCTTCCAGTGTCCTTTATCTACTCTTCTCCCCCAGCATTGATTGAATACAATCAATCCAAGAACTTATTTATTATATTTACTGTTTTTGTCTTAGAGTGTAAGCTTCACAAGAAAAAACTTTTGTCTATTAATTATCGAGAGAGTTACACATGGGTCATTTTCAGTTTTTTTGTGTTTTGTTTTTCTTGAAGGAGCGAGTGGGAGAAGGGGCACAGGGAGAGGGAGAGAGACAATCTTAAGCAGGCTCCACTCTGAGATCATGACCTGAGCCAAAATGAAGAGTTGACCACCCAACCGACAGAGCCACCCAGGTGCCCCAGGTCATTTTCATTTCTATACTTCTTATAGGCAGAGGCACGGTAGCCTTTTAATCCGGATTATTTTTTCAATGATTTTTGTATAGCAAACACTCTTGGAAGAAATCATATATAGTATCTCCCTTGAAAATGGAGGGCAAATTTTTGTTTGTTTTCAGGTGTAATAAATATAGTATCTCCCTGCAGGTCAAAATTGGGCATGTTTCCTGACGTCCTATTATAAAAGATGGGCATTGACTAACTTTGGGCTTTCTCAGAAGTGATGCAAACCCACTGTGTGCATAGAACCCTCTGAAACCATTCCCTGTTGCTCTGTATGGCTTGAGGGGTGAGGGAACTGGTGCCAACACACATTTATATTGCCTGCTATTCTAGAAATAATAAATTTCTTTGTCTTTGGTCCAGGAGTTGTTCCTTGTCCACATCTATGAAATCATGACAGGTTAACTGATTAGCTTCCAAGTAGGGAAAAATCTCAGACCCTTCACAGTTGTTGACACTAATGTAACTCAAATGTCTATAAAAGTGTATACTTCATTGAAGGTACTAAATAAATGTGTGTGTGTTAATGGATATGTGGGTGAATAAAAAAAAAACTACAGCACTTATGTGGATATATAATAGTATTGGTGAAATGATAGACATTGAAAGTCATAATTTTTTGAACCAAAATTTGTATGTCAACATGATGAAAGTGTTGTAGAATGGAATGGTTTAGAGTTTGGGTTGTTATACCAAAGAAACAGATTGCAGTTCCAGTGGCACTTCTTAGTCTCTGTGTGAACTTGGGGGAAAAAAAGTAATCATAATTTCTCATTTATAAATTAGAAGAATAAATAGTACGGTGCCCGTACTGCTGTTGAGTTAGATGAGATAATACAGTAATACAGTAAGTCTCTTGAAGTTTATTACTGTGACTATTTTGCCAAGACCCTTTCTGAATCATCCTTATTCTATGAATAATATGATTTGGAAATAACTTGTGTAATAAGTCCCCTGCCACTCTTCCTATCCCCCAGATGCTAGTGCACTCTAACACACTTTTTTTTTTTTTTTAAGATTTTATTTATTTGAGAGAGAGCGTATGCAAGGGGGAGGGGCAGAAGGAGAGGGAGAAGCAGGCTCCTTGCTGAGCAGGAGCCCAGTGTGGGGCTCATCCCAGGACCCTGGGATCACGACCTGAGCCGAAGGTAAACGCCTTAACTGACACACTTTAGATTCATAAAACTCCTTGAATCTGTAGCTGTCTTTCTTCCTTCTGAAAAAACCTTCAGTCCTTATCACATGAAGTATGCTTCTGCCTGATTCTTTATCCTTCTCCCTTCTTTTCCTCTCTCTCCCTCCTCTCTCTCCTTCATATACGAGGTCCTATCCTGGAACTTCAGGTACGCATATCACATACTCCTTAAAGTCTTCACCCCCAGTATCTCTCACCTCCTTTAATGTGCTTGTTAGCAGTTTGTGTCTCTGTGCTTCATCCCTAATATTTTCTTGTGACCCATCTTTCAATGCCTTCCTCATCTTGTCTAACAACTGTTACACCCTGCAAATTCTCGCTTTGTATTGTTGTACTTTTCTATTATAGAAATTTCATTAAAAAAAATGCTTCCCATTCTCTAACAAAGACTTTGACACTTTTTTTTTCTGTTACATATTCAGCATAGTTATTTTAAAGTCTCTGTGTAGTAATCCTTTTTTTTTTTTTTTTTTTTGTGTAGTAATCTTTTTAT
>NW_024424008.1:33061848-33078407 GCF_017311325.1 Ursus maritimus
ATCCTTTATCTCAAGATCTTAATAATTTGTCTTTTCTGTTTACTTGAATTTTGGTCTCATCTCTTATCCTTATGTGCCTGATGATTTTTGTTTGAGTGATGAACATTGCATTTTCTTAGATATAGTGGGAGGAGGGAGCGTAGAGGCTAAGCATGATGTTATCTTCCTTCAGAGAAAATTTACATTTGCTTCTGGCAGATGGCTAGAGACACTAGCCATTTGGATCATATAAATATAATCTCAGGGAATAAGGTAATGTAAATTTTTGCTTTTAGTCCTTAAGGGTAGTTCTATTTGTGTCTCTTTCTTAATCCTATAATGTATCCATTTGGTGTTTCTGTCCAGAGTACTTGTGATTTCCCATGACATTCTCCCAATGAATAACCTTCAACTCTAATTTTGTCCTTTTAGACATTCAAGACTGTTAACATTCCTCCCCTTCCTTGGTTCACAGATGCTTTCCTGGAATGCACAGATACCTTAGGGGCAACATGATCCCATATGTCCGAAAAGCAACATTTCTATGCGTTCTTCTCTTTCATCTCAATCTTATGATTTTTCACTGCCTTGCTGGTTTTCCAGTGCCTTCAAACATATCTATACAATATCAGCTTTTATACATGTTTTCAGTAGATGAGTTGCCGTTAGCGGAAGCCCAGCGCACTCTAAATTTTTCCATTTTCAGAACTTGTTCTTTATGTGGAGTTAAGCAGACCAGCAACTAATTAAGATTGGGGATTTTTAAAAAAATATAAATTACATATTTACACGCATATATGTGTGTGTGTATGAGTTACTGTAATACCTGTAATTATATGTATAATGCATTTCATTATATAAGAGGGATAGAAATATAAATAATAAAAATTTTGAAAACCTTCTGAAATAGTTTTTATATTCACCCTGTAACCAATCTTGAGAACATAGAAACTGTAGGAAGCAGAAAAATATTTATCAAGTTAAGGAGAAAGGGGAAGAAGAATCAACTTCCAGAGCTTTGAGGAATGAACAAAATGGTGCACTGAGTTCTAAAATTTTAGGTAACCCTTGGTTCTCCAGATAAAACAAATCTGGGCTGGTTTTACAATAATTTATTCATTTAGCAGATCATGGAGAATGAAGTGAAGGGGGTTGAGAGGGAGAGAATCAATCATGAAATTTGAGAGCCCTGATGGATGATGGGTCTGCTGAACAAAATGGAGAGGAACACGGAAGACAAACCTAGACCACTTGTTTGATCTGCTTAAGGCTGGCAGCTTTGCTCTTACCTGAATTATTATACTCAGAGGGGATACTAAACTCTCTTTACACTACATTTGACTGTGGATACAAACTGATAGAACAGTGGAATAGATAATTCTTCATCTCCTCTAAAGCCTTAGTGTCTCACCAGAGCACTTCCTTTTTGTTTCAGGAACACTTCTTCCCCCATTTTATTAGAGTTAAGAGTGCTTAACAGTCCTTAAATCATAATTTGCTTTCCAGGCCACTGACCATGACTTTCTGCCCTAAACACAAGCAAAACTAAAAATCCAGCTCACTGACTAAATTATTTAACGACTACAGTAGATAGTTTTTATATGGTAAATGATGTCAAAATTGCTGTCTCAAATCTGGACTCACTTTTAAAGTATTAGAGAAGAGTAGTATCTTTTGCAGTGAACTAAGGAAGAAGTTATATTTTCAATTTCAATCATGTTTTAAAAACGTATTCCTTGGGGTGCCTGGGTGGCACAGCGGTTAAGCGTCTGCCTTCGGCTCAGGGCGTGATCCCGGCGTTCCGGGATCGAGCCCCACATCAGGCTCCTCCGCTATGAGCCTGCTTCTTCCTCTCCCACTCCCCCTGCTTGTGTTCCCTCTCTCGCTGGCTGTCTCTCTCTCTCTGTCAAATAAATAAATAAAATCTTTAAAAAAAAAAAAAAAACAAATAAGGGGAGAAAAAAAAAATAAAAAAAAAAGTAAAAACCTATTCCTTGACAAAAACTTTAAGAACTTGGTCAAATTTAGATCAAGCATGTCTTTTGTATTATAAATACATGTGAAAAGTAATTCCCTCCCCTTCAGCTGTTTGATATTTTAAGTATATTGCTGCTCTCCACTGCATTATTGAGATACGATTGACATATAACATTATGTGAATATAAGGTGTACACGTGCTGATATGATACACTTATATATTGCAAAATTAGCAGGTCCATCATCTTCTATAACTATCACTTTTTGTGTGGTGAGAATATTTAAGATCTCACTTAGCAACTTCCAAGTATATAGTGCAGTATTGTTAACTACAGTCACCAGGCTGTGCAATAGATACCCGGAACTTTTTCATCTTCTAACGGTAAGTCTGTACCCTTTGACCAGCATCTCCCCATTTCCCCCACACGCCAGCCTCTGGTAACCATCAGTCTACTCTCTGTTTCTAGGAGTTCAGCTCTTTTAGATTCCACATATAAGATAGATCTTACAGTATTTGTCTTTTTCTTTCTGACTTATTTCACTTAGCACATGCCTTCAAGATTAGTCCATGTTGTCACAAGTGGCAGGATTTCCTTTTTTTCCTGTGGCTGATTATCGCGTTACACACACACACACACACACACACACACACACACACACATCTTCATCTGTTTATCTGTAGGTGGACATTTAGGATATTTCTGTGTCTTGGCTATTGTTGGCTATTGTGAATAATACTGCAGTGATCATGGGAGTACAGGTATCTCTTTGAGAACCTGATTTCACTTCTTTTATATATACACCCAGAAGTGGCATTATTGAATCATATGGTGGTTCTATTTTTAATTTTTTGAGGAGCCTTCATACTGTTCATAGTGACTACCCTGATTTACATTCCCACCAAAAGTGCACAAGTGTTCTCTTTACATTCTTCCCAAAACTTCTTATTTCTTGTCTTTTTATAATAGCCATTCTAACATGGGAGATGATATCGTACTGTAGTTTTGATGTGCACTTTCCTAATGGTGAGTCATGTTGACTATCTTTTCATATAACTTGGCCATTTGTATGCCTTCTTTGGAAAAATATCTATTCAGGTCCTCTGCTCATTATTTAATCAAATAGTTTTTTGTTGTTTTTGTTGTTGTTGTTTGTTTTGATATTGAGGTTTATGACTTGTTGCTATATTTTGGATGTTAGCCCCATATCAGATAGACAGTTCGCAAGTATTTTTTCCTGTAGTTTGCCTTTTCATTCTGCTGATGGTTTCCTTTGCTGTGCAGATGCTTTTTCATTTGATATAGTCTCACATGTTAATTTTTGCTTTTGCTACTTGTGCTTCTGGTTTCATAGCCAAAAATCATTGCCAAGTTGAATGTCCAGAAGACTTTTTCCTCTCTTTTCTTCTAGAAGTTCTATGGTTTCAAGTCTTATGTTTAGTCTTTAATTCATTTTTGGTTAATTTTTATTAGTGCTGTAAGATAGGGATCCAGTTTCATTTTTTTTTTTTTTGCATATGTATATCTGGTTTTCCCAGCACCGTTTACTGAAAGAATATTATTTCCCCACTGAATATCCTTGGTTCCTCTGTCAAATAATACTTGATGGTGTCTACAAGTTTATTTCTGGGCTAGATGGTGTCTACAAGTTTATTTCTAGAATCAGTTCCATTGGTATATGTACCTGTTTTAATGCCAGCACTGTACTATTTTGATTGCTGTAGCTTCGTAACATAGTTTAATATCAAGAAGTGTGGTATCTCCAGCTTTATTCTTTCTGAGAACTGCATTTACTATTTAGGGTCTTTTGTAGTTCAATGTGAATTTTAGGATCGTATATTCTATTTCAAAAAATGTCTTTGGAATTTTGATAGGAATTTTATTGAATCTATAGATGGCTTTGGGTGGTATTTTAACAATATTCATTTTTTCAATACACATACATGAGATATAATTACATTTATTTGTATATTCAATTTATTTCAACAACATTTTAGAGTTTTCAGTGTATAAAGATCTTTCACTTCCTGGTTAAATTTATTCTGAAGCATTTTATTGTCGTTGATGCAATTGTAAATAGGATTGCTTTATTTCTTTTTCAGATATTTCATGCTTTGTATAGAAACACAGCTAACTAATGTATTTTGATCTTGCATTCTGCAAATTTATTGAATTTGATGATTATTTCTAAGAGTATTTTGGTGGAATCTTTAGTATTTTGTACACAGAAGATCATATCATCCGCAAAGAAAATTTAATTCCTCCTTTCTGTTTTGGATGCCTTTATTTCTTTTTCTTGCCTAATTTCTCTGGCTAGGATTTCCATTACCATGTTGAATAGGAGTGGTGAGAATGGAAGTCCTTCCTGTTCCTGAGTTTAGAGAAAAAACATTTAGCTTTTTAGCTTTTAATATGTTGTTAGCTAAGGGTTTATCATATATAGTCTTTATTATGTTCAGGTACATTCCTTCTTTACCCAATTTGTTGAAAGTTTTTATCATGAAAGGATTTGTATTTTTTCAAATCTTCTTTACATTTATCGAGGTAACCATATGATTTTTATCATTCTATTACTATGATGTATCACATTTACTGATTTGCATACATTGAACCATCTTTGTATCTGAGGAATAAATTCCTCTTGATAGTAGGGCATGGTTCTTTTAATGAGCTGTTGTATTTGGTTTGCTAACGTTCAGAATTTTTCCATCTATGCTCATCAAAAATACTGGCGTGTTGTTTTTTGTAGTGTCCTTATCTTGCTTTGGTATCAACGTAATGCTAGCCTTATAAAATGAGTTTGAGAGTACTCCCTCTATTCAGTTTTTTTGGGAAGAGTTAGAAGAACTGGCATGTGGTCTCCTGCTGGAGTTCATGATACACTTAGTAAGATCTGCATCCAGTTGCTACATTCCTGAGCCCTGGCTGCTCTTCTCCCAGCCACTCTCATCCCCACTCCTCAAACTCCACCACCTTCATGTAACTTACAGATCAGTACTCTGAAGGGGGAAAGAAAAACGGGCCTTTTTGGCAGCATGCCCAACAGCTGGGAAAGCCTAGCACTCAAACATACACCCTCATGTTCCTTCACTCATGGCCCCTGTGCTGCCTTTTGGGAGGGGTGTTATAGTTCAAGTCAAACTATTCCTCTTATCCTCTCAAATGCATCCAATCTCAATTTTTTTTTTTTTTTTTTTTTTTTTTTTTTTTTTTCTTCAATGGTGTGCTGGAACTTTACTGGATGCTGGATTTCCACAAAGGTTCTCTTGTATGTGAGTAATTGTCTAAGTCAGTGTTCTCCAGGGGCTTCCAGACTGCAGCCAAGAGGCCCTGGAGCTGGTTCACAGGCCTCTTCAGGGTCTGCTGCTGGTAGCAAGATCTATCCGCCTATTGTTCAGTGTATGGGTGAGCAAGACTCTAGGTCCCTAGGCCTGTGGTCCTGGATTCCACAGCTCCCACAAAGGCACTTTTTTTTTTTTAATTTTATTTATTTATTTGACAGAGAGGCAGCCAGTGAGAGAGGGAACACAAGCAGGGGGAGTGGGAGAGGAAGATGGAGGCTCCCAGGGGAGGAGCCTGAATTGGGGCTCGATCCCAGAACACTGGGATCACGCCCTGAGCCCAAGGCAGACGCTTAATGACTGAGCCACCCAGGCACCCCCACAAAGGCACTTTTGTTCATGAAAGGATCCCAAATTTAATTGTCATTGTTGAGTGGAGGATATGTTGAGAGACATCCTACACAGCCATCTTCCTTGATATATTGCTTTTTTATTTTATTGATTCCTTTTCTTTTCATGACTGTTGAAATTAAATGAATTTTCTTTAGGAAACTTTCAAAAATTTACAGAATACTTTTTAATCAAGAAAAATATTTTAGATATGAATATTTATATACATACTGTTCAACATCTCAAGCTCGGCATCTAGAGTGCCTCACACTCAGTACACCTTCTGTTTAATTCATGTGGTATAAGTGCACACTTGCTGAATTGCTTAAGCTAATTAAGCCCAAGGCATAGATTCAATTTCCATATAGGCCAATGCTCAAAAGGAGTGCCATGTTCTTTGAATGTTTCCTGTATCCTTTTTGTTTCTTTTTTCTTCTTTTAATGTATAAGCACATCCTTTTTCTTGTTCTCCCCTCCTTTGCTTCCTCTTTGCCTCCTACATAGAGTTTGTAAGTTTCCTATAATATACTAGACATTTTTTGGATTCCCAAAACTTTCACATACATGTAACAAAAATAATATAAGTTGATATACTTTAATTTTTTTCTATTCTCACTACTTTTGCTTCATTACATTCCACCCTCCTCATTTTGGATGATGTATATTATATATATTTATATATGCTTATATATGTATATGTTCTTGAATATATATTGTACAAAGGCATGTAATTAGCCCATCCTGTTTTGTTTGAATAATTACACGTTTGTCTGACGTTAAGGGTAGATTAAAATACATACAAATATAGACAGATGTTTAGTCATTTGGAATAGATTGACTATTAAGAAGAAACAGGAGTAAATTTCCAGATCTGTTTTATTGTGTCCTAAATTGGCAAATACCGAATATTTTTCTATTTTGTGACTTTTTATAGAAAAGTCTTTGCTAATTTATATACATTAGGTAATTTTATATATCCAGTAACAAATGACCTTTATTGACAAGTATACAATGAAAGTCTTGAAAAATTTGAATCTAAGCCACTGTTATTTCAGGGAGAGATTTGAGATGTTTGGTTTTTTTTTTTTTTTTCCTTTCTTTTTTTTTTTTTTAATGATTTTTTATTATATTATGTTAGTCACCATACAGTACATCCCCAGTTTCCGATGTAAGGCTCGATGATTCATTAGTTGTGTATAACACCCAGTGCACCATGCAATACGTGCCCTCCTTACTACCCATCACCGGTCTATCCCATTCCCCCACCCCCCTCCCCTCTGAGGTCCTCAGTTTGTTTCTCATAGTCCATAGTCTCTTTGTTTTAACTATAAAGTCAGGAGCTATATAAGTAGTTACTGAGTATGACTGTCAGTGAAATACAGCTTCTTCTTGAATCCATTTTTAAGTTTTCTGTCCATGAATATGCAGTAAAGAAGAAGAGTCTCAAGATACCTTTCTTGGGCTGTATTTTCTCTTGGCCAAATTCAGCATGTTTCAAAAGATATGCATATTTGGCTTACACTATACTGTGAACATATTGGTGGATTATGAAATAGACAAGCTTCATGGACTGTTTCCTTCTCAGTCTTAGTGAAATGGAGACAGTTTTTAAATAAGCTAATAATATGCACTTACATTTTTATCCTTCTGAGCACATGACCTTCGTTTCAGTTGATCTAGACTACCTCTTCCTGGAGTATGGATTAAATTTTGTTGCAGAAGTAATGAAAAGAGAGAGAAGTAGTACTTAACTGTTGGCATTCAAAAATAAAATTTGGAAAAAAGCCAAGCTATTGATTTGAGAAGGTGCATTTTAGTGATCCATTCTGGAGTTTTCAAATTACACAGCCTTTTAATACCTATTGAAAGTTAACTATTTTTCCACTTAAGTCTTATCAGAAAGTTTACAGTCAAGGGAAGGAAAATTGAGTTAGGCAGAAAGAGAGTTTGAGCAAAAGGTGCCTTTCTTTTCTGGCTCTGGAGAATTGTGAAATGAAAAAGTTAACAGTAATGATCCTGTCTCCTTTGAGGACAGAATTACCTGGTCTCAACCCAGGATACAACCACATAAACTAGCCTTTAGTACATTTCTCCCCTTTCTTTCCTGAAAATTTGGTGGGAGGGAGGGAGGTGATGGGTAATTCAGGGGGAAACACGAAAATTCCTCTCTCAATTAACTAAACCTTAGGAACTCTGATGTATCCCCCCAGGAGGTTGTAACCTTATGGCAGTAGATAGTTGTTTCTCTCACAGCTTCCTAAAATAAACAATCAGCCTTCCCCCCCAAAAAAAATTCCTCTATGATGCACTGAGTAGGTCTCTAGAATGATACATGAAAAGTTCTGTGATGGAATGAAGAGAAGGGAGGGTTGGAGTTTACTCAAATATGTGGAGAAAATTGCACCTTGCAACTCATAGCCAAGGCAAAATAAAATAGGAAATTATAACTGAAAAGGAAGAAAAATTAAAGTGTGAAGCCAAAGGCCTAGGTGATAGGAATACAAATACACATATCTAGTGCAACATCACTATTTAGCATTTAGCTTCTAAAAGCAGAGCTCATAAAAACAATCAATATCCCAGAGTCACTAGAATTGAATTATGCCTTAATCAACAGCTCTTCCTCTCTCATCCAAATTGATTAAAGCTCTATGACTGTATTGGCTGTTTTAGAATTAGAGATTATATGCCTCATACTTAAAATGCATTGATTTAAAGAAAGCCTAGCTGCATAGCTTCAGTGCCTAATAGCTTCACCTACCGCAATCTCCAGATCTCAACCACACTGAGTTGTCATAGAATTAGTGACAGATAATTCCAAAACTTTCCCTTCAGAAGAACCATTCAGACACAATAGAGTTTCATACAATCAATACAACAAAAATTGTTGACACATGGCTAATATCTTTAGAATAGTCTGAGTCAGAACCCTGGAAGATTCCTAGGACCCACTAGGAGAGATTAAGACTCTAGTGGCTGAAAAGTACCCGACGAAATGTCTGGACATACGACTTCAGAACGAAGCATTCCCTATTGTGAATTCAAAATATATAAAAATAAGTGCAACATAACTTGAAGTATATTACATTGAATTTCATGCACATTTTTTAGTCGTGGCAACAACATAAATGTGTTTCAATGGAGATTTCTGATTTCTATGGACTCATCCAAATGCAATGCAAAAATTTAATGTTTGTATTATAATATATCCCTAAGGATGAACATATGCAAATGTGACCAACACATTCCCTGCCCGTGTGGAACTCCTGGCCTAGTACACTTGCTTATGAGACATAAAAAGGAAATAATAACATAATTAATTCTTCAGTCTATTTTCCTGTCTGTGATGGACTCTCACCACTCCTTTGCATGTGCTTATTATATAAGACCAGAATTTACATTATGCAGCTGAAAGAATGCCTGTCATTGTAGTGTCACTGAGATGTCATCTGGCTGCTCTTAGCCCCTGTAGATCTTAAGTAAATGAACCCTCCCACACATAGAAGTATAAATGGCAGAAGACAAGAACTTTCAAAAGCCCTCTGAAAATTTCTATGGAATTTAAACTGTTGACTTCCTGGGCTATGCTTCAGGAGCCGTGGGTGTTGACGCTAGATGTTCAATTTATCTCCTTTAATATTTCATATATATCCTTATGGCATATTTTACAAAAATTCATAAACTACAATGCATTACTAAAGATTGTGGAGAAAATGTATAACAAATGTTAGTAGGACAAATTCTTACTCTATCTCTTGACCGTTTAACACCAGTGATTTTTAATGGTCCTTCATTTTATTTTTCAACCTGTCTCAATTTTGTTATCTCCCGCATGTCCATTTTCTCATCATTTAGCTCTTTATCAATTACCTTACTATGGATACTAAGTAGAGCTTACCTAGTAGCATTTATGTCGGTGCTGTGGCTGGGTGTGTTTTTATGCGTGTGTGCGCACGCTCACGCATGGCAGGGGGGAGGTGTGTTTGACATTTCAGTTCAGTGGTTACAAGATAACTCAGGTTCTTAATTTCTTTTGGAGTCAGGTTGGTAAGTTATATTCTTCTAGGAATTTGTACATGTTTAAATTTGTTGACATAAATATTTTCTTAAATGTTTGAGTTATATATTTTATAAACAGAAAGTGTACATGATGAATTTTTCTTTGTGTACATATCCATATAATTACTACCTAGATCAAGATAAAAAGCAAATGCTTTTTTGAAATTAAAAGAAAAAGCAAACGCAATGCACCAGTGGCTTTTCTCTGGCCCCTTCAGAATTGATACCCATCAAAGGTGATCCCAGTTCTAATTTCTATCTTTATAGATTAAATTTGACTGATTTTGAAATTCGTATAAATGAAGTAATATGTATTTTTCAACCAGCTTATTTCACTCAACATTATGGCTGGGAGAATTATTCATGATGTGTTCTAGCCATGCTTTGGGATTTTTTTAATTGTATGTAATTCTATTATGTGAATAAAACTTTCGTTATTTTCAAACCATTTTATGATTTCCACTTGGTTGCATATTTGAACATTGAATTAGAATTTTTTTGTGAATTATAACAATGTCAGGTATTTCTAGCTATATTTTTGTTATGGATTTGTAGTTTAACAGTATTGTGGTCAGAGAAAGTAATCTGATCATATCAATCTTGAAATTTGTTGAAATTTGCTTTATAACCAAGGATATAGTCAATTTTTAAAATGTGCTATTTATACTTGAAAAGAATGTGTAATTTAGAGTTTTGTAGTTATTCTTTGACTATCAACTGATTGCTAAGTACTGTTGATATTGTCTATTTCCTTATAGATTTTTGTCTCTTTTTTTTTAATAATTTTTATTTTGTTATATTAGTCACCATACAGTACATCCCCAGTTTTTGATGCAATGTTCCATGATTCATTACTTGCGTATAACACCCAATGCACCATTCTGTTCTTTTTTAATTGAGAAATAATTGGCATATAACATTTTGTAAGTTTAAGGTGTATAACATATGATACATTTATATTTTGCAATATGATCACCACTTAAGCATTAGCTAATGTCTCTATCATGTTACATAATTTTCACTTCTTTTTTGTGCAGAGAGTAGTTAAGATCTAGTGTCTTAGGAACTTTGAAGTTTATATTATAGTATCGTTGACAATAATTTCTATTTTGTATATTAGATTTCCAGGACTTCTATACCTGCTAGTTGCAAATTTGTACCCTTAAACAATATATCCTCAATTCCCCCACCTCCTAGCTCCTGATAATGAGAGAAGGGTTTTAAACTCCCCAAATATATTAAGCATTTGACCATATTTTTATATATGACTTCCTGTTTTTTGTTTTATATCTTCATGCTAGGATAGTAGATAAACATTATAATTATTATACCATCTATTGAATTTCAGTTTTTAAAATTATGAAATGACTTATGTATCCCTAATAATGTAATTTGCCTTGTAATTAGCTTTTATGGTATGCCCATGTAAATTCCTTTGGATTATCATTTGCATTTTTCTATCCTTTTACTTTCATTCCTTTTGTATTCTTTCTGTAGGTTCTAGAACATAAAACAAAATAGATTTATTTTTTAAAGCTCTGTTAAAAATCTTTGGGCACAGATGGATACCTGGGTGGTATAGTTGGTTGAGTGTCAGACTCTTGGTTTCGGCTCAGATTATGATCTCAGGGTCATGGGATCGAACCCCACATCATGCTTTGCGGTGCAGAGTCTGCTTAGGATTCTCTCCTCCTCTGTCCCTCCCCCACCCCCATCCCCACATGTGTTCACTCATTTATTCTCAAAATAAATAAATAAATCTAAAAATCTTTGGGCACTGCTTTTATATATTTATTTTTGAAATGTTAACTAAATTATCAGAACTCAAGAAACATGACTCCATGAAACGATAAAGTGCAAAGATGGAAAAAAGTTGAGTTTAGCAAACTACATATAACATTTAGATTTAGGCATAAGTTAATATAAAGGTAAATACTCCATTGAGTCCTCTATTTAAATAATATGACACTAGTTTTATGCTATGAGTAACTACATTGCCAAAGAACAAATAATCCTCATCTTTTCATAGTTATTTATACCTCTAAACACACATATCAAATTATTAGTATTTCCAGAAATCACTACATCCACATTTCATAACATAAAGGTATCTTTTATCTTTTGAAATGTTAGCTGTGATCCTGAGAACACTGTAATTCCTGATACTATGATCTCTTAAAAGAACCAAGATTACCTAGAGATCTCCAGGAAACTAAATCTTTAATCACCAAACAAGCAGTCCAAGTGGACTGATACTTAAGGTTTCTGAGAGAGTGTCAAGATATTAAGAGGCATTGACCTCATTTATGATCACCAGTAACACAGCAGCTGCAAGTGTTAGCAGAGGCTCACCAAATCTGAATGTGAACTGATTATCCACCAGACCGTAGAGGACTGCTGTGCCAATGAAAAACACTGCAATTTTGATACTTCGGTACATTTTTCTCCCAGTGATTCTGGTTTTTTTCAGTTGTTCACAGAAAGATGAACCAAGGCTGACTATTAATAACATAATCCATTATGGCAACCACTTGGTATAGGATTGAACTACTGAGTATATCTAATGTATCCCATTAACGTGCACTAGGAAAAATTCTCCTATACTTTAGTCCAACCGTCCTGAAGTTTTGCTACTGAATAGACTATAGAGGCAAGCTGCATCCTCAGAATCAGGCCTTTTATGTTCCCTTTACCTATTTAGCTAAGAAGTCAGAACCTTCATTTGCATGAAAGTTTATCATAGAACCATGTTACTGTCTGCTTTTAGCATTTTCTCTATAAACCTAACAAAATAGCAAAGAATACTATTGAAACACACTGAGCATCTGGACCAAAAGAGATAGGCTTTAAAATCTGAGATAGTTCACAGTGGCTTATAGAAGGTATAAAAGTCCACAATTGAAAGCAGCTTTATATTTCAGGGTTTATTTTTATTTCTTAGCAAATGCGAGATGCAGAACATGAGGGATGAGAGGTGTTGAATTGTAATGCTCAGAAAATGCATTTGTCTAATGTGTTTTCCATCCATGTGGCACATATTGTGCTGCTGTGTTTCTGAATTTTATTATTTAATTGAGCCACATTAGTGGTATTGTATAAGACACCTAAAGATTCCGGTGATTTAACTGAGACACAAGGGTTCAGCCAACTGAATTTCCTAGTCATATATTGGAAAATTAAATAAAATGGTATTTGGTTTATGAGTCCTTTGCTTTTAAATTTTGCTTTCACCCTAAATTTAATTACACAAACACATTATACATTATTCACCTAATTTCTATTTTTTTATCCTAATGTAAATATTACTTGAATTCTTTAAAACTTGGTTTAAAAATTGATCTTTATTTTATAGAACTATCCATGATGATTTTACACAGAATTTCATGGGAATTTATATTCATTGTTATGAATTTTTATTCTTTCACATAAGGGAATGGGTTGCTAAAAGAAGCAGTCCTGAAAATGGTCAAAAGGAAAAAGGATGAAAGGGAAATTATTGAAATAAAGACAATACTTTACAAATGTTGATTTATGAAAAATATTTTAACATATTGATGTTATCAGTATTTTGAGTTTACACTAGGAACCAAATGGTATAAATTCAGCGATGGTCAGCATCAAAACTTAACAGTTAATGAATTGAGGTGTCTTGGCTACTGCACACAGAATTTACTTGAGCCCTCTGGTCCTGCTTGAAATCTGTCTCAGATGTACCATCTCCATTTTACTGTTGACTACTGCTCAGACCATCTAATTCATAACTTGACAAGTATGACAAAATTGAGCTAGTAACAGTTTTGAATGCCTACTCAGTATCCCATGGTCAAGTGTTCTTTCTCTGCTATGGTTTGGTAACACAAGATTTGTTTATGGAAGGATGTAAAACACCTTGCTACAGAGGGCATAGGCTTATCTGAAGTCCCAGGGTCCTGCATTGTGACCATGCCCTCTAGAACTTTCTGTGAGTTCTGTATTTCATCTCTCTCTACCACTGACCCTCCTAAAGTTCTAGGTTCTGTGAATCCTATGTCCCAAGAAGAAGGGCTGATTGCATTGTGGCCATACCTACTATAGTGCCTTTCTCTAGGCTCCACTCAAGCTGGAAGCCTTCTGTGCCAATATTCCTGGAATACGTTGCCTCCAGAATGCAAAGAAAGCTACCAGGCACAGTGCTGCTTTCTTCCAGGTGGGGCATGCAAGATGTAGTTATTTGTCTTTTACTTTGAAGAGGGTATCCTGACCACTGCACCCATAAAAATTGATAGCCAGTTGTCATTGATAGCCAATTTATGAATCTTCATAGGGTTTCTCTCCCATTCTGTCTTACCAAGTCTTCCATTGTACTGGTCACCTTGCTTGCTCTTTTGAATCTGCATAATGTTGTGTGATTTCTCTGATTCCACACACAGATTGAGAAGATCTACATCTCTTTAGATTATATAATAACACAGGATGGGAGTATAAACATAGCCCTGAGACAAAACTATAAATGAATATTTTCCATTCCATGTGAATGCAAACTGTTTCTGATCCTTTTTTGATTGTAGTGGAAAATAGCACATTTGCTAAATTAATAGCCACATACCATGGGCTACAGTACATGGTCTAACAATTACAATACATGTAGCAGAACAGTTGTGATCAGGGCTTCTACCTGGTTAAGTCAGTGATAGTCTATGACCATTCTCCAGGATCCATCTGGTTTCTGTAAGGGCCAGGATGGCATGCAAAATGGATAAATTCTAGGCTCCCTCAACTACAGTTTCTTTAGGTCTTCTTATGGTATCATTAGTCTCTGCCATTCTGGCCTGTGTGGATATCTGAGGATGTTGGGTAAGGACATTTATAAGTTTTCATTTGACATTCCTTACGATAATAGTTCTTACTCCATAAACCTGGCATCTGAAGACCTGAAATTAGAGTTATTCCAACTGCCAAGTCAATGAATTTCAACAATGCACTCAGAAACTCAGGGAAAAAAATACACACACACACACTGGATGGGTTCTTGAACAAAGTGCACTCACTGTTAACTAGACTTTAAACAAGTTTCCATTTTAAAATTTATTATCAGACTCTCATAGGCTGTAATTATAATGAGGTCATCATGACCCTGTGGGTCTCTAGCTGTGGGTTTCAATTCAGCTTCCATATTCAATAGTCCTCAGAATATCTTGTCATGCTTCATTTCGCCAGGTACAGTCACTTGAGTGGCCATAAGTATCTATGAGGAAAGACTGGAAAATTATCACAGTGTATATTCCCTTTGGTACTGCAGGGTTGTTCTCCCTAGGGACCCAGTACTCATTAATCAGTGGATTCTGGATCTGAAAATCAGGTCATGTCTTAGAACTGCACAAAGGAGCATAACCTTTTTTTTTTTTTTAAAGATTTTTAAATTTATTTATTTGACAGAGATAGACAGCCAGCGAGAGAGGGAACACAAGCACGGGGAGTGGGAGAGGAAGAAGCAGGCTCCCAGCGGAGGAGCCCGATGTGGGGCTCGATCCCGGAATGCGGGGACCATGCCCTGAGCCGAAGACAGACGCCTAACAACTGCGCTACCCAGGCGCCCCAGGAGCATAACCTTTTTATCCCCCCTGAAATGAGTGTCTTCTTGCAGAGTGTCCCTTTGTTCTTGATTTTTTTTATAACATATTAAAATGCATTCAGACAACAAAAAGGAATAAAAGGTATCCACATCAGCAAAGAAGAAGTCAAACTGTGTCTCTTCGCAGATGACATGATACTCTATATGGAAAACCCAAAAGAATCCACTCCCAAACTATTAGAAGTTATAGAGCAATTCAGTAATGTGGTGGGATACAAAATCAATGTTCAGAAATCAGTTGCATTTCTATACATGAATAATGAGACTGAAGAAAGAGAAATTAGGGAATCCATCCCATTTACAGTAGCACCAAAAACATACATTACCTTGGAATTAACTTAACCAGACGTAAACGATCTATATTCTAGAAACTATAAATCACTCTTGAAAGACATTGAAGGAGACACAAAGAGATGGAAAAATATTCCATGCTCATGGATCAGAAGAATTAACATAGTTAAAATGTCCATGCTACCCAGAGCAATCTACACTTTCAATGCTATCCCGATCAAAATACCGAGGACATTTTTCAAAGAACTGGAACAAATAGTCCTTAAATTTGTATGGAACCAGAAAAGGCCCCGAATCTCCAAGGAACTGTTGAAAAGGAAAAACAAAGCTGGGGGCATCACAGTGCCGGATTTCGAGCTATACTACAAAGCTGTGATCACAAAGACAGCATGGTACTGGCACAAAAACAGACACACAGACCAATGGAACAGAATAGAGAACCCAGAAATGGACCCTTTGCTCTTTGGGCAACTAATCTTTGATAAAGCAGGAAAAAACATCCAGTGGAAAAAAGATAGTCTCTTCAATAAATGGTGCTGGGAAAATTGGACAGCTACATGCAAAAGAATGAAACTTGACCACTCTCTCACACCATACACAAAGATAAACTCCAAATGGTTGAAAGACCTCAATGTGAGACAGGAATCCATCAAAATCCTAGAGGAGAACATAGGCAGCAACCTCTTTGACATTGGCCACAGCAACTTTTTTCATGACACATCTCCAAAGGCAAGAGAAACAAAAGATAAAATGAACTTGTGGGACTTCATCAAAATAAAAAGCTTCTGCACAGCCAAGGAAACAATCAAAAAAACTAAGAGGCAGCCCATGGAATGGGAGAATATATTTGCAAATGATACTACAGATAAAGGACTGGTATCCAAGATCTACAAAGAACTTCTCAAACTCAATACGTAAGAAACAAATAAATCATAAAATGGGCAGAAGGTATGAACAGACACTTTTCCATTG
>NW_024424008.1:33078417-33093031 GCF_017311325.1 Ursus maritimus
AAAATTTATTATCAGACTCTCATAGGCTGTAATTATAATGAGGTCATCATGACCCTGTGGGTCTCTAGCTGTGGGTTTCAATTCAGCTTCCATATTCAATAGTCCTCAGAATATCTTGTCATGCTTCATTTCGCCAGGTACAGTCACTTGAGTGGCCATAAGTATCTATGAGGAAAGACTGGAAAATTATCACAGTGTATATTCCCTTTGGTACTGCAGGGTTGTTCTCCCTAGGGACCCAGTACTCATTAATCAGTGGATTCTGGATCTGAAAATCAGGTCATGTCTTAGAACTGCACAAAGGAGCATAACCTTTTTTTTTTTTTTAAAGATTTTTAAATTTATTTATTTGACAGAGATAGACAGCCAGCGAGAGAGGGAACACAAGCACGGGGAGTGGGAGAGGAAGAAGCAGGCTCCCAGCGGAGGAGCCCGATGTGGGGCTCGATCCCGGAATGCGGGGACCATGCCCTGAGCCGAAGACAGACGCCTAACAACTGCGCTACCCAGGCGCCCCAGGAGCATAACCTTTTTATCCCCCCTGAAATGAGTGTCTTCTTGCAGAGTGTCCCTTTGTTCTTGATTTTTTTTATAACATATTAAAATGCATTCAGACAACAAAAAGGAATAAAAGGTATCCACATCAGCAAAGAAGAAGTCAAACTGTGTCTCTTCGCAGATGACATGATACTCTATATGGAAAACCCAAAAGAATCCACTCCCAAACTATTAGAAGTTATAGAGCAATTCAGTAATGTGGTGGGATACAAAATCAATGTTCAGAAATCAGTTGCATTTCTATACATGAATAATGAGACTGAAGAAAGAGAAATTAGGGAATCCATCCCATTTACAGTAGCACCAAAAACATACATTACCTTGGAATTAACTTAACCAGACGTAAACGATCTATATTCTAGAAACTATAAATCACTCTTGAAAGACATTGAAGGAGACACAAAGAGATGGAAAAATATTCCATGCTCATGGATCAGAAGAATTAACATAGTTAAAATGTCCATGCTACCCAGAGCAATCTACACTTTCAATGCTATCCCGATCAAAATACCGAGGACATTTTTCAAAGAACTGGAACAAATAGTCCTTAAATTTGTATGGAACCAGAAAAGGCCCCGAATCTCCAAGGAACTGTTGAAAAGGAAAAACAAAGCTGGGGGCATCACAATGCCGGATTTCGAGCTGTACTACAAAGCTGTGATCACAAAGACAGCATGGTACTGGCACAAAAACAGACACATAGACCAATGGAACAGAATAGAAAACCCAGAAATGGACCCTCGGCTCTTTGGGCAACTAATTTTTGATAAAGCAGGAAAAAACATCCGGTGGAATAAAGACAGTCTCTCCTCCCCATCAATCTAAGCAGAGAAAGAGAGGAATCCTAGTCTTAGCGGATCACATTGGAAAGATGGACACACCCCAGGAGAGATGAATGAGGCACATGCTAATGAACCACTTGACAGAAAAATGGGGCTAGGGAGTCTCACTTCTATTGGTGCCCCTATCACATTCTCTCCAGCTCTAAGGGCTGAGCCATTCTGAGCCCATGAGAAGTCCTGGCTGCACTCTCCCATTGATTTGAATCACTCCATAAACACCACTACTCACATAGAGCATATAGTGATAGTTGGCCGCATCCCCAGGCTGAGCTCCAATGATGATAAGGGTGGTTTTGCCCTCTGTGGCAGAGATGGGTCCAGAGAAGCGATCAGGAACCTCAGAGGGATAGTTTTTATGTGGTAGGTAAGGGAGTAGGGAACCCATTCTGGGGTCTGCTATACCAGCCAGGGCAGTTACTGGTAGAGACTTACCCAAACCTAGGAGCACAAGTGAGTATGACCATCCATCTTAGAGACACTGCCAGTGATGGCTCCTGGGTCACCACAATCTGACAATCTTCCCCTAAAACCAAAGGAGAGACAAGTGCTGTTACGGGAGACAAGAGTCACCCTGAGACACTGTTTTTATGTGTCCCACCACAGTTGCAGAGTCCCTTCATCTGACCTGAGCCTCTAGTGAAGAACCTGAGAAGAAAGACAGTCCAGGCCATGGTGAGGACCCTTATAGGACATGGCATTCTCAGGTTCCTGATTTTGAGTGGAGTGTCCTTGGGAGCTTTTCATGCACTCAAACCCGTTAGAAGGAGAAGGTATTTTATGCAAATCAGCTTTCTCTCTCTCCCTGTCCCAGTGTCGCCATGGTGTCCCCTGGGAGAAATCATGAATGAAACAGGTGCTAGGACCTCACCCAGACCAATACCTATAGGGTACTGGGACACTGAGTCTTGGGGTGTGGTCCTTCACCAAATGAGCTCCCCCAGAACTCTGGTGACCTCGGAATCAAGTTTCTTTTCTGGAAAGCCTGAAAGCTGAATGAGGAGATGTGTGTGTTCTCCACCTCCTAGTCCTTCTAGTTCATCCCAATTTGTCGCCATGCCTGGAAATTTTCCCTTCTCGGTAAAATTCCTGATTATGCCCTTTGTAGGAGATTAGTGGCCCTCTTCTCTCCAGTCATAAATCCAATGGTAAATCGCAGAGTCCTATGTGGGTGTGTGAAGGGACAGGGTCTCCTACTGACACAGTCCTTGAAACTGTCTCCAGCAACATCAGTGGGAGGACCAATGCTGGGGTCCACATGCAGAGCTGCACTGTCAGCCTCAGAATGCCAGCTGTCTTCCACTCTCAGAAGCCATCAATAGTCTGGAGTCACTTCAAAGTACCTGCAGTGTTTCAGAATAAAAGTAATAACCTCACTGATAAATGAGGACACTCCTTCCAACATCAGATGATAAATTAGGAAAACATGAGACTCATAATAAGAAATAAAAATGATACAGTGTCTGAATCAGTTGGAGGGAATATTATGAATCATTTAACCCCCTTTCCTGAACAGTGTCCTATGGAAAAAAGGGAACTGGAAGAGTAGGTCAGAGTATTAGAACTGAGGAGGTGGAAGAGGGAGAGAAGGAGCAGGAAGATAACATTTCTCCAGTTATCTTTGAAGTTCAGCCACAAAGTCAGTGTTCATCAAAGTGGGAAATAAAATATGATTTTATTTTCATTTCAGAATTCTTGGTATATTGTGTGTTTCATGTAATCCATGGGGTTACTGTTTACATTTCTCATTGTGTTTGAGAGCTCAACTCATATCACACAAAGATTCCTCATCAATTATTTTATGCCTGTCGAACAAAGGATTCTTTGATACGGTGGAGTAAAGTTTGTTGTGTTATGTGCATCCAATTTGAAAATAAGGAGGATCTAGAAGTTGAGAGAAAAAGGAAGAATTACAAAAAGAATGGAAATATGTGAGTAACAGAGTATCACCTTCTGTTAAGGAGGGGGGTGGGGGAAGGGGATAGGCTGGTGATGGGTAGTAAGGAGGGCACATATTGCATGGTGCACTGGGTGTTATACACAACTAATGAATCATCGAACTTTACATCGGAAACCAGGGATGTACTGTATGGTGACATAATATAATAAAAAAAAACATTAAAATAAATAAATAAATAAAATGCATTCTTGCTCTCTATTTTTTTACTTTTGTGGACACCGTACTACATTAACCATCTCAACTCTGCACAGGTCAGATGCCCTTGCTTGCTCTTTTGACCTTGTTAGCTGTTATGATAATTGAAGATCCTTGGTTTCTAGTGGTTAAAGTGGGACCAGCGGCCCCCATTGTATTAGGAACTCATCATCTCCATGTATGTTAATGAGAAGGCTATGTGACTCCATTCTACAGCCAGGTCTGATTTACAGAGAACCATCACAGAACTTCTTGGTGATACTGGCATTACTTTCTCCAGTGCATTCATGATATTCTTGGTCAATGATATGTATCCTAAGCTGCCTTATGGAAGACAGCTCACCACCAGATCTTCTAGCTTTACATCATATATATCTTCCAACATGTTTATTTCTCTTAGCTTCTTTATTTCTTCCTCTACCATGTGTCAGGACAACTTTAGATGTTTCTACTACACTGAGTATTGGTTGTGTTTTTTTTCCCAGCCTTATAAGTGCTATACACACAGTTAATTTGCCCTATCATCTCAGCTCATGGCCAGTGTGTTAAATCCCATTTCTTAAGAAAGTGTCACTCACACAATGAAGTTTTTATTACCTACTCTTACACTCTGACCCCATTGATCAAGAATCCTAAAAGTCCAATCCTACAAATATTCTCCCTGGCTCCAGCTGATACATGCAAACTAGTTGTGTGTGTGTGTGTGTGTGTGTGTGTGTGTGTTTAAACACAGAAACCCCACAAAACATTACACAGTACTCTCCATAATAAGTGTAGTTGCCATCTGTTACCACAAATATATTTTAGTATTATTTATTGTATTTCCTGACTGTACTTCTCATCCCCATGACTTATTTATTACTCTAAGTTTGTACCTCTTAATCCCCTTATTTTGCTAACCCTCCACCTACCTCCCCTCTGGTAACCACTAGTTTTTTCTCATAAATACAGAGAAATACTAGCCATTTTGAGTGGTGTGAGGGGATATTTTTTTGTGGTTTTGATTTGCATTCCTCTAATTAGTGATGTTGAGCATCTTCTCCTGTGTTGGCAATCTGGATGTCTTCTGTGGATAAATGTCTATTCAGATCCTCTGCACATTTTTAATTAGATTATTATTTTTGATGCTGGGTTGTATGAGTTCTTTATATATTTTGGATATTAACCATATTAACCCCTTTTCAGATACATCATTTGGAAATGTCTTTATTCATTTAGTAGGTTGCCTTTTCATTTTGTCAGTAGTTTCCTTCATTAGGCGAAAGCTTTTTAGTTTAACGTAGTCCCAATTGTTTATTTTTGCTTTTGTTTCACACAGCCGGGAGGCATTTCTGGGAAAATATTGCTAAGGCTGATGTCCAAGAGTGTACTGCCTGTGTTGTAAGAATTTTATGGTTTCAAATCTTATATGCAAGTCTTTAATTCATTTTCAGTTGATTTTTTGTGTATGGTATAAGAAATGGTCCAGTTTCATTCTTTTGCAGGTAGCTGTCCAGTTTTCTTGTTATCATTTATTGAAAAGACTGTCCTTTTACCGTTGTATATTCTTGCCTGCATTGTCATCTATTAATTGATCACATAAGTGTGGGTTCATTTCTGGCCCTCTGTTGTTTCATTGATGTATGTGTCTGTTTTTGTGTCAGTACCATACTGTTTTGATTACTATAGCTTTGTAGTGTAGTTTACAATATGGGATTGTACTACCTCCAGCTTTGTTCTTCTTTCTCAACATTGCCTTGGCTATTTGGTGTGTCTTGTGGTTCCATAGAAATTTTAGGATTTTTTTAGTTCTGTGGAAAATAATAATGGCAGTTTTGTAGGGATTACATTGAATCTGTAGATTACTTTGGAAGTATGGGCATTTTAACATTATTCTTCTAATACACAAGCATGTTATGTATTTCCATTTATTTGTTTTGTCTTCAGTTTCTTCCATCAGTGTTTTAATGGTTGTCAGAGTGCAGGTCCTTCACCTCTTTGGTTAAATTTATTCCTATGTATTTTATTCTTTTTGAGTAATTGTAAATGGGATTGTTTTCTTAATTTTGCTTTTTGGTTGTTTGTTATTAGTATATAGAAATACAACAGATATCTATGTATTTTGTATCCTGCAACTTTACTGAGTTTATTAGTTCTCATAGTTTTTTTGTGGAGTCTTTGGGGTTTTCTGTATATAGTATAATGTCATCCATGAGTAGTGAAAATTTTATTTCTTCCTTACCAGTTTGGATGCCTTTTAGTTCTTTTGCTTGTCTGATTACTGTGGCTGGAACTTCCAGTATGATGGTGAATAAAACTGGCGAGAGTAGACATCTGTGTTTTGTACCCAATATTGGAGGAAAAACTTTGATGTATTCACCATTGGGTATGATGTTAGCTGTGGGTTTTTCATATGTGAGGTATGTTTATACTTACCTTGTTGAGAAATTTTATCATGAATGGAGGTTGAAATTTGTCAAATGCTTTCTCTGCATCTATTGATATAATCATAGAATTTTTATCATTTTGTCAATGTAGAGTATCACGTGGATTTAGTTGTGGATATTGAACCATCCTTGCATTCCTAAAGCAAATCTCACTGATCATGGCGTATGATGCTTTTAAAGTATTGCTGAATATAGTTTGCTAATATTTTTTGAGGATTTTTTCATCTGTGTTCATCAGAGATATTGTTTTGTAATTTTCTTTTTTCATAGTGTCTGTTTTAGGTATCAAGGTAATGCTGGCCTCATAGCATGAATTCAGAAGTGTTTCTTTCTATTCTGTTTTTAGAAATAGTTTGAGAAGGATAGGTATTAACTCTTCTTTAAATGTTTAGTAGATTTCTCTTGTGATGCCATCTTGTCCTGGGCTTTTGTCTGTTGGGAGTTTTTGATTACCAGTTTAATTTCACTGAAAGTAATTGATCTGTTCAGGTTTTCCATTTCTTCCTTATTCAGTTTTGGAAGATTATGTTTCTAGAAATTTATCCATTTCTTCTAGGTTGTCCAGTTTGTTGGCATATAATTTTTCAAAGTAGTCTGTATATTTTTGTGATGTTGGTAGTAATTTCTCTTTCATTTCTGATTTTGAGTCCCCTCTTGTTTTATTAATAAATCTGGCTAGAGGTTTAGTTTCAAAGCACCAGTTCTTAGTTTCATTGGTCTTTTCTATGATTATTTTCAATCTCTATTTCATTTATTTTCCTTCTGAGCTCTGTTATTTCCTTCCTTCCTTCTAACTTTGGGGTTTGTTCTTCTTTTTCTGCTTCCTCTAGGTGTAATGCAACTAGTTCTTGAAATTCTTTACATATATAGCCTTTTTCCTCAATTATCAGAACGAATATATGCAGAACTGTGTTATCCTAGGATTTAAAAGCTGATTTTTGGTCTGGCAGCTAGGAAAAGTGATGGGGCATGGCCCTAAATAAGCCATATACCACCTCAGGAGAGAGAGGATTCTGCAGTATATTCCAGTTCAACAAATTGACCCTTCCAAGAGAAGTGTTGGCTACTAGCACAAGCATAGGAGGTCTCGGTGAAGATAGGTGGTTATAACATCCACATCCCTAGGAGCTTCCATCCATATATCCTTTTCTGAGTTTTCAGGACCATAGCTTTTCCTACCAAGGCCCTCATTTTTGCAGAATAGACCTGCCTTGATGGAGCATTCTAACGTTTTTGCAGCTCTGTGACTCCTAGCAATTAGGTTTTTAATCTGCCATTCATCTGCCTGCATTCTTCCACTATAGTTGATGACAGCTTCTTTATATGTTGCCACAGAAGCTCTCTAGTTCTCACTTAGCCATTATTAGCATTCGATTATAATTTTCCTTCTATAGAGCATCAATACAATTTAGCAATAATTATCCATTTCCTCCCTCCATATAAGCATCATTTTCTCCATCTTATTGAAAATGGCTACATCACATTACCCACTTCTGAGCCGAAGGCAGACATTTGATATCTACCCAACTATAATTTGTTGACAATTGTCCTTTCCTAATTCAGCCATCCAGATCATATCCAAATATTGACATTAAATCAGAGTTGGGAGTGCAGTCCATGGTGGGCTTGCAGTGAGACAAGAGACTCTAAGTCCTTTCAAAATTGACTTGTGGGTTATATGTCAACTCTTCAGAAGATACTGTTATCCAACCAGAATATGGTAGCTGAGGCAAAAAAGATAGAGTCTACTGAAAGCATCTCAGATTCACCTGAGTGTCTCTTTGAAGAATATTACAAGTTATATCTGAATGTCTCAAGTAAATCAGAGTTCACAGTATGAGTCTAGGATAGTTTTCTGTAGAGATAGGTAGATCTGAGTCTATATAGATTTCCTAGGCTGTCACATCTCTTCAATTCATATTTAGAATGCAGTCAGGAGTACCTGAGGTCAGAGTGAGGGTTCGGAAGCCCTTGCTTGGCATAATCAATGGCATGCTATGTGTATTTAAGAAATCTTCCCAGCAGTGATCTCCCTAGAGAAGAAGAAGACAAGGTCATAGCTGGGGAGTTTTCTCAGATACATTAAGTGCCTGATGGGATTAGAATTCAGGTGTGTATGGCCCCAAAGTTGATGTCCTTAACTAGTACTATGCTATAGTGTAAAGAAGTAATAAGGTTTTCTACTTGGAAAGTGCCACAAATTAATCCCCTCAAACAAGTGATGAACTTACTGAGGACAATCACAATCCCAGATATGGAAATTTATGAGTTGTGAGAATATCAACAGGCATAGATAATTCAAATTCCCGAGAACTTGGGATATTTTTTCTTAAGTACAGAGCTATGAAATGAAAGAGATTTATGACCAGTGGTTAACCTGTCCTCCTCTGGATGTTAATGGCTTTAATCACTCACAGTGGTGATTCTCACCATGTAATAAAATCCAGGGTGGTTGGAGTATATCTGGCTATGGGTTAGGACAAAAATCTATTAAGCTGAATACCAAAATTGAACCATTTTTATTCACATAAAGAATGAGGTTTACAGACAACTAGATACAGTACAAAGTAAAGGTTATGTTGAAAAATTCAGGGAGATCAGATGGGTATGATGAAGAAAGGAGGTTCAACTCGATTACTTTGCCAAGGGTAGAAACTGAAACTCAATCTCAGGGATCTATAAAGGAACAGGAAACTAGACAAAAGGAACTATATGAATAGATTTCTGTATGTGAAGAAGGTAATTAACATGAGCAGTTATAGGATACAATCTTACATTATTAAGGGTTTGACACAGCAGAGACTCCTTTCTCTCTCATATCACAGTCCAAGAAGTTGTTAGGCAACTGGCCTTCTGCGTGGTGACTGAGGGGTGCAGACTGCCTCTGTCTAGTGGTTCTGTCTTGCCCCAGGGCCTTCTCTGAAACCTCTGTCTCATCTGTCCAATGAATAAGTAAGGAGAAAGAGTATTCAGAGAATCTCATAGGCTATTACACTCCAGAATATTCCTCAGAATAGCCTAAAAAACTCTACCCAGGATAATGTAAATCTAGTAATCTTGCAGATGAACTACCTCCTCTCCCAAAGTTTCCATACAGTAAAACTTTTTAATTTTTCCTCCACAGATCTTTTATTGATCTTGGTAATAAGAAAATATGAGTATAGGTGAATTCAGAGCAGCATAAGAATAAGTGATTAATCTTTATGTTCTGGAGCCAAAGTGTGCCTGGTTCATTTGTGTCCTGAAAGAGCACTCTGATTCTATAGAATGGAGTGATATCAGCTAAGGTAGAATTCTGCTGTTCTCTCTACCCAAGGATCTCATTACAAAGAAAAAATGCCAGTTGAGATTATTGTGAAATGAAATGATGCATCAAAAATACTTAGCATGATGCCTAGCTTATACTAAAAAAAAGTACTAAAAAATGTACCATTCTTCAAACACTATTAGCTATCAATGTTCTACATAAGAAAATATATAACAAGTATTACTGTTTTCATTAGTTATATTAGTTTTCTATTGGCTGTCAGCTTTTTTTTTGGCTTGTGGCTGCATCACCCTGATCTCTCCCCATCTTCACATTACCTTGTTTTCTGTCTATCAAATATCCCCCTGCCTACCTCTTATAAGGACACTTGTGATGACACCGAAAGCCCATCCAGATAATCCACTGTCATCTCCTCATCACAAGATCCTTAAACACCTCCACAAAGACACTCTTTCCAAACAATACTATATTTACAGGTTTCAAGGGTTAGGAGCTGATCTCCTTGGGGAATATTTTTCAGCCTACCTACCACAATGGTATAATGCAAAATTAAAATAATAGAGTAGGTAAACGACAAACGATTCTGGTTCTGCCATTTAATTTCAAGGTAAACTTAGGTAATAACATTGTTTGATGTGTGATGAATGATAACTCTGTACCCGGTTTCTAGCCAGGAAAGTGTTTTATGGAAATTGTGTCATTTACATTTGAAACAACCATGTAGGATAGATAGATATGGTTATTCTCATTGTACTGATGAAGACACTGAATTGTATTCAACTTACGGTTAGTCAATACTCACACAGCCAGTAATATTGTCAGAATTGAAATCTGGTCTGTTGCGCTCCAGAGTCCACCACTATAAGTGCTGCACATAGCTACCCTGCCTCTCTAACACCTAACCGTGCTAATTACTGGTTTTAGTATAGTGATTTATAAAACAGTGTTAATATTGTCTAACATACTCCATAGGATATTGTAAGGTCCAACTGATATAAATACATGTAAACTTTGTAAATTGTGACCCTCTAGACCAAATGTAAAATATTATATGTTTTAGAAGAGCAGTTTCCAGTTGTCATTAGAATTATCACAATGTAATCATTTGAAATGCACCATCTCCTTGTTCTATAAACCAAAGTTCTCTTATTATGGACTCCTATAAAGGGGTGTTTTGGTTTCAGAGACTTCCCTTCAAGTCCGACTGTGACCACAAAATCTGAACCATTTTAGAACAGACTTACTTTGTGACACCTTTGTCTAAAACTCTTAAATAACACAGGTTACTTCTAGGATGAAGTTGCAACTACTTTAACTGCTATGACACCCCACTTAATTTTACCACTTTACCTCGACCTCTTGCCACCCCTTCCTTCATCCTAGCAACAAAAGACTTCTCATTGTTCTCCTCTACAAATTGAGATGCATACGTATCTATTTGTATAGAACACAACTTGATTTCTTTTTTTTTGAAACTCAAATAACAGACCAAAGTAATGAAAAGAAGGAAACTAAGCTTAGTTGTTGGCATTTGTATGTATATAATTACTTGGCTCAATTTTCAACTTGTCAGCACGTTGTTATGTGATCCAAGTGGAGTTTTAGACC
Source organism: Ursus maritimus (assembly GCF_017311325.1). NCBI lineage: Eukaryota > Metazoa > Chordata > Mammalia > Carnivora > Ursidae > Ursus > Ursus maritimus. The sequence continues at coordinate 33,089,272 of NW_024424008.1, forward strand.
TTGTAGTCATTTTTTAAAATATCATAATGATTTTACTAGAAATTACTTGAGATTCTGGAATAAAGTAAAAAAAAAAGTTAAAAAAAAAAAAGATGAAGTGACACCCGCTAAATGCCAGAAGAGTAAATGTGCTACATAGTTCAATCCATGGACCGCCTTGTATGAAAGGCTGCATTTCAATGGGATCCTGGCTCTCTTTGTTTTGTCGCTTATCCTAGACGAATTGATAGATTACTAAATAAAAGCACCACAAAAATATGGAAGTTATTATGTTATGAAACCTATATGCTTTATCAAATAATATTCTCTTGAGTAATTCAAGTCTTAAAGTATAGAGCTAAAAATAATTTCAGATTTGACAATACCACAACTAACAAAATACGTAATTTTTTAAAAGTATAAAGTTACGAACATTACAAAAAGCTAGGAAAATGCTAGTAACAAATAGGATAATGATACGTAACTATTATATACATGTCACTTTTTTTCAAATATAAAGTACCTGTAAGTAAAAACGAGTTTAAAACTCAAGTGATAGGGGCTCCTGGGTGGCGCAGTCGTTAAGTGTCTGCCTTTGGCTCAGGGCGTGATCCTGGCGTTCTGGGATCAAGCCCCACATCAGGCTTCTCTGCTAGGAGCCTGCTTCTTCCTCTCCCATTCCCCTGCTTGTGTTCCCTCTCTCGCTGGCTGTCTCTCTCTGTCAAATAAATAAATAAAATCTTTTAAAAAATTAAAAAAAATAATTAAAAAAAATAAAACTCAAGTGATAGAAAAGAAATGCAATTAGCCAAATTCGAAAAAGTTCTACCATAGTAATAATCAAATAAATGCATTAAAATTATTTTATCTAATTTTACCAATTATGAGAAAAAAAACTTGCTTAATATACACATGGTATTTGTGCAACTACAATAGAAAATTCTTTGCTAATTTCAATGAAAATTTTATATTAATGATATTTTACTAGTTTTTTTTAAATATAAAATGTGTGTCTGTTGATGACAATCTAGAATATAGAGAGGCCAAAAAAGTAACTTAAAATTTAATCCATATTGCAAATATTCAAAATTCTCAATTTGAGGGCTAAATACCCTTTCTGATACTGCCTCATAAAACGTGCGTGTTTATATGTAAATACCTATATTTACACATAAAGAAATATATGTATATTATATACACTCATATATATATATATACTTTTATGTAGTATATATATATACTCATTTACATATAGAGGCATGTATTTATATACGTAAGCAGCATGTACATATAAGCTAATAGAAATGATAAGGTGTATATTGTATGTATTATGTATTATGCATGTTGTATATTTAAATATTACATTGGACATACTTTACCTGATTTTTTTGTATTTAACAATATTATCATGTATTTTGTCTTTGTTATTAAATATTATTCTACCACATCTATTTAATGACTTTATACTATTCCATGGTAAGGATACATAGAATTCATATAATTGCTATTTGATAGAGAACAGTTTTATAACTTTTGTTATGATAATTAATCTCAAGGAAAAATATTCAAAGCAAGGAAAAAGCTTGAGAGCTATAAAATGACAGCTGCTTAAATTACTAAGTCTATTATATGTCAACAACTGTATTAAGGATATTATCTTATGTAATTGCTAGCTGAGGAAGCAAGCTGTGTTATACCCATTTTGCAGAAGAGGACATTGAGGATCCAGAGGTTAAGCAGCTTTCGTGATAGTAGTCTATAGTATTTTACTGTGATTACAACTATTACTTCCAGGTGTATCAGATCATTGTAGGCTTAAAAACAAGCCAGGAAGAGGACTGAGGGGGAGAACAGAAGAAAGACAGAACAGAGGGAGGAAAGGAAGGAGGTGAGAGTGGGAGGGAGAAGAGACTATAAGGAAGAAAAGAAGGGAAGAGAGAGGAAGGAAAGGGAAGCAAGCAAATACTATAGGAAAAAATACCCAATCCAGAATTATACAGTCGGTATAAAGCAGCGACAATAGGGGGGCAAAAATTCTAATCTTTTTAAAAATTATACCATAGGGGCGTGTTATTACCACCTTTCCAGTGTTATGAAATGTTATTGTCTCTTTATAATAATAAGTAAAAGAAAAGACCATCCATAATCTCTTTATTTCCAAGTTAGCTAACAGAGATAGCTTTTTAAAATCCTTTCTTTTTAAAAAGCATTCTTTTAACCTTCTTTTGTACTTTGCCCCAGCTCTGTTGTGATTCTTCCAGACAGTCTGAAGGGCAGCTGGAGAAAGAGCGGTTTCTCGACAGTACAATGAGTTCAGTTGAGCCTGGCACATTCAGTGTATTTTTTTCTTCTTTTTTTCTTAACACCTGGATGCCAATTTTGTACATACGTCCCTGATGTGCCTTACATAATAGCTGGGCTAAGGGAAAGAACACCACTGCTGCCACCCGTCTGTGTATTCTGGCAATGTGCAGTGGCTTACAGTCCCCGATCGGAAGGCATGCTGGGCTGCCACACAAGCAGGGGGCTAAGGAGATTGGGAGGTCTGAGGCTTATGGTTGCAACTCATAGTTTGCCTCCAAAAGAAAGGATAATGATGCTTTAAGAGTAGGGCTGTGTATGCAGCACACAATAGAGAGTGAACCAATTATGGAGTGCTTCAGTTCATTATAATTGAACTAAGTGTGGTTTACAGCCCAAATCACCTTGGTAATTGTATCTCCTTTCTTTATCTCACTAGCTCCCCCATCTTGGCACCAATAAAATTCATGCTAGTTCCATAATGACACAAATCCCACTGTACTCTACTTATTGGTTCTTTGCCAACCACTCCCTTTCCCCAGGCTTGCCTCCAGGAGAACCTTGATCAATGACTTTTTTATTACATATTTTTTAGCTCTCAGAAACTAAAACAGTCTAGTGCATAATACCTCCTCAATAAATATACATTAGTTGAAATAATTTGAATGTGACTTCTTGCAGTGTTTTTAATTTTATTGGGGCTGATAGGGGATGATAGCCTAATAAGGTTATAAACAAATATACTTGAATGCAAGTAATCACTATATCTTAAAGCTAGTGGCCCCATAGAAACTAGATAGCACAGAACTGAAAATATAAGATCTAATTAGAGATTTTTATTCCCTCCAATTTCTTCAGGTTGTGAAAGCCCTTTAAAATTACTTATATTCTAATAATTAATACATTAAAATAACATAATATTAACCCCTCTGCACCACCAAAGCCAATTACGGAAGAAAAGACCAAAAAATGCTATTTAGGGGGAAAAAGAGATTTCTGCTAGTTTCCACAGTTGTTCTTTCTTGCTAGGACTTACTATACTTTATGGTGATCAACACAAAATTAATTGTTTTGTTTTTCAATTTCAATATACCTTTTTTGTTTCCCAAATTATAACTTTGCTAATACATATATATGATATGTATGTCATATATATATATATCTTATCTTATATATATTTATATATCTTAATGATATTAGTGATTTAATCTTAGTGATATTAGTTTTAAGACTATCCTATATAATATTGGAGCCAAACCACCAGAGGTATGTTATTTATTTATTTTTATTGCTAATGTTACAACCAGATTTCCTTTGATGCATATGTTTACCAAGTTAAGTAGTACTCATTGCTCTGCCAAGGAAAAATCCTTCCCCACCACAGTATTTTCTCTAAAGGTCAGAGTAGTCATGGCTAGATTAATTCAGTAGAAACCCCCTGCCTCCAAAATTATTAAATCATAAAAATATATTCTATGTA
>NW_024424008.1:33093039-33119407 GCF_017311325.1 Ursus maritimus
TAGGGAAACTAAAGTGGCTTCAAGTTACATAGTTTTCCCATAAGAAGTACTTTCAATCAACTTTCTCTCATTTCTGCGTTTGAGAACATACTGAGCAGTATGCATGGAGAAATCATTAGATATTGGAGATACAGAGATAAGACACATTCCCTCATTTGAGGGAATTTACAGCCCAGTAAGAAAGATAGACTACGTAATAACAAGATCATATGCTAAGTATTGCAATACAAGCCAAATATTTAACGTGTTGGTGGAGGACACATTTGGAAAGTTCTTCCAAGACTAAGGGAGAAGTGACTAAATCTTGAAAGTGTTAAAGGATTTAATTAGGTATAAAGGAGGAATGAAATAATTGTAAAGAGAGAAAGCAGAATGGGCAGCTAGACAGGCCTGAGAACACAGAGCACATTTGAAGAAGGATCTTGCACTTACGCTAGAACTTTAACTTGTAGACACAAAGATTCATCAAATGATTAAGTAGGGGAGTGACATTTTTATAGTGATTATGACATATAAAGCAAGAAGTAATGAGACATAATGACAACCTGGTGTAAGGCAGCAGAAACACCTAATACTGTGCCTGGCACGCAGTCATTGAATATAAACTGTGCCGTGAATGGATGGTTGAAAGGTGAAGGTAGAAGTATTAAAAAGAAATGTAGAAATTAGAAATAGAGATTTGATAACCCTTAAGCCTTTGGATATGGGAGCTGACTTCCAAATTTCTTATTTGCATACTGATGGTTTTTGAGGTGTACTTTATTTAATAATTAAGGGCAAGCTAGTAGAGGAACAGAAATGCAGACGTAGATGATTTTAGTATTATGCTTGTTGAATTTGAGGCATCTTTGTTACATACAGGAAACTGATTATATGGATTTCAAAACAAAAAGGGCTGCAAGAAATTGCAGACTTGGGAAATATCTGCATTTAGGAGGCATGTACTTGAAATCCTGGGTTTGAACAGCATTGTCTAGGCTGAGAGGCTAGTACGACAAGGAAAGAACCTAGTAGAGAACCTTATTTAAAACAGTATTTAAGCGGACGGAGGAGGGCATGTCTATAAAAACCCCCTTTTCTCAATTAAAAAGAATAATCAGAGAATTATGAGTAAAACCATGTGAGAATAATGTTGCAAAAACAAGAAGACAAATCCCATAAGGAATGAAGTAATTTAAAATGTCACATGCCTGAGAATATTGAGATTAATTCAGCAATTCCCTATCGTGGGTCTTAAAAAAGAATAGAGATCCCTTATTCATAGGACTAGAAGGAAGAAAGCAAGAATGAGTGTGCACAGAACTGTGGGTATGAGAGGGTTAGTAAAGAACAGAGAATTTAGTTCAGAATTCCACTTTCTATTTGATGTAGGAGATTAAATGGTATGGGAGATGGAGGGAGAGACAGAAGCTAGGTATGGACGTAGGGTAAGTTGGATGTTACAGACTGAGGTGACCAGGGACACACAAAGGAAGCTCTGGTTGCTCCAAAAGGCTCAGACCTGATTGGAGACAAATAGAGTGACAAAAGGTCACTCAAAAGTATCAAAAATGTTATGCTCCTTGAATGACACATGGCTTTTTTCCGGAGTACTGATTTTTAAAAATGATCTGGGGAATATCCAGGTCTGTCCCAGAAGTATGATACAAACTTGCTTTTCTAGGCTGAAATCCACCGATCACAATTTGATAAGTAGCTCAGAGAGATAAGGACCTGTTTTCAAATACACATAAAGTATCAGAAGCATTTGCTTAGAGAACAGCATTCCCTGGGATTATTGAGATAATGCAATGTAAGGTCATTTGGTGACTTCTCCCTTTTCCAAGAGATTAATGTGCAATTTGTTCATACTTCTCCCAGTAGTCCTTTGCATTATCTACTATATTGCCTACCAATTAAGATTTACTAAATAAATGAGTGGTTGCAATTATCAACTTGCTGTGCAATAAAACAACGTTGTCTAGGATCCAATAAAACAAAAATTTGGTTGACTAAAATTTAACTTATATTGTCATAGCTGCTTCCATAAGTTGGCACTGCTTACTAAGACCTGAGCATGAATGAAAATTTAGAGACCGAAGAATGTAAGCGTGTGTGAAAATAGTCAATACATATGCACATAAGCATCTGTAATTTGGCAAAGTCCCATGGAGAAGTCTAATTATTTATTCATCACTCTTCTCCAAACCCAGAAACTGAAATGATCAAATTTTGAGCCATTCAATGTCAAATAAGTTTTATGGAGCATTCTAACTAGCTCCTTATGCACTTTGATGACCTAAGAGTGATATTGGACAAAAGTAGAAATACTTTAGAACTTCTTTAAGTGTGCCAGGATAAATGTGTCTCTTTATTTGCATTGAAAAATGGGGTGGGAAAATCTGAATTATGGTTGAGCAAAATCTCTTGCTCCAGTAGTGGAATGAGGTTTGTAGCCCTTAAAGGCTCAATGACTTGTATATTCAACTAGAATATTGTCTTGCCTAATCAACTAGAACCCCTATACACACTTGAAGGTTAGCAGTTTGTAATATTTAATTGTCATGGGATAATCAGGAATGGTCTTAGAACAGGTTGTAGATTATTATCTCAAATTTGGAAAAAGCACATATGATAGAAAGCTTAAAAACTATAGTTTAAATTTTAAGCTATGTAATAATTCATGAACTCTCTTGAAAGAAGGATTTTCATACAATTGTTTTTATTATATACCAGAAAGAAGAATATTTGGAGAAATAAAAAAAAACAACAACAACAAGGAATGAAATCTTCACTTTGTCTTTCTCCCACTTTCTCATTTTTCCAGATATACTATAGAACTGTGTAGGAAAGTAAATTTTACAGAAAATTTAAGGTCCTATGAAAGGTTCTTAAAGTGATTTTTTTATATAATGAAATCTAGATATGCCTAATTTTGTATATATCTCTTTATCTTTACACAGACACAAAGCACATACATGTCTCTAAAGTAATTAACTCCGAATGGCCTTTAGTACAACTTGCATCACAAGAAGACAGGACTAAAACTTCACATTTTTCCTTTATAAAATATAAGTTATAAGCAGAAGTGCATTTAATTTGGTGTACTAAAATCAACTCTGTCTGTTAAAATTAAACAGATCATTCATTTTAGAGTCTGGTTTTAGGTATGGAACCTAGGTTATGTGAGAGTCAATAAGACAATTAGGTGAAAAAATTGTTTATTTATACACATAGATGCACAATCATATTTCATGTCATCAAAGGGAAAGGCTGTGTGATGTCCTAGCAACTCAGTGTGGCACAAGGTAGATTCAAAGGTGAGTTAATAAGTTTTGGGTAGGGTTAGAGGAAACCAAAAAGGAATGCATAAATGCTCTGGACCTTGTTACAGTGAGATCCTTTTCTTTCCCTACACTTAAAGTGGCAAAGGAGGGGACAGTGGCTGGGTTTGTAGTTTTAACCGAGGGAGAGAGCTACCCAATAAACAGTGTGGTATCTTATAGTGGAGTGCAGGCACTGCTCACTTGAAGCCCCACAAACATGCTCAAAGGAAAAATAATCCCATGTTCACTGTCCCAGCCTCAGATCCCCTACCTGTATCTTACATTGGCTTAACCCAGCCAGAGACTGGATAGCAAGTCAGCAGTGATAAAATTCATGAGGATGAACTTCTGGGCCATGGAATGAGCATAACTAAATTAGGTCAAGGGGATCTCAAGAGCCAGATGAGAACATCCAGCCCTGGAATGGACTGAGATCATGTCCATTTTTTTTATCATGTTTTTTTCCCTCCCTTTCAAAATCAATGCCTAACCATCTTCAGTATTCTCTATATTTGTTGAATATATAAATGTCTGGAAAGCTATTTTCTTCATAAGTCATAATTGGGTATACATGGAAGAAAGTTCCAGTTTAAAAGAGCTATCCACAGACTAGCATTAATTACTAAGTATTTATACTCCATTTTTTATTGTTGTTGTTACAGTGTTACCTTAAAATAACCTGCTGTGATATTATTCATTTTATTCCTTCTGGAATGGTATCATAATAACGTTACTCCTTTTTATCTTTTTGAAAGTTTTCCAAATGCCTATTTTTGGAAGGCTTACTTACTGTTTCAGTATGCTTCTGTTTTGCTTTGGGGGAAGGTTCACATTTTCATAATTTGAGCAAATTACTTTCCACCTGTTTCATCATGAGATTTAATACCTTATTTTTTGTTACCTTAGATCTACACATTTTATAGATGCTTAATCTATTATGCATATAATTTATATTACTACATTCTGTTACTCAAATTTTCTTCTCTCCTAAAGATACATGTGATCATAATTTTTAAATAAATGCTCAGTAAGCGATACAGGTACAATAATTGAAGCGCTTCTATTATGCATTTGTGTCCCTCATCAATTGAAACAAGAGACTGAACACCTGATAATGTGTTATGAGTGTTACCTGTTTTTAGAAAACAATGATATGAAAAAAGAAAAGAAGATATTATAAGTGGTTAATTTGTATCTTTCTTAACAAACGAAAGACCTACTAGAACAGTATGAGAACTTATTGTGAGGAAATGATTCTTACTGAAAATTAAAGATACTACTTCTACACTTAACCTTCTGAACCCTGGAGTCAGTTTAATTTTCTGGCTGAATTCAAAGTAGAGTGAAAATTTGCATAATCCTACAGAATATAATTTAATGGAGTGTTTGTACTCTAAAGGAAGGTTGTTCTTAACCTGAGGTCTGTGGATCCCTCATGGTGTCTGGGATGAGCTCTAATGGGTTTGGGAATCCTATTGAAATTGTATCAATATTTTGCATACATTTATACACATATATACATATTCTGAAAGGGGTACCTGTCCCAGCCAAGGTTAAGAACTACTTTCACATGACCTTAGTGAGACAATCTAGTCCAAATTGTATATTTCACCTATGAAAAAATGGAGGTTTCTGTATTAGCAAAATTTCATATTCAATATCTGGTACAACCATGACAGGAAACCAATTTTCCTGTTTCCTATCTGAATGTTTTTGGTTAACTTTGCAGCTCTGCTCTAGGTTTATTAAAAAGCAAAGCCGTTTTGAGCATTCAGCTCATTCACTTGTTCACTCACTGATTTGGTTTTTAAAAAAAAGCTTTAAAGGTTTACTAAGTGCACATCTCTAAGTCAAACATTGAGTCTAGTGAATTAAAAAATTCTCTGATCACAATTTAAAATCCTGTGAGACAGTATACAATAAATAAGTGAAGTACATAAGTAATGTAAAGGTTTTGATAAACTCAATAGGAAAATCCACAAATATAATATTCAAGAAAAACAGGGTAATATACTTTGAGGAGATGCTCAGAAAGGGCCTTGCTAAGAGAGACATGTAAGCCCAATCATGAGGCATGAGAAGGAACAGCCAGGTTACAAGTGAGAGAGGAGTTTTCTTAAAATGAGAAAGAATGTAGCAGTCTATGAGGACAGAGGTTTTCGTAGATGTTTTTGAGGAACTGCACTGGAGCTGGGCTTGCTCTAGTGCAATGAGCCTGGCAGGAAAGGAGAGTGAAACACTTCCCTGACACAGGCAGGCAGGTGCACCGCTGTGGGGGGCTTCAGAGAGTCCTGGACAAGCACTTCCTATTTTTTAGAACATTGCCACTTATTTTATAGCCGCGACTCATGCATTTCTCATGGCAACCCTTTTGAAGTAGGCGTGGCTGTCCTGGTTTTAGAGGTGTGTAAACAGAAGCCTGTTGAAAGCCATATCTTTAGTAAGTGACAGAGACACTCAAAACCAGGTCTCTTTGAATCCAATGATGCTCTTGGGGGCCCTACACTGTGCTACAGTACAGTGGTCTTATTTGCTTATTTTTTGCTCAATAAATTGACCTTATCTGATATAAGAGAAGCCATTTTATTTTTCCATTTAATACATGAATACCCTGTGCCCTACATGGTCTAGGAATGGGTTTCTAAAAATGTGTAAAGGATAATTATACATACATGTGTATGGGGGAGAGCATTATGATGTAATTGAGAATCAAGAATAGTTTTTTTTTCCCCTATCTCTCACTTTTTCATTCCTTTGTCTTTTCTCTGACTATGGAAATGCACTGGCCTCTTGAACATTCATTAATAAATTCATTGTAGGTGAAACTTGCCATATCCCAGTGACCTGAAAAAGTTTAATTGCTTCCCATAGAACATGAATTTTCAAGCAGCAATTTTCTAGATAGATTTAGCCAAATATATATTAAAACACTTCACAGTCAGGATAAGAACATAAATTTGTATTTGCAGTATACTTTAAAGATAGAACATTCCTTGTTAAATTTATATTTTTGTCCTCATTGGTGAAATCTGGTAGAAAGAAAATAAAATATGCAGAAGTTATTAAAGTATTTCAGCATCAGGATCACAGCCAAATCTAGGACCATACTTTATAGTTGAGAAAGCTAACCTTGTGTCTTTAATGTCTCATGGAACTTTTAATTCAGTGCAAAAGGCAAATGGATAAAATCTAAAGAATTGCTTCAAGGATCTTACTGTTTTTTCCTACGTAATATAGAACAATTATTTAAAAGATAGTTGTGCCTATTTTTGCTTATGTCCTAAGACTTTCCTCCTGGGTGGTCTCTGAAACTTGAAATTATTGTGAAGAGCATGATAGCTCCTAACAGAAATGCCTATATTAGCGTAATAGAGAACCAAGCACATGATTTACGGGAGAAAGACTTCAGTCTGGGTCTTTATTCTGCTTCTAAACTTCTGTGTGATCTTGAGCATTTCTCACTGTCTGTGGGTATAATGTCCTTCTCTGTAAAATGAGTGAGTTGGTCTAGGTCAATGATTTTATCTTCTAGAGAAACAGAACCTTTATATATGTCAAGAGATTTACTGCAGGGAATTAATTTAGATGATGGGGAGGCTGGCTAGGCGGACCACTGAGAAAGGCTGAAATGCCTGGCAGGAGCCACAGCTGCAGTCCACAGGCAGAATTCCTTCTTCTTCAGGGAAACTCCAGTTCTGCTCTCGAGGCCTTTCAACTGATTGAATTTGGCCACCTAGATCTACCTGGATAAGCTCTTTACTTCATGTCAACTGATTACTGACATTAATTCACTATGGAATAGCTTCATAGCAACACCTGGGCTGGTGTTTGATTGAATAACTGGGAACGATAACCTAGCCAAGTTAACACATAAAATTGGCCGTCACCATGATATAAAAATTTGGAGATTTTGTAGTTTAATAAAATTTCAATAAAAAAAGAAGAGGAGGTGATATTAGTAGGTTGGTTTATGCTTGCCATATAAATCTACCTTATTTGATAAAATAGAAGCTATTTATTCATTTAATACATACTTGTTCAACAGGTATTAAGAGCAAATAGTTCTTTAAATGAAATATATTTAGCTTTTTGAAAATGAAAAAAATAAACCCTCTATTTTGGCATATTTTACTTTGCTATGGAACAGCCGTAGTTTGTACAGTTTGGGGACCATTGAGTGATACCATCCCTGTTATCTCTTCCAACTCTAACAGCCTCTGAGTCTATGAAATCATCAAATGACAAAGAGTTGCTATATATGTGAGTTTCTAACAGTCAGTGTAGACCATTTGAATATAAAAGGTGCTGTCTTGATAACGTCATCACAATGTGCTTATAAGCGTGTGTTACAGAGTCCTTAGCTGCAGTAATCTTGGGCAATTAATGACATCTCTGTGCCTCAGTTTTCCCCTGCAAAATGAAGTGCTCACTTCAAAGGATTGTTCCAAGGATTAAGAATGTAAGGTGTTTCACATGCATAGCTCACAGAAGGTACACAATATATAGGCTGTTATTTGTTGCTACGTGGTTTCTATGTGTCACGCCTCTCAAGCAGTTTTAGATGGTCATCTGCTAGCCTGTCTCGTAGCAAGCATACCCACACAGACCACAGAAAAACCTAACAAAATAGGCTCTACTTTAGGACATTGAGTTTCTGCTGTATTATAGACAGCTTCCTAGTATTTTTAAAGAAGTTTATCCTATCCACACCCCTTTCCTAAAGCTTTATTATCTACATTTTATAGATAAGGACCCCAGGGAGCAAACATTTTAAATAACTAGTATAAAATTAAAGCTAACTATGTAAAAGATATCATTATTTTAACCCAAGTATTCTAAATTCCATCTCATTTTTGAAGAGATTTTATTTTTACAGCCAATAAATTCAGTATACAAAGGTCTCCTGAACAGGGGCGCCTGGGTGGCTCAGTCTTTAAGTGTCTGCCTTCGGCTCAGTTCATGATCCCAGCGTCCTGGGATCGAGCCCCGCATCGAGCTCCCTGCTTGGCCGGGAACCCGCTTCTCCCTGTCCAACTCCCCCTGCTTGTGTTCCCTCTCTCACTGTCTCTTGCTATGAAATAAATAAATAAATCTTTAAAAAAATAAAAAATAACAAAGGTTTGCTGAACAGTCTTTTAAGTTAAAGGGAGAAAAATAATGCCATACCAGATGACTTATGCCAGCTAGCTCCTGATCTCTAACTCCAAATATTTTCTTTCTCTACCTATTGTTGATTCTGAACAGATTTGTCAAATTTAGCTGTAGCCACCGGTTACTTGATAACTCTCCTTGCTTCCTTCCCCCATCTTTCTTCCTCCATTTTTAAAGTGGTCATGGGTTTCAGTGAGGTTATAGCTTTTGTTGGATGAATTCAGCTGAAGAGGACTGCAGATAGGAAGGCAAGGCATTCCCAGTGTCCAATCAGAACCAAAATTTAACTACTTTTCAGTCTTTCTTCATATAGCTCATCCTTTCATCTTTTGCATACTTTTTTTTTTCTTATGTCCTTCTCATCCCTTGGTCACCATACCTCCAGTGGTTCATGCAATTGTGACAGATGTGGGAGATCTTATGTAACAATGAGAATTTAGAGACATGGAAAATAGTTTTTGATTTACTGGTCATTCCTTCCTTTTTTTTTTTTTTTAAAGATTTTATTTATTTATTTGACAGAGACAGCCAGCGAGAGAGAGTCATAACATATGACTCTGCAGTACCATAAATATGCTTAGTAAACTCCCAGTTCCTTTGCAGTTTTGAAGTATATCTTTTAAAAACTCCATGGTCGTTTGCACTGGACAAACGTACAAGAAAGCATTTGAGGGGTACCTGGGTAGCTCAGTCGGTTGGGCATCTGCCTTTGGCTTAGGTCATGATCCCAGGGTCCTGGGATTGAGCCCCACGTCAGGCTCCTGCTCAGTGGGGAGTCTGCTTCTCCTTCTCCCTCTACCCCTCCCCCTGCTTGTGCTCTCTCTCTTTCTTTCTCTGTCTCTCAAATAAATAAATGAAGTCTTTAGAAGAGAAAAAGAAAAAAAAATCATTTTGTTCTCTGTGAAACATTGACCCAGTCCTGTGTCTTGCTCAGCCACACAGAGAAGAGTCAAGTATAGGAAAATTAACTGAATATATTTAACCTGAGGCATAGGTCACGTATTTGCATTTTCAAGTTGATAAGTCAATATGAGCCATTGATCTTGACAGATGATAGTCAAAAATTTTTTAAAAGTTATTCAAATGATAAAATGTTTCTTAATTCAAATTGTTTTTTAAAAATACAAAGGAATATAGGGGCGCCTGGGTGGCTCAGTCATTAAGCATCTGCCTTCGGCTCAGGTCATGATCCCAGGGTCCTGGGATCGAACCCCGAATCAGGCTCCCTGCTCCCCTGGGAGCCTGCTTCTCCCTCTCCCACTCCCCCTGCTTGTGTTCCCTCTCTCGCTGTCTCTCTCTATCAAATAAAAAAATCTTAAACAAATAAAAATAAAAATACAAAGGAATATAAAGTCATTTTACGTACGGAGACAATCTTTTATTGCTTCTCTACGTTATGTCATGTGCAGTTTTAAAACAAGATTTTTCTATTTTAATAAAAATTGATTTCAAAAGTGGTGAAAAATTTAAATATGGCGCATTTTAGATTCGCACTAAGTGCATTAGATGTGTTAGGACAGAGACATGGATGGGGCCTTGGGGATTTATCTAGCCCAAGTTCCATTTAGCAGCTAATGGTGGTGTCAGGCTGGCTGCATCAAAACTACCTAACTGAACTTGTTAAAAATAGATTTCTGGGGGCGCCTGGGTGGCGTAGTCATTAAGCGTCTGCCTTCGGCTCAGGGCGTGATCCCAGCGTTCTGGGATCGAGCCCCGCATCAGGCTCCTCCGCTGGGAGCCTGCTTCTTCCTCTCCCACTCCCCCTGCTTGTGTTCCCTCTCTCACTGGCTGTCTCAATATCAAATAAATAAATAAAATCTTAAAAAAAAAAAAAAAAAGATTTCTGAGCCCTATGCCTGTCCTACTGAGTCAGTAACTCAGTAGGAATCGCTGTTTTAAACAAATCCTTAGGGCAGTTCTTACGTCCAGCCAGATTTGGCAACCATACATCAAGTCTATTTCCTGTTAAATGTAGGACATGAAATTATCCCACAAAGAAGAGACATGATTCTGTTTTCAGAAATAATACCTTCATCATATTTTTCAGTAGCCCTTCTAATATTTTACAACTTATGGATTTCATTATTGTTATGGTTTCTTTAACAAATATCATTTCTTTATAGTTCTCTGACAACACACACACACACTACACACATAGAATGCGAGAGGGAGGGTGGGAATGGCGGGCTTGTCCGAGTCCATTTATTTCACGAGACTTCACATTTGCTGAGACTCCGTTCTGAGCCCAGTGCCATGAGTTCTACAAGTCTCAATTATTTCCACCTCTTTTCCTAACAGTTCCTCACCTGGAATACTTTTCTTCCCACTCCCCTTTCCTCCTGCTCCAATCCTCTTCATTTCAGCTCCAGAGAAAAAGATGTTTCCTTTTGCTTTACATATAACCCTCTCTTCATTACAACACATACAGTACTGGAATCATTTTATCATTTTATCGTGCATGAGTGTTTTATCTATTTATGTATATGTACAATCTCAGTTTCTGTACATGTGTTTTATTGAGCTAAAATGTACAAATGATAAAATGCATAGATTTTAAGTGTATACTTAGATGAGTGTTGATAAATATGTCTACCCAAGGTAACACTATAAAAAAAATAGATTTCTATCCATACAGACAACACCTTTATGCCCTTTGTTGGCAGTGCCCACAGCCAGAGGCAATGACTTTTTATTTCTCTCAAAATAGCCTGCATTTTCCAGTTCATACAAATGAAATCTGACAATAACATTTTTACATCTCTAGTTTCTTTCATTGAATATAATATCATTTATATTCATCTGTGCTTTGTGTATCTAGAATTCATTCCATTTTCTTGAGTGGTTGTTTGTGAATGCCATATTTTGCTTCTTTGCTCACCTTTGATAGTTTGTGTTGTTTCCAATTTCTCTTATTGAAAAGAAGTAATACAGTCCTTTGTTGTTGTTGTTTTTCTCAAAGATTTTGTTTATTCATTTGAGAGAGAGAGAGAGCATGAGCAGGGGAGGGGCAGAGGGAAAAGGAGAAGCAGACTCTTCCCTGAGCAGGGAGCCCAATGTGGGGCTCAATCCCAGGACCTGGAGATCCCACGACCTGAGCTGAAGGCAGACACTTAACCATCTGAGCCACCCAGGCACCCCAGTAGTACAGTCTTTTGAGTAGGAGTCTTTGTATGTGGCTCAGTCGGTTAAACATCTGTCTTCAGCTCAGGTCATAATCTCAGGGTCCTGGGATTGAGCCCTATGTCAGGCTCCCTNNNCAGCAGGGAGCCTGCTTCTCCTTCTCCCTCTGCCCTCCCCCACCCCCATTCTCTCTCTGTCTCTCTCAAATAAATCTTTAAAAAAAAAGTCTTTGTATGAACATATATTTTCATTTCTATAGGTAAATGATTAGGATGATACTCTGGTTCAGAGAATAAGTACATGTTTTAACTTTGGTGAACTTGCAGAAGTTTTCCAAAGTGGCTGTGCCATTTTACATTCCAAAAGCAATGTATGAAAATTCTAATTGCTCCTCAGTCTTGATGGTGTTTACTATTGCCAGGTTTTTGTTTGTTTTGATTCTTTGCTATTCCATTGGTAGTGAAATGTGGTATCTGAAGATTAGTTAATAGGTATTCACTAATGACAATGAGCACCTTTTCTTGTTATTAGCCATTGCTATGTGTTCTTTAGTGAAGTGTCTTTTAAAATATTCTTATTAATTTGTAGTTCTCTATAAATTCTAGGTAAGTCATTTTTTTAGGTATGTGTATTGTGAATATTTTCTTCCAGCATATGGCTTGTCTTTTCATGTTCTTATGCTGACTTTGGAAAAGCAGATTTTAACCTTGATAAATTCAGTGATAATTTCTCTTCTTTATCCCTTAGTAATTTTCTTGTCCTACCTAAGGAAATCTTTATCTTCTCTATTGTATGGCTTCTATTACAAATTTGATCTCTCTAATAAATATACAGCTACTTAGATTTTTAAAATTTCTTCTTGTGTTATATTCGAAAGCTGTTATTTTTCAAATATCTAATTTGTCAAAGTTATTGTCATAAAGCTGCTCATAATGTTTGTTTCCTTATCTTTCTGATGTCTGTAGTGATACATTTACAAATGCTATTGACTTTAGTAATGTGTTTCTTCTCACTTCTTTTACTACTCCTTGATTATAGTTACTAACAGTTTATCACTTGTGACATTCTTTAAAGAGTAAATTTTGGGGCATCTAAATGACTCAGTGGGTTAAGCATCTGCCTTCAGCTCAAGTCATGATCCCAGGGTCCTGGGATTGAGTCCTGTGTCAGGCTCCCTATTCAACTGGGAGGCTGCTTCTCCCTCTGCCTGCCGCTCCCTCTGCTTTGTGCTCACTCCTCTCTCTCTCTCTCTTTCTCTCCATCAAATAAATAGATAAATCTTTAAAAAAAAAAAAAAAGCAAACTTTTGACCCTACTGATTTGTTCTATTATTTGTACTCTAGCCCATTGATTTCCATCCTTTATTCATTATTTCCTTCCTTCTACCTATTTTCCATTTATTTTGCAAATCTTATTTTTTAGCATCTTAAGATGGAGGTGTATCAGATAATTTATTTTGAATTTTTCCTTCTATTATAAATATATTATCTTATACATTTCCTCTAAACATGGTTTTATTTGCACCCCACAAATGTTTTGTTGTGCTTTCTTTTTTTTTTTTTTAAGATTTTTATTTATTTATTTAACAGAGATAGAGACAGCCAGCGAGAGAGGGAACACAAGCAGGGGGAGTGGGAGAGGAAGAAGCAGGCTCCTAGCAGAGGAGCCTGATGTGGGGCTCGAACCCAGAACGCTGGGATCACGCCCTGAGCTGAAGGCAGACGCTTAACTGCTGTGCCACCCAGGCGCCCCTTGTTGTGCTTTCATTATCATTTAGGTAAAATTAATTTTTGATTTCTCTTGTAATTTACTTTTTAAACCATAGGTAATTTATAATTGCTTATTTTAATTTTCCAAATGCATTTGTATTTTCTAGATATAGTTTGGTTATTTAGTTCTAATTTACTTCAGGTATGATTAGAGAAGACACTTTATATGACCTCAAGCCTTAAAATATAATTGAGCATTGTTTAATATTTTATGAGAAAGAAAATGGTCTACCTTGGTAAGTATCCCATTGTCCCTTGAAAAGAACATGTATTCTGAAGTTCTTTATATTTGGTAATCTTTAATTATCAATTTATTTTTATTTTTTTAAATAACTTTATGTTGTATTGCAAACATATAACTAAATGTTAATGTTCTTTAGGGACAGAAACTAATTTTGGCTTGAAGTTTTTTGACAAAATTTAAATATCGGTTTAGTCACACTGCTTAATGATTGTTCAAATCCTCTACATCATTATTGATTTTCTTTTGATGGCTGCATTTTCATCAGTCAACAAGAGACGATTGATGAAATCTGTATTTAGGATTGTGGATTTATCTGTGTCTGTGCTTGGGGTATCAATTTTTATTTCATGTGCTTTGAAGCTCTATCATTAAGTGCATAACCATTTAGGGTTGTTACGCTTCTTGTTAAGTGAACTTTTGTATTTATATACAATAAGCTTCTTTAACTCTCATAATGATCTATTTTGGAGTCTATATTGTCTGTATAGTCACTCCAGCTTTCCTGTGCTGATTTCTTACATCATATATTGCATTCCGTCCTTTCAGTATCAGGCTGTTTGTATCTTTAGATTTTGCTTGCATCTTTTATAGACATCATTTAGTTGAATCCTCCTATTTTACTGAATCTGACTCTTAATCAGAATGTTTAGTCCACTTACATGTGATTTAACGATTGATATGACTGTGTTTAAGGCCCTCATTTTGTTTTCTGTTTCCTTCTGTCTTTGTTCCTTTTTCTTCTTTTTATCTTCTGGGTAAAGCAAATAGCTTACTGTTCTAACTCCCCTTTTGACTTTCTACTTCTATCTCTTTATTTTTAAGTAGTTGCTCTAGAGATTACAATGTAAATTCTTAATGTGTCACTGACTATCTTGATTTCACATTATATCATTTCACATTTCATAGAACAAACTCCTCCAGCTATCTATAAATTAGAAGAATAGAAAGGCCCAGTATGTATGAAGGTAGTGACCTTATTTGTTTTATGACTGGCAAATCATAAGCAATATACACATTTTAGATGAATGAATGATTTAATTAGCATTTATTCAACTAGTATCTGTGTTGCATTTGCTACACTGGATACGTACTAACCTGAGTGATGGCATTGGCAAATGAGAAGATGAAAAAAAAGAAACATTTTCTGCCTTCAAAGATCTTTCACTCTAGTAGTACAGTTCTTGTGCTGCCATTTGAGGAAAGAAATATGTCTGTGAATTCACCATCTTTTCCTCTACAAAGCTCATCTCTTTAGATGTATGCAGTTGAGTTCAGCTGAGGATACTTCTTTCTACATATGTATGAAAGGCTAATTCCTGACCAGTCAGCTGGTCAGAGGCTAGGATTATTCTATACTTTTTCTACAGGGTTGAGAAAAAGAAAAGTATGTTGAAAAAGGTTGTTTATGAATAAGAAATGTTTTGTTTTTGCTTTTTCACTATTTCACATACACTATGGAATTCTCTTTCCCACTTCTCTGTTTCATTGCTAGAATCAAAATCATGTTAAAATAACTGTTACAGTTAAGGTGATGCCTTCCCTTGATTTTGGTATTTCACAAGCAACCTAGACTATAAAGGTGGCAGCTGTTTTTTTTTTTTTTTTGCCTGAAGTCTTTCTGCCAAAATTGACATCCTATCCTGTGACTCAAAGAAAGAGGTATGGTTTGATTACTGGCTAAAGAACTATGAAGAGAAAGTATGGTGGTGCATAAGGGAATTATACCAGACAAATCAGCAAAAGAGGCTCAAAAATGAGTGGAGGAATTCACACCAGCAGGCAGGAGGCACCCTGAAGAAATAATTACATAAGAATATTTTCTCAACAGCAGTTAATCAAGTATTTAGCCATACTCTGGATTTCCATTTAATTCCCACAAAAAAAATCACACTTTTATTGATGTCCTCTTTGTAGGATTTACTTTAAGAAAATGGACATATACAAGGGGCACCTAAGTGGTGTAGTTGGTTAAACCTCCAGCTCTTGGTTTTGGCTCAGGTCATGATCTCAGAGCCATGAGATCAAGCTCCATGTCGGGCTCCACACTCAGTGTGGAGTCTGCTTGGGATTCTCTCTCCCACTCTTTTGTCCCTCTTTTGTCCCTCCCACTCGTGCACTTTCTCTCTCTAAAATAAATAAATCCTTAAAAAATAAATAAAAATTTAAAATGGACAAGTATAAGATTTTAATGGACATATAATAGGATGAAGCTGTCAAATGTTACTTTATTTTGAATTTTCTGGATTTTTTTGTTGTTTCTTTAAAAAATTACATTATAGGTAATATTTGAGTTTCCTGTAACTCTTTCAAGAAATTTCAGGAAGGTTAGTTTGAATTTAAGACATAGACAAAGACTACTAAATCTCAGTTTCAGCATTGATGATGAAGACTTCACATGATGGAAATATCAGGTTTCTCTCGCTCAAAATTAAACACTCAGACAGCTAGAACTTTATAACACTTTGGTGGTGGTATGTGATTGTTACACTACATTAGATTTTAAAATCTCAATGCTAGTATCATTTCTAAAAGATTCTAACACTGTAATCTTTAAAACACAAACTAGAGTATAACATTTCCATGATAAACTAATATAAAAATCTGAAAAATAACTTATATTATTCCTTATGAGTGTACAACCAACTTTCACTAGCAGGAAATAGGCTTCTTCTCTAAAAGGAGCTTGAAAGCAAGGGTTGTATACCCATATCCTTTAGAAAATAAATTCCACTTTAAAAAATAAACATAAATCACTTCTAAATAAATGTATTCAAAGTCTAAAATTAAATATTAAAGTTAAATACTAAACATAAAAAAAAGTCCAAGACTGAAAATAAAAGACGTGTGCTAATATTTACTATAACATTTGGCTTTATAATAAACCATAATGTTAGACAAAATTATTGCTACTTAGGATAGATTATATGATGTTGAGAAAATGGTCATTTTGATTGTTATTAATTACAATTATCTGTCAGAGGATGTCAGAATGCAAAGCAGTGACTTGGTATATATTTGTCATTCTAAACATTGCCTACTTAATGAATATGTAACCAAATTCAATTGGCATATAAGATTAGGGAATGTCTAGTTTAACTATTAAAGCTATTTTAATCAAGCGTTTTCTGCCCTAGAGTATTTGTGAAACAATAAGTAAATGAGAATATTATTAAAACCAATAGTTTAAATTCATTCAGGCAGCTCTTCCTTCTGATTTAAGGCAGTTCTGAACTAAAAGAGGGTTTTATTTCGGCTATGAATCTTCCATCTCCTCATCTTTTTTTTTTTTTTTAAAGGAGTAAGTTTATCTGAATGACAATTTATTCCCAAATTATTCAGCGTTATTAGACAAGTCTGTTTAGATAGTTTTGGAAGTTTTTAGTTATATCCAATCTAGCTTCCTTCATAGGAACATAATTGGGTTCCATGTCATCGATAAGTATGTGTTGCATAAATGAATGCAATCCCTGTCATTTCTTCCTCTAAAATACATCTCTGATCTATTTCTTCTCACATCTATTACCACTGTCCTGGTTTACTGATATAGTTTCCTGAACGATCTCCTTAGCACTTTCGTTTGACTCAGTATGAACTATCCAGAATTTCTTCTGAAAACATTTTTGATACATTTGTGATCATGTTACTCTTTCTGTAGTTGTTGCCCTTTTCCCTAATAATTAATTAGAAAATTCTTATTGTGACTTTAAGTTACTGAGGATTCTTACTACTTCATCACGTGTCACAGGTTAGCTCCAATCACATTGATCCTTCTTTTTTTTATTCCCCCCTCAAAAAAAACCACTTTTCTTTCCAACAGATAGCCTTGGTTTTGATTTTGTTCTTGCTCTGAAAAATTCTTTCTCTGCTGTAGGATAGTTACTCCTTTCCTCTTCAGATTATCTTACATGTTTCAACTTCCCAGAAAGATCCTTTGTGACTACCATATGCACAATGCATCTCTGTTTTTATACTTTTTCCTTTTCTCCCTATCCCCCATGACACTGTTATTCTCTGTCACCCTACCAGGGCCATCTCATTGCCAACTCCAGGGATTCTGACCCCCCTGGATTCTATGTATAATGAAAGAAGCATAGTTCTCCCTTGGAGATGTGTAACTCGTGCTGTATTACTCAGGATCTTGTTAGATTTACACATACAACTGGGTGCATTTTAAATAACTATAATTCTGCATTTACTTGTTTACTCTGGCTTTTTTATCAGCCTGGAAACTCCTTAAGATCAAGAGTCGTATCTGTTTACCTTTGTATAAACAGTCATTGCTTGTAGAAAGCCTTCATTAAATATTTGTTAGATGGATGAATGAATGAAATAACAAGTTGACAGAGATAACATACAGAAGAGAGCAAGATGTAAAATTTCTTTTTCATTCCTGAAAAATGACAGTTTGTCTCTCTTTCTAGGGAAGTAAATGTGAAGATCCTTCAAAACATAACATTAGAAACTTGACCAACCCACTGTTTTAAAAATTTGGTCCAAGACAGTCTTTCTCCAGGAGCTCTGTCTCCTAAACATTATATTTAAAAGCCTGAAAAGATTTTTTTTTAATTCTTTCTTTGATTTTATTTGTTCCAGTTTTATCGAGATATAATTGACATATAGCGTAAATGTTTAAGGTATACAACATAATGATTTGATATTTGTTCATTTTGTGAAATTATCACAAGAAGTTTAGTTAATATCCACCACCTCACAAATGACAATTCATGGGGCGCCTGGGTGGCTTGGTTGGTTAAGTATCTGCCTTCGGCTCAGGTCATGGTCCCAGGGTCCTAGGATTAAGCTCCACAGTGGGCTCCCTGCTCAGTGGTGAGTCTGCTTCTCCCTCTCCCCATGACTCTTGGTCTCTCACTCTCTTGCATGCTCTCTCTCTCTCAAAATCTTTAAAATAAATAAATTCTATTTTCTCTTGTGATGAGAACTTTTAAGATCTACTCTTTTAGCAACTTTTTTGTATGCATTTTTGTATGCAATACAAAATTATTAATCATAATCACCCTGTTGTACATTACATCCCCAGAACTTGTTTTTCTTATAACTGGAAGTTTGTACCTTTTGATCACCTTTATCCATCTCCTCCACCCTCTACCCCCCACCTCTGGCAAACATAAATCTGATCTCTGTTTCTGTGAGTTTATTTTTTGTAAATTACACATGTAAATGAGATCATAACTATTTGACTTTCTCTGTCTGACTGACTTCACTTAGCATAACGCCCTCAAGTTACATTTATATTGTCACCAATGTCACAAATGCCTTCTTTTTATGGCTGATTTTAAATTTCTTAAATATTAACCTAAGATACTGTGGGCAAAAATTCTGAAGTAGAAGTCATCTAAAGAGGAATGTTAAGTGGGAATAAAATTCAATATAAGTACATTTTCTAAGATCTGGTTTTAATTTTGGTGACAATAATTTCAATCTGCTGTGTGGAAAATTTTGACAAATGGTAAGATTAGGGAGCCATTTGTGTTGAGAAACACACACACATACATACACACAACACACGCGAATATTTCTTGGCCAGGCGAAGAATGGATAATGGTAATATTAGTAGCTAGGTAAATATCCTTGCAGTATTATATCTTTATTCTGTATTTTTGATGTTTTTGTTCCTTTATTGTGTGGGTCATTGATGTTTGTTAAATTAACTCTCATTGTTGGAAAAGGACACTTTGGTTGGAAAATTTTAACTACTGAGAAATATTTTAAGTAGTTAACAAAAAGGTGTAAGGAAAAATATAGGATGTCCCCTTACAGCAGTAAATAACAGCTCCCTCCCAATTTTATTTACGCGTTATCATTCATCATTACCATGTGCAGATTTTTGGCAATGCTTAACAATTTTTACATATATACTTTATACAATAAACATTTATTGCCAACTGTCTCATATCAGCTGTAGTTGATTCAATTTAACTTGGTTGGTATAGTGGTAGTTTACCATTGGAAAAATCTTAGGCACAGACTAAGCAGAAGGGAAAAATGATAAGGTGCATTTAAGTTCAAACTAATTCTGAGCCATTTAGAGGTACAATTGTAATAGTCCAGAGTCAGCAAACTATCCCCTAGGGCCAAATGCAGCTTACCTTCTGTTTTCATGAAAACCAACAGACGAAAAAAATAAAATAAAATAAAATAAAATAAAATAAAATAAAATAAAATAAAATAAAATAAAATAAAATAAAACAAACAAAAACCTGAAAAAGCAAAACAAAATAAAAAACGCAAAACAGAAATCAAACAGAAACATCTATCTATATCTAATAGGTAGATATTGGCAAAAAGCCATATTCATTTGTTTATGCCTTGCCAAAGGCTGCTTTTGCACTACAGTGGCAATATTGAGTAGTTCTGACAAACACTATCTGGCCCCAAAGCTTAAAATATTTACTATTTAGTCCTTTAAAGAAGTTTTCCAGCCCCTGTCATACTTTGACTTTTATGTCAAATGACACTGGATACTTTGATAATATGTACTGTTAAGAATTTTCCAAGGGCTCTGCATATTGTTACAGGGCTTAAAAATGAAACATCTCTCATTTGTTGCACTAAGACAGCCATCAGCTAAAAGATGTGGGGGTCTCCTGATTGGATTAGGGGGGCACCAAATGGAGGACGACCTAATTGGGTGGAGGCTTGTGGCGTGGGTGGTGAAAGAATTCACCCAAGGCAGAACAAAGGAGGTAGAAGTTTATTGAATACACTGCAAGGAAGTGGCAGGCAGCACAGCAATGGAGAGACTGCCCACGAGGCTGTGGTGGGGGGCTGTAGATAAGGGAGAAAGGTGTGGAGGTATGGGAACGTATGCAGTTCTCCTTTATTGATACCTGTGTCTGTCTGTAAGCCGTTGGTCACCTAGGGCGTATGGGTATTTTGAGGTGGGTCTCCTAATGGGCCTGTTTGTATTCAGTCAGGGTTTGGGGTCACTGTGGGCCCTTCTGCCGTACCCGGGTTTCCATTATTCAAGTTGGTTGCCTTAAAGCAGCCTCCAAAAACTATCTGAACAACTGAAAAAGTGAATCATCTTTCAGAAGGCCTATTTTCACCTCCCTCTATGTGTGACAGCACTGAATCTAGAATAGCGATAAAGAATGAAGAACTGGCTCAGGAATAGTTGATGGTGTTTGAAATGAAAATCAGTGTCAGGTGGGAGTTCAGTAAACACATGGAAATTTTGGCCTTCACAGATCCCCATACTCAGAAATACAGATGGGAGAGAGCAATACATCAGACACAGGTAGATACAGGAAGCTGGGATAAAAGCATCTCAGGAACTGCACATCCAGGTGAGAATAAAAACTCTAAAGGAAGACTGTGCAGGCGGCAGACATTCAGAGAGAAAACCAAGAAATAAGACCTCCTGGAAACAAAATACAAGAGACAGTGTGAGGTGAAATAAATGGGAGCTGCCAGAGCAGTCTTGTTACTGTTGACCGAGAAAGATTTCACAGACAATTGAAGCAAACAGGCATTTATTTGGGCAATTAGAATCGCAATTCAGGAAGCACAGATTTATGTAGAAACCTTGACTCTAGTTTCAAGGAAGACAAAAGCGGCAGGGGGAGGGGATGGAAGGAGTTGTAAAGGTGGAAGTCCTGAGTGCCTTTCTCATTTAGGTCTTCTGGGCAAAACAGTGATTGAAAGGAGATTAACTGGGATTGGTTGGGTTAATATGCAAGTGAAGGATTAGACCTTGTCAGAGGTTGGCTCCTTTTGAAGCGAAGAATGAAGTGATTCAGGTGTCAAGGTGAGGAGGGAGTGAAGTCCAGACTGAGGGCTTAGCATCTGGGAAAAAGTTTGTGGTTCCTCTGAGGCAAACTTACATGAATTCTTCTCTTTTGGCCTCCCAACCATATTTTATTTATTTATTTATTTATTTATTTATTTATTTTATTTTATTTTATTTTATTTTATTTTATTTTTAAGATTTTATTTATTTATAAGAGAGAGTGAGAGAGCACACAAGCGTGGGGGGAGAGACAGACTCTCCACCAAGCAGGCAGCCCTATGTGGGGCCCGGGACCCCGAGATCATGACCTGAGCTGAAGGCAGACCCTTAACCGACTGAGCCACTAGGTGCCCCCTCCCAACTGTATTTTAAAAGATACTTTCTTAGCTGGGCTTGCTTGCTCCATCTTGAAATCTCATTTTACATTACTGAGGCTCCCATAATGAAAAGGCCGAATGAGGAATTTAGGACAGGCAAGCCTCTGATGCTATTGGTCATTTTCCAAACAGCGTTCTTGCCTTGTGTTGGCCTCACCACAAGGGGCACCCTCTCCCCCTACTCAGCTAGGAGCTCCTTCAGAATTTGCCTGTTTTCATCCTTACTCTCCTCTTTACTTATTCTTAGAAATAGTTGTCCTTTAGGAGAGCCTCACTGGCTCAGTCAGTTGAGCATCTGCCTTTTGCTCAAGTCTTGATCCTAGGGTCCTGGGATCGAGCCCCACATGGGGCTCCCTGCTCAACAGGAACCTGCTTCTCCCTCTGCCTCTCATGCTCTCCCTGCTTGTGCTCTCTCTCTCTCAAATAAATAAATAAAAACTTGAAAAGAAAAAAAAAAAGTTGTCTTTTGAATTAACTGGCCAGTCACTTGAAACTACTTTTGCGACCTCGCTCTAGCTGAGTCAGAATGACTTTTGGTCTCTTAGCTTTGATTAGTTTTGGATCTTCTATTCAGTATTCTGACTTGAATTCAGTCGAAAGTGGTGAGGGGACACTTGTTTCACCCTTTATTTTTCCATACTTGCTTCATATGTAATAGAACCGCGATTCTTAATTCTAATAGGTCTGGTGTTCATCTTTAATAACTTTTGTGATATAAAGTCCCCTTTAGAGTTCTAATGGAATTCACAAAGATTATTAAGCACTTATTTGTGTTACTTAAAAATCAATATAATGTCCTAACAGTAATTGACAAAAGTAATAAAAAATATGACTGTAATTGCCATTCAGTATGTAAATGCCTTGGCATGGGTACATTAGAAAATGTAGTGATATGACCATATGCTTGTTCATTTAGATAAAATGAATATTAATGAATCAGCCATAAATTCAAATTGATGGTTGTATTGATGACTCAGATACCCAAAACTGGCATTGCTACTCATGCTGTGATTTTTCTAAAGGTGAACAACTCATGTTAAAATTATAAGCAAAATAAAATGCAATATTCAATTTATATGGTATTATATTCCTTGAAAATTTAATGAAAATTAAAATTTACATAAGCTACTGTGGGTTTAAAGGTTTATAGAGATATATATGTTTTAGGATTGTATTTCTGTGAACTGTTTTCTGCATTAATATGCACAAATATATTTGAAACTGCCATGGAATGCAAGGTAATGTTTTGTCATGTGGGATATTCCAAGAGTACTACAGAGATACCAGCATCCTTGTCTGTTACTTCCCTGCCCTTGACAGCAGTACCCTCCTCACTGTGACAATAAAAAATACCCTGAGGACATTTGCCCCATTAAGGTAGAATGAGGAGCAAAGAACATGGATTCCCTGCTCAGCCTTCCTGTGTTGCCTGCTCCTATCTTCATGCTGTAGTTTTGCATTCCGAACTAGAGAGATTCACTATGGAGAATAAGAATCCTGGGAAAATTTCAGAAGTAAACTGATATTTCTGGCATAATAATCTGTTTCTATGGCTTCAATTTACTAGGGATTGAAGGTGGAAACAGGAGAAGGGTTAATTATGACTGGAGGAAGCACATCAGTAAGAATCAGGACAGGTCTGGGACATGAGATAGCGTGGCCATGTAAGTTTATATAGACAACTATTTCATAATTGTTGACATAATACTAAGGTCAACATTAAGCTTAGAGAGGTGCTCAATAAATATTCATCGATAATTAACCAGTGGTTTTAGATGAAAGAGGCAGAATGGTTGTTGACAACTTCATTGGTTTGTATTTAGAATTTCTGTTCAAAACATTGATAATGAGGGGCGCATAGGTGGCTCAGTCAGTGAAGCGGCTGACTCTTGATTTTGGCTCAATCATGATCTCAGGGTCCTGGGATCCAGCCTCACGTCAGGGTCCCTACTCAGTGGGGAGTCTGCTCAAGGATTCTTCCTCTCTCTCTGCCCCTCCCCCAGGTCTCACGTGCTTGCTCTCTCTCAAATAAATAAATCTTTTTTTTTTTTTAAAGACATTGATAATGATACTAACAGCCCAAGAACAACTAATGCATTTTCCAGGGGATGTTGAAGATTATATTCATGAATTTGCCTTCTATTTAAATTCTCATTAGAAAGCAAATGTAGTTAAGTTTATTTGTTTCATGCCTGAAGCACAGGTGTTATCAGCAAAAAGTGAGGTTTCAGAGGTGAAATACAAAAGGGTAAAATTCCAACATACTTGTGAAATTCAAGAGGATTTTACTGATTAATCTACTTCTGAAACCGGAAATAAATGCGTAACACAGACATAACAGAAAAGCAAGTGGTATGTGAATTAGAAACTGAAACACAGGATAATTCATGAATTTATAATATCTTTATCTGTGGAACTTTCTTTCGAAAAATTTAATGTCTTTATAATCTTCTGTTTCTTCCTACTTTTATCCTTATCACACATGTTAAATCCTAAATATTTTTCCAGTTTTCCCCAAATAATGTGTCTTTGTGGGAAGATTTTTTTTAAATTCTGCCAACTTTACTATCAGTTTCAGCATTTCAATTATGTCTCATAGTATGAAGTACTGTTAGAAAAGCTTGTTTTAAAATTTCACACGAAGGGATGTCTATTGAAGTCGTCAGGATGATCAGAGATGGTGAACTTTAGTTTTCAATGGCATATCACTACTCTTCCTAAAAGATCAAAAAGATAATACTCTAGAGAATGTGGCATATTTGTAGGTAAAAGGAACATGCATCATGGAAACCCATGTGGTGGACATCTGGCCACACCTCCTTTAAATATACTGTGGAAGACCATCTGAAGATTAGGCAAGAAATGGACAAAGCAAAAAGAGAAGCTAGTCCTGAGTCTTTCAGTCAGACCTGGGATAAATCACTTAACACATGTATCCATTTCCTTGTTTTTAAAATGACAAAATGCTTTTCTTCTCTCAGAAAATTGAGTAACTAGAAGTCTTTAAATGAGGCTTTTGAGTCTTATTTTATTAATAAAGTATTATTTTTCCTCTAAGAATAATGATTCTGCAGCACATATCCCCCAAACCACTATCCATCAGGAAGGGAGAAAGCATTCATAATGGTTGCCTTTATTTCAAATGATTTATTGTTAATGCTGAATATATTTCTTAATGACTCCACAGCTTGAACAGTGCTGTGAAACGACGAAACTTGATGTTTGAAATTTATTTTTCTATTCAGATGAAATTTCAAGTATGCTACAAGCTATTAAAGTGTAGGGAAAACCCTTTGTTCCTATTTATACCTTTTACAAACTTTGAAAAATATATCACTACCTCTCCAACGTGAAATAGACTCCAGCTGGGAAATTATGTTAGAGCAATACATGGGTACTGACTCAGGTTGAAAAGCTGGCTGCAGAAATGACCTAGGAACTTTTTAAGGCAGCACACAAGAAAGACATTGACATTACAGAATTTGGACAAAACTGGGTATTATTAGGCAGAATGACATCCGACTTGGCTATAAGAGAGAAGCAACAATTCTCATGAAAATTATCTGCAAAGGAAATGCTAATAAAAAATAGGAAAATTAAAAAAAAAAAACAGAAGAGGTCTGGACATTTGTAGATTTAAACACTTAATTGGCTGGCTCCTGGGCCTTCCTTTCATAGAAAACTGTTGAGTGTGGACCGTGGATATCAGGTACAGTGCAGGATTCTCAGGCTGTGCTTGCTGCTTTTATACCATTTCCAGTCCAAGAGCTCACCTGTCCCTGGTTCATGAAGTTCATACAAAATACCTTCATACATTTCACTAAACAGCAAATTCAGTTAATGTGAGTTTGGATTATCATTTCTCAAGCAACTCTTCTGTTAGATAACTCTGCTTTTTGTTATAGTTCACAACTTCCCCGGGAGCTTCCCAGGTATGATTAGAAATCAGATACCATATACTGAGAACAGGAAGAGCCTGAAGAAAGAGGCAAGCCACTCCAGATTGGTAGACGGTAGACATAACCAACCAACTTGTTGATGAGGCTTATCTTGGGTGCTGCAAGGTGACTAGATCTCTGTACCTGCCCACTAGAATCTTTAAAAGATTATATAAAAGATCTGAAGTGGATCCCGTCATGTACAGGAAATCTTAACTAGCTTCAGTCATGTACTCAGTCCCAATAGCCTTTACACAACATTTTAATCTCAAGGCTGTATCCTTGGATCAGCTTCTGGGAATGGGAAAAGCAGACAGAACACACATTCCAAGGACAGGGGAGTTTGGGGTGCGGGACGACTCCAGTTGCCCAGGGCTAGTTCACAGATCAATTAGTGGTCATGTCTTCCTGATGACTTCCTCCAGCACTTTCATGTTTTTCCTCCCCATTACACACACATGCACATATTGATTTTTACATTTGGTCTCATTTTGAATCAATGCGAAAAACTAAAACATAAGATCCAAATTTCGAAGAAATGAAAGGAAGCCATACCTTTGAGAAGATTTAGAAAAAGAAATTGGATCTTAATTCTTCCAAGTGATTTTCACACAATGTAAAAGGGAGCAATATATAATTTATATATATATATATATATATATATATATATGTAAAAGGGAGCAATATATATTTTTTATATATTTAATATATAAA
>NW_024424008.1:33119417-33364115 GCF_017311325.1 Ursus maritimus
AATATATTTAATATATATTTAATATATATTTATATATTTAATATATATAATATACTAAATATATAATGATATATAATATATATTTAATATATATAATAATATATATATTAAATATATATATTTAATGTGAATCTCTATATCAGGTATTAAAAAAGACTTTAAAATAATCATTATAAAGACCAGTGTTACTAGCTTTGAGGATTAATGGTATTTGTATTGATTTTCATGTTACAAACAGAACTAAATAGGAAGTTACAAAATGTGTACTAGTAATTATTTAGCAGCAATCCTCTCTTCTGCAAAGAGCTGTACATGGAAAAATACTGAGCTGAATGAGAGCATCTTGGGGCTCTGTTTCTCATTGTCAGAAAATAACAGAACAATATTGAACAACTCACCTTCCTCGATTGGCTGATTTTAATATTCAGCTCTAACCTTCCTCATTACTGATTATAGCTTATTCTATGTATATGAATATAATTCCATATAAGAAATGTGACCTCTATTATATTGGAAGATATAAGATCTAGAGTGTTCCTTGCCCGAGAGTATAGAATTAGTCACATTAAAAAATGCAGGTGTTTTCTTTTTCAACATTACTTTGGCTCTTTGGGGTCTTTTCTAGTTTCAGACAAATTTTAAGATTGTTTGCTCCTGCTCTATGAAAAATGCTGATGGTATTTTTATAGCAATTGATTGAAATTGTAGATTGCTTTGGGTAGCATAGGCAGTTAACAATGTTTATTCTTCCAATCCATGAGCGTGGAATGTTTTTCCATATCTTTGTGTCTTCCTCAGTTTCTTTCATAAGTGTTCTATAGTTTTTAGAATGCAGATCTTTCACCTCTTTTGTTAGGTTTATTCCTGGTTATCTTATGGTTTTTGGTGCAATTGTAAATGGGATCCATTCTTTGATTTCTCTTTCCTCTGCCTCATTGTTGGTGTATATAAGTGCAACTGACTTCTGTGCATTGGTTTTATATCCTATGACTTTGCTGAATTCCTGTATAAGTTCTAGCACTTTTAGGGTGGAGTCTTTTGGGTTTTCTACGTAGAGTATCAGCATGTCATTTGCGAAGAGTGAGAGTATGGCTCCTTCTTTGCTGATTTGGATGCCCTTTTATTTCTTTTTATTGTCTGCTGAGGCTAGGACTTCCAGTACTATGTTGAAAAACTGTGGTAAGAGTGGGCATCCTTGTCATGTTCCTGACCTTAGGGGAAAAGCTCTCAGTTTTTCCCCATTGAAGATGGTATTCGCTGTGGGGTTTTTGTATATGGCTTTTATGATATTAAGGTATGTTCCTTCTATCCCTACACTGCAGAGAGTTTTTATCAAGAAAGGATGCTGTATTTTGTCAAATGCTTTTTCTGCATCCGTTGGGAGGATCATATGGTTCTTGTCCTTTCTTTTATTAATGTGGTGTATCACATTGATTGATTTGCAGATGTTGAACCACCCTTGCAGCCCAGGAACAAATTCCACTTGGTCGTGGTGAATAATCCTTTTAATGTCCTGTTGTATCCTATTAGCTAGTATCTTGGTGAGAATTTTTGCATCATGTTCATCAGGGATATCGGTCTGTAATTCTCCTTTTTGGTGGGGTCATTTTCTGGTTCTGGGATCAGGGTAATGCTCGCCTCATAGAATGAGTTTGGAAGTTTTCCTTCCTTTTCTATTTTGTGAAACAACCTCAGACTTCAAGATAAAAGGCTTTTGCACAACAAAGGAAATAGTCAACAAAACTAAAAGGCAGAATGGGAGAAGATATCTGCAAATGATATATCAGATAAAGGGCTAGGATCCAGATCTATAAAGAACTTATCAAACTCAACACTCAAAAAACCAAGTAATCCAGTCAAAAAATGGGCAGAAGACATGAACAGACATTTCTCCAAGAAAACATACAAATAGCCAACTAACACATGAAAAAAATGCTCCACATCAATTGCCATCAGGGAAATACAAATCAAAACCACAATGAGATACCACCTTACACCAGTCAGAATGGCTAAAATTAACAAGTCAGGAAACAACAAATGTTAGCAAGAATGTGGAGAAAGGGAAACCCTCTTACACTGTTGGTGGGAATGCAAGCTAGTATAGCCACTTTAGAGAACAGTATGGAGGTTTCTCAAGAGGTTAAAAATAGAGCTACCCTATGATCTAGCAATTGCACTACTAGGTATTTACCCCAAAGATACAAATGTAGTGATCTCAAGGGGTACCTGCACCCCAGTATTCATAGCAGCAATGTCCACAATAGCCCAACTGTGGAAAGAGCTGAGGTATCCATTGGCAGATGAATGGATAAGGAAGAAGTGGTGTGTATATATATATATATATATATATATATATATATATATATATATATATATATATATATATATATATATATATATATATATATATATATATATATATATATATATATATATATATATATATATATATATATATATATATATATATATATATATATATATATATATATATATATATATATATATATATATATATATATATATATATATATATATATATATATGCAATGAAATATTACTCAACCATTAAAAAGAATGAAATCTTGCCGTTTGCAACAACATGGATGAAACTAGAGGTTATTATGCTAAGCGAAATAAGAGAAAGACAAATACCATATGATTTCACTCGTGGAATTTAAGAAACAAAATAGATGAACCTAGGGGAAAGGAAGGAAAAATAAAACAAGATGAAAGGTGAGAGGGAGGCAAATCATAAGAGACACTAAACAAACTGGGGGTTGCTAGAGAGGAGGTGGGTGGGGGAATGGATAATTGGGTGATGGGCATTAAGAAAGGAGGGTGCTTGATGTAATTAATGACCACTGGGTGTTATATGCAATGACAAATCACTAAATTCTACCTCTGAAACTAATTTTAAAAAAATGCAGATGTATGTGACATCAGTGAAAATGGGAACTCTGGGGGTCCATTCCTCTCCCAAAATACTAAAAGATGAAGTAAACACTGATTGAATTAACTTTACCACAATTCAGAGAGATAGTCAAAGGTTTAGAGCAACCAAACAAATGCTTAACTAGGAAAGAGACAATTTAAATGTAGTAGAATATCTTTGTGGAATTTTCACTCCATTCTTCTCCTTAGTACAGCGCAGATCTTGAAGATGGCAGCTCACATTCCCAGTGTGTTTATCTGATTTCTAAATGAATGGAGCAGACCTTGTTCCCAAGAAATATTCTTTGTTTCAACCTGACAGATTTCCAAAAGGACTAATGCAAGGGGCTTTTCTTTGCTTTGACTAACCGGGAATTCTGTCAGACAGGAAAGGCTATGAAAAGATTGAGAAACAAATGAAAAGCTCTTGCCTTCCATGGCAAAACATAATAATTGGGACAACTGACACATAGAATGTCCAGGAGGAACAATATGGGAAGTGAGAGTTTTGGGGAATGAGGGGTTTGAAAAGCTTCAGCATAAACTGGGGCAACTAGAAAGCCATGCACATAACTTGGGCAGGACACATGCTCAAAAAGACTTGAGGAAACCTCAAGACTTAACTGGGCTTATCTTTAAGCTCAGCATGAGCAGCAGGTAAATTCTAAGGTCAAGTTGAAAATGGGCTGCCTGCAACCAAGAATTCTCTTTCCCAGAAGAGTTGATAATCAGATTTGAAGTAGAGACAGAAAATTTTCTGAACAAATGAAGGTGAAGAGTTCATCATCATTCATGTGGCCTTACAACAAATATTAAAGGGAGTTCTTCAAGCTAAAAGAAAGGATAATGATTAGCAACAGGAAAACATCAAAATATAAAACTCACTGATAATGGTAAATGTATAGTTAAATTCAGAATACTCTGTTATAATGGTGGTGGATAAATTATAAGTCTAGTCTGAAGGTTAAAAAACAAAAGTATTAAAGCTATAACTACAACAATTTGTTAATGGATACATGATGTAAAAAGATGCAAATTATGACAGTAAAAACATAAAATGTTGGAGAGAGACTTTCTATGCATTTGAAATAAAGTTATCATCTTCAAACGACTGTTATAAATATATTTTATGTAAGTCTCACGGTAACCATAAAGCAAAAGCCTATAGTAGATAGACACAAGATAAAGAGAAAGGAATCAAAGCATGCCATTATAGAAAATCATCAATTCAAAAAGACAGGAAAAAAGGAAAAAAAATTGTAAAATAATCAGAAAAAAATGACAATGTCATAGTTATATGTATCGATAATTGTTTAAGTGTAAATGCACTAAATTCTTCATCCAAAAGACAGAGTGGCTGAATGGGTAAAGAAATAATGACCCTACTATGTGTTCCCTACAAGAGACTTACCTCAGCTTTTTTTTTAAGCTTTATTCATTCACTTGAGAGAGAGAGAGAGAGAGAGAGAGAGCTCAAGCACGCAGAGTGAGAGGGAGAAGCAGACTTTCTGCTGAGCAGGGAGCCCAATGTGGGGCTCGATCCCAGGACCCTGGGATCATGACCAGACCCAAAGGCAGATGCTCAACTGACTGAACCACCCAGGTGCCCCTTATCTCAGCTTTAAAAATTCATATACTGAAAGTGAAGGATGTAAAAAGATTCAAATGGAGACCAAAACAGAACCAGGGTAGCTACTTATCAGACAAAACAGACTTTAATTCAAAAGCTGTAGCAAGAGACAAAGAAGTTTACTATATAATGATAAAGGGGTCAGTTCACCAAGAGGATACGAAAATTATAAATATACCAAATGTTCAATATCAGAACACCTAAATATATTAGATGATTATTTACAATGGCATCCAAACAAAAATACATAGAAATAAATTTAACCAAGGAGATGAAAAATCTCTACTCTGAAAACATTGATGAAAGGAATTTAAGAGGGCACCTGGTGGCTCTGTTGGTTAAGTGACTGCCTTTGGCTCAGGTCATGATCCTAGGGTGCTGGGATTGAGTCCCACATCGGGCTCCCCCTCCTCTGCGGAGTCTGCTCCTCCCTCTCCCTCTGCCTGCCACAACCCCTGCTTGTGCGTGCTCTCTCTCTCTTTCAAATAAACGAATAAAATCTTAGAAAGAAAGAAAGAAAGAAAGAAAGAAAGAAAGAAAGAAAGAAAGAAAGAAATCGAAGACACAAATAAATGGTAAGATATTCAGTGTTCATGGATTGAAACAATATTTTTTAAATGTCCATACTTCTCAAACCAATCTGCAGGTTCAGTGTCTCCCTATCAAAATTCAATTGCATTTTTCTCAGGAAAAAAAAAAAATCCTAAAACTTAATATGGTGTCACAAAAGACCCAAATTGCTAAAGCAATTTTGAGAAAGAACAAAGCTGGAGGCATCCCACTTCCTAATTTCAAACTATATTACAAAGCTATAATACTCATGACATACAATTTTAGCATTAAAAACAAACATGTATATCAGTGGAAAAGAATAGAGAGCCCAGAAATAAGCCCAACAGCAGCAGAATGCATATTCTTCTCAATTATACACAGAACATTCTCCAGCATACACCATACGTTAGGCCACAAAACAGGTCCTAATAAATTTTAAAATATTGGAATAATTCAAATTATCTTTTCTATTACAGTTAGAATGTGATTAGAAATCAATAACAGAAGAAAAACTGAAAAATTCACAAGTAGTGGACATTTAAAGATCCACTCACACAACTTCAAGGCCAAAAAGGAAATACTTTAAAATAAATGAAAATGATAAAACAACATAACAAAATTTATGGGATTCAGTGAAAGCAGGCCTCGGAGAGAAATTTGTAGCAATAAATGCCTATATTTAAAAAAATCAGTAACCAAACTTAATACCTTTAGGAATTAAAAAGAGAAAACTCAAAGCTAGTGAGAGGAATGAAATGATAAGTATAAGAATGAAGATAAATGAAATGGAGAATAGAAAAATAATAGAAAAATCAATGAAACCCAAAATTTAGTCCTTTGAAAAGATAAAATTGACAAAGTTTTAGCTAGACTAAGAAGAAAGATTAAATTACTAAACGTGGAATTTAAAATAGGAATATTACTATTGATTTAATGGAACTGAAAATGATTATAAGAGAGACTATGAACAAGTATATGCCAGCAAGTTAACTCAGATGAAATCAACAAGTTCATTGAAACACAGAAACTATGAAATCTTGATTCAAGAAAAAATACAGACTTACAAAAAAAGAGAAGGAAAGAAGGAAAAAAGGAGGAAGGAAGAAAGAAAAGAAAAGAAAAAATGAATCTGTCATCAGAACCTTTCTCTCAATAAATAGGTCAAATTCTACCAAATATTTTAATAATTAGCAATCTCTCCTTCTCAATCTCTTCCAAAAAAATTGAAGAGAATGGAACGCTTCCTGACTCATTCTATGTGAGTTCTAACTTAGTCCAGTCTGATTTCAAAGCCAGATAAAGACATCACAAGAAAATGACGATAATAGAGATGCAAAAATCCTCAACAAAATACTAGTCAGTTGAGTCCAGCAACATATTAAAGTTATACTATGACCAAGAAGGACTTACTCCATGAAAGCAAACATAATTCAACATAGGAAAGTCACTCAGTGTGTAATGTACCACATTAATAGAATGAAGGAAAAAAAGTCATCTCAATTTTTACAGAAATGCCTTTGGCAATATTCAACGTACCTTCATGATAAAAACACTTAACCTAAGAATAGAGGGAACTTTCTCAACAGGGTAAAGCCCCTGTATTAAAACCCCATGGCTAACATCATACGTGTTCAAGTTTCCAAGGCTGCTATAAGAAAGTACCATAATCTGGGTGGCTTAAAATGAGGGGAATTGATTCTTTCACAGCTCTGGAAGCTAGAAGTCCAAAATTAAGGTGTCAGCAGGGCTATAGTCTAAGATTCCGAGTAGAATCTTTTTGCTTCTTTCTAGCTTCTGGTGGTGGTTGTCAATCCTTAGCCTTTTTTGGCTTGCAGCTGAGCCAGTCTCTGCCTTTGTCACCACATGGTGTTCTTCTTGAGTGTCCTTCTTATATGATCCTCTTCTGATAAGAACACTGCAATATTTCGTTAAGGATCTACCCTACCTAGTATGACAACACCTTAACTAATTACATCTGCAACATCCCAGTTTCCAAATAAGGTCACATTGTGAGGTTCTGGGCGTCAAACTTAAATGTACCATTGCTTTGTTTTGTTTTGTTTTGTTTTGTTTTGGGGGCTATAATTCAACTCATAACACTCAATGGTGAAAGGCTGAACACTTCCTTCCTTAGTTCAGGAATAAGTAAAGGATGACAGATACTTGCTCCTGCCATTTTTATTCAGAGTTGTACTAGAAGTTGTAGTCAGAACATTTAGGCAAGAAAACAAAAGGCATTTAACTAGGAAAGAACGAGGCAAAATGATCTCT
Organism: Ursus maritimus; assembly: GCF_017311325.1. Classification (NCBI taxonomy): domain Eukaryota; kingdom Metazoa; phylum Chordata; class Mammalia; order Carnivora; family Ursidae; genus Ursus; species Ursus maritimus. The sequence goes on from NW_024424008.1 coordinate 33,126,805, forward strand.
ATTCATTGACAGGAACTTATATATAGAAAACTCTAACACACACACACAGTATTAGAGCTAATACATGAATTCTGTGGTTTCAGGATTCAGATTAGCATAGAAAAATAAGTTGTATTTCTATATACTACCAATGAATAATCCAAAAGCAAATTAAGAAAACAATTCCATTTACTGTAGTGTTAATAAAATAAATTTAACCAAGGAGACGCAAGACATATACACTGAAAACTACAAAAAAATTAAAGATCTAAATAAATGGAAAGATATTTTGTGCTCATAAATTGGAATACTTAATTATTGTAAAGATGGCAGTACTCCCCAAACTGATCTTCAGATTCAGTGCAATCCCTATCAAAATATCAACAGCTTTTTTTTGCATAAATAAAAAAAAAAACAATACTAAAGTTAATATGGAATTGCAAGTTACCCTGAAGTCAAAGCAATCTTAGGAAAAAAAAAAGAAAAGGATATCAACAACAAAGTTGAAGGACTCACACTTCCCAATTTGAAAATTTACTACAAAGTTCTAGTAAACAAAAATTGTAGAAATGATGTTATGCAATTATGGCCAATTGATTTTTTTTTTTTTTTTAAGAGTTCACTGCCTGGTTCAAAGGCTATTTCTACTCTTAACTAGCTGAGTGACCTCGGACAGCTAACTTCCACTCTCTGCCTCAGTCACTGTTCAATACCAAGCTGAGAGGTTTTTTTGTTTTGTTTTGTTTTGTTTTTTTCAAGATTTTGTTTATTTATTTGACAGAGAGACAGCCAGCGAGAGAGGGAACACAAGCAGGGGGAGTGGGAGAGGAAGAAGCAGGCTCCCAGCGGAGGAGCCTGATGTGGGGCTCGATCCCAGGACTCTGGGATCATGTATGGCCAATTGATTCAGACAGGGATACCAAACTATTCAATGGGGTAAGGACAGTCTCTTTAACAAATTGTATTGGGAGAAGTGAGTATCTAAATGCAAAATAATGAAGTTGGACCTTTCCCTTACACCATAGAAAAAACTACCTCAAAATGGAAAAATAGACCTAAATATAAAAGCTGACATGATAAAACTCTTAGAAAAAAAAACCATCTGGGTAAAATTTATAACATTGGATACAGCAGTGGTTTCTTAGATATAACATCAAAAACATAGTGGCATGTTGAAGAAGAAATAATTTGGAGTTCTTCAAAAATAAAAATTTTTGTTCATCAGAAGATACTATCAAAAGAGTGAGAAGACAATCCAAGGAATAGAATAAACAATTTGCAAATCATATAACTGATAAGGATCTCCTCACTGAGTAAAGATCTCTTCCAGCTCAACAACAAAAAGACAGTTAAAAACTGAGCAAAGGGGGCGCCTGGGTGGCACAGTGGTTAAGCGTCTGCCTTCGGCTCAGGGCGTGATCCCAGCGTTATGGGATCGAGCCCCACATCAGGCTCTTCTGCTATGAGCCTGCTTCTTCCTCTCCCACTCCCCCTGCTTGTGTTCCCTCTCTCGCTGGCTGTCTCTATCTCTGTCGAATAAATAAAGTCTTAAAAAAAAAAAAACGGAGCAAAGGTCTTGAATAAATATTTCTGCAAAGAAATATACAAATGGTGAACAAACATATGAAAAGATGCTCACAGAATTAAGAAAATAAAAATCAAGTGAGATATCATTTCATACTCACTAGGTAGGGTGAATTTTTTTAAAAGAAGGAGAATAATGTTGGCAAAGATATGGAGATGTTGGAACTCTTTTACATTACTGACGAGAGTCTGAAATGGTGCAGCAATGTGGAAAATCATTTGATGGTTTCTCAACAAGTTAAATATAGAATGACCATTGGATGCAGCATTTTTCACTCCTAGGTGCATACCCCAAATAATTAAAAGTGTGTATTCAAACAAAGACTTGTACACTAAGAATCACAGCAGCACTATTCACGATAGCCAAAAGGTGGAAACAGCCCAAGTGTTCATCAGCTGATGGGTAAAGCAAATGTAGTGTATCCATGTACAGTAATATTAATCAGACATAAAAAAAAGGAATGAAATACTTGGTACAACATGCATGAATCTCAAAAACGTTATGCTAGAAACTAGACACAATACTATATAATTCCACTTATATGAAATACCCAGATTAGGTAAATTCATGGAGACAGAAAACAGACTAATAATTCCTGGGGCTGAGGATAGGAGGAAAAGGGAAATGACTGCTTATTGAGTGTACAGGTTTTCCTTTGGAGTAATGAAAATATTTTAGAGCTAAATATACCTTGGAAATTATATTTTGTATTTTTAAGTAAGGTGAAGTTTGCAGCAATTTATTTACCTTTGGCAATTAGTGAGCTTTCTTAGTACACATTTTCTAGAAATTTTATGTGGAGGAATTTTATTTAGACAACAGCCACTGAATAAAATAATACATTCCAGAGATCAATAAATCTTACTCTGATAAAAGGAAATTCTATTGCGAGCCAGCATTAAGGGAAATTGTTGAAATTACTTGCAGGCAGTGTATTACAAAGATAAGTAGAAATGATATGATAGTGTGCCTGTCTCTCCTACGGTCTGTAAAGGGAAAGGGAAAAAGAGAAGTTTATAATTTCCATGATAAACCTAAAAAGCAAACTACCTGTAAGATAATAATTTATTTTCTGTCTTCTACAAGTGGGTTGAGCTGGGACTTCATATTTCTTCATTTCCCACAGAATTAGCAATCTATCTGGGACATATTCTTTGCTTTGTGATGGCAGAAACACGAGAAAGCAAGCCAAAACCCGTGAGGCTTCTCAAGTCTTAGTTTTGAAACTGCTGCACTCTCATAAGTCCAAATTCAAAGTCAAGAGACAAGTATCCTAATAATGATAAGGTTATAGTAAGGATGTGGACGTAACATGTGGTGACATTTGGTGCAGTGATAGTTTACTAAAGGAAGTATAGTGCCTTGTTTGTTTTTATCCCAAATATGGCACAGTGACTACTACCCAGCAGCTAAGTAATAAAAATGTGTTTAAGTGAATGAAATCAAAGCATTATTTTTTTACTCAATTTTGCATTGAGTGTTATTGATCAATAGACAATGGCTCTGGTTAGCTTGAAATGGGGAAAATTTTCTTTAGCTCACAGAATTGATAGGAAGTTTGGGGGAGGAAAGTCTAAGAAAAATATAGGAAAAAGGATAACATGAACAGGAAATAATCAGATCTGTCTGGGTAGTATTGTTAAAATTAGTACATGTGGATAATTGCACAGCATATACTCTTTGAGGGTAGGGTTTTTTAAATCTCTTTCGTATACTGACTCCAATCTCTAGTTCCTGGCACGGAGTAGAGACTTAACAAAGTCACAAATACACATTTAATGAATTAACAAATACACATTTAATGTTTTCATCCTTATATAGTCTAGTCAGATTTAAAGTTTTAAATCTGATGACTTACAGTTGTATCTTTATGGCAGTGCTCGCATCTTCCCCGTGAGTGTCTTCAAAACCTGGCAGTGTTGTTTCTTTCCAAGCTTAGTTGATACCACTGTCTTCTTTACATCTGAGTCTCAAGCCTTTCTAAATGTACCATAAGCATGCTTTTGTAATATATTGGTTAGAGTCGAGGCTAAGCTACTATTACAAGAACGATAAGTACAATAGCTCACATGAGGTAAAATTTTACTTCTCTCTCACATAACAGTATAAATTTAGGCAGATAACCCAAAGTGGACAGGAACCATGTTTCCATTGTTTCCCAGGGTAGAACCCTTATCTTCATGGTTAAAACTAACTCAGTAGCACCTTGTATGCATTTCAATATAGAAAGGAGAAAATAGAAGTAAAGAATAAGCAACTTTTTAAAAAAAGGATGCGAGCTGGAAGATACAAACGTGACTTCTGCTCACCTCCTATTGTCCTAAACATAGTCACGTGGCCACATCGAGCCAGATAAAAATATTTGAGAACAGCAACAAAAAAGGAAGCCACAGATGTTATGTGGCTGCTAGAAGAAAAAAAATAATAATTGGTGAACAGTTATGAAAAGAAAGAAGTGGAAATTGGTACTGGAGGGCACTTAATAATCTCTATCACACATGTTGTTATATATCTTCTCTTCCTGAAACGCTATACTTCCTCTTCCCTGTGCCTGTGGCATCTATGAGTGCCTTCTATTCTGGGAAACTTGCCCCAACTTCTCATAAAGATTTAGTTGTTACGTTTTAGAACTTTAGTACCTACTTTGAAACTTACCACTTACTCCTCCATTTCCTTGAAGGCAAAGTACCTACATATATTTTTATTTGCAGAGGCTAGATCAGTATATTTTTTGTTGAAAAATCAACATGCCTTACGAGTGTATTTTAACTCCAGTTTACCACCAGATCACAAAATATCGTTCATGCTCTTTAGTAAAGTGGTGGTATTTCCAGAAACGTTTATTAGGAATAGGAACTACTGTACAAGGAATTTTTGCCTTCAACTTTAGTCTCTTAAATGGATTTTTTGAGGCTTAATGATGAAAACTTCTTTTCCACCAACATCTCTGTATGCAAAATTTCTTTGATAAGGCCATTTTGGTATTCTTTATTAAAAACCTGTATTGCACATGGGTGCATTATTAGTAGACATTCAAATGCAGAAGGAACACTGTAATGTGTGCTTTGAACATTTATAAAGAATATTTCAGGGACAATGTTCATGATAACTCACTATATAAAGCAGTATAATTTTTCTGAGACTGCTTATATTCGAAAGCAGAGCTGAATGGCTAATAACTGAAAATCCATTCCTGACTTCAATATGGTGAATGCAATTTCCATTGAACATGTTATTTTCTCTTCACAACAAAGAGTAACAATTAAAATCCTGTTCACTCCCAGGTGTTTGAAAAGTCTTGTTACTTGTTTCTAGTGTAGTTCACTGCTGTTAAACTATTAGTTAATTATTGAAGCAGCTCCTTAATGTTAAACACAACTTTGAATACATAATACAAACACTCTCAAGTTGACATGAAAAGTTTCCTCATATTGATTTCCCTTTCCTTGTTCAGGAAGATAACAGAAGCAGAACAGCAAGTATTCCTTAGAAAATAGTAATTGTCATGAGATATGGAGATTTTTGCTGAGTAATTTAAGTGAGACCTAAGACTATGTGGATAGGAACAAAAAAATCTGCAAATTCGGTTTCATTCTGGCCACAAAAACTGTTCTTTTTTTTTTTTTTTTAAATTCTGGATTATTAAAAACATTATGTGTAAAGATTCATCTAAGTATTTTTGAGCAGTTGTCTTAGTTACTGAACTTTGTATATCTTTCCCTGTATAATCTGAGTTTCTGAAAAGAGAATATTAAATCTTCTCGATTTTTGGACCCTTGGAAGCCTTTCTAATAATATCTCTTGCTGTTTTTCATGGTGTTAGAGATATTTTCTTTATACCACTAAATGAATAGCCCGTGACAAAATTTGAAAACTGACCAGAACTCTGGACCTAATCATAACAAATGAAAGGGAAAAAAAGTGACGGAAAAAAAGTTTTTGTGCTGCTCAGCTTAGTTAAAAATATTAAGCCACAGCTAAACAGAATGTCCCCATGTTAATAACAAAAGATTGACCCAATGTTCTTTAAATTCTTAATAGTTATGTATAAATATTAAAACATTGCATATATCAACTCATATTTCCTTGACAACACATTTAAGAAACTCATTTGTCTCACATATTAGCAAGAGTTCAACAGTAATACTTTTTTAGCAATGTATTCAGGATTAAAGACAGATTTAAGAAATATTGAACAGATTCTTTCAGAATTGTGTCGCTGTGACTTGTTAGTGGGTAATTGAAAAGTTTTCCTAAACACTGTCTTCTTTAAGGTTGAATAGCTTTGAATTAGATGGAGTGAAATGTAAGCCCCATCTCAAGACATTTTCCAAGTTCATTATAGTGTTCAGCTTTACTTATATTTTCCATGTCATATTCATCTACTTTAATTGGAGTTAATTGAAGATCTATGTCTGTAATGTATATTTGATTAATTGTGTAGTATTTTTTATTAAGTCCAATATTCTTTTCTAATGTTCTTAATCTTCGTTTCCACAGAGTTTGGACTTCGAGTCTATTTGTTCTCTCCATGTATCAGGATTCAGTCAGTACTACTATGAGTATGGAAAAGGGAATTTAATCATAGAAATTAGAAGTTAAACAATTATAGGAGGAACTAGGGGAATAAAGCCACAAAAAGATCTGTTGAAGGATCAGGAAAAAAATCACTAACCAACTCTGGCACAAGTGAGCAAGAAAATTTGGAAGAATGGGCACATCTGTTGCTAGGGTGGGACCATGAAGGTGGATTGATGTTTATAGCAGGTGGGTAGCTCTCCATGGTTAGTACGTTTGAGTTTTCAGCTAAGTGTGTGGTGGGGGCCACAGGTCACTGTGGGTAAGCAGGGCTGGAACTCAACAAAGGAGAGATGATTGTGGAGAGGGCAGAAGCAAGGCTAAACTGGAATCCTCTGGAAACTTTGCCTCTAACCAACAATGTTCAGAACACAGAGATGCTGCTTTTCCTATACCTGCCCAAACTCACACAACTGCAACTTTTGCCAACTCCAATTTGAAACTATGGAGCAAAGTCTGAGAAATGTAGTTCTCAACATAATGAAGTTGACAATAGGCAGTCCAACTGAGCTTATCCCCTGTCAATTTTGATAGCCACATATACCTCTTTAACCATATGTTTTTTTCCCCAAAAAGGCAATAGCAAAGTCATGTTTCTTTTTAACATTACACAACAATCCCTGCTTTTATATAATCACAAACACCCTGGCACTCCCCAAAAACTATACTCTAAAACCCAGTTTATCTATCTTTGGATGATTTCCTCTTCTAGCAGTCACATTTCTCCTCCTGACATAAATACTGAGATATGTTAATTATTGCTAACACATATTAGTAGGGAAATGGGAGAGGTAAAAAATACAATTTATCTCTAATCTCTCGATAAATAGATGTGCATATGTAATATATATATATATATATATATATATATATATCTCCTATCTATCAATCAATCTACCTGTCTATCTATCTATATTATGTATTAATAGGCCTTGTTTCTGGTCATAGGTATTAGTTACTTCCTTCTTCCATTACCCTTTTCTGAATATATATAGTCATACAAAGATTTATTATAAGGAATTGGTTTACGGGATTATGGAGGCTGACAAGTCTCAAGATTTTCAGTGAGTCAGCAAGTTGGACTCCCAGGAAAGCCAATGGTTCAACTGCAATCGAAGTCCAAAAGAATGAGAGTAGGAGAGTCAGTACTGTAGTTCAAGGCTGAAGGTCAGCGGACTCAAGACCCAGGAAGAGACAGTATTTCAGTTTAAGGGCAGGAAAATAGTTGATGCCGCAGTCTGAAGGCTTTGAGACAGGAGGAATTTTCTCCTAGTCACAAGAGTCAGCCTTTTTGATCTGTTTAGTTCTTAATAGATTGAATAAGGCACCCAAGTTAGGGAGAACCATGTGCATTACTCAGTCTACTGATTTAAATAGTGGTATCATCCATATATGTCCTCACAGAATCATCCACAATGATGTTTGACCAGATATCTGGGCACCCCATGGCTCAGTCAAGTTGACACATAAAATTAATCATCATACCCCCAAAATCTAACTCTAATCAGGATTAACTTCTTTTAAGTCTGTTGAACTCTGCTACATGTAAAAGGAAGGCTTTTCTAATTTAAAAAAAAATCTGCAAACATGTTATCATGACTACGATTCAAACCTTCTCTGTAAGTTTTGTAAGGCTGAGTGGTTGTCCAATTTTTGGACATATGGCGCTACTTTGAATGGAATTTTCCTATTTCCCAACCATAGTGGCACATTAGAATCACTCATGGAGCTTTCACACTATTAATGCCTAAGCCTCATCACATATAGATTTTAGTTAATTATTCTGGAGTAGGGCCTGAGCATGGATAAAATTTGAAGCAACTGTAGTGATTGTAAAATACAATCCAAACTGAGAACCAGCCGCTGCTCTATACCCATCCTAAGATGACAAAAGTTGTTTCACACTCTTCAGAGAAAAAGAAGTTGAGAAAACTGGTTCATTAATGCTAGTTTTAAATAAAATATTTGAGTAAATGAATAAACAAAACTGTTACTATCATCACTGATTTTTTACTTCACAGTATCCTTGGCCAGTTATTCAGATGCAGATTTAATGTTAAATAAGATGACTTTCTTCTTTTTTCCCTATAAACCAGAAAATGCATTCCCTTGTTATAACTGCCATTTTCTGAGATTTGGTTGAGTGCATTACTGAAGAACTGTCATTAAACTCTACATAGACCAAACCCAAACATCTTGCCAGCATGCAATTCCTTATGTTTTATCTTCTAATTATTCTTGAAACACAACTTAATCTCTTTGATTCTGACACACTTGTTTTGGACTCATTATAAATTGTAGTGAGGTCATAGACTTTGAATGGTCAAAATTATTTTTCTCAGTTATTAGGAAAAAAGTCCCTTTGAATTTTTCTTAATTAGTAGCCTCATCTGGAGCCCTCCTCTTGGATCAGGATTGAGTCGGTACATTACAAATGATTAAAGGCGAATGCCAGAGAATTCCAAGTGAGTCTTCCACTTGCTGAAGTATTTTCTTTTCATCTGACAACAAAAAGAGGATTTGTTGTTGTTGTGTTTATTTGCTTTGCGTTGTTTTCCTTTCAGTGCAAATTAAGTAGGTAGCTAGGTAGTTAAACAGCAGCAAGGAATGATCCCTGGAGGGTGGTGGGGGGGGGGAGACCACTTGGTGATGTATTGTTTTTAAGTTCAATAATTTCTCCAAAAGCTCCACCCCCACGCTCCCTTATTCTCCAAGCAGGGATATTTTCAGTGAGTTATGAGTACTGACTAGAACTTGAAAATCCTTCCTTTACAATAAATATCTTCATTGGAAGATATTCACCTCCAAAATGTGGCCAATAAACCTGCAAAAAGCAATGACCGTAATATAATTACACTCTTCCTTATTAAAATGTTCAGCCATTTGCTACAGATGCACAGTTCATGGTTATGGGAAGGGGTAATTTGTTTAATAATATATTCACCCAGCTACGCATAATGTGATTTAATCAGTACATTATATGCAGGCTTCAAATGTAAAGTATCTCAAATGATCAAAATGAATTATTAACGGTTTACAGTCACTGAACCCTCATGGGGGAGGGGAAGAGATGGAGATTCTTCTTCTCCCTTTATAAATCTTCTACCTTTCAGCTATATCTAAAGACTAATATTCCCCAAACCGCCTGCCATATCAAACAACAGAATGACAGTTCTACCTGTCGTAGACAAAATTAAGGCTATTCTTGTGATTTGACATTGGCTGGTTCAGACTGTAAGCTCACGTCATTTGAGAATAATATACTAGTAAGTTCTTATTCAACCCGAAGACCTTTCTTCCCTCATACTGCATATTGAATTTATCACACATCCCTCAGCCCTATCTGTAAAATGTAATCATAATCTGACCATATTTTTACTGATGCAATCCTGGCCCAGGCCACTATGTCTCACCTGGATTATTGTTAGAGACCCCTGTTTTTGCTTCCTGCTTTTGCCCTTGCTTCTCAAGTGTATTTTCAATTCAGAAACCAGAATGAGGCTATTTAAATGAAAGCCAAATCCTGCCACTACTCTGCTAAAAATTCTCTAGTGGCTTTTTGTGTAATAAATAAAGAATAAAAGCCCAGTCTTAGAATGACCTGGAAAATCTTTTCGTTATGTGTCCTCAGCTGTTTTTGGTCCTCCATCCCCTCTTATTCTCCCCATTGTTCCTCCCTGGCCTCTCCTCAGTTGCTCCAGCACACCAGGCGTCTTCTACTTTACACCTTATACAGAGCCTGCATGTGTATGGGATGTCCTTTCGTCAGATATTCCGATGCTTTTCTCTCTCATCTTTTGGGGGTGTTCATCAGATATCAGCTGTACAGTGAAGCCTTCCTAAATAGCCCTACCCAAAAGTGCAATGCCTGATTTTCTCCTATTGCACTCTCTTTTTTTTCCCCTTAATATCACTTTCTAGGATCTTTTACTTATATATCTAGGGTAGTTATTTTTATCTGAACAGGATGATAGTAGAGAAGAATTATCCTACATTTGATTCATAAGTTAGGCCGTCTAATGTGCTATATTAATTACCAATTGTTTCACTAAAGAATGACCCCCCCAAATCTGTGGTTTAAATAATAAGCATTTATTTAGCTTTAGTTCACAAGACTATATGTAGGTTAGTTGCATAGGTCTGTTGGTCTGTTTCAGGTTTACCTGCTCTTGACCAGTCTTGCTCATGGTCTCCAGTCAGTGGTTGGTTGACAGGGGATTCACTGCTCTAGAGAGCTTCATCTGGGATAAATTAGTTCTGTGCTATGTAATGTTTCAACCTCCAGCAGGCTAACCTGGACTTGTTTACCTGGTGGTCATATCGATCCAAGCAAGAAAGTCAAGCACACCTAACCTCTTGAGGCTTGGGATTGCCACACCCTTTTTTTCTGATGCTTTCTATTAGCCAATAAAGATCTCTAAGAGGCCCAGATTCAAGGTGAGGAAAAGATTCCATCCTTGGTGGAGGAGCTGCAAAGCCACATTGCAAAATGTATCTCCTGTGTAAGAATTTCAACAAAATCACTCATGGCCATAAAACATTAAATCCTGATAATAATATGGAAAGCCCAGGAGATGACCTCTTTACATAATCATGTTCTAATCATTCTTTATCAATTATTAATTATATATCTGTTTTGTGTTTAAAGCTCTATTGTGACCAAGACTTCACTATAAATAATACACGTTGAGAATTTTCTTGTTCTATTTTCATTCTTTCAATGGAATCTGTAAGGTTGAACCCTTTCTTAAAGGGGACTTATGAAGGCCAATGACTATTAATTAATATGGAATGATATTTTAATGTAACTGTTTATAAGCAGCTTTAGCAGGAAATTTGCAGAAGGACCAGAGGTGAAGCACACATTGAAATTATATTAGAAAAACAACAAGGGACATCTGGGTGGCTCAGTCGGTTAAGCCTTCGGCTCAGGTCATGATCCCAGAGTCCTGGGTTAGAGTCCCGCACTTGGCATTGGGCTCCTTGCTCAGCGAGGAGCCTGCTTCTCCCTCTGCTGGCTGCTCCCCCTCTCTCTGACAAGTAAATAAAATATTTTTAAAAAAGAAAGAAAAACAGGGGCGCCTGGGTGGCTCAGCAGTTGGGCGACTGCCTTCGGCTCAGGGCGTGATCCCGGCATTATGGGATCGAGCCCCACATCAGGCTCCTCTGCTATGAGCCTGCTTCTTCGTCTCCCACTCCCCCTGCTTGTGTTCCCTCTCTCGCTGGCTGTCTCTATCTCTGTCAAATAAATAAATAAAATCTTAAAAAAAAAAAAAAGGAAAGAGAAACAAGATACCAATTTACACCTGTTAGAATGGCCAAAATTTGAACACTGGCAACACCAAATGCTGGCAAGGATATAGAGCAATAGGAAGGCTCATCCATTGCAGGTGAGAGTGCAAAATGGTTCAGCTACATTGGCTGACAGTTTGTCAGTTTCTTACAAAACCAAGCATATGCTCTTACTATGCAATTCAGTAACTGCACTCCTTAGTATTTACCCAGAGGAGTTAAAAACTTAATGTCCAAGCAAATTTTGCACAAGGATGTTTACTGCAGTTTTGTTCATAATTGCTAAAGCTTGGAAACAGCCAGGATATCCATCACTAGGTTGATTAGATACATAAACTGTGGTACCTCCAGACAATATTATTCTCCACTAAAAAGAAATGCACTATTGAGCCATGAAAAGACGAGGAATCTGAAGTGTATATGACTAAATGAAAGAAGCCCGTCTGAAAAGGCTGCATACTGTATGATTCCAACTATATAACATTCTGGAAAAGGGCAAAACTATGGCAACAGTAAAAAGATAGTGGTTGTTAGGGGTAGGTGGAGAGAGATGAATAGGCACAGCGCAAAGAATTTTTTTAGGGCAGTGAAAATACTCTGTATGATACCATCACGATGGGTACATGTCTTTATACATTTGTCTAAACCTATTGTATGTACAACATCCAAGAGTGAATTCTAAAGTAAACTGTAGACTTTGGTGGATTATGATATGCCAGTGTACGTCCATCCTTGGTAAAGAACGTACCATTCTGTTGAGTGAGGTTGGTAAAGGGGGAGGCTAGGCATCACTGTACTTTCCTCTCTTTTGTTGAAAACCTAAAACTACTCTAAAATATAGTATTAAAATCCTGTTTAAAATAATATTAGGGAACTTAATGCTTTTTTGATGATTATGCACCAGTGTTTTAATGGGGAACAATGATCTTGGAAAGCAGATGTGACCTCTGTAACTCCTTCCAGAGGAAGTAGTCAGATGGAAACACAAATACGCAAATATATGCATTCTATCTATGTTTATATGCATTTAAGCATATGTGTTTTGGTTATTGATTTTTCCTATTTTGTCTCTTTGATCAATTACCTGTTCTTTATGTCTTAATTTTTTCTGCCTTTTCTCTGAGGTTGCCTACAATTCTTTTCCCTTATTACTTTTCAAACCAGGCTACTTCTCACTTTCCATCACATTCCTTTTTTTTTTTTTTTTAAAGATTTTATTTATTTATTCGACAGAGAGAGACAGCCAGCGAGAAAGGGAACACAAGCAGGGGGAGTGGGAGAGGAAGAAGCAGGCTCATAGCAGAGGAGCCTGATGTGGGGCTCGATCCCATAACGCCGGGATCACGCCCTGAGCCGAAGGCAGACGCTTAACCACTGTGCCACCCAGGCGCCCCATCCATCACATTCCTTTTTTAAGTGGGTTGGAAGTTTTGAGTTTGAGGGAGAGACAGATTCTTATTTTGCAGATACTTAAAGGGTCCTTTATAGTACTTCTTGTTTGTGCTCAAAATACAAACACAAGTGATGAAATCCGATAGGATAGATGGAATTTTGAGACCTGTACATAACTATAAACAGAAAAGTCTCTGAAAAGTAAGAAAAAAAAGGGGGATACAATATAGTTTCTGAAGTATTTCTCCCAGTACTCTAACGTGTTTTTTTTATGCTGACTTAGTTTGGGGATGTGGAGGAGGATAAAGATTCTGATCTTAACATTGCCCCTTTGGAATAAATATATTTTCAGAAGAACCCCAAATAATGCATAGGTAGCATTTTCAGTGTGAACAGCCCTGGAATTTGGTTTGAATGCAAATAAAACCTAATTCTAATATAAACAATTTATGCTGACAAATCATATATAAATTCTACAAAATATAATTAGCAAAATTTCGTATATGGTAAAACAGTAGCACTTGCAGAATTCAAGAGTACTGGCTTTACTCTATTACTAATAGAGTTCTGTATGTCATTGTTCTTCTGTGTTCCCTAAGTCATTTAAGCTCTGTTCCGAGGAGGATTGGCTGAATTTTGCTTTATGGGCCTGAAACCTCTTGAATATATATATCTCTCTTGGGGAAACTGACTGTTTATGTTATGGAAGTTCTCCCAAGATCCTCCTCAGAAAAAAAAAAATTATATTACTATAATGAATATAACATGGACAGCTAAAAAATATTTTTAAAAATCATCATTCAAAAGTTGTTGAACAGCTTGCCAGTTGTTGGCAAGAGAAGAGAGAGGGACTGGCGCATTAGAGTCTCTCACTGAGGTAATGGAATTTGTTTGGAAATCAAAATTGCAATATGGCTGCCCCAGAGAGATGAGGAAATGGGTGAGGACACCTTTGCCCCTTGAAGCAGTTTCTCATGTGTGATTAAAACCCTGTGGGCATGTCTCCAAAAATTTGAGGTGACCTAGATCTGCGTGAATGCATAAAAAATAATTATCAAAAGCCAAAAACCGAAAACAAAAGTGTTGCTATATTTAAATGTTGTTTAGTACTGTTTTGAGTAATGAACAAAGGGGCTAGTCTTAAGTCTTTTATATTTCTTAAATTTTTCTCATTGTGAAAATTATATTAGATAATATATAAGTACTTGCAGTGACTCTGTGTCATACATTATTCTTTAGAAGAAGTAGCAAGTAGTTATAGTAATTTGGAACCATTCCCTATTACCCTATAATTCCAAATTCCAGTTTAAGCTCACAATGGGCTAGTAAATTTCCAGAACAGCAATCGGTTCAATTTGCTGTCTCTGGGTCACAGTAACCAAAAGTCAGGGGCCAGAGACACCTTCAAGTTTTGCCTCAGACCCAGTCCAGTTCAGTACAACGTGGGGAGTCCAGCTCTATACTTAAGTTATATGAGGAAGAACCATCTCAGAAGTCCCAGCTTCATTAGAATGTGGAAATGGGTGAACTTTTAGTTCAATTTTTTCCATGCTAAATTAGATTCTGGCTACCCCATTTCCAGATCCCCTTGCTGTTTTACTGATAATGCTCCAGACACTCGTTGGGCTATACCATTTCTAGTGGGTGAAGTTTTTATGCCTTACAAATAGAAACCCATCTTCTATTCTTATTAATGCTCATCTTATTCTACTTGATATATCTGGATAAGTACACTGGGTTTGTGCCCTCTTTTGGACTCAGAGGGCCTATCATCCTTCTCTTGGTTTCTTGTGCCTAAGTATGTGAATTATTCCAGACCTTGCTTCTTGAAATCCCCATGGCACAACTCACCTGGTTTTCAACTTTCTTCCTCATGTTACTGACCAGAGAATATACAAATTCCAAGATTTGGATATAAATGGAATTAACAGGCTAAGGCCTCTGGTTTTATCTGTAGACTTCAACTCAATCTGCTTTGTATTGGAATACTAACTCAGATATTAAGGAAAGACTACTTAATCATCTACCTTCGCTTGTTTCATGTGTAGTTAGGGTGGAATAATTCCTGGTGGAGAGAGTAGTTTATGTTTTGTGCATCTTTGTATCTATGGTCATCATATCATTGAATACAATCAAAACCTCAAGAAGCTAAAAAAGAAAAGTGATGGCTTGATATTTGAGTGCCCTGGCAGACCATAGCGATAGCCCTTGTGTTTGCATCGAAGTTTTCTCTAGCCTTCCAAAATTCTCCTCTCTGGATGACATTTTTCCCAGTGCCTGGACAGAATCTTCCATACCTCACCAGCCGTCTAGTGTGTAAGAAATTGAAGTTTGGGAAAGTAGAAATTTTCCACTGCTAGCCGGGATAGTGAAATGTCTAGCAAAGTAAAAGAGAGCAAAGAGAGAAATGGATGCATATTCACTACCAGTAAATCTATTCTATACATTTAGTTTAACATAAAAATAAACACAAAAGGAACTGGCTGGCAATTTTTGGAGTGCTGCCTTGAAAACCTGTCCCTTGCTTTTTTCCCTATTCATCTGTTTTCGTGATTCACAAGAAAAGCTGTTTGATCAAGATTCCAGAGTGACAATTCTGGGCAGTCTAAAAGTGTCATCATTCCCCTGAGAACCCTCAACCAGCCTAACTTTGTCTACTTTGTTGGCCTTGCCTTCTTCCTCTGCTTCCTCCTTCCTTCCTTTTCTTCTGCTGTTAATTCCTTTCTCCTTCGTCCCCATTCCCCTCCTTTCTCTCCCTCCTACCCAGCCTCCTTCTCCTTTCTCTTCCTCTCTTCCCTTACTCACCTCTTCCCCCACCTTCTTCAACTCTATTCTCCATTTACCCTCCTCTCTTCATCTCTTTCTCGTCTTTCCCTTTCTCCTATTTCTCCTTCTCCTCTCCACATTTTCTGGAAAAATCATTCACTTTACTCTTGTTGATCTAAAATTTCAGTCCTGTTCAAAAAAGAATATAAACATCTATCTTTCAAAAAAAGAATCAACACATGCATATAAATCATATATCATGATTCATGTATCATAAATCATATAATGTTCTCAACCAGTTTCAGTCAGTGGATTTACCTGAAGCAAATGCTAATGAACTTTAGGACTTTAGTATGTGCTATATTATGTTTCCATGTGAACAATTTCTTAGCATCTGTTAGAGATGAAACATCTCTAGAAACTCTTGCTGGTTTAATAAAGCAGTAAAAATGAATAAGAATTGCACCTTTAGCTGACAAAATTAAGTAATAGAGAAGAAATGCAGAATTTACTCTGGATTATGTTTCTATGTATCTCTATTAGCGAATCTGATTAAACTATGAAATATAATCACTGAAGAATCTCTTCTCCTTTTAAAAAATAATGAACCCTAATAATGACCTAGTATAGTTGCAAAGCTAAGGTATTTTTATTCACACACTATTTTTACACCATTTTTTTAACCTTTCCTTTTAAGACATAGTAGCATACTGTAAAATATGGAGATAGTTTCCCAAAGATCCACACCTATATGCATCTTTAAAAAAGACTGAAAGCTGGAAAAACAAGTCACCCAAAAGTCAATAATAGGATGACATATGAACCAAGAACTCTTTAAGCAAGACTTTAAAAAATTTCCCATGTAATAATAATTAACCAAAATTGGCTTAAGTATTGCTATCTATGAGTACAAGTCTAGATGACCTGTGTCGTAATTAGAGTCCACTGATGAAACTGTTGCCTCCAGATTTTACTCAATCTGTATTCTTTATTTTCATAAAAATGTTCAGCTGAAGCTAAAAAAAAATTACGAAAGCTTCGGTACCTCAAATTTACCATGTGACTCCAAATGGTTTAGGTAATTGCAGATTAAGCACTCCATTACCTGATAACCAGTCCCTATACAGTTAATAATAACCGAGGTTCTACCAGGATACTTAATCTTGACTATTTTTCTGTGAGGTTTCTGGGCTTTCTGTATTGATTATATTATCAAGCATTCATATTTACAAAACCGTAATAAGAACAAAGAAGGATTTATAGGCAAACAACTGTTAAAGACTTCTCTCTCTCTGACACACTTTGTAAGGCAGGGTAAGGAGGGGGGTGTTGCTGGTCCCAAAGAGGAAGGACCTATTTGCAAATTCCAGACATAGCTTGATTCTCCATTTATGCCAGAATAAACTGCTACTTAATTTCATCTAGCAGCTGAGACAAGTGGCAAGACATAGATGTTCCAATTGTAAATATAGCTTTAAGAGCCACAGCATAATCTTGTGACTAACAAGCAGCAATATTTATAAATGGCTACAAATGACTGTAGATCAGCTGAAAACCTTCTTCCTGCTTGTTTTTCCTTCCTGCCTTCTTTTCTCGGTTTCTTTCTTTCTGTCTCTGTGAGCCTTTGCCTTTCCTGATATCAGTTTCATCTCCTCTTTGTTGTTGCTCCCATTCTTTAGTATTTCAGTTATCTTCCCTTTCTTTAAAGCTCTTACTTTTAAAGTCAAAAGAATAAATATATTAACAAAGTAGATTATTGCGTTTTTTTCCAAACTTGAAAAATAGATAATTGTAAAAATCTAGAAGTTCTATATTACTAAACCTTCCCACATATATGAGGAACTGAAAGTACAGAACGTGACAAATATTCAACATACCATGTTAATTTATTTTCCTATGGGTATATTCCCCAGCAACATTTTCCCCCTTCCTATTGGATCCATAACTTGCAATGGATCTTTTTTTCCTACTTATAGGTATAAAGTACAAATAATTACTTCTGTGCAAAGGTATAAAGTACAACCATAAAGCATTAGGTTTTGCTCTGCCTCTTAGATTTGAGGAATGCGAGCATGTAATACGCCGTCATTGATTTTTAACAGAGTTGAAAAACTTTATAAAGCTGACCTCTGTTGATCTCAGTTTATGATATTATGAAAAATTTCTGTTCACAATTTCCTGAAGCTCATATTCTTTTTTAAAAAAATTCGATGTATAATTGACATACAATGTTACATTAGTTTCAAGTGTACCGCGTAGTGATTGGACAAATTTATGTTATGCAATGCTCACTGTAAGTGTAGGTACCTTTAGTCACCATACAACGATATTACAATACCATTGACTATATTCCCTGTGCTGTACCTTTTATTCCCATGACTTACTCATTCCATCATTGGAAGCCTGTTTCTCCCACTCTCCTTCCCATTTTGCCCACACACCCCCCACCAGCAACCACCAATTTGTTCTCTGTATTTATGTGTCTGTTTCTGCTTTTGTTTGTTTTGTTTTGTTTCTTATATGCTACATATAAGTGAAATCGTGGTGTTCGTCTTTTCCATGTGTGACTTATTTCCCTTAGCCTTACTTAGCATAATACTCTCTACATCCTACATCCATCCATGGTGTTGCAAATTGCAAAAGTTCATTCTTTTTTATGACTGAGTGGTAGTCCACTGTGTGTGTGTGTGTGTGTGTGTGTGTGTGTGTGTAACATCTTCTTTATCCATTCATCTACCAGTTGACACTTAGTTTGCTTCCATATCTGAACTATTACAAATAATGCTGCACTAAATGTAGGAGTGTGCATATCTTTTTGAATTAGCATTTTCACTTTCTTTGGGTAAATACCCTGTAATAGAATTACTACACAGTATGGTATTTTTATTTTTAATTTTTTGAGAAATCTCCATACTGTTCTGCACAGTGGCTGCACCAATTTACATTCCCAGCAGTGCACAAGGGTTCCTTTTTCTTCAAATCCTCACCAACATTTATCATTTTTGTCTTTTTGATACTAGCCATTCTGACAGGTGTGAGATGATTTCTCATCGTGTTTTTTTTGATTTGCATTTCCCTGATGGCTAGTGGTGTTAAGCATCTTTTTATGTGTCCGTTGACTATCTGTATGTCTTTTTTGGAAAAGTGTTTATTCAGGTCCTTTGCCCATTTTTAATCAGATTATTTCCCCCCCCTTTAATATTAAGTTGTGTACATTCTTTATATATTTTGGCTATTAACTCTTTATCAGATAAATCATTTGCAAATATCTTCTCCCATTTAGTAGGTTGCCTTTTTTGTTTTGTTGATGGTTCCTTTGCTATGCAAAACGTTGTTTGTTTGTTTGTTTTTGGTGTAGTCCCAATAGTTTATTTTAGCTTTTTTTCCTTTGCCTGAGAAGACATATCTAGAAAAATGTTACTAAAGCCCATGTCAAAGAGATTACTGCCTGTGTTTTATTCTAGGAGCTTTATGGTTTTAGGTCTCACATTTAGTTCTTTAATCCATTTTAAGTTTATTTTCTGTGAGGTATAAGAAAATGGCAGTTTTATTCTTTTGCTTGTAGTTGTCCGGTTTTCCCAGCACCATTTATTGAAGAGACTCTCTTTTCCCCATTGTATATCCTTGCCTCCTTTGTCATTGATTAATTGACCATATAAGTATAGGTTTATTTTGGGTTCTCTATTCTGTACCATTGATCTGTGTGTCTGTTTTTGTGTCAGTACCATACTGTTCTGATTACTATAGCTTTGTAGTATAGATTACAATGTGGGATTGTGATACCTCCAGCATTGTTCTTGTTTCACAAGATTGCTTTGGCTTTTTGGGATCTTTTGTGTTCCACACAGCTTTTGGGATTGTTCTAGTTCTATGAAAAATGCTGTTGTTTTGATAGGGATTTTGATAGGGATTTCATTGACTCTATAGGTTGCCTTGAGTAGTATGGACTTTTAAATAATGTTGATTTGCTTTCCAATTTTTTGTGTGAGTCTGAAGCTCATATTCTAAAATTGCAGGTCTTTGTAAACATCCCTACTCTGATATGTTTCTCTTTTTTTAATTTAAGTTTTAGTCACACTGTGTAATATGTTTCCTTCAATATTATATTTATTTGAATTTCTTAGAGATTCTATGCTGATTGTAAAATCTAAAAGATACTAGACTTTCAATATTGATAAAATGTATCTCTTTGTGAGATCTCAATTAATTTATATTTTGAGGCAGTATCTATATTTTCCCATCATATTTTTAAAGAGTCTTTCCTACTGGATCCTCATACTTGAATCTCCCATGGCCATATTTTTATCATTCCAGCCATTAGTGTTTAACAAGAGAGTACTTACTATATTCCAAGTAATCTGATAAGGAATTTACACTCATTTTATCCAATCCCCACAGCAGTTCTCTCTGACATAGATACTAGTATTTCTACTTAACAACTGAAAAATCTGAGGCTCTGTAAATTTAAGCAACTTGATAAAAGTCACAAAATCATAACTGGAATTTGGTTGTACTTGACTCAGAGCTTTTTCCTTCTTTGTCTCCTTGATTTTGAATTTTGTACCAACTTGATTCTAACTTAGTTATGGTTTATTATTTCCAATCATTGAGGAGTAAAATAGGATTGCTATAATTATCTTAGGCCAGTGGTTTTCACTCAGGGAAAATTTTGCCTACAAGGAAACATTTGGGATATTCAGTTAGGACAATTTGGTTGTTGCAATTAGGCTGGGGTTGAGAGAAAGGCTACAAAATGCCTAGTGTGTAGAGGACAGGAACGCTGCTAAACATCTTGCAATGTATAGAACTGCCCTCCCAGCAAAGAATTTGTCTGGCCCACATTGTCAACAACACCAGGGTTGAAAACCCTGCTTAGGGATTTTAACAAATGTCTAATCCTTCTTCCTAATGAGCCATTCCCTAACTCTCTCTTCATACCACAATATATCCAAAATGCAGGTTTAATGAGAGAAAATTTTAAGAAACAAAGAGACTGAAAAACAAGCTTTGACTATTGATTTTTCTGAGGATATATATGAATCATTTTTCTTATTTTCTGTCTTGTCAGAGATACTTATAGTATGATAATTTGTGTGATCTTTCCTGAACTTTACCCCAGAAAATTAGTTTCATGGAGTTTTCATGGGTAGAATGTATTTTCTTTCTCTAGTATTCTTGAGGATGTCTGAATATAAAATAGGTGTTCTTGTCACAAAGCTTTATAAGTATATTTAATTAATAGAAAATATAATGTATGTATATTGGACAGTGAGTCTTTAGGCTCTATATAGGCATTAAAAATGCCAGGATGACCTAACTATGAAAAGTCATTTGAACAACCCATAAACACTGAATAGTTTCTTGTGGGGGGAGGGGAATCAGGACTTTAGGGTTCAGTTTCTTCAATTCTCAGCCTCATGGAATTTTCTGAAAGTTTACTGCATAGACTGTATTCAGAAAGCTGTCAGGAATTCTCTTTTAGCTCCAACTGTGAGTTCTCCTTTCTGTGGTGCTATTTCTTCCACGTTCTTGCATTTGATTTGTGATCTCTTCATCTCCTGCCATCCAAAAGGCAATGTCCTGGCAGTACCCTGTGACTTTCTAGCCCAATACACCAGAGGCTTTTAAATTACAGGAGTAGCAGAGGTGGGGTGCCCTTCTCTGGGATCTGAGGGCAAGGAAGGGCAGAATCACAATCCTCCCTCTGGTCATTGCCTCCTTATTTCTTCTCTTCATCACTTTCCCTGAGAGTCATTTTCCACTGTCTGCTCATTCTCTGATGAACGCTCTGTTTAGTTTTCCAGTATCCCTAATACATCATATCTCTGCATTATTTTCTTGATACACTACTTATAACAAAGGCTTGTATCATGAGTCTAGCGAATGGAAAAACTATCTTCGAAGGAAACCACAAGGCAGAACACTCAGATGTATAGTTTATCACTTACCAATAGGAAGAGCTCAGAACTATATCCCTAAAACAAGCAAAGTTAGTATATAGAAAGGCCAACTGCACCTGTAATCACAGTGTAACACTATCAAAAATGAGTTGTGTTGATATCACTGAATATGTTCTAACAGCTATATAAATAAGGCTTCAGGATCTGATTCCCAGCATTTTACATCAACACAGGTGCCAAACAGAGAACTAATGGCATAAGTGATTGTGATTATTCCAATAGAAAACTGATGCAGTGTTTAACCAACTACATTTATTTGTTGGAACATTAAAAGCATGAACTATAGTGGCAATTTTAAAAAGTTTTTATTTCCAGGAAATGATTTAAAAATGATTTTAAGGAAATAACTTTTGAAACCTATATTCGCTAATGTAGTTTTATCTTTTAAATAAACTAGTGTAGCCTATCATTCAGAAAAAAAAATATATGGATTAGAGTCACACTATTTACAATGGTATTTATTCTAAGGTTAAAAAAAAAATCTCTACAAATAGTAATACCCCTGTTCACACTGTTACCCCCCCACATTCTCAAATTTAAATTCGTATCTGAAATTCTTAACTTTTTTTTTTATTCCCTTTGCTTGAAAGGCCCATATTGATTAGCTTTGCTAAGCTAGTATCTTTTCCATACAAAAGGAAGAAATCATTCAAAAGAATGAACAATGAAAATGTGTTTTTATCAAAATCCTTTGGTATATTGAAGCTGGAAGATTTAGATTTGAGTTAATAAGATTTGTGTCATTCAAATGTATTATTCTTTGGGAAAATCACTACCCTGAATTTCCAGGTGCCTTCATTTTTAAATTGTTTGATAGAAAAATATTTATAGTATTGTTCCTTTTCCTTTGGCTCAAGTTAATGGAGAAAAAAAATTATCTGATGTAAAAAAATTCTTTATTGAATTCATGCAGATGTTTTCTTATTGGTTTATATTTAGTTTACTTAGCTTACAACAGCTAATTTAATGGAAATTGAAAGTGCAAACAAGTTTATTTCAACAACAGTTAATAGTGAAAATAATTGTTTTTTACTAATTACATTGTGAAATGCCTCCTTGATACCTTCCTTTGTTGTACCCCTTTTATTTCTTGTACTCAATAGGACATCTGGATAATAACGACTAACTTGTACAAGCCGGGACTGTTGCTTAGAACATTATTAAAGAGATTATCTTACTTATAAACATGGAGAAAGACGATCACATAAACTAAATCAACATTTCTTGGTGGCAGAATTAAATGAGAAAGCATATACATTGGAACATGAATTAACATTAATGGAAAGATCTCAGTGTGATCTATTCAACCCAACATTTACTGATCAAATACTATGTACCAGGCATTAAACAAGGTAGTGGAAATACAGAAAAGTGAACGATACAGTTTCAGTCCTCCAAGGCTTTATGATATAAGAGTAGTAAAAAATAATAATTGCTAACCTTTATTGTGTTTACAAAATAGTTTGCATTCTTGTAGAGAGATAATTTTATTAGTAGAAAAAGGGGGAGTAGTTTGCTGTAGCTGACACAAATTACTGACTTAATTTAAGCAGGCATGAGTCAGCATCATTTTAAAAAATAGTGTACTAACACATCCTATCCTATATATTTAAACAGACATACATGGGGCACCTGGGCGGCTCAGTCGTTAAGCATCTGCCCTTGGCTCAGGTCATGATCCCAGGGTGGCGTTCTGGAATTGAGCCCCATATTGGGCTCCCTGCTCAGCAGGAAGCCTGCTTCTCCCTCTCCCACTCCCCCTGTTAGTGTTCCCTTTCTCGTTGCCTCTCTCTCTGTCAAATAAATAAATAAAATCTTTTTAAAAAATAAATAAACAGACATACACAATGGTGGTGGAATCACATTCCCAGTTACTGTTTTTATTACCTGTTTTTATGGGTGACACTTAGCCACTTATTCATGAGTGAAACCAGAACCCAAAGTGACCCATTTTGAGTTAATTTTTTGTGTCAAGTGTGAGGTCCGGGTCAAGACCTTCAAGTTCCTTTTCTTTTGCTTTTGTATGTCCACCTTCTCTAGCACCATTTGTTGAAAAATTATACTTCTCTATTAAATTGTTTTTGCACCTTTTTTATAAAAAGAAGAAAAAAAGAACGGTTTCTCTACTTGTGTGAGCCTATATATGTGTTCTCCATTCTGTTCTGTTGATCTGTATGTATTTCTATCCTTATACCAATACCACATAGTCTTGATGGCTAACTACACAAGAAGTCTTGAAATTGGATACAATGATTCCTCCTCCTTACTTTTTGTTTTTTTTCCAGATTCTTTACCTTTTCTAAGCCGATATAAATTTAGAATAATCTTGTCTACATCAACAAAAATATTACTGGGTTATAAATTTGGCAAGGGGTGACAAAATATTGAGTCCACTAACACAGTGTATCGCTCAATTTATTCAGAGCTTTTTTGTTTACTTTCATCAATGTTTTGTAAATTTCAGCATATAAGTCCTATGCATGTTTTGTTAAATTTATATCTAAGTATTTTGTTGTTTTTGAGAAATTTTTGAATGAGGTTGTATTTTTTATTTTAGTTTCTCATGTTAAGTACTACTGTTCAGAAATAACATGATTTTTGTATGTTTCCATTGTATAATGAGACCATGCTGAACTCACTTAGTTCTCAGAATTTGGGGGAAGGCTCTCTAGGATTTTCTTTTTAGGTCATGTCTTATGCAAATAAGGATTGTTTTATTCTTTTCTGGCCTGCATGTCTCTTATTTCCTTCCAGTACTTGTTAAATAGTAGTAATGAGAATGGAAATCAGCCCTGTTGCCAATCTTAGGGAAACAAATCCAATCTTTCACTGTTAGATTTGATGGTAGCTGTAGGCTTTTTGTAGATGTTCGTTATGAAGTTGAGGAAGTTCCGTCTTTATTCCTAGTCCTCTGAGTGTTTGTATCATTAATGGGTATTGAATTTTGCCAAGTGTTTTTTCTGCATCAATTCATGTGATCATATGATTTTTATTCTTTAGCTTGTTATTATGGATTTCATTGATTGACTTGTAAATGTGGAACCAGTCTTAAATCCTGGAATAAATCCCCCTTGTTCATGGTATATAATTTTTTTAATATGTTGCTGAAGTGTATTTGTTATTATTTTGTTAAAAATATTTGCTTCTATATTGATGAAGGATGACAGTCTTTACGTTTCTTTCATCCTTCTTTTATTTTCAGCTGTCTTTGTCTGTGGGGTGTGTGTGTGTGTGTGTGTGTGTGTATGTATGTATGTGTGTATGTGCATTATAAAATAAAATGAGAACTTTCAGTCCAGACAAGATGGTGTAGGCCCATCTCTGTCTGATCATTCCTGATACGTACTTATATGAAGCTTGTAACTAATCAGGATGCAACTATAGAAAAAGCACAAAATGTGGAAAAATAAAATATAACTGGTTAGGGACTCCAGATCTGAAGGAACAGCATAGCAACAGGTCAGCCTCTTACTCAACAGAAGAAGGTGACCCAGACTCCATGTTTCACCCGCGCCACCCCCCACCCCAGTCCGGCAGCAGAGGGCACCCAGGTAAGCTTGTATCTCCCCTAGACTGGATGGGAGGCTTCATACAAAGTGAGCCCAACAGATCCATCAAGGGGAATTAAGTGAAAGCTCCACTGACAATAAGCAGAGAGGGGAAGCCATCTACTTCACTAGTAGTGCAGAAGCCTCTCTCCCTCGCAGAGATACTGCACAGCTTACTCCTCCTGTTGACTTTTGCCAGACCCGTATTTCTGGGACTAGTCATAAACCAAGAGATTTTTAAAGAAAGAGCCATTTGACATATTACTAATAGCAAATAAAAAAATATGAACCGGCAGGACTTTCAAACCTGGAATTTTAAAAATGGGAGGCTAGGCTTGGGAGAGCTGGGAGCATGCTAGGAAGCTGAATGCTTGCCCTTAAAGGGACAGCATGCACAAAGCCCAGGGAGACACAGAGCAGGAGCGGCAGTTTGAAACGTTTTTAACATAACAATATTCAGGAGTTACTGAGCAACCCAGATGCTGAAACTCAGGGTTACTTTCTTTCAGTATCATGATACTCTCTTTCTCTAGCAGAAATCTGAAGTTGCTTTCAGTTCTGATGAGGAACAAAACAAAACAAAAATTTTAATGTCTGGAACCTGATTAGAGGGTCAAAGTGAATTAGAATCCTTAGACTTTGGGGAAGAAGGCATGGGGGTGGGGGGCTGGTTCATAAGGGAATAATTGAAGAAGTAGCATTCCTTTAGGAAAATGCTCCCCTACTCAGAACAAGTGTGAAAAGCTCCAGGGAGAACAAGTGAGGTACAAGTGGAAAAACCTGAATAAGGTAGAAGTGCCATTCCTAAACCCTCTCACAAAATTAGTGTCCTAGAAACTGTAGTTTGCAACTGGAGTCTGAGGTAAAGAACTATGCTCTGTCTTAGATTGTCTTTGTGTTGGTTTGGCTAACGGCAACATCTCATCTCTTTTTCTTTTTTTCTTTTTTCTTTTTTCTTTTTTTTTTTTTTTTTTTTTTTTTTTTTTTTTGGTGTAAGACTATTAACAAGCCTATAGATATTCCGAGCAGAGTTAAATGGTTCCACAAGAAACACAATTTTAAACTTTACAGTTCTTGTTGAAGTGGTGAATTCTTTTTTTTTTTTTTTTTTAATTTATTTGACAGAGATAGAGACAGCCAGCAAGAGAGGGAACACAAGCAGGGGGAGTGGGAGAGGAAGAAGCAGGCTCCCAGTGGAGGAGCCTGATGTGGGGCTCGATCCCATAACGCTGGGATCACGCCCTGAGCCAAAGGCAGATGCCCAACTGCTGTGCCACCCAGGCGCCCCTGAAGTGGTGAATTCTTGACAGTTGGAGGTATATATTTTCAGGCAATGGGAGTCAACATGGAATCCTGGGGAAACCAACCAACCAAACAAAACTTGTATTTGCGGAAAATGTAAGTAATTCAAGGAAGTAAACTTAAGAGTAATTTGAATGGGGAAATATAGATAAATATTTACTACAGTACCGGAATAACTATAAGGATGTGAAGAAAACTCAAAAGAATGCCTGAGAACCGAGGGGGAGAGCAAGCAACAAAGGAACAACATAGGACAGGGGCCCTCCTGCAACAGTGAATCAGACACTATTGGAGATACAGTTGTAGTCCACTTCATGGTGGAGAAGTTCACTGGGTGCCTGGGCCAAAACCTGCCCACAGTCACTAAGCAAGGAGGAGACATCCTTCTGGAATGTGGGTGGACCAAGATTGGCAAGCCAGCATCAGAGGGAGTGAAAAAGAAAAGAAAAAAGACTATATGCTATGATATTAAAGAATCCTGAAAATAACTATGCTGAGTTAAAGAAGCCAGATAAAATAGAGCTGTATGATTCCATGTGTAAATATTCTAGAAAATGCTAATATTTAGTTCCAGAAAGCACATAAATGGATGCTTAGGAATGGAGATAGTGGAACATGTGAGTGTAAAGGGCCCCTAAGAAATTTGGAGGGAGAGCTATATGTTCATTATCCTCATTGTGGCCATAATTTCACAAGTATAAACATACATCAAAGTTATCAAATTATATTCATTAAATATGTGTGGCTTTATATATATAAATTGTACCTTAATAAAGCTATTAAAAACAAAGAAGACACACTTCACCAAAGAAGAGACACAGAAAAGCATATGAAATAAGCATATGCTTATTTCATTTCATATACCGTCATGGAAAATGTAAAGTAGAACAGCCATGAGATACCAGTACATACCTATTAGCCCAAAATCCAGAATAGTGATAACACCAAATTCTGGCAAGGATGGGAAGCAACAGGAATGCTCATTCGTTTCCGGTAGGAATGCAAAATGGTCAGCCACTTTGGAAGACAAGTGTAGCAGTAGTTTACATAGTTAAACATAGTCTTACCATACAATTCATCAATCTTGCTTCTCAGTAGGTACTCAGATGAGCTGAAACCATGTGAAAAAACCTGCACACAGATGTTTCTAGCAGTTTTACTCGTCATTGCCAAAACTCAGAAACAACCAAGAAGTCTTTCCGTAGGTGATTGGATAAATATACTGTGGTACATCTAGACAATAGAATATTCTGTGCTGAAAAGAAATGAGCTACTAAGCCATAAAAAAAGGCATAGCAGGAACTTAAATGCATATGACTATGAAAGATGCCAATGGAAAAAGGCTACATACTGTATGATCCCAACTATATGATATTCTGGAAAAGGCAAAACTGTGGAGACAGTAAAAAGATCAGTGGTTGCCAGGGGTGGGAGTGAAGGAGGATGAATAGGGACAGAAGAGAGGATTTTTAGGTCAGTGAAAATACTCATTATGACATTATAATAATGGACAGACGTCCATTATACAATTTGTCTAGCTCCACAGAAAGTCCAATGCCAAAAGTGAATTTTAAAGTAAACTATGACTCAGTGATTATAATGTGTCAATGTAGGTTCCTCCTTGATTAAAAAAAAAAAAATAGGGGCGCCTGGGTGGCTCAGTCGTTAAGCATCTGCTTTCGGCTCAGGTCATGATCCCAGGGTCCTGGCATCGAGCCCCACATCAGGCTCCCTGATCTGCTGGGAGCCTGCTTCTTCCTCTCCCACTCACTCTGCTTGTGTTCCCTCTCTCGCTGGCTGTCTCTCTGTCAAATAAATAAATAAAATCCTATATATATACCTATATATATTTATACCTATATATATATATAGGTATATATATATATATATTTCATTCTGGTGAGTGATGCTGATAATGGGAGAAGCAATGCATGTGTGGGAACAGGGAGCATATAGGGGATCTCTGTAACTTACTCTCAATTTTATTGCTAACCTAAAGCTTCTCTTAAAAATTATCTTTAATTTTTTTTTTTTCAGAAAACAAAATAACAAAGACTAGGTATCTTTGTAGCTCCCAGAAACATCCTTATTCCTACTCATGCTTCAAGCCAATCCATTGACATCTACTCTGAGAAACCTTTTTCCAGATTCCTTAGGTAAACTCCTTTTGTCTTATGTCCTGTTCTTTGTATCCACCTGGAAGACTGCAATAGTCTTTATCCTGTTCTCTCCAGGGTTGCTCTTGCTTTCTCTACAATATTTTCTTATAGCACCCAGGGTAATAAAATCAGATTATGTCACTCCTCTGCTTCAAAACTGTCAATGACTTTCCTTAGTTAATGACTTAGAATAAAATCAAATTCCTTACTACAGTCTACAATAACCTACAGGATGAGCTCCTGTCTACCTTTCTGAGCTCATCTGTTATATTTTTGTGGTGTTTATTAGTGTCTAACTTCCTTTTAGTTTTTCAAATGCTTTTATCTTATAAAGCTTGTATTGTCTTTAATGAATAGCTCCCAGAAGCACAGGACATAAATGAGATACATTAAATAGAAATTCACTTATTTTATGGTGGTTATTTACATGTCTCTCTCTCTTGTAGATACTGTTTCTAAGAATACTTTTTGTCTTTATTCTACAGACTTAGCAGTATGTCTACTAAAATATTACTGACAATATGCTTGAATGAGTAAACATATCATTAATGTTTAATTTGTCACTTGTAATCCTTAAAACTCCTCAGCATCCTGATTACCTTCTTGTTAGAGTGATAGCAGGGATATCCCTTGCAAACCCAAGCTTTCAAGCTCATTTCTTCATAAACCTGTAGTTCAACTTCACAGTTTCCTCAAATTGAAATCTTTCCTTCTGAAGTGATATACTGGCTAGTAGCTGTCATAGTTTCCTCCTCATCATAATTCTGTATCTCTAATATCTTCATTTTTATGTTTTTATGGATACATATTAAAATGTCTTTAGAATTGCCTATATTATCTCTTCTGCCTGTAGTAACATCTCACCTATCTCTAAAAATATGGGCCAACATAATTGTTTTATTTTCTATTAAGACATCTGTAAAAGTGAAATAAAAGCCCTTTTATTATTCTAACTTTTTGGCTAAGATGAGTTCAATTCTGTTTTTTCTTTCTCTCCAACTTACAGTAGCCTTTTATGGCTTCATTGTACTTTTCTTCTCTTTCCTTCTTGCCAGCAAGAGATCTGTTTGTGATTCTTGATGGCATCCTTAATTTGCTTTATTTTTTTTTCTTATTTTTTTTCTTTTCTTTTTTTTTTTTTTCTTAATTTGCTTTAGAGAGAATTCTTTACCCATGACATAATAAGCATGAAGTTGCACTAATGGAAAAACTGTCATCTTAAGATGACCTACTTGCTAACCATCAAAATCCAAGAATGGGGAAAGTAGCAAATTCCTCAAAGAGGTCCCACTGCAAGTGTGGCTTCCATTATTTTGAGACCTTGTTACAATGTGTAATTTTATCTCTGACCCAGATCAGTGAGATAACTATATTTACACAGCAGCTACTTATGTCTGATCTGTAATTATTGTGTACCATGCTCATTGGTCTACAATTCTAACTTCTCAAATGTCTTCCTTCTGATTTCTCTGCCTGTAAAAGTTGATGTTTACCAGTCTGTTTTGGTCAATGACTCACCATTTTATTTGTTATATTTTTAATTTATAGCAGATCTGCTAAAAAATATACAATTATACAAATGTTTTAAAGAATGGTTTAACATTCATATATTCATCACCTAGGTCTTAAATTTATTAATATTACCCATATTTTTATTTATTTTTTCTAAAATATTTTACATTAACTTTTAGGATATCATGACAATCACCTGTAAACATTTCATTAGACTTTTTTTTTTTTTTAAGATTTTATTTATTCATTTGAGACAGATACAGAGAGAGAGAGAGCATGAGCAGGGGGAGAGGTAAAGGGAGAAGCAGGCTCCCCACTGAGCCAGGAGACTGATGTGGGGCTTGATCCCAGGACCCTGGGATCATGACGTGAGCTGAAGGCAGACGCTAAACCATCTGAGCCACCCAGACTTTCCTACATAAACACAATTTCATTATCACACAAATAAAATGAATAACAGTCTTATCATAATTTAATAAAAATTCCTACTCAAATTTCTCCAAGTTTTCTAAAATTATCACAGATGATTTGCCTTTGGTTGTGCTTCTTGAGTCACCTTTAATCTAAAACAGACCTATGGTTTTCATGACATTGATTTTTCAGTAGTCAGTTTTTTCCTACAGCATGTTCCAATTTCCGAATCTTGATGACTGCTTTCTTGTGGTGTCATTTCATTTGTACTTCTGTCTCTTGTATTTCTTATTAATTGGAATTAAATCTGAAGACCTGATTAGTTTCAAGTTAAACAGTTTTGTAAAGAACAGTTAACAGGTGATGCTGTATAGTTTGTTTTGTATTATAGGATGCACAGGAGGTTTGTTTATTGCTGACACTGATGAGTGGGTTCAAGTGGTAGATGTTCTATTTATTTTTATTCTATGCATTTTAATTTGTATATATTTTCAAACATCAGGTAGGTTGCAAAGAACAAAACAACACATATATAAACCTTTTACCCAGATTCATCGATTGACCATATTCTGTCCCTTTTTGTTTTGTCCTTCTCTTTCTTTACACACACACACACACACACACACACACTCACTCACTCACACAGATATGCACACATATATGTATATTTAAAACCTCTAACTGAGCAAGTTGAGAGTAAGTTGGAAGATCCCACTACTTTGCCTCTAAGCTCTGGAGTCTAACCCACCTGTATTTTTATCCTGGTTAGGATTATCGTTCTGGTAAAATGACTTATTAGTTTTCAGTGTCAAAGGTTTTTCAACTATAAAAGAAACAGCATTGCCTATCTTATAAGATTAACGTGAAGAAGAGAGATGTTTGTCATGTACCTAAACCTACAGTCACTGGGCAATTAATAACTATTATTATTACTTTTATTACATATCAGACTATACTCTAGGAGTTTTTACTTTGAATTCTATCTTAACATTTTCTACTAACTGTGACTGAGAGGTGATGTTAAGAAAACCACACCAGAAAATACATAGGAAACATGCATGCACAAATAGCTATACAAAAAATTGTTGTAGGCAATCAGAAAAGCGTAGTATGGAAAACATACCATTGACTGTCCCAAATTCTGTTATTGCCTCCACAGTCTTTCTGCTAGGCATTCACACTGTGGAGAATTCAGTGCTGCTTCTAATGCTCTCAAAACAATAGGCCTATTTCTCCTTTTCAAAATCTCACTGTCTTTTGTCCCTGCCAAACTCCTGCCACCTGCAACCTCTCAAGCACACCACTAATGTCGACTACCTAATCTTGAACTGTATGCAGAAAAAAAAAAAAAAAAAACAGCCCAACCAGTGATGAAATAGTTGCTAATATTCAGGAGTTTTAGCTTTCTATTCCCTAATGGCCATCTGCTCTGGGCCAGGATTACCAAACTCTACTGGTCCCAAGATCAATAGTGAAACTTCGTATCTTTTAAGGCTTCTATAAATCACAAAATTCTTTCAAAGATAGTGTTTTACTTGATCCTCAAAAATGGTTCTCTGAGATGCTCAAGGCAGAAACTACTGTACACATTTTAATGATAAATAATCCCAACCCAGGATATTTCAGTGGCTAACATGAAGTAACACAGCTAATAATTTGATCAGGGCATCAAACCTTTCCTCTAACTCCATACTCCTTGCTATTTCCACTGTATGAGTGTGCTTGACTGCTTTATGGCTGTTATTGAAGTCATAAACTTCCTAAAAGGAGTTTGGTATCCATGATGAAAGTGCACCTCTCAGTGAGAGCAGGTTGGAGTCAGCCACACTCTTTTGAGGACACAAAAGAGAATTGGGGTTCTTTCCTCCTAATTTTTCTATCCATAATGATATATATTTATCTACATTATTATTATTCTTAGTCATCTCTTTCCCCTGTGTCTGAATCTTTGAACCCAGTTCATTGGGCCATCTGCCCCAGCTTAAGATCATTTGGAATGTAGAAAAAAACTTATGACAGAAAAACCTACTAGGTGAGATAGAAATTGACTCTAATTTTTTTTTTAGATCAAAAAGCAAATCCCTGGGGTGCTTGGGTGGCTCAGTAATTTAAGCATCTGACTCTTGATTTTGGCTCATGTCTTGATCTCAGGGTCATGAGATTGAGCCCCGCATTGGGCTCCATGCTCAGCCTGGAGTTGGCTTGAGATTTTCTGCCTCTGCCGCTCCCCCTGCTTACATGTGTGAGTGCTCTCTCTCTCTCTCTCTCAGATAAATTTTTTAAGAAAGAAGAAAAAGAAGAAGCAAATACCTTCTCTTATCTACCTTCACTCATCATCTAGGGTACCACATCAGGTTCATAGCTTTAAATCCCATCTCTTTGGTAATGATACACCAAAGTATATCCCTAGACCCAACACCCAGCAACTCCAGACTTGTTGTCTGCTCAGCTGCCTAAGCGACATCTCCAACTGTACAGTTAAATAACATCTCAATATTAAAATGCCTCAAAACCAAACTTTTGAAGTTTATCCACCTCCAAAATTGCCCTTCTTCTTCCGTTTTTTCCCATGTCTCAATAAATGTTGATTCCATTGATATTGATTCCATGATCTACTCAGGCCAACGATGGACTCACACTACATTCTCAATTTACCCAAAAATTCTGTTGTGAAAATGTCAAAATTTCAGTTCCCAGATCTACTTCTCAGTACCACCAGTACCACCCAGGTACAAGTCAACATCATCTCACACTTTGGTGCAATGGTCTTCTAAGATGTCTCCCCACTTCAAACCTTGTCCTCACCTTTAGTTCACTTTCAATCCCAAACTAAATTGATCCTTTTGAAATAA
The DNA here is from genome assembly GCF_017311325.1 of Ursus maritimus. NCBI lineage: Eukaryota > Metazoa > Chordata > Mammalia > Carnivora > Ursidae > Ursus > Ursus maritimus. The sequence goes on from NW_024424008.1 coordinate 33,160,141, forward strand.
AAATATGATTATGTCAATTCTGAATGGAGAAACTCCCAGTGGCTTCTCATCTCACTGAGTAAAAGCCAGAATTCTTCAGATGGCCTAGAAATTCTTCATAATCTGTGCCCATGCCCAGTGTTTCTGTAACCTCATCTCCTGCAACTTTTATTCTGCTTAAATCTGTTTGTTTCATTGAACATACCAAGCACATTTCTGCCTTGGGACGCTTGCCTTGCTCTTCCTTTTGAATGGACTGCTCAAGATTTACTTCCTTACCTTCCAGAACCTACTGCTCAGCCTTTACTTCTTCACCTTCATTCAGTCTTGGTTCGGATATCACCTTATCTGTGAAGCCTTTCCTTACTGTCCTATTTAAAATGATTAACCTCAGTGCCTCAAGTCTCTCTATTCTGATTGTCTAATTCTATTCATTTCCATAGCACTTTTCGTTACTCAAAAAACTATATTTTACTGATTTGTTGACCTGTGGTCTGTTTGCATGAGCAGAATTAAAGCTCCATGTGGGAAGAATGTTTGTTTTCCAATGTATTTTCAGCTACTAAAATAGTAGCTAGCCCATAGTAGGCACTCAAGAAATTGTGTTTGAATACATTAAGACATGAATTTAATACATTAATACTTTCATTTAATATAAGTACTTTCATTATGCATTTTACCAATGAGAAAACAGATCAGAGATAGTTGGCAGCCTACTGCTCAAGGGGGGATAAGACAGTGACAGTGCCAGTGCCAGTGCTGGAGCTAATAAGAAAGAAAGGAAATCCTAGCTTGCAAGGACTGTTAGCTGAATCAGACCGAGGTGTCCCTGAGCCAAAAAAAAAAAAAAATACAAACTGCTTAGACTTGATTCACTCGGTGAAGGTCAGTGGTTAAATGTCTATTCTCATCATTTCTATTGAGTTTTTTATGAGCTGTGCTAAATTAACATTGAGTGGTACAATGGCAATAAAAAATGTTATTTGAGTTTAGTAGGCAATAGTTGCATATTAAAGCATATAATAGTTGTTAAATTCCAAATCAGACAATGCTTACTCAAAGCAGACTACCATTCAGAGAGATGATTAGTTTAACATTATTTAACCTTGTGGCCATGATGGCAAAGGAGAAGGGTATATTTGGGCTAGTAATTTAGAATTTTGTATAAGAAAATCTTAAAGCAGAAGACGAGACATGCTTTCTTTTTGAAAAATAGAAAAACTTAAATTTCCAAAACCTTGTGATTTCTGTTAGGAAAGGAGTGGTATAATGGCCTCTGTGGTGAGGTTCTCAGATGGTATAGGTATTTCAGGTAAACAATAGTGTTCTCTGAATGCCAGAACTTACTAGGCCAAGACACAGTGACCACCACAGAACTCCTGGCTAATCAGATGAAAATGCAAATTGTTTGTAGAACATGGTTATCGGTGACACTTGGTGTGAAATATTAATTTAGAAGAATAGAATAATGAAACAACTTTAGATACAAGAGAATAAAGGATAGTTCAACCAGTAAAAAGTCACTAACCCTGGGATTTAGCAGCTATAAAACAGAGAGTATTTAAGCTCATGGTTCAAGATGACTTTGTGAGCTTATGCAGTTTTCTCTTTTCCCACTTTAAATTTACATTGATGGAATTTTTTTAAAAGGACAATGAATGTACACCTGATATAAAAGAGAATAGAGTGCTGAGGAAATAAGACCACTTACTGAATGTTTTGACATTGAGATGAATGGTGAAATATTGTTAAGGTGAAATGAAAGCTACCACATCAATATGCCCAAACAGTGGTAATGGAATAAGGGGAGATCCAGTCTCTGGACTGGGAATCTTCATGTGGGGTGAAAGGCAGAAGAGAGAAAATGGTCTGAAAACAGGATAATTAAATATCAACATAGCTGAAAATCAGATGTTAACTTATGTAATGTTCATTTGTAGATTTCCATTAGGCAAGTTTCTAAAGAAATATAATCTTTCCCACTCTAATTTAAATAGAAAAGGAATTTGTAGGATGGAATTTCTGGGAAGGCTGGAAAACAAAAAAATGGGGAACAATAATAGCACAATGAAATCCCAAGCAGCCAGAACCACAGAACTACATCTGGAATGTTCTCTCAGAATAAGTACAATCTTGTCGTACCACCACTGAACATCAAATGCCAGGGCTGCACTGATACTAGATAAGATTAGATACTGGCTAAGATTGATGAAGACTCCAAGAATGAATTCTCCACTTTCTGATTCCTTAAATTATCAACCTCAGAATCAAAACTCTAGGATGGAGCAGCTGATCAGCTGAGCCAAGTTTACATGCTCATCCCCTTGCTGCTAGGGTTACAGAGAAAGTCAGATCTGTTTTTTATAGAAACAAGCAGCTTCTGCCACCAATATTTCTTTATTGAATATAGATATCGGGCAAGCAAAGGAACACAAAATTTAAACATTACAAAACAGCCAGTAATTGTTAGAAGTGGGAAGAAGTAAATGGGAGTGTATAGATAGTATCTGTGTGTGTATTAACTCTGTATATACAATGAGATAATTTTATGTAATATATAGTTTAAATTTTTTAATAATTTTTTATTTAAATTCAAGTAGCCAAGGTATAGTACACCATTAGTTTTTGATAAAACCTTCAATGATTCATTAGTTGAGTATATCACGAAGTGCTCATCATATCACACGCCCTCTTTAATGCCCATGACCCAGTTACTGCATCCCCCCACCCATCTTCCTTTCCGCAACCCTGTTTGTTCCCCAGAGTCAAGAGTCTCATATGGTTTCTATCCCTCTCTGATTTCTTCCCATTCAGTTCCTCCCAACCTCTATTGTCCCTTGCGCTATTCCTTTTGTTCCACGTATGAGTGAAACCATATGATAATTGTCTTTCTCTGACTGACTTATTTCACTTAGCATAATACCCTGCAGTTCCACCCATGTTAATGTAAATGGTAGCTATTCATCCTTTCTGATGACTGAGTAATATTCCATTGTACATATGAACCACATCTTCTTTATCCATTCGTCTGTTGAAGGACATCTTAGGTCCTTCCCCTATGGCTATTGTGGGCATTGCTACTATGAACATTGGGGTGCAGGTGTCCCTTGGGATCACTATATTTGTATCTTTGGGATAAATACCCGGTAGTGCAATTGCTGGGTACTAGGGTAGTTCTATTTTTAACTTCTTGAGGAACCTCCATACTGTTTTCTAGAGTGGCTGCACCACCTTGCATTCCCACCAGCAGTGTAAGAGGGTTCCCCTTCCTCCACATCCTCGTCAACACTTGTCGCTCCCTATCTTGTTAATTTTAGCCATTCTGACTGGTGTAAGGTGGCATCTCATTGTGGTTTTGATTTGTATTTCCCTGATGGCAAGTGATGTGGAATATTATTTCATGTGTCTGTTGGCCATTTCAATATCTTCTTTGGAGAAATGTCTGTTCTTGTCTTCTGCCCATTTCTTGACTAGATCATTTGTTTTTTGGGTGTTGAGTTTGAGAAGTTTTTTATAGATCTTGGATACCAGCCCTTTATCTGATATGTCATTTGTAAATATCTTCTCCCATTCCATAGGTTGCCTTTTAGTTTTGTTGACTATTTCCTTTGTCGTGCAGAAGGTTTTTTTCTTGATAAAGTCCCAATAGTTCATTTTTGCTTTTGTTTCCCTTGCCTTTAGAGGCATATCTTACAAGAAATTGCTTTGTCCAAGGTCGAAGAGGTTGCTACTTGTGTTCTTCTCTAGGATTTTAATGTATTCGTTCTCACATTGAGATCTTCCATGCATTTTGAGTTTACCTTTGTCTGTGGTGTAAGAGAATGGTCCAGTTTCACTCTTCTGCATGTGGCTATCCAATTTTCCCAGCACCATTTATTGAAGAGACTGTCTTTTTTCCACTGGATATTCTTTCCTGCTTTGTCGAGGATTAGTTGACCATACAGTTGAGATTCCATTTCTGGATTCTCTATTCTGTTCCATTGATCTGTGTCTGTTTTTGTGCCAGTACCATGCTGTCTTGATGATCACAGCTTTGTAACATAGCTTGAAGTCAGGCAATGTGATGCCCTCAGCTTTGTTTTTCTTTTTCAACATTCCCCTGGCAATTTAGGGTCTTTTCTGGTTCCGTACAAATTTTAGGATTATTTTTTTCAGCCCTGTGAAAATTGTCGATGGTATTTAGATAAGGATTGCGTTGAATGTGAAGATTGCTCTGTGCAGCATAGACTTTTTAAAAATGTTTATTCTTCCAATCCATGAGCATGGAATGTTTTTCCATCTCTTTGTGTCTTCCTCAATTTCTTTCTTAAGTGTTCTGTACTTTCTAAAGTATAGATCATTTACTATTTGGTTAGGTTTATTCCTGGGCATCTTATGGGTTTTGGTGCAATTGTAAATGGAATTGATTCCTTAATTTCTCTTTCTTCAGTCTCATTGTTAGTGTATAGAAATGCAACTGATTTCTGTGCATTGATTTTGTATCCTGCCACATTACTGAATTTCTGTATGAGTTCTAACAATTTTGGGGTGGAGTATTTTGGGTTTTCCACATAAAGTATCATGTCATCTGTGAAGAGAGAGTTTGACTTCTTCTTTACCAATTTGAATGCCTTTTATTTCTTTTTGTTATCTGATTTGTTATATTCTTTAAGGACTTTTAATACTATGTTGAACAATAGTGGTGAGAATGGGCATCCCTGTCATGTTCCTGACTTTAAGGGAAAAGCTCAGAGTTTTTCCACATTGAGAATAAATATTCATTGTAGGCTTTTCATAGACGGCTTTTATGATGTTGAGGTATATTGCCTGTATCCCTACACTTTGAAGAGTTTTAATCAAGAAAGGATGCTGTATTTTGCCAAATGCTTTCTGTGCATTAATTCAAAGGACCATATGGTTCTTGTCTTGTCTTTTATTAACGTGATCTATCACATTGATTTATTTGTCAATGTTGAACCACCCTTATATCCCAGGAATAAATTCCACTTGGTGGTGGTGAATAATCCTTTTAATGTACTGTTTGATCCTATTGGCTAGGATCTTGGCGAGTATTTTGGCATCCGTGTTCATTAGGGATATTGGTCTGTGATTCTCCTTTTTAATGGGTCTTTGGTTTTGAGAGCAAGATAATGCTGGCCTCATAGAACAAGTTTGGAATTTTTCCTTAAATTTCTGTTTTTTGAAAAAGTTTCAGTGGAATAGATATTATTTCTTCTTTAAATATTTGGTAGAATTCCCCTGGGAAGGCATCTGGCCCTGGACTTTTGTTTTTTGGGAGGTTTTTGATTACTGTTTCAATTTCCTTGCTGGTTATTGGTCTGTTCCAATTGTCTCTTTCTTCCTGTTTCAGTCTTGGTAGTTCATAAGTCTTAGGAATGTGTCCATTTCTTCCAGATTGCTTAATTTGTTGGTGTATAGTTGCTGATAAAAATTTCTAACAGTTGTTTCTATTTCCTTGGTGTTCATAGTGATCTCTCCCCTTTCATTCATGATTTTATTAATTTTGGTCCTTTCTCTTTTCTTTTGGATAAGTCTGGCCAGAGGTTTATCAATCTTATTAATTCTTTCAAAGAACTGCCTTTTAGTTTTGTTGATCTATTCTACTGTTTTTCTGGTTTCTATTCCATTGATTTCTGCTCTAATCTTTATTATTTCTCTTCTCCTACTTGGTTTAGATTTTATTTGCTGTTCTTTCTCCGGCTTCTTTAGGTGAAAGGTGAGCTTGTGCATTTGGGGTTTTTCTAATATTTTGAGAGAGCCTTGGATGGCTATGTACTTCCTCTTAGGGCTGCCTTTGCAGTATCCCGTAGGTTTTGAACTGATGTGTTTTCATTCTAATTAGTTTTAATGAACTGTTTAAGTTCTTCTTTAATTTCTTGGTTTACCCATTTATTCTTTAGCAGGATGCTCTTTAACCTCCAGGTTTTGTGTTCCTACTAAATTTCTTCTTGTGATTGAGTTCCAGTTTCAAAGCATTGTTCTCTGAAAACATGCAGGGAATAATCTCAGTCTTTTGGTATTGGTTGAGACCTGATTTGTGACCCAGTATGTGATCTTCTGGAGCAAGTTCCACGTGCACTCGAGAAGAATGTGTATTCTGTTGTTTTAGGATGGAATTTTCTGTATATGTCTGTAAAGTCCTTCTGGTCCAATGTGTCATTTCAAGCTCTTATTTCTTGTTGATCTTCTGTTTAGATGATTTGTCCATTGCTGTGGTGGAGTGTTGAAGTCTCCTACTATTAATGTATTATTATCTTTCTGTTTCTGTACTTTCGGTATTAATTGGTTTATATAATTGGCTGCTCATACTTTGGGGGCATAGATATTTACAATTGTTAGATCTTCTTGTTGGATAGACCCTTTAAGTATGGTATAGTGTCCCTCCAAATTTCTTACTACAGTCTTTGGTTTAAAATCTAATTTGTTTGATATGAAGATTGTTACCCCAGCTTTCTTTTGAGGTCCATTATTGTGGCAAATGGTTCTCCATCCCTTCACTTTCAATCTGTAGGTGTCTTTAGGTTTAAAATGTATCTCTTGTAGAGAGCATGTGGATGGGTTCTGCTCTTTCATCCAATCTGATATTCTGTGTCTTTTTATTGGAGCATACAGTCCATTTACATTTAGAGTAACTATTGAAAGATATGAATTTAGTACTATTTTATTGCCTTTAAAGTCCCTGTTTCTGTAGATTGTCTCTGTTACTTTCTGATCTATGTTACACTTGGGGTCTCTCTTCACATACAGTATCCCCCTTAATATTTTTTCAGGGCTGGCTTGGTGGTCACATATTTTTTTCCAGTTTCTGTCTGTCCTGGAATCTCTTTATCTCTCCTCTGTTCTGAATGATAGCCTTGCCAGATAAAGTATTCTTGACTGCATTTTCTTCTCATTTAGTACCTGAATATATTTTGCCAGCCCTTTCTGGCCTGCCAGGTTTCAGTGGATAGATCTGATGTTATTCTGATGTTCTTCCCCTTTCAGAAAAGAAATCTCTTCCCCCCAGCTGCTCTCAGGATAGCTTTCTCGGCTCTAGGATTTGCAAGCAACACTCTTGGGGTGTTGATCTGTTTTTCTTGATTTTGGAAGGAGTCCTCTCTGCCTCTTAGATGTGAAGGCTTGTTTCCTTCCCCAGATTAGGAAAGGTCTCAGGCATGATTTGCTCAAATATACCTCCTAGCTCTCTCTCTCTCTCCACCCCCTCTTGGATCCTGATGATCCTGATATTGGTTCTTTTCAATGTATCATTAAATTTTCTAAGTCTCTCTTCGTGTACAATGAGTTGTTTTTCCTCTCTTTTCTCTAGTTTCCTTCCTTTCCATCAGCCTGTCTTCTAGATCAATTATTCTTTTTTCTGCCTCCTTTACTCTAGCTTTAGAGCATCCAATTTAGACTGCATCTCATTCACAGCATTTTTAAGTTCAGCCTGATGAGATCTCATTCCTTAGAGATTCTGTATTGTCATGTATGCTTTTTTCAAGCCTAGCTGTTAGCTTTATAATTGCTATCCTGAATTCTGTCTCTGACATCTTGCTTCTATCTGATTCTTTTCTTTGTTGAGAGTTCCTCCTCATAGTCATTCTGCCCAGCAAAGAATGGTTGAGCGAATGAACAGAGTCCAAAATATCAACCACAACCCAAGCAAAATGCACCCTAGAGAAAATCTGAAGTGGTCGGAAGCTACCACAGACATGCAAATAAAGCCAAGATGGTCCAAAACAATAAATAAAGGGGGGGGGAGACTATAATCTCTCAGGTTGGACAAAGCAGGGTGATCTTCCTGATTGATTTTTGGTCTATATGTTAAAAGACAGTATATCTCAAAATTGCAGAGAAATCAGAATTTATATATATATATATCAAGATAAAATTGAAGAGTGAAAAATGGACCAGTATGGGGCATAAATCTATAAAATGTAGATTTGAAAACAAAAAAAGTTAAAAAAAACAACTCAAAAACCTAAGTTGGGAAATAAGAATCTATTTGAAATGGGAACAGGGTAAAATAAACAAAGAGACAAAAAAGAAATGTAAAATTTTAGCCTGAAGTATAAGTGGGTTGTGAGGGAACACCTGGGGCTCAATATATTATTTTCCCCAGGCGCTGGAGTTTTACAGTCCTGTGAGAATTAAGCTTGTCGTTCACCAGTCCTTCTAGTCTGTCTTCTGGGGGAGGGGCCTGCTTCTCAGCTTCTCTAGCCTCTGCTTGGGTAGAGTTGCCCCACCCATTGTTAGGGGGATGGGCTTAATGTGAGCTGGTCGTCTGTGTGGTTTTGAATCCTGGTGGTTTTTCAGAGCGTCTTTAGAGGGTCAGAGCAAATACAGCTGTGGGGGAATCTCTGCCCCAGAGCCCTAAGGTTGTGGTCCCCTTTCTTCAATAAACCCTCCAGGTCAAACCTTCTCCCCTTCTGTGAATACCAAACTCCACAGACTCATGCTATTTGCAACTCTCCTAGTGAAGTTCTGGGGACCCATGAGCATTTCTGTGCTTTGTGCCTTTGCAATTGTGAGCGGCCATGGGATCCCGCATGCACTCTCTTCCACCAATCCCAGTCATGGCTGGGTGCTGCCCCAGTGTCCTTTTAGGGGCCACACTGCCCTGAGAGTTGTTGCTCAGTCATGGGCTCAGCCTGTGCATGAGCCAAACTGCCGAATCCCATCGTTCGCGCCTGCTGCCACTCTCCCAGGAGGAGTTCCAGTGACCTGGGAATGTCTCTGCCTTTGTGTCTTTGCGACCACCAGTGGTTGTGGTCTCCCAGGCACCCCTGATTCTGCTGTTCCCAGGTCATGGCTGGGTGCTGCCCTAGTGTCCTTCTCAGCGTCATTGCCATCCTGAGACATGTTGCCCAGTCATGGGTACAGCCATTTCATATCTCCCCTGAGTTGTTAAACAGCCCACACCTTTTAGCCTTTTTCAGGGTGCCCAGGCTAAGAGCAGTCTCCCTACCAGTTTGACTGTGGTTTACGGTGACCAGAGCTGGGAGTCCCTTCTGGGCTTGCTGAGCATAACCAGTGTTGCCACTCCACTGCTTACGCACTCTATCGGTTCAGGCTCCCTCTTCTTTCTGAGTCCCCTGGGATCCTGAGACCACAATGATCCACCTAGAATTCTGCCCAATTCATCCCCTGTGCCCTTTTCAGAAAGGGCTCTCACTGGAGCAGATTTCTAAGGGTCCTGATTTTGCACTGCGGTATTATATCACTTTCCAGTGACTGGATTATGGAGGCTCCCTCCCTCCCTCCTCCATTTATCTTCTGATATTTCCCCCAAAGATTCAAGATTCTGCACCTCCTACCTTGCAAAAAGTAGTCATTTTTCTGCTTTTAGAGATCAAGATATATTTTCTTATATCTCAGGTTGAATTTGTGTGTGTTCAGAATGGTTTGATTGACATCCAGCTAAATTTGAAGGACCAGATGAAACGAGGTCCCCTACTCTGCTGCCACCTTACCCCTCTGTCCTAGTTTATATAATTTATATATATGTGTGTGTGTGTGTATACATATATATGTATATATTGTGTATATATATAGTGTATATATATTGTATATATATATAGTATATATATACATATTGTGTGTGTGTGTGTGTGTATATATATATATATATATATAATCAGAAGAAGTAAAACTAGAAAAAGTTAAAGATGAATTTGGTTTGGTGTTTGGGATGGAGTGTAGAGGAAGTGGATGGCTTTTCAGTATACGTTCTTTCCTACTTTGTCACATCCATGTATTTGATAAACTTAATTAAAAAGTAATGCATTTAGGGGCGCCTGGGTAGTGCAGCGGTTAAGCGTCTGCCTTCGGCTCAGGGCGTGATCCGGGCGTTCCGGGATCGAGTCCCACATCGGGCTCCTCCGCTGGGAGCCTGCTTCTTCCTCTTCCACTCCCCTGCTGTGTTGCCTCTCTCACTTTCTGTCTCTATCCTGTCGAATAAATAAATAAAATCTTAAAAAAAAAAAAAGTAATGCATTTAGATCAGAGAATCATGAATCTACACAAAATTAAGGGAGATTGAGCTAAACACTTCCAAGACTCTGATTGTAGATTTCATGATTCTGTGGTATTAGGGTTCCCAGTCACACAGTACAGAATCCCAAGTTAACACACAAACCTAAGTGCAGAATCTGTGGCAGTTTCTAGAAGTCCCATCTTATCTGACATCATTAGTTGGCAAGGAAATGTGAATCAAAACTGCAGTGAGATCCACTTAATACCACTAGTACGATTATAATCAAATTGTCATAGAGTAATAACTTGAGGATGTGGAGAAATGTAACCCTCTCAAAATGCTGTTGAGAATGTAAAGTAGTTCAGTCGCTTTGGATAACAGTCTGGCAATTCCTCAGATTGCTAAGCAGAGCTACTGTATGACTGAGGAATGGTACCCCCAAATATATACTCAAGAGAAATGAAAATGTATGTCCATGTGAAAATGTGTACAGGAAGGTTCATAGCAGCATAAGAACCAAACAGTGGAAAACCCCAAAACACATCAACCGAAGAACAGACAAATAATTCATGGTATTTCCATGCAGTTAAATATATTTTGGCCCCGTAAAGAAATGAAATATTGACATGAGCTACTACATGGATGAAAACATTGCATAAAGTGAAAAAAGCTGGTTATAAAAAAACCTACATATTGCATAATTCCTCTTATATGAAATAGCTGGAAAAGTCAAATCTTTAAACCAGAAAATAGATTAGTGACTCTCTTTAGGGCTTGGAGTTATGGGGGTGGGAGGTGATATGATATCTAAAGAGTATGGGGCTTCTTTTTGTAGTAATAGAAATATTCTTAAATTGACAGTAGTCATAGTTGCACAAATCTGTGAATACACTAAAAACTGTTGAAATATACACTTCTAAATGGGTGAATTGTGTGATATGTGAATTTTATCTTGACAACATTGTTTATTAATAATAAAATAAATTTTTAAAAAATTGTTCCTGTGGTGGGTCATATGGCATACTTCATGGAGAAGATCAACCAGCAGTGTTGGCTCTTGAAAAGAAATTTAAATATTTATCAGAGTATAGATAAGAAAAAGCAATCTGGAGAAGTAATTAGGCAGTTTATTAATGATTTGACTCTGACGTACTTGTGAAAGTTGTAGATGGAGTAGTATGGAGTCTTAATTGAAGTCTTAGACTAAGCCAATTTCAAGGTGGTGCATATCATTTCCCGGGGTCCTGGTTAAAAGACGAGGCTCCCTGGAAGAGAGAAGAGTAGAGGAACCTGCAGAGTTTTGTGCTCTGGAAGGGAGTCGAACTCTGAGAACAGTAAAAATATAGACAGATTTTTTTTTATTAATTAAATGAACTCTCGAGTACATAAAAAAACCAAGAATAGCAAGGGGGAAAATAATGGAGAGTTATTCTTGTAAAATATTGAAATGTTTTACAAAGTCATAACTTTTTTTATGAAAATATAACTTTTTGTGCTTCAGTGTTCTTGTATTACAGATACCTGACTCAGTCTTCATTTAGATATAAACTGAACAAACACAAAAAAACTATAAACAAACCAGAAAAACTGCTGGAAAATTCCCCCAAGCCATGAATCCGTATTAAAAATGTATGTTGGGATGACGAAAGTCTTAAATCACCATACTCTGAAAATTGTTAACTGCAGCCAAGTGTAAATGTTTAAAGAATAAAGAGCAAAGTGATATGAAATAAAACTCATGAATTGATAGGTCAGTGGAACTGAAGAGAAAATGTAGGGAAAACCCAAGTATACAGGGTTATTTAGTTTTTTTAGAAGACATTTTAAATCAGTGGGAAAAATATGAATTAATCAACATATGGCATTTCAAACAATTAGATAGTCATTTAGAAAAAAAATAAGTTTGGATCTGTTTCTCATAATTTCAACAATATAAATTCTAGTTTGAGTCAAAAAATTTAAATTCATATATATAAATACATAAATATTTTACATAATACACATGATTCATATATGGAGATAAATTTGAAAGGTTGGTTAGTGCATAAGAGGACAAAAAATAAATATGAAAAATATCAACAAAAAAAGGAATAAACACCAATACAGACAGCTCATTATGGAAGGAGAATATGTTGAAGATATCTGATGGATTGAAAGGAAGAGAATGGTTGGTTGAGAACTGAAACACAGAATAAGGGAGGAAAAGAGGAACCATTTCAAGCTAAGTAAATGGCTCCTTCTTTCTGAGGTAATGACTCTGACCTTATTTCATCCACAAAGATAGGTAGGTAATCAGCCTCAACCTACCCAACCATTCTTAAGCAAAATGGAGAATTTGGGAAATATGAATTGGCTCAGGAATACTATAAATTGAAAAGTATCCTATTTGTATGTTTTCATTACTTATAAATGCAAAAAGTTATACATACATCCTTTTCTTGTACCTGTGATAGTTTATGTTTGTATGTCTCAGTGTATTTAATATTATATGTAAGTTTCATTTTCTTCAATAACATAGCATAAAAATCTGCCAAGTAAATTATCCTAATTTAGAGTTTTTGGTTTTTCATTCTTTTTTCCCCCATAACAGTTGTGCTTCCATATCTGTCTCTGGAACAACTAAGTGGTAAACGATGCCACATAGATTTAATTAAAAATAAAATGTTGCTTATTTAAAAAGCAGTGAATGTTTTTTGGAAGTCACATGTTTTCAGGATGTTAGCCATTCTACCTCAATGTACATTTTTATATTTCTAATACTGGGGCTCATGTCTGGTGGTATGTTAAATGCTTTCATGTCTTGTGTTAATGCTACTTTCCAGCCTGCTTTCACAGATTCAACACCTAAATTTATGGTCAAGTAGAGAGGTCTGTAAAATGTTTGTCATTGCTGACGAAAGGAAGCTGTGAGAGATGCCATCTCACATCATTAGTGACAGTCACATAGCAGGGGTCAGTTCACATGTTACTCTGAAGACACTGGTAAACCCTCAGAAGCCAGTGTGCTGGACTCAAGCTAATAGCTCTTCCTTGATGATACCCAGTTTTAGAGATGCTGATTACTCTGACTTTTCTCTAGTGTAGAGGTTAAGTATCTAATACATGAAGCTAGATTGACCAGCTCTGAAACTACTAGTATTTGATCTTGAGCCTATTAGTTAACCTCAGTGTAACCCAGTTTCATCATTTGCAAAATGTTACTGATGAGTTTTTTGCATTATGTTTATGATTAATATTAGTTAACATCATTAATAATATATTCATGTGTTTAAGAGGCCCACAGTGGTACCTACTAATATTGTAAGATTGATAAATACTATCTACATAAGAAAGAATGACAAGGCACTTAGCACCAGATGATCAAATCTGAATATACAGATTAGATGTATAGATGTGAAAGTCACCACTAGATATTTTGCAACTTGAGTTTAGATTGCCATCTAAGAGGTAGCAGGCAAGTAAGAGAATGATCTTCAGAATTTTCAGTTATAATTCTGACGTTTACCAGGTATGTGGCTTTAGACAAGTGGTTTTTTAACTAATTTAACTATTAACTTGGTGGTTATTATATTCCTACAATGGTAACAGGTGCTGGGAATAGAGAGGTGAATGAAAGAGAGAAAAGCTCCCTCTTGCCTGAAGCTTACATTCTAGATGAAGCTTCTGTGAGATACCTAAGATTCCAGTGAGTTTTTGGCTTGACATTTCTAATCCTAAAGTTGCAACCCTGGCAGATCCATACATACTGAAATGCTGCCTTAGCTCTGTGAATCTGCGTGAGGGTGCTGGCTATCTCTCTTTGCTCTTGCACAGTTATGGAAAGGATTACTTGCCTATCACTCTGATGTTGAGCAAAATGTAAAGGAAGCAGGGGGGAATGTATTCGTATGATAGACATTAAGAAAAGAGAAAGACTCTACATAAATGGAATTCCCTTATCAAAATAGTTCATATTCTATTTAACACATATTAGGGGAACTAATATACAGAGATGGACAAGACAGGATCTCTGCCTACAAGGAACTCAGAGACTAGTCAAGTTTAACTTAGCATGCTCACCCTGGCAGACATATGGACAAAGGAAAGTATAGGAACACACAGAGTAGAACTTCTCTTTTTAAATCAGGAAGACAGATGGGAGTAACATAGAAAGTTATATGTGAAGATAAAGAACAGAAGTACAGGGATTTTCAGGCAAAGACGAGCAAGGAACCTTTTAGTCAGTAACAACATGTGCAAAGCATCATACACAAAATGCCAGGTGAATTTAAAAATGATGTGAACGTTCAGTGACCTCTTCTTTTACCAAACACCTGACCCCACATAACTCTAGCTGTTTACAACCTCATCAAAAGGAAATAGCTGAATTTGGTTAAAGCACGACAGTGAGTTAGAGAATAAATAGCTAAATCTGGAAACTTCAGTTAGTCCCAAATTGTGAAGTTGGACCATGCTCTTCTTCAGAGTGTGGACCTTGTCTTTCATGGAACAGGGTATCATAGAAGGAAGGTACATACACTGAGAAGTAAAGACATTAGAACTGATTTGGGAGCTATAATCCTGATAGCAGCCTGTTAATAGTGAACTAAAAAGATTGAAGTCAGTGTAACCATTGCAGATGCTGATGCAAATGTTTAAAAGAGATGAAGTCTTGAGGAGAAAGGCTGGATTTAAAGTAAAAAATAAATGGTAGGTCCTGTTTTATTTATTCAACCCATATTCATTGAGCACCTATGTTCTGCCAGGCATTTTCTGGTTTTTGGAGATTTAGCTAAAAATACCAGAATCTCTACCCTCATGGCAACTTCTATTTTAATGATCTGAAAACTAAGGAAACATCTAGCATCTGATAGGTGCTCAGTAAATATTATTAAATGAATGAATAGATGGTTTGGATTAATTCAAGGAGATAGAGAACGACTTCAAGTTAGGAGGTTGACTAAATATTAAAACCATTAACCCAGATGTGGTATATACTAGGCACAGTTATCATCACTGGAAAAGAAATAAAAGTAAGTGCATCTCCATGCCTCTCTTCAGGACATTACTCTTTACTCTTTAACTAAAAACCAAGAGGTAGGCTGTGTGTGTGAGAGAGAGAGACAAAGAGGCAGAGAGAGACAGAAGAGAGGAGAGAGAGAGAGACAATGAATTAGTAACTTAAAGAATCACGTTGAAATGTTAGTGCCAAATAAAGGGCCTAGAATGTTTTCTAGTGCTTCAAACTGGGGAGGAGAGCCATATGCTAACAAGGGAAGTTTTGCAGATGAAATAAGATTTAAATGGTGATTGGGATTAAATGATTAGGGAAGCTACAGATGGGAAAAGTGCGTACCAGATGGGAGAACAATGTGATCAAAATACATGTAGAGCATGTGGGGAATAACCAAGTCCATTCTTGGGGCAGCAGAAGGAAACTAGTCAGGGTGGGGGGGCGGAGAGGATTCCGGAGAGAACTGAGAGATGCAGCTGAAAATGAAATAGGCAAATTGTAAAGGTGGTGTTGATGAAGAAAGACTTTCTTCCTCACAAACGTTGCTGAAATCCTTTGCTTCCTTAATTCGTAGACTATATAAGGCAGACTGTAACCTGTAAGGAGAAAAAAGTTTTCTCAGCTCTCCTAAGGTCCCTGGCTGGGTCTGAAAATCAAACTGTTAAGGAGGAATTAGTAAGAAAAGAAGCATATAAATTTATTTAATATAAATTTTATATGACATGGAGGCCTTTGTAAGGAAATAAAGACTTGAAGAAACAATGAGACCTGAGTGCTTTTATGCCAGGTGGGATGCAGAGTGGGCAGTTGGGAAAGAAGATAAGCTAAACATAGTAAATTGAGGAAACCATGAGACCTGTTAGTTCAGGTTTTTCTCCTTCTCACAGATAAGGATGTTCCTTTCCTCCCAGGAAAGATATGAGAGGGCACCTCTTACTGAGGTTCTTAGGACCTGCTTCAGAGAAGGACAGGGGGAGGTCAGAGAGAGATCTTCCTGCTTCTGCCATTTTCTCCAACTCCTTCCGCTGAAAATATTGAATATGCCCAAGTACCACATTTGAGGTGGCATGTTCTGAACCCACCCAGCCCTAAATGACATATACATCAGCCTCTGCCATCCTTTGCTCTTTGACAACCACTACATCATTAGTAGCCAAAATGTAGGGTCTCTCATTATGATATTGCCAAACAAAATGTGGGACATTCAGTTACACTTGGATTTATAAACAACGGATACATTTTTTAAGATTTATTTATTTGAGAGAAGAGCGAGAGAAAGAGACAGCAAGCAGGGAGAGGGGCAGAGGGAGAGAGAGAATCCCAAGCAGACTCCGCACTGAGCGCATAGCCCAACATGACCCTGAGATCATAACCTGAGCTGAAACCAAGAGTCAGACACTTAACCAGCTGAGCCACCCAGGCGCCCCAACAGATGCACTCTTCATTTTAAGTATGTCTCATGAAATATTTAGGACATTCTTACACTGAAAAATATCCGTTGATATTGAATTTCAAATTTAAATTCAAATTTAACTGGATATCCTGTATGTTCATTTCCAAAATCTGTGAACTCCTCTTAGAGCTATGAAAGAAATTGGACTCTGAACAGTTCTTACCCTGTTAGTTCTAAGGATTTCAAACGGAAGTTGAGGATCTGTGATATCCCTGTTTAAATTAAACCCATCTAATTGTGATTTGTGTGAAGGGAAAATGATTTCTCCATAGGAGTTATCTCTGTAAAACTTTGCACAGTATTGTTTGTTGCAAAGGCAAGGGGAAAAAATCAGAGAAAGAAAACAAGTCCCCCGTTTCAGAGTGAAGCCATGTAGAAATGTCAAGTGCCCTCTGTGACTACCAATGCCTCTTCTCAGTGTGGACTAAGCACATGAAGGGGTTAAGTCTCAAAGCTGCTTTTAGCCCTAAGACTCCTGTTTACTTTAATGGAAATCACTTTTCCAAGGCACCATACTGGTTCTGAAAAATCAGGTTAAAGGTCATCCTGCAACTCCAAGAATAATAATTTTGCAATTTGTACTTTTCTGACCTCTAGAAATATTTTTAGGTGTTTGAGGCCAAAGAAAACAAAGCAGTGCTTTGAAAGGACTGGGGAGCTATCAATTGATCAATTTAACTGGGATTATCTGATAATTGGGTAAATACATTGTTATTGATGTCCAGAAGGAGGAAGATGTGCCAAGAAAACACTAATGCTTAGACCTAGATTTATCTGCTAATCCTTGAAGGAGGCAGTTTACTGAGGACATGAGTAATTGCTCTGCTAACAGATTTATTCTTCCTTTAAGCCCCATTTGGGGCTTAAATCCTCCCCTCTTTCCAGCAGTTCAAAATGTGGCCTGAGTCCCACTGCCCGCAGTGTTACACTTTGCAACCCTTCCTAGGCATGTTCAGACTCCAGTTTCTTTGATTTGACATACACTGCTCTAGCAAAAGACGAGCTCCAGCCAGATGTGCTTTATGCAAGTGAACTTTGAGGAATTTTGCATTTGATTGAACAACGTGGAAAGACTTGCTTCTTCTCTTTAGCTGTATTTTTAACCAGATTACTTTTAAATAGAGCCGTAATGACAATATGGCTCAGTGGGAAAAGGCCAGGACTGGAAACCAGGAAACCAATGTTTTAATCTTGACTCTGTCTGTAATTAGCTTTGTGACCTTGATTAATCTTATTACATTGTCTAACTTTTTTGGCCTCTAATTTCTCATTTGTGAGTCAAGGGAATAGAGCTGAGATTGCTTCCAGCTCAAACTACCAATGAAGGGATAAAAGTAGTTGATCTGTATTTTGTGTTGAGCATGTAGTCCTAACTACCAGGATTTTTCTATGATTTTCATTTCTATCGTCTCTTATATAGATACATGTTGTCTCTACTACATGAATGTTACTTGGGCTTTCTTGAAATTTCTGCCGAGAGTAGTAAGACAGTTGCAGAGAGCAGGACAATTATTTATCCAAAAAAAAACAATCTATGTAGAATTTTCCTGTGAATATTCTGAAACCCCACTATATACTATCAACTCATTTTAAAAACAGGGTCATTTTACTGAAATGAGTTCCAAATCCAAATATCTAAATGTATGTGTATATATAGTCAAAAGAACGTATATTTAAATCTTTCCCTATATTCTCTTATGTAAATAGTTCCGTCTTTAAGATTAGAAAATAAATATTCTCTAGTGATTATCCTTTCCTTTCATGGATTTCTCGATCTCTTTGGGCAGATTTCATACCTTAACTCCATAGCTGACTTTTCTAGAGACTTCTATGGATAAAGTAGGCAGTACTCAATTTAAAATCTCTTCATTTTTGTTTATATGTTTATTTATTTAACTATAAGTTGGGTTTATTGTATTTGGAATCTTTAAAGCCATCTTGATCTTCAAGGACAGAGTTAGTACCATGATGTTGAGAGTTCTTTTTTAGCATATATCTTATTTGTGAGCGAAGGGCCTTAGCAAGATTCACATTTATTTTGAGAAAAATCAACAACAACCAGTCAGACACTCTATAAAAGGAAGAAAGAATAATCATCCCAGCTTCATTTAAAATATCTTAGAGAATATATTAGTTATAGAGAATGTATTAGTTATGGTATATGCTAAGCTTCTTAAGAAATATGAGATAAAGAATACTGTGGGTCAAACAAGATAGAAATTTCTGTCGCAAACAACTAGGTTAGCAGGAAGCATGAGCAAAAGTCATGCATGCGGTGAAGCAGCTAGGCATATGCAGAGAGCAGGTAAAAGGAAACTTGTCAGAAGCCAAGGCTGAGGCCACCATTAAAAGGGAATGTGTATTTCATGAGGTCATCTAAGGGCCTATGTTCCTTTGTCTTGTTGCTCTGCATTCATTAGAATGTTCCTTTTACCTGGGTCTTCAGTGGGTGGGTTTCATTCCAGCCACGCATTTCTCCAGATGAAAAATGTAGATTCAGCAGCTTCCTGATACAGAAGTGATTCAGAAGTTTCATACATCACTCTGCTCGTGTGTCATTGCAAAAGCTGGCTCACATGGTCACTCCTAACTACAAGGGAGGCTAGGAAATGTAATCTGACTGGGTGGCCATGTCATATGCTTTTATCAACTATTACTACAAAAGGAAGTGGAGAATGAAGATGGGGGGGGCTTTTATAGCAGTCTCAACTACAGAGATATCATAGTCTAATATTTCTTTTTTTTTTTGAGACTTATTTATTTTAGAAAGGGGGGGAGAGTGAGTGGGGGGAGGGGCAGAGGGAGAGAATCTTCAAGCAGACTTCCCCACTGAGAGCAGAGCAGGATGTGGGGCTCAATCCCACCATCTATGAGATCACGACTTGACCTGAAACCAAGAGTTGGACACTTAAACAACTGAGCCACCTGGGTGCCCCTCATGCCCTAAAATTTCTAAAGATCCCTCCACCAGTAAAACATTTTATAGTAATTCCATATGAGCAATTCAGTCATCACAAAATTTTGGTGATAATGATAATGTTTCAAACACTAGTTTTAAACCTTCAGTTAATGAAAAAAGGTAAGGACAAATATTTGAGAACTTTCTTGCCAACATGAAACATTCCAGACTAAAAAGAGGTTTACTTTTAAGATAGTGTCTTCTCAGTGTTGCCAAATCTTGAATTCTTCTCGAAGGTCTTTTCAAGGTCAGACATATGTACTATTATGTTTGTGAATTGGGATTGATACAGTCTACCCTAACTGAGCAGATGTTAGAATTATCTTGAAGACTAGAGACTTATTGGTCCTTAGAACAGGAAAGAACCCAGCTCTAGAAAAAATAAATTATTATTCTGGTCTTTCTCATAGCATCCATGTTTATCTCTGTGCATATGCCCCTTTCCCTTTCTGTTCCCTCTGAGCAATCTTTACTTAGATTCTATAATGCAAATTGTAGAGAGAGCTAGTCAAATTTATGGAAACAGTTAACATTGAACAGAGCTCTTTCCTGCTGACCGTTAATGGCAACTGACCGTGTTATGGAGTGACTGGCCCTGGGTCATGTGTAATTTCCAGAATAATTCGGGGCCACTTCTGAGCACATACCAGTCAACAACAGAATCCTTAAACAGGTGGTGCTTCTATCTGGAAAGCAAAGGTGAACATTGCACATACTGTGATGAATGAAGCTAGTGTCATATTTTATTTAATATATCATTGATTTTAAGGCACTCATCATTTATGTATTTATGACATAGAAAACAAATGTTGCTGCTTAAAACACAACTCAATTTGACAGAAGGTACAAAGTGAAAACCTGGTGCATCAGGTGATTGAGAAGACACAGTAACCACACTGTTTGTAATAGAGATGATAACCAGCAATTGTTAAGCACTTATGTGGCAGAGATGATTTTATGTCATTTGCATGAATGAAATAATTATCATAACCATTGTATGAAGAACACAAGTTATTAAATATAACAAATTGAAAAATCTCATTTATTACATCTCTGGTAGGTAATCATTTATACTAAAAAAAAAAAAAGCAGGGGGTCACTTAGGTGGCTCAGTAGGTTAAGGGTCCTACTCTTGGCTTCAGCTCAGGTCATGATCTTAGGGTGGTGGGATGGAGTGCCACGCTGGGCTCTGCACTCAGCAGGGAGTCTGCTTGGGATTCTCTTTCTCTCTTTGCCTTCCGCCTGCCTCAAATAAATAAATCTTTAAAACATAAAAAGCAGGGAAGCACACTACCTCACATAGTATACCATGTATTTTTGTAAACACTGAATCCATTTGTTTATTCTTTTCCAGTCTTACGGAGATATAATTGATGTGTGACATTGTATTTGTTTAAGGTATGTGACAAAATGATGTGAGATATGTATATATTTACAAGTGATATCACAATAAATTTAGTTAGTATTCATCCTCTCACAATTACAGTTTTTTTTCTTGTGATGAGAACTCTTTTAAGATTTACTCCCTTATCAACTTTCAAATATACAATACAGTATTGTTAACTGTAGTCACCATATTATACCTTCAATCCTCAAAACTTATTTTTTTTTGTAACTGTGAATTTATGCCTTTTGACCACCTTCATCTATTTCCCTAATCCCCGGCCCCCACTCTGGTAACCACCAACTCCTGTTTCTAGGAGTTCGTTTTTTCAGATTCCACATATAAGTGAGGTCATACAGTATTTGTCTTTCTCTGTCTGACATATTTCACTTAGCCTAAAGCCATCAGGGTACATCCATGTTGTAAATGTCAAGATTTTCTTCTTTTTTACAGAGAAATAATATTCCATTGCATATACATGCTACATTTTTTATCCATTTATTTTTTAAAAATTTTTAAAATACTTTATTTGACAGAGAGAGAACAAGCAGGGGGAGTGGCACGCAGAGGGAGAGGGACAAGCAGGCTTCCTGCCGAGCAGGGAGCCCAACGTGGGGCTCCATCTCAGGAATTTGAGATCATGACCTGAACCAAAGGCAGACACTCAACTGACTGAGCCACCCAGGGGCCCATATTCATTTACCTGTTGATGCACACTTAACGTTGTTTCCAGGTCATGGCTATTATAAATAATCCTGCAATGATCATAGGGGTGCAGATATCTTTTCAAGATGGTGATTTTGTTTCCTTCAGACATATACAAAGAAGTGGAAATGCTGTATGATGTGGTGGTTCTATTTTTAATTTTTTTTTTAAAGATTTTATTTACTTATTTGACAGAGACAGAGACATCCAGCGAGAGAGGGAACACAAGCAGGGGGAGTGAGAGAGGAGGAAGCAGGCTCATAGCAGAGGAGACTGATGTGGGGCTCGATCCCAGAACGCCGGGATCACGCCCTGAGCCGAAGGCAGACGCTTAACCGCTGTGCCACCCAGGCGCCCCCTATTTTTAATTTTTTGAGTACCTTCCATAATGTTTTCCTTCGTGTCTGTAACAATCTGCAGTTCACCAATAGTTCATAAAGTTTCCCTTTCTTCCATATCTTTGCCAACATTTGTATCTTTTGTCTTTTTGACAAGAGCCATTCTAACAGGTATAAAATGTTATCTCATTGTGGTTTTTATTAGCATTGCCTCGGTAATCATGATGATGAGCACCTCTGCATGTACCTGTTTGCCATCTGGAAGTCTTCTTTGGAAAAATGTCTATTTAGTTCGCCGGTCCATTTTTAAATTGGATTTTGTTTTTTTGCTATTGAGTTGTATGAGTTCTTTATATATATATCAGGGGTTTACCCCTTATCACATATAAGATCTCCAGATATCATCTCCTGTAGGTTGCCTTTTCATTTGTTGATGGTTTCCTTTGCTGTGTAGAAGGAAAAGTTTTTTACTTTGATGTAATCCTACTTGTCTATTTTTGCTTTTTTTGTTCTTGCTTTTCGTGTCAAATCCAAAAAATCATTGCCAAGACCTATGTCAAGGAGATTATCCCCTATGTTATCTTCTAAGACCATTCCTTTTTGAAGGCTTTACTTCTCAGATAGGTTTTCCTCAAGCTGAATAATTATTCTTACCAGTACCTTTTCACTAGTACTGATTTTATTACTCTTTCTAATGAGTGAAGTGTCTCAGGTAAAATACTTAAAATCTGCCATCATGCCCCTCTTCAAACCCTCTCTGTGATAATCCTCCCTAGGCCTTACAAACATTTCTCAAATAACATGGCAACTTGACTCGTGATTCTTTTTACCCTCCTCTAATCAGGATCTGTTAAAACCTTCAGCTGCTGTGTTAAGACTGGTTATCAAAGCCTCATTATGGGGTTGGCTGACTGCCTGAAAGACTAGTCCTATCTCAGGGGTTATCCTGTAGCTCTACTACTTAACTGTGTGCTACAGGGACACAAGCTGCATCCTTCATACCACCTGGGAAGTTATCTTTCGGTAACTCAAGTTGCTTCAGTTGTAGAGGCCACAACAGAATCTATAGTATATCAACCATCTTGATAAATGTATAAATATATTTCTAACCTACACAAATTAAATGGGATAAAAATAGGGAAATCACTGTTACCTGTGGTTGTCCGTCTGCATGGCAGCAGAAGACAAAAAAAAAAAAAAATACAAAACATAACTTTGAAACTAAGGAATTATAACTTTTGAATTAATTAGAACAAATTATATATGCAGATCCAAGGGTACCAGGAGGCTTGGAAATGTTTTACTTAAATCGCTCTTACATGAGGTATTTCATGATGAAGGGGGAGGTAATCTGCCTATGTTTCAAAGCCTCTGAAATTGAGAAAATAAAAAACTCAGAATTAGGATATATGTATTTTTTGCCATAATAAATGCTACCCAAATTATTATATCTTTTTCTTAGCCTCAACTTCTTCTTTTATGATCAACAAAATAATTCTGCTCTGTACCTACCTAACAATTCCACAGCCAGTTAATGACTCATTAAGATTTTATCATTTTAGTGACATGTTATTGAACCTGGCCTCCTCAGGAGGCTGGTCCAGTGATTACAGGAGTAACTAGCAAATGTTTAATCACCCACTTTATTATCTTCCTATTAATAATAAATACCAGGAGGTAGATATATATATATAATTGCATTGCTAGTTTAAGATTAGCATAAGAACTCAAAGTTTGCAATATCGGAATGCTAATTTAATTTGAAGAAGCATCACATTGGTATTTGGAACAACAGCTGTGTAAAACCACAAGACAATATAAATCCCTATGTTTCAAGCCAGAAAAAACTCATTGGTAAATTTGATAATCCTTAATTAATATCGTCTTCATGGATCTGGAACCCTTCTAAATAGTACTATTTCCTTAAATAAACTGTTGCACAATATTGTCTTTCAGATGATTTGTGACCTTCAGTATTTGAGAAGTTAATTGTTAAAATGTCTGTCTCATTTATGTCACACATCCAGGGGCTCCAAACAAGGATTATCCCTCTAAAAACATCTAATCTCAGTCTCCTGATCATTAAATGCAGTTAGTAATAAAACTGAATTCTGAATAAATATGTATGGTTCTTTCTACTATCTTTGAGAAAATGAGGCAGTATCATGTTTACTTCTAATAAAAAGTATTAGTACTAAGAATCTGTTTAGGTATGAAGGATTTCTGTAATCAGGGCCCACCCTTCGTACTGGTCAGATATCCTTTTGGTCAAACAGTAAGTATTTTCTTGAGTACCTGTTATGTGTCAGGCACTAATCTTTGACAAGAAAATGCTCACCTTTGATACTGGTGTGGCTTACATGAGAGATGGTACTCACCTATTAGACACACCTCCAGTGTGCAATGCATATGCCCGCTGTTGCTTCGTTTTCCTCTGGAACTCAAGAAAGAATATCAAGATGTAACTGAGTATTGTTGTTACACAAATAATATTGAATATTGACCTCACTGTAACTTATATGACATGAATATTGGATGCTTAAAATCACATTAGTGACAAATTGCTCATGACATACCAAGACCGACTAGTATGTCAAACACCACTGCTCAGAACCAAAGTCTTCTGAGTCCTTTAAGTCCAATTGAACTTCTCATGGTCTCTCTATCTGTACCATCTTCATTCTTGCTCCTGTGACCTTGATCAATGTCATTCTCCATCCTAAAACCTCCTTCCTCTCTGTGACAAAAATCTAGTATCTATCCATCCTTCAAATCACAATTCATATCTCCTCTTATTTTCCTTAACCCTCCTGCAATTATTTCTGCAAGTAAAATCTGCTCATTCATTGAATTCCCATTTTAAGTATTTATTGTACACCTATAATGTATAAAGCATGCTCTGACTGCCCATTTGATTTGTATCAACCAGCACTATTTAAATCGGTTTAATAGGGTTTTCTCTGTTTCTGTATTGAAATGCTAACCTTACTTTTTAAAAACCATGATGGGAAGGATCCACACATGTCTTACATTTCTTTCTTTCAGAATACATAGTATAACTTAAAAAAATATATAGCACTTCAAATTCATGTTGATAGATTGGTTTATGCTAATAGTGTTCTCTGGCCATCCATGCTAATATGTCTAAAAGGTAAATTAAAGGTGAGAATCCCAGAAGCACTTGGGAGATTAGAAATGCAGAATTTTGGAAATCATCTCAAACCTACTAAATCAGTGTTTTATTTTTAAAAGACCCCCAGGTGATTCTCATGTATATTAAGTTTATGGAGCACTGATAAAACTGAAGCACAAGAATTTTAAATTTTACAGTATTCAGGATATATAGAATATTTAGTACGCAGGATACAGAATATTTACAGCATTTGCTTAATGGTATTATTCAAAAATAACTCTTTGCCAAAAACAGAAATCTAAAGGGAAAAGGATTATTTCCTGTTATTAATCCCATTTTAAACAGTAGTAAGCCTGTCATATCAGTATTATACATGCACTATATAACATATAGTACTCAATATATTCTTGTATTGATGTGAAGACTAATGTGTAAAAATGATGATTTATCAAAAGGCACAAGGCCAGTGACTTACATGTTGGATTTTAACCAGTTAATCTGTTTCATTTTACTTAATATACTTGGAAAGTACTACTCACTCCATTTTAGTGGAAGAAATGAAGAAACTAAAGTTTAAAGTGATAACAAATGTTCTTTTAATCATTAGAGCAAATAAATAATCAGAGATTCTTGCATAATATCTCTGTTTTTTGACACCATGTTCTTGGGCATGGTGTTCAGTAATCACAACCTCCCATAGCATAGATTTCCAAAGATGTGAAATAGAGAATAAGCATGGAAAGTCCAAGAAAGTCAAAGAAATTTAATTTGGAAAAAGAAAGCAAGTTGGAATGTAATATATGTTGATGCTGAAAAGGAGGCAAGCTTCATTTCATGGGCTAAATTATAAATTTTATTTTTTCCTCAAAATAGTACTGAATCATTTTAAATAGGAGTGTGATATAAATACATATTTCATGTTTGAACAGACTACTCTAGCAGCATTATGGAGAACATATTAGGAAATAGAATGAATGCAGGAAGACTAGCTAATATTTTATTGCTGAACTCTAGGCCAAGATTAATGGCAACCTGGATTGGGGAATTTAGCATTAAAATGATGGAGATAAGCAATTGAATTTGAAGATTAGATTTAAATCAATAAGAATTGGAGTTAGATTTGGTATATTGAATAAAGGTAAAAAACAAGTCTCAAAGAAGAGTTTAAGGTCTCTCGTCTGCTATTTGAATAGATGAAGTCATTCTTCACTGAGATAAGAAGCCCTAAAATAATAATTGGTAACAGACTCTGAAATGACAATATTGAGTTTAAGGTATATTTGAACAATTAAAGTCCAGAAGATACTTGAAAATATAGTCCAGGACTTAGAGGAGGCTTTGAGCTAAACATTCTAGATTATGAATAATTTGCGTGTAGAATGGAAAGTATCATGGTCCTAGGATTGAAGGTTGAGTAATGCCAACACTAATAAGCCCGCAACAGAGAAGGAGAAATGACAGATACAAAAGGAGGCAGGGTAACATATCACCTTGGAGGCCAATGGAAAAGCAGCTCTTTCAGTAAGGAAGACCTGTGTAAAGTCAGAACTGAAATATGTCCATTGGATTGGACAATGGACATATGGAGGTCATTGGTAATTGTATTGAGAGCTATTTTGGATGAACATTGGGAATAGAAGCCATATTTGAATGGATTTAATAGTAAATGTGATGTGAGTAAATTGAGATATTATATATGGAAAATTCCTCCCAGAAGTTTGTTGATGAAGAAAAAGAAAGGCATAGAAGTGGCCAGAAGATATGAAATAAAAATGGGATTGGTTTGTTTCATTGTATACTTAAGATGAGAGACATTTGGGATTTTCTATATGCCATAGGAAGGAAAAACTGATTTTGAATGATTCCCGAGAAAGAGAAGGACTAGGAAAACAAGTATAGGTTTTTTGGATTGCTTCATTCTACCAGAGATGTTACATCTGCACGGCCATGCCTACCAGCTTGACATGGCTTGTAAAATACTTTGGTTGATCCCCAGTCACTTCTATAGCTTTGGTGTGTCTGACTTACGAATAATAGCAATTCAGTACAAATTTTCTTTCTTTCTTTCTTTCTTTCTTTCTTTCTTTCTTTCTTTCTTTCTTTCTTTCTTTCTTTCTTTTTTTTTTTTAAAGATCTTATTTATTGATTTGTCAGAAAGAGAGTGTGAGTAAGCACAAGCAGGGGGATCGGCAGAGGCAGAGGGAGAAGCAGGCTCCCTGCTGCACTAGGAGCCCCAGGCGGTACTTGATCTTGGACTCTGGGATCCTGACCTGAGCTGAAGGCAGATGCTTAACCGACTGAGCTACCCAGGCACCCTTCATTACAAATTTTCAATGTGCAACGCCGCACACACACACACATCCCACATACAACATTCTGTTTTGAAATAATTTTAGGTTTTAGAAATCAAAAATTAATACAGAGATTTCCCATACACAATTTATCTAGCTTCTCCTGATGTTAACATTTCACATACTGAAATTGCACTCACCAAAACTAAGACGTTTACATATATGTTATCATTTACAATCACGAAATAGTGTGTGATTATTTTAGAGGTGAAAAAATACATCCCAAGTTCTACAGTTAAAAGTTTGTCTAAAAGACCTGAAATTCTAACCTCTGTTAGAATTGTTTTCAAATGTTTCAAAATGTTAATGTATGGACTGGTGTTGGTTTTTAATGATGTTTCCAAAAAAAAAAAACAAATTTATTCTGTTAAAGGACTAGTCTTTATTCTGAGATTTATTTTTATTCCCTCTTTTGAGTGTGCACACATGCATACACACACACACACACACACACACACACGAAATAGTACTGAGAGTTGATAGCTTTTCTTTGATATTGTTTAATTGATAAAATAAATATTGGCAGTAATATGCTGGACACATTCACTTTTTTTTAAACTGCTTTGAAAATCCCCATAATTTGGACACCATTTGGTTTAGTTTATCTTCTGATCCAGCAGCATTTCAGAGCACATAATGACTCTAAAGGATGGTTCTGGGGTGTGATTGCATATTTTTGTGTGAGCATGTGTTTGTGGAGAGAAAACATATTGTGTAAAGATATATTCGAACAATATTCCACAGGACTTTTAAGTCCAATGCCAACTTGTTAACTCTCCTAAAACTATGGGCTATAAAAACAAGAATTGTGATCGCAAACAGTAAAAACTCAGCAAATATTTACTTCATAGATGAATAAATACATGCTTCGTTTTCAGGGGGTTTTGTTTATTAGAATGGAGAGTGGCATGGTTGATTAGATAGGGATCAGGAGAGTTTGCCCAATTCCCTCCCTGGCAAGGTCACTCGTAGTACTCTCCAGGAGGAAGTAGCGAATGAGGAACATTCATCTGTTAACTATGATACAGTACATTTTGTGTACGTAGAATTCTACAGCAGGTAACAGGAATATAGCAATCTTCAAAAAGAAAGAAGTTTCCCAGGAGTGACGCGTTCTGCAGGGTGAGAAGATACACAGACTCATGAATTTCCCTTAGTCCCTCAAATGAAGCGGTGTTACAGAATTAACCCTGTGTGGCTTAAGAGAGGAAAGCTAAAATAATCTGATTTACTTCTTGGAAGTGCTCAGAAATATATGATTTCCTATAAAAATTATGCTACTTATCTCTGAAGCATTCTGATAGCCTAAGAAGATGGTGGCTTACTATGGTGAAGAGTGATTGGTTGATTATATCCAGACCTTTGGAAGGCTAAATTATCAAGTTTCTCTTCTTCTTTGTTTTCTTTTTTTCTTTTATCATATGTCATCACTAGACTCCCTTTTAGAGCACGTTTTCATTTTCTTCTAAAGTCATAAAATCATCATAACTGATGATTACAAGGTTATTTGTATATGGGTAAGAAGCCCTTTGTTCTATAATCATCTTTTCCCTCCGGCCTGATTTAGTTAGTGTTTGCAATATCACATTTTATCACCATGGAGATGACTATAATGTGACAAATATTGGAACAAATCAAATAGGAAGTGTATGATTAGAAAGCAGAATTAATTTTGTTTTTTTAGTGAACAGCCTCACAGTAATCAACTATATATGTATATATTAATTTGTTAAAATATATATATATACTGGGGTGCCTGGGTGGCAGTTGTTAAGCGTCTGCCTTTGGCTCAGGGCGTGATCCCAGCATTCTGGGATTGAGCCCCGCATCAGGCTCCGCTGCTGGGAGCCTGCTTCTTCCTCTCCCACTCCCCCTGCTTGTGTTCTCTCTCTCGCTGGTTGTGTCTCTCTCTCTGTCAAATAAATAAATAAAATCATAATAATAAATAAAATAAATATATATATATATATAAGATTTTATTCATTTGACAGAGCATAAGTAGGGAAAGCAGCAGACAAAGGGAGAGGGAGAAGCAGGTTCCCTGTGGAGCAGGGAGCCCAATGCGGGGCTCGATCCCAGGACCCCGGGATCGTGACCTGAGCTGAAGGCAGATGCTTAAACGACTGAGCCATGGTTGTTTATTTTAAATATATTCAACTCTTTCTCACTAAAAAAGGCTTTTGATCATGTGACATTAATATGTATCCAAGTAAACATTCCTCTTAGAACCTATTTTGTATTTTACTTTTTTCTATTAGTGACACCGCTCTACTTGCTTAATAAAGTTAGTCTTTTCTTAAAGATCTTCCTTAAAAATTCTAATTAAGCATAGGAAGTTGACACATAAGTGTACATTTGGAATTACTTCTTATTCTGCTGAGGTAATATGATATATTAGACAATGTAAGAGAAGACATGAGTTTCTGTGTTGGCTCCACCATTTACTAGATTTACTAGTTTCATAATTTTCAGAAAATCCTTTTGTATATGAAAATCAGATTAAGCTATCTGATTACAGTTCTCATAAATACTGCATTCTGTGTGTTTTACTTCTGGGTTGAGAGAGAAAAAACAAAATCCAACTATGTTCCTCCATTCTCTTCCTATTTCCTGCCACAGAGATGATAAATTTCAATCAGCCTGCGTCCTTGAGTGGCCACATGGATTAGACGACCACTGGACATACAGGGTGAGTACATGTCAAGCCATCATGGACATATAGGGTAAGTAAGAAACAAATCTTTGTTTCATTAAGCCACTGAAATTTTGGATTGCATTTGATATAGTTTTGCAACATTAGTAGTTACTGCTTATAATATTATGTATCCCACAAAATATGCTTGGTAAAAAATAAATCTCAATATAAAAAGTACATTAAATATATCATTAATTATATATTTACACATATTCTTGGCTCACCTCACTTCTTATCTCTCAGAATTCTCAAGGGCTGTTACTTCCTCCATGTCATTCTATGTTGAGCATTCCTATGAGGGACACTTCTATTGACTGCAGCGAATGCAAGAAACATTATTAATCTCCTTTCACTTGTCACACTATATAGCTGTAAAATAAAGCTTTGTTATATATGTCTTTATCTAGTTACCAGTCATTTCAATGTATTTAACTTGCACCTATTTATTAAAAAAAGAAATAATTTAGTTATGTTTTACATCATCCTATTAATTCAAATATATCATCAAATTAAACTCCTTCAACATAAGATTTTTATTTAATGAATTTGTTCACAATATGGAAAATATTACTGACAAAACTAAAGCTTTTACCATGATGTACAATAAGTATTAATTCTCATATCTTTGGGTTTGACAAAATAAACATTTTTAGAAGCATCTTTTAAAACACATTACTAAATTAATCTTTACATCAGTTGGATTAGGAATACCAGGTAATGACTAAATTTTATCAATGAAGTTTAATGTCCCTAAGCATTTTAATATATCTGCAAATATTTGTTTTTGTTTAATGATGTGTCTAATATGACGGAAGTAAGCATTAATTAAAATAACATGCTGAAACCATTCTGCACTGTAAACAATGAATTTTATTGGTATTATTAAAAGAGTTGAAATATTAAAGACTTCATGTAAACATTTGGGAATGAAGAAGGCAGCCATTGCATTCTCTGTGCAATCTATCATACAGACATTCCCTTTGTTTTTTGCAACAGTGTTTGCGGCAATAAGACTGTCAGGCTTATCAATAACCATAGACATCCTGATCTTTGTTTTCCAGGAATACGTAGTCAGAAAAAAAGACAAAGTAGTTCAGAAAACAGGACTCCTTCAATGTCTTGTCTTAGTGACTGTTTAACAAACTTCTTTGTAGGTTCTCTTTTGAAACAGAATTAAAACTTATTTCCCTCTCCTGAATAAGGCTCAGTAAATAAATCTTTACTTCTAACCACTCTCTGTTTGGCACTAAAGTTTCTTCATTTACTCTTCAATTAATAATTCTGGAAAAATGTGGAAGTGCATTTGGTGGCACATAATCCAATCCAATAATCATAAGTTATAACACCACACTTGGAGAAGGGAGCCAGCACTGTGTTTTTATTCTAATCACATGGTCTCGTGATACCAACTAAGCAGTGTGTGCTATCAGGTTGCAGGAAAACTGTGAGAATGTATATTCTGATGAGCCCAGAATAGTTCTCATGTACACCTGCTGACACAGTGTTCCTTAAGGTGCAGCATTTGTCCTAGATTTTCCATTTGTTGAAGACACAGTTATATTCAAGACTTTGTACAATGCAACATGATATAAAGATAAATAAGAATGGTTCTTTATTTCAATGAGCCCATTCTTGCAGGGAAGGTTTTATGTACATAGGATGCTGTCTGAAGTTATCCTTATCCCAACTCAGAGAAACTCGGTGGATGTGACTGGAGAAACTGGAAAAACAGACTAGGTTCTAAAGGAAAAAAAAAAAAAAATCCAGAATATTCTATCTGGGATATAAAGGATTGGCTAATGCTAAGTCTTTTAAAAAGATTTGAAAACTCTATATGCGAGTTCTAGAATGGAAGGAGGCGGCGATAAACAGGCAGTGAGTTCAGAAGATCAACAGTCTAGCCGACTACATATGAAACATAGTAAGTAGAAGCATTGTTCTGCATAACTTTGGGGGAATCAGTGTCTGGAATTTATGGCTCAGAATCTATGGTTTGGCTTACAGGGTAACTGCCAGTGGAGACAGAGGAGGAGTATGTGTAACGGGTGAGATGTGAGCAGAATTGCAGAATGATTACATCTTGGATTGTAGAATCAAATAGATCTGTTCAGACAAAGGCAGTGGTTTTCAGCTACATGAATTAGGACAAGTTATTTAATCTCTCCTTAATTTAGTTTCCTCTTATGAAATATGAGTATGTAAAATAATTCTTACATGAGGTATTAGATAAAATACAATAGTCTATGCACTGTGTCTTAGCATATACCAATTTTTAATAAATGGTAGTAGCATTATGGAAGAGAAAATAATATGAGATGGGACCATATATAAAACCAGCCATTTTTCTGAAAGATTGGCCTATCTATCACCTGATTAGGTCTCATCACACTTAACTTTGTGAGAGTAATAACTTTGAATTAGGAAGTATTTGAAAGATGGGGCACAGTGACTCTGGTAATTAATAGAACAAATTCAAACAGAATTCATCAGTAATTGTATTTGGTATTTAAATGTAGATCATCTTTCAGTTGCTTTGCCTTCTCACTAATTGCTCTCCGGTACGTGTAAGGTACTGTAAATCTCAAGAGTTCCGGTGACTCATATTATGGAAAGAAACTTAGGATTTTATTTGGATTTAAATGGGTTCTGAAATATGTATTTGAGCAGAGGCATAAATCAAACTACTGTTTATCTAGACTGGTCAGGGAATACAATGATCTGGTAGATTGAATATTTAGGTTAATAGGTCATTAGAATATACACAAACCAAGAACTACTTACATATTTCAACACTTATTCTAAAACAAACTAAAGTAAAAAAAAAATTTTTTTGTATGTTTAGAGACCTTTTGGAGTTCTTACTAAGTCTTATATTTTCCATATGAACATCACTTATCTTTTTACCTTACTTAGGCCTTTTCCAAACTGAGCTAAATTAGCGTCAATTGATTTTTTACCTGTAACTTCAGTCTGTGCTTGTCCAGAAACTCTCCACTGCTGCGTCCATATAACAACGCATGTATTCTGCATTAAACTGCAGTCGCTCAGCACTTTTCCAGGGAAAAAATGTGTCAGGAAGAAGGGCTTTCTGTATACATTTGTGGTATCCAATAATGGACGCATCCTCAATATTGTCGATGATTTTGATTTTAATAATTAAGGAGACAGTTTCTTCTCCATTCTTCTCAACAGTTATTCCAAATGTTCACTGTTTCCTCACGTTTCCCGGCAGCCTCCTGCCATCCTCTCTCTCACAAGGTCATGTGGCATTGTTTCATTATTAGAGAGAGAGCAGAGATTATGTGATAGGAACACATACCACCTCCTAAACCCACGGGCTCATTTACCTGCATCCGCCCCAGTTCTTAACCCTTTGCAGCCTTCTTAGAGGGAGGGCTTACGCTCCTATTGACTCAGTTAACCATCTGCAGGCAGTTTAATCTCCATGTATGTCTGTCGTCTCAACAGGGCAAGTCAACAACTCACAGGTTCAGCACGAAAATATCTCAGGGATTGTTTGCTACATTTTGTGCTAATGGATTCACACCTCAATTCTTTATATTGTTCTAGGATTCCAACTTCATTTCCCTGTTCCTAGATCCTGCTTAGAAAAAGTTAAAAAAAAAATTACTCTTTGTTCTCGCAGTGAACCTAAACCTTTATAATGACTTATTCCAGTAAGGCAATGCTTACCATAGCTGGATAAATGATTATTGCACTTACATTAGTTTAATAATATCTTCGGAGCAATGGGTGTTTGTGTTATATATGAAACTGAAAAATATATTAACATATATATGTATTAGAGGAATTATTTTGTCTTTGAAAGAGGATTGAGTATGTAAAGTATGTTTGTATTTAAAAAAAGAGCAAAGAAAGGAAGGAAGGAAAGCAAAGGAAGAAGACGAGAATTGGGGAGGGAGGAGTGAAGAAGGAAGGAAGGAAACAAAAAACGTTTTTTTTTTAAGATTTTATTTATTTATTTATTTATTTATTTATTTATTTGACACAGAGAGAGAGAACACAAGCAGGGGGAGGAGTAAAGGGAGAGGGAGAAGCAGGCTCCCCGCTGAGCAGGGAGCCTCTCTGAGGCTCCGTCCCAGGACCCTGGGATCATGACCTGAACCAAAAGCAGACAATTAACAGACTGAGCCACCAAGGTGCCAGAAAACTTTTTTCTTAGTTACATAATTTGCAGTTACATGTCCGCTTCTCCTGTTCTTTCCTCATTTGCAAATTAAGAACAGCCTCCATTCTACCCATTTGCTAACCTTCTGTTAGAAGTGAATTTTCTTAGATGTACCTAAATAATTTCACCATATTTTGATCATTTATAACATACTTTATATGAAACTAAACATTTTCCTCAATAAATATTTCTCACATCCGAAATTACATGATATTCATATTCATTCGGTATATTCATATACCGAACTATTTTTTTTATTAAATACTTATTTAAGCCTTGCCATAAGTAAATGGCAAAATAGAAAATGTTATTGGACTTGGGGAGAGAAATGCTAAGAATTTCTAAAGAAGTTATTCATCTCAGTAAAATTAGTAAATCTTATTTTGATGTTTTAGTGATCAAAAAAATTCTGGCAAGCTGCTTTTTACTGCAGTATGCCTTGTGATTTGTGAAAATGTTGATACAGGAAATGAGTTCTGTTCAGAGATTCATAACTGTTAAGATTACAGCAAAAGGTTAATTATGTTAATAGTTTGAAAAGTCTATTCAGAGTTCTTATTTCCATGGCTAATCTGACCTACTTAAGTAGGGGAAATATATTGGCCAGTATGAGCTTGGAGTTCCATTTCTCCTTATTTAATACATACCGAATACTTCATTCTGAACTATGTTCTGCTTGGATTTACATGAAGCAGCTTCTGGCTTTCTCACTTTATTCAGAACAGGCATATTGTAAGATCCAATTGCTTCTGCCCTGGAAAGCAACACAGAATGATTTCTGTGGTTTTCTTTTCCTTTATCTTTTCAAACTAATGAGGTGAAGGTCGTGTGGGTTCTATAAGGAAAACGTTGTTTTAAAACCTCATCAGTTTGAAGTCTCAAAACACTTCTTATAAATAAATATAAGGGACGTAGTGTTATGAAACAGGTTCCAAAATTAATGTCTGTTTGATTATTGCTTTTGTAGTGGATATTCAGGAGAGCCACCTGAACACCACTGCAGAACTGTTTTTCAGCTGCCAAGAGTGTTGGCTATTGATGTATCACTTTTGAGTCCCTTACTGGGAAAGCCATCCTCATCTATTAACTGATTGATTGAGGCAATACGAACAGATTCTTGTTCGATGGAGCTCGGTTTTATAGGACCATTCCTGTTTCACAGTTACCCATATGTTTGACTGAGGTCATCATTACAAATGCATGTAATTCAACTTCTGCCTTTGCCAAATCCTGCTTTCCTCCCTCCCTCACATGGTTATTGTAGAGATAACTCCCTAATAACTTCCCAGTAAGCCTGCTACGTGCAGATCTCAAAATCTCAGTCTGTTTCCCTGAGAAATCAACCATTTGGTGTCCAAAAGTAGTTGTAGGAGGCAGACCCTAAAACGACATTTTGAAGTTGGATGCTAATTAGAAAAATGAATTGTTAAACTTTTAATGATGATGGACTTGGATGAGGCAATGATAAAAGGAACTTCACTCTCAGTTGAGAAATACTGAAAGTAGTAATTATAAGGACGATATTGCTGTTGCTGGGACAATTGATACATTGGAGAAAGAAAATGAGAGATTGAGGGTGATTTGTCATCAATTCAAAACTCTTGGTTTTCCAAAATCTTTCCATTAAAGATATTCTTTTTTTTTTTTTTTTAAGATTTTATTTATTTATTTGACAGAGAGAGAGACAGCCAGGGAGAGAGGGAACACAAGCAGGGGGAGTGGGAGAGGAAGAAGCAGGCTCTCAGCGGAGGAGCCTGATGTGGGGCTCGATCCCATAACGCCGGGATCACGCCCTGAGCCAAAGGCAGACGCTTAATGACTGCGCCACCCAGGCGCCCCCAATAAAGATATTCTTATCTCCTTTAACTAAAGGACAGAAAAGCGTCAGAACAGGTCCAGGACTTACTTATAGTTGTAGAAGACTCACAGAACAGGTTGAATTCTCAACCTCCAAAAATCAGAGACAGCGAAGTCAGAGACCTGACTGGGAAGTAATGCAACAATGAGACTTTGGGTGAGCACATCTGGGTGAATACACTAAGAATCTTAAATCCTCAGATTCTCTTGAATGCTCGGAGACTGTTGAAGTCGCTCACTTCCTGTGGCTAAAGAATGATTAATCCCAGTGGTATTCTGGTCCATGTTTAACCACCATCTGAGAAGAAAATCAAATAAACAAATGAACAAAGCCCTGGTTTCTAGCATTTGCTAATTTGCATGATGTAAATACTCACCCTCTGATCCATTTCAAGCTACCAGCAGCTTAACAATGGCTCGCAAAATTCCTGGAATGTTTAGCAATTATCTCTTATGAGCTGGAGCGAGCCAGCTCTGGTACACCACAGAACCGCATAATATGTGTCCCACTCATGATCTCTTCCCCTGGGCCACCACAAAAAAACTAGAACATGACACCAATTAAGTCATAATATAACCTGACTTGGGAAGTGTTTGGGACTTTATCTTGAAGGAGCTGCCTGATTTTGGCCATAGATACAGTCAAGCTCAGAGACTGACTAAATGGCACTGGCTGACCATGTTCTGGCTAAGGGACTAGATCTTAGGGTGTCAGAACACAGGAAGATGGGCCAGAAAATAAAGTTGGATGAAGGAGAGTGTACTGATACAGGAACACTCTTCAGTGATACACAATTTATCATTCTGGAAAGGACCTTGAAAGATGGCACTAACTCATTGCTGGCATGGTCTTAAAGTTTTGGAGAAAGCAAAGACCCACACAAAGTGAAATAGAAATTTTGGAACTGCCATGGCAGACAGGCGAATAATGATCAAGAGACTCAGAAACATGGGGCGCCTGGTTGGCACAGTCGTTAAGCGTCTGCCTTCAGCTCAGGTCATGATCCCAGGGTCCTGGGATCGAGCCCCACATCAGGCTCCCTGCTCAGCAGGAAGCCTGCTTCTCCCTCTCCCACTCCCCCTGCTGGTGTTCCCTCTCTCGCTGTGCCTCTCTCTGTCCAATAAGTAAATTAAATCTTAAAAAAAAAAAAAAAAAAAACAGACTCAGGGACATGGACATACCATACATACCATAGTATTATTACCAGAACAAATGATTGTGGACTATGGAAGAATCCAGAAGATGCTCTATTTACCAACGTGAACATGGCACATTGGTGAAAGGGACAGAAATACTCTTCAGAAACATGAAAACTCTCCAGAATCTTCTCTGGAGCCCAGGACTACTGACAGGAGATGCTGTTGTAGGAGTGGGCTTCCTAATAACAATAAAGATCATAGGATTGCAAAATAATGGAAGTCAGGTGGTGATGTTTACCTGACAGAAGCAAAGTTAGTGTTACTAGCAGAATAAATGGCAAGGACAGAGTGGCAGCTTAGGTGTCAGAGCCACAGAAAACTGTGGAAATGCTTTATAGTAAGTGTAGCAAGTACAGTGGAGAACTTGATAGGACATGCACTCTAGGGCTAGCGTGGTATTGATAAATACTAAGAAGATTCAGGGGCCTGTCATATCAGAGAATGTTTTACGTGTCCAGTGGTCTGAAACTTTAAAGAGCATCCTCTTTAAAATAAAACACAATGCCTAGTAGACCTCTTCACATTCTGGAGGCACAGAATTCTACCCTCTGGAATCTTGCCCAAACCCATTTACTGAACGATATAAAAGATTGCCTGGTTTGAGTGTAAGTAGGCCTCTGAAGCATATCCAGACTGTGATGCAGGACACTCTGCCTCATGGGCCGTATGACTTGGTCTTCTGTATAGTTTTCAAGATATTTGTTATGGGGAAGAACATCTTGTAGAACTTATAGCAAGCACCAATAGAAGAATCACAGAGTAAACTTGTAGGCTTCTGGAGCAGGACAATGCAATCTGTAACAGATCATCTTAGACCAGACAGAATATAGCTTGTGGCATTGGCTGGGCCCTGATGGAAATGGAGTGCCTGGCCATTAGAAATCTAGAGGCCGTGCAGCCAGAATGGCCATCGTGGAATGGATTCTGTCTGACCCTCTGAATGATAAGTTGAGCAAGCCCATAGTATCCTTCATAAGATGGAAGTAGTACATCTGGAATGAAGGTCAAGCATAGCTGTGTGACCAGGTGGCTTGAGCTCCTATTTTATCTACCACAATTGCACCTGGGCCTCTCCTGTGGTTCACACATATGGCCATTTTTGTAGGAGGGTTCCTTTATGAGCAGCTTACAGAAGAGAAAAAAAGCTAGGTGTGGGTCATGGAGCTCAGTATGTGAGTGGAAGCTGAAAGGAAAACTGTGGCTGCACTCAGCTTTACTCATGGATGTCTTTGAAAGACAGGGTTTAAGGAATATCATCATGATAGGCAGAATTTTGCTCAGTGAACCTGGTTATCCAAATTGTGGGGAAAAAAGAAATATTCTAAGATAAGAATATATGAAGACTCCTAGTGATCAGTGGTTTGGCCCTTGAAGACTCAAGGACTTGGAGGGAAAAAAATGGGGAGGAGGAGGGCAGAGTTTGGGGGAAGATGCATATTGATGTGACAGTGGAGTAGGTATGACACATAAAAGCATACCATGAAAAAGGCATATTATATCCAAGTAGACTAAATGTCTCGACAAGTTGACTTCAGCCAGCCTCTGCATCCAGTTCTCCAGTGCTCACACTCTAGGCTTATGAACATAGTAGCCATTGGGTCAAGAATGGAGGTTATGCATAGGCCCACTGATATTTGCTTCCACAACCCTCCCACGAAGGTTTCTCTAGCTCTGCTGCTAAACATCCAAAATTCCAGCAAAAAGGAACAATGCTATACCCTTGAAATGGTCCCATTCCTTAAGGAAACCAACGCTGTTACTTGTTGTAACAGGTTAGCTAATTTTAGATCATTTCTCCCTAAGTGTCAGCAGTTCATCTTGGCTATATTCAGCATGGTCTTTCCTGCCCTCCCCCGCCTCTCACCCAGGCCTCAAGTAACACCACCCTCAGACAACTTAAAATATGTTTGATCTGCAAACACATCATACTGCATGACCTCACATCAGACCAAGGGAGCCACGTTACAGTCAAAGAGGTAAGGTGTGGAGATGTTACCAAAGTATCCACTGGTTCTGTCTCCACACACCGAAACACCCAAAAGCTGCCAAAATGATAGAGCAATAGAATGATCATTTAGAAGTACAGGTAAGATGCCATCTTGGATATGGTATCTGACAGGGTAGGGAGCTATCTCCCATGATGTACAATATAACAGAAATCAACCATTATTGTATGATGTCTCCAGTATGTCTTGTTTCCAATAGTAGTATCTATGTTCAGGGAATAAGAGTAGGAATTGTCTCACTTATCATCACTCCTAGTGACCCACTTGGGAAATCTGTGTTCACTTTTCTAGTGATCTGTGCCCAAAATAGGCATACTCTAATCCAGGGACAGAGCACAAGTCCCATAAACTGTCATCTGTGGAACCCACATACTCACGTTAGACTCCTTACACAAAGAGACCTATAGAGAAGGGAAGGACAGGAGTCACCATCCTGGAAAAGGAAAACAACTCTAATTATCATAAGGAGCTAGAACTGGTATTACGAATAAATGTGGTTTGCCACTCTCTCAGGCAGGGCTCAACCAAAGAAATAGGACCCGTAGGAGATCCATACTGAGATTTCTTACAAGAAATTGGCATCCATGTTTGTAGGAGCTGTCAAGGAAAGACCTGTATCTGTAGGGCAGGTTGTCAGGAAGAGAAGGTAGAAATGTTGGGCATGGGCTCAAGCTGCCATCCACAGGTGGAATGTCTTCTTCCTCAGGAAGGCCTTGGTTCTGTTTTTAAGGCCTCTCAAGTGATTGAATCAGGCCCACCCAGAACATTGAGGATAATCTCCCTTAAAATCAACTGATTATGAATTTTGAGCACATCTGCAAAGTATCTTCACAGCAAAACCTACAGTAATATTTGTTTAGATAGCTGAGGACTTTAGACTGTCCTAGTTGACACATCAAGAAGAGAATCACAGCCACTCTTATTCCATTTGGGACTGAGAGCGGGATATTGGTTATGAATGGTTAAAAGCTGTAGCCAGGCATTGCCCTCAGCCAAAAAGCTGCTTTGCCTGAGACTGTGCTCCCTTTCTGGTGGAACCTTCCTCCAAGGACTAGTCTTTGTGGGGATGCACAGTTTTAGCACTCCCGGGTACAAGACTTTTGGGGAAATCCTCTGAGGAACACCACCACTGAGAGACAAAGGAAACGGGGGTAGAAAGAGGGAGAGATTGAATTGCCCTGCAGTGACAACAGACCTTAGTCACTGATTCAGCTAAATGACAGAGCATATGGAACATGCTGACTGTGGGGAGTTATTAAGGAAAAAAAAAAAAAAAAGGTTTGGGGGTTTTATTTTGTTTTTTAGCAAAATCTCTCATTTTGGTGAAAGTAGCAAGGCTGACCTGGAACAAAGCCTCATAGGCTTATAACTTTGCTCACCTTTCTTAGAATCTAGGCCAGTAGATTCTTATAAATAAATACCTAGCTCAACAGTAGGTAAGGACTGTGATGTGGTAAAGGAAATCAGATAATATTCACTTTTTAAAAAAAAACTATTTTAAGACTCTTATAATTTCCAATTTGGACTTGAAAGCAAGCCGTGGGGTTACTATTCATGGAATACATACAAAGTAAGGCAGGCAGGCCATGAAGGAAGAGTCCAACTGAATGGTTTCCTCAGCAACAATCTTATCTATAAACCCAGTGTTTTTCCTCCCTTCCTGTTTCTCTTTGACAAAGAATAAAAAATAAGAGTGAGCTCTAATATATTTGGAAGTTAACAGAATCTAATCTGAGCTTGATTCATTATGACAGACGGTGGGTGGTATAAATACCAGGAAAGATGCTATATTCATGCAAACTGACAAATCCTTAGCTTTACCTCTAAACTCAGATGTCTCTCAGCTAGCTGGCACATCCTGTCCTGGAGTTTGAATCCTATGCATCCCTGTCCAGTAAGTTCAGGAGAAGAGCTGGCTTATTATTCATGAATAAAGATAAGCACTTTCATAAAATTTCCTTCAGTAATGCAATTCATTAGTCTATCCTAAACAGGCCACCAACTGTGTTCTTAGACATTTATCGACCCGTTCCATGAATTATATATACATTATTTTTGCATGCGGCCGCGTCCTGTAGTTTTCATGGTGGAATGCTCTGTTTCTCTAACTCAAATAAGTCATGATATGGAACAGAGAGGAAATCTTGATTCAAAAACCATCGTCAGGAACCATTTAATCTGTTTGAATAGTTTGCATGGCATAGGATTTTTCTCTTGCGGAGCTCTAAATCTTAGGCGTCCTCAAAGTGATCAGTGTCTCTGGACTATAGTAGTAACACTTTAAGGTTGCCATTCCCCAACATTGCCATCAGGACATGTAAGTAGGTGATTTCCTGGCAAAAATACATAAAGAAGCAGTGATTCACTAGCGTTAAGAAGAGCTATAGAATATCAAGAAAGAAAGTGCTCTTTTATTTATTTTGGAATGGTGTTTAGGTGATTTTCAGAAAACCAATATTAACTTCCATAAAATAGCCATAAGACTTGTCAGAGAAACAATACTATTAAAATTGCTTTAACTGTGAGGAGCTCTTAGGAAAGAAAAGGAAAATTATAGGCCAATAATTAATATTACATGGGGCAGTATCAGGGAACTATAAAGTAGATTTTATAGAGCTGGGGAAAACGCTTCCACCATGACACCTGCCATCAAGGATTTTATGACAATATGGAACCAAGTTGTAAACTCCTCAAGAGCAGAGACCTTGAAAAATCTCCTAAGTACTTCTCAAACAGCCCACGCTGGGCTGGGTACCCCATTGTTCTCA
Source organism: Ursus maritimus (assembly GCF_017311325.1). NCBI lineage: Eukaryota > Metazoa > Chordata > Mammalia > Carnivora > Ursidae > Ursus > Ursus maritimus. The sequence goes on from NW_024424008.1 coordinate 33,202,106, forward strand.
GACCAGTCACCATAAAACTGTGTCTGGTCATTCCCAGATGACACATCTCCCTATGGTTTTGATGGTTTCCAAAGTGAGAAAGATTTCATTAAAGACTGGCATTCCTCCACCTTTAAGCGAATGCCCTATAAAGACTCCTCTAAGGATACTTAGGCCACCTTCTTTGTCAAGCTCAGCTCAAGGGCCTAACTCTTCTCTGTCATCCATGAACTATAGTTCACAAGAAATCTCCTTTCACATTTAAACCAAAACTAATGTACAGACCTTTTCCCTATAATCCATGACACATGACACAGTTCTATCTGCCTCTTCCCATGTTACTAACCTGTGATTGATATGCAGCCCCTGTGTAAAATAGTGTGGGTTTTTTTGGTTTTTGAATTTTGTCCTGATTCAGCTTTGAAGCGCTGGTTAGGGGCTCATCAGGACTCTTCCTGATCAGCTGATGAGGTCCGCACCCCAGCAACTTCCCTGTGGCACTCTAGGCCACTGTGTACCAGCCCTGATATCCCTGGGACCGAGTACCAGACAACTAGGGAGAACCCCATGCCTAGGAGCCAGAGAAATTACTCAAGTTAGTCAATCTGCGGGGAGCCTGACAAGCCTAGCTAACCCCACCCCACTTGCCATATCTATGCTGCCCCTTATGGTTCCCACTTGCTGCTGTCCTGTCCCTGTGTAGAAGCCCCTGCGAGTGTGCTCCAGGTTCGTAGCTCTCTCTCCTTTGGAGCCGTGAGTAACCGAGTTCTGCCTTTCTTCTATCTAAGTACCATTGGGTTGTGTCCTTGAAATCTTGAAATCTTATAAACCACCGGGCCACCAGCATCATGACCCAAAATTTAAAGTCAGCCCTTCCCCTGCCCATAATCTGCACGCATCATCACTCAGTCTGCTAATTCTAATATGTAATGCCATGATGGTAAAGTAAATATGTTTACATTACTTATATCATATTTTCTCATATGAGATTGTTTACCTTCAATATATCACAATATATAACTATTGATCTTTATTGATTCTCCTAGTCATCATCTTCCTGTGGAAGCTATGTAGTTTTATACATAACTAAAAACAGCCTTCTGAATAAATATAAGGGCTTTAACTTTGGTCTCTTTCTAAAAGACTTAACACTGTGTTCTACCTCTCTTTTCCTAAAATTATCACATAAAACTACTTTATCCTAATTCTCTTTTCCTGCAATTTGTGTTCCTTCATTATATTTTTCTGTTCTTTTTTCCTCTAATTGGTAGATATCTCGTATTATTTCATAAATTATTGAATACTGTTTTCATTCAATAAATACTAAGCTTTTACTATGTGCCAGACACTTGAGTAGGCAGAAAATAAGCATTGAAATAGAGACCTGTAATTTCTGCTGCTAAAGTATACAAGCTGGTGAAGGAATTGGGAATTTACTTTCAATGCCCATTGGATTGAAGATATCATCTCTCCCACATCTTAACTTGCTTCCTCATAATCCCAAACATCCCTATTTTATTCTCTTCCAGCTTATATTTTTCTTTATTCATTTGTGCATGTACTTATTCATTCATTCTTTTTCTTCATCAAAGAAGTTCTTATAGTTAACCACTTTTTTCCACACTAATAAAGCACACTGCTTTTTTCTTTTTTTTTAAGTTCTGTGAACTGACTGTCCTACCTGTGTCTCCTGAGATTTTCTTCTTTTCTGTATTTATTCATTCTTCTTTTTTCTGTCTGAAATCACCTTCCCTCCATCTTCTATCTCCCCATGTTCAAATTTTGCAAAACCTCAAAGACTGAGTATAAAATAGCATTCATGTAACTCTTCACATTTACTTATGTGCTACATAGAAATTGGGAATTGTTCCTTCCTTTTCTGAAAACCAAAATTGTGATTAAGACATACAGAGTATACTCGTTACTTCATTTTTAATTATCAGAGTCTCCACTTGAGTGAACGTGGGTGTGTGGATATGGACACATTTTTCTTGCATATCTAGCTCTCAGGGCAAGATTTGTCTGATTCTTCTTCATTTCCTCTCTGGGAGATGTGCTTATGGTAGATAGCTCAATCTTTTATTTTAGATTTAATTTATACTCGGTACATATTTGTTGAGTAAAGAGATCTATGGTCCTCATCATTTTTCACTTTATTCTGAGTCAAACTGAATTCACAGATAAGAATCCTTACAGCTCTATTTCACACAAAGAGAAGTTGTCAGGTGACTAATGTTGGTCACTTATTTTGTTGTTTATCTTATGCTAAAGAAATCAGATAAAAATAAATTAATATTCTGACTTGTTTCATAACTTCTATGTTCCTCTTTCCATTTCCTACAAAATCTTTTTCAGAGAGGCCAATCTCTATTTGAAAATGTAAAATTAAATTTTAAAATTATGGTGTATCTACTCAGCAGAATGTTATATAGCAATTAAAACTGATGGTTAGTAAGCCTGTGTATCATAAGCACAAGACTCATGTTTATGGTATCCTAATCATGGAAATTTGGGAACACACATCATAACATGCTATATTACCTCTGTGTAAAGAAAATGTCTGAGAGTAACATTTAGAAGAAAACACTCAAATGACAGTAATAAAAGTTTGTAATGGTCGATTTGTGTAGTTTTAATGTCCTTCCCTTATGTTAGAATATTTATGATGGGATATTACTTTTATATTACTAAATGTTAAGTAATAGTGATGCAGTATCATTGTGAAAAACAGATCAATTTTACTTTCAAAATACCAAAGCTTTTCACAGAAAAATATAACATAATAGTTAAAGAGTTCAGAAAGTAAAATCGTTGTTTCACTAAATTGGTCTGAAATGCAATCCAAATTATACATGACTTGAAGAATTTAAATTTGTAGTTACTCTCCTTATTCCAATGCCTGGAATCTACACTGGCTTCTTTTACTGAATGAATTCCTAAATCTATCATAGGCAATGCAACTAAAACTTCTGTTTATATTATAGAGAACCCCAAGTCATCAGAGTACTTCTGTGATGTGATACATATATGTATGTATGTATGTGTGTGCATATGTGTGTGTGTGCATGTGTGTGTGTGTGTGTGTGTGTGTGTGTGTATCCAGTCTCAGCAGCATTACATTTTAGCCATCATACTATGATGTCTAATTTGGAAATTAGCAGTAATTTTTTTCTTGACCTATATAAATGAATTTTGGATTGTTCTAGGTGTAGCCAAATGACCATATATGAACTCCAACGGTTGCAGTAATAAAATTCAAATAAAGGAAACATTGCAATTGTTCTGGTATCATAAATAAGGATAACATGTTCCATCAATCAATTCAGATTAAACTAAATTTTGAGATCTATAAGAACACTCTACCTGGCATTCATCCTGTCTCTCTCCCTCTCCCTCTCTCTATATCCATAACAAATTTCCCCGATAATCAGGCTTTTTTGTTCTATTCAGGTCTTCAGTTGATTGGAAGAGGGCCACCCACTTTAAGGAGGGCAATCTCTTTTAGACCTTCTACCAATTAAACTGTTGATCCCATCCAAAAACACTCTTCTAGAAACATTCAGAATAAAATTTGACCAAATATCTGGGTGCCCCATGATCTGGTCAAGTTGACACATGGAAGTGACTATTCACAATCTGAATCTTCCTGGTTTCTAAATCGTTGACTATGACCATTATTTAACTATCATCTTTGGAAACCATTGGCTTTGACCATGTTTTGAGCATTGTTCATGAAGTTATTGGCTCTGAACCAAAGTTAGCAATTATACTTGGATGTAATTCCAATGGTTTATCTTTGCTTTTGTTTCCCTTGCCTCAAGAGACATATCTAGAAAGAAGTTACTAGGGCCAATGTCAAAAAGGCTACTGCCTATGTTCTCCTTTAGGATTTTTATGGCCTCAGGTCTCACATGTAGGCATTTAATCCATTTTGAGTGTATTTTTGTGTATGGTGTAAGAAAGTGGTCCGGTTTTATTTTTTTGCTTGTAGCTGTCCAGTGTTCCCAAGGTGATATACCACATTAATAAAAGGAAGTATAAGCACCATACTATCATTTCAATAGATGCAGAAAAAGCATTTGACAAAGTACAACATCCATTCATGAGAAAAATCCTTAACAAAGTAAGTTTAAAGGGAATATACCTCAATATAATAAAGGCCATATATGAAAAACCCCCAACAAATATCATCCTTATTGGGGAAAAACTGAGAGCTTTTCCCCTACAGGCAGGAACAAGGCAAGGATGTCCACCCTCACCACTGTTATGTGACCTAACACTGGAAGTCCCGGCCACAGCATTCAGACAACAATAAGAAATGAAAGGTATCCACATCAACAAGAAATAAGTAAAACTTCCACTATTTGCAGATGACATGAGACTAGATATAGAAAACCCTGAAAGACTCTACAAAAAAGCCGTCAGAACTGATAATCAAATTCAGTAAAGTGGCAGGATACAAAATCAACATACAGAAATCTGTTGCATTTCTATACACCAATAATGAAGCAGCAGAAAGAGAAATTAAGAAAACAATCCCATTTTACAATTGCACCCAAACCAATAAAATACCTAGGAGTAAACCTAACCAGAGGCTTGAAAGACCTGTACTCTGAAAACTATAGAACACTGATGAAAAAAAATGAAGATGATACAAAGAAATGGAAAGGCATTTCATGCTCATGGATTGGAAGAACAAATATTGTTAAGATGTCTATACTACCCAAAGTAACCTACACATTCATGCAGTCGCTATGAAATACCAACAGGATTTTTCACAGAGCTAGGACAAATAATCCTAGAATTTGTATGGAACCACGAAAGACCCCAAATAGCCAAAGCAACCTTGAAAAAGCAAAGCAAAGCTGGGGGCATCATAATTCCGGACTTCAAGTTATATGTCAAAGCTGTAGTGATCAAAACAGTATGGTCCTGGCACAAAAACAGACACATGGGTCCGTGGAACAGAATAGAAAACCCAGAAATGAACCTGAAACTATATGGTTAATTTCTATTTTAAATGCATATCTTTTTAAATATTCCATGCGATGAAATAGTAGGTACACATAAAACACTTTGGTTGCATACCAAAATTTTGAGGATGGTCTTGTTGGAAAAGCACTTGCGCAAGTGTATGGCAGGCAAGCTGAACTGAATGCTTTATTCCTGGGACAACATTTTTCCTTGGAAAGAACTGTGGTTGTTCAAACTTTGGTTTTTGACAGAGATTGTCTTGAAAATGAACAAAGGTGGCCACTTCAAGGAAAATCATGGATAGTATTTGTTGTCAGTGATGAATTTAGCTTTCAAGCAAAAATATTGGAAAAGCTATATCTACTGCTGTGAGCTTGGCACCTTCTCAACAGTTAAAGACTTTTGATGAGATAAATGATGATATCAATAAATATGATCATTAAAATATTATAAAATAAAAATGACAATATTTGGAGCTCTGAGTCACTACATCAATCAAACAATATTTTTTAAATGACCAATGCATGGTGTTACAAAATAATTTATCATGAAAGAAAAAACATTAGTTTTAATGGAAAAAAGTATTAAGATTCCACATTGCAGCTGTACTTTAAAAACAATAACTAGTCAAGTTTTGGCACAGTATCAAAAAAAGCATATCTACAGTTATCTCAAAAGGTTATTAAAATGTTCCTCGTATTTCCAACTATATATTTGGATAAGGGTGAATATTCTTTTTGTGTTTCAACCAAAATAACATTGTAATAAAATTAATGCAGAAGCAGATAGGAGAATCAGCTCTCTTACTAAACCAGACATTGGAGAGTAACATAAAGGTATTTTCCATATGGAAATATGGAAAATATTTATCATAAAAAAATGTACCACTTTTGTTAACAGGTTTAACTGGTTAACAGGTTTATGTTAATGGCTTTTTCAGGAGTTACCAAACTCAAGCTCATGGGGTAACCACATCTAGTCTGTCTGCTATTTTTCTTTGTTGTTTTTTTTTTTTTAAGATTTTATTCATTCATTCGTTCATTCATTCATTCATGAGAGAGAGATCAGGGAGAGGGGCAAATGGAGAGGGGGAAATCTCAAATAGACTCCCTGCCAAGCACAGAGCCAGACATGGGGCTCAATCTCAAGACCCTGAGATCAGACCTGATCTCAAGACCTGAGCTGAAACCAAGAGTTGGGCACCTAACCGGCTGAGCCATTCAGGCGCCCCCTGCCTGCTCTTTTTCTAAATAAAGCTTTCCTGGGATCAGACTCAAGCTTTTTGGTTTACATATTATTTATGGCTGTTTTTATTCTACAGCAGCAAAATTGAGTAGAACTGAGAACAAGAATAGAGAACAGTAGAACTGAGATGTAAGAGGGACTTTATGGTTCACAAAGCTGAAAGTAGTTACTATCTGTCCCTTCATAGAAAATGTGTGCTAATCCCTGAGATTATTATCTTTCAATAAATTATCACACATTTGTAAAAAATTGTTTTATTTTCCAAGATTGTAAATATCAAGAGAGATAACCTCACATAAATAAAAGTTCTTTGATATTCTCAGTAATTTTTAAGAGCATGAAAGTATCCCGGGACCACAAAACTTGAGTGAGAATAATTGCCATAAACAAGCAGAATAAATCTTTTCTTTCTGGAACACAAGTACTCAATAGACAGCTGTTTCCTTTCCAAAACTATTTCTCAGTCCTGAGACTGACTGTCCCTTGACAGAGGCCACTGCTCCCCTTTAGATAACATAACTCCTTTTTCAGTTTCCAGAAATCCCTTCTTGTCTCTTTGCGTCTTAGGGTGGTGACAGTGCTCCCCTTATTTGCTCAGAATTCCTGCATTTTATCCCATGTGATTCCTTCAAACTCCACCATCCAACATCTTTATTACTAATCCTTTTGGTAATAATATCTTCTACAACTATCCTAATTTGAATGTTCCATATATATTTCTTTTGGGACCCCAACTAAGTAACCATATTCTCTCTCTCATGTAATACGTACAATAATTATGAAACATACATTTGGGTTATCATTTTACAGACATGGAAAATAAGACACACAAAGGTTAAGTAATGATGTCTAGGACACTGAGTTAGTAATATGTGAAGCCAGGATTATAATGCAGACAGAATCACTGGAGAGTTTAGGGAAACGGTCCAAATAACTGCTGTTCTATTACACAGAAATTTTACTTATGTGTATATCATCCATATTATTATCCTGAGTAATAAATAACTGCATTTTTTTTCTGTGACCACAGTATTAACACCAACAACACACATCAGCAACTTACAACTGTATTTTGTAGGATACTGCTTGCTTAGTGTTAGGGCTTTGCATTTTGCATGTATCACTGGTAGTATAACATAGCAAGGAGAAAAGAGCCACCAAACATAAGTTACTTCAACATGAACTATGGCATCTGCAGTAACAAAATCTCTCTCTTTGTGGTTGGATGTGGCGCTTAAGGGTTATTGCTGGGACTGAACGTGAACTTTCCTACTTCCTGTATTATTTTGGCTTCTCTCTGCAGTATTTGCCTATTACATCAAAGCGTATTTTATCCCATCAGTCTTTTGGGTTTTTTTTATAAGTATATCTAGCCTTACTCTATAGGGCGAAGGGAAAGATGAACAGTGTATTGATTTGTAAAACGCAAGGGAGAGTGTCCCTATTGCACTGGCAAATGAAAACTCTTGAGCTGATTAAATGCTTCACCATAAACCAAAAGACCCATTTATCATTTTAACTGGTGAGTTTTGCACTATATCAGAAGTACGTGTGCTCCTGGCAGCTCGGGCGGAATCAGTGTATTTGTGGGGAGATCTCTGTGCTTTCCCCCGTCGGCATCATGACTTTCCTCTTTCCTATTCCACTTTTAGTCATAATCATGTTAAAGCATAAATTCCAAGTGAACACCTGAATTCCTACAAAAAATGTTATATTCCCATAATCATTCTTCACATCCTTAATTTAACTTAGAACAGTTTTAAACATAGGGCTAGGAGGTTGCCTTTCGTCGGCTGTGATTTCAAGGGTACTAAAATAGCTCCTTATTCATTCCTCCCACATTCCTCACCTGACAGTTTTCTGAGTATTTCATTCTGTAACCATAAGGCAAAGCCTTTCCTCCCGCATCCTCAGCTCAGGCTAAAAATGCAAACTCCCAGGAGAGGAAACACTATAAATTAAATTCATACTTAGGTGTCAATGACTAATATAGAACTATTTCCCAGGGAGTAGGTTTTGACATGAGGCAAGTCCCAAGGGAATACACCAAAAAGGGGTGGGGGTGGGTGGGTACAAAGCAAATAAAAATCTCATGGATAGGGATGTCCCGGGCCATCTCTGCATCATGACATGGCACAGTATTCTTCCAAAACTTGCCTGGAGAAAAAAAAGACATAGGATAAATTTTGTTAAAATCCCAGATTCCTGGCCTCAATCCAGAAATATCAAACCAGAATTTCTAAAGGAAAAGCCTGAGAATTTGATGTTGTATACAAGAGAGGTGGTGTTTTGTTTTGTTTTGTTTTGTTTTAAATCAGGCCATTATTCTGAAACATCAGGTCATGAGAGGGATGGGAAATAGGTCTGTTTGGTCTGCATCATGTTGCTTAACCTGTCTTTGCCTATCAAAAAATACTGATAACGATCCTTAAGTCACATAGTTGTTGTGAGAATTCAGTGGAGTCGTGCATGTAAAAGTGCTGGGAAGTCAGCAAGCACATTCTCAGGATCCCCTTCCTTTACCTCGGTCATAATTCTATCCCAGAGTAGCCCTGTCAAACCTGTTCCTGAAAGTTCTACAGAAGTTTAGGCACTCACGGAGAGTCTCTAAAGCCTAAAATACCCAAAATGCTCATGATTAACTTGTCACTTGAGAGGGAGAGAGTATCGAAGTGCCATCATCTATGCGGTCATCCCATAGTCCCACTGGCTTTGATGAGTCATTTACATTTTCTTTCTGTCTTACTTTACAACATGAGGAAGCTCAGATTAACAGCACATGAAATTCCAGTTATGTAGGATTGATTGGCTCTTTCAGGGTAGATTTAATCTATCCCTTCTTTGTGTATTTTCTTTGGAAATAGTAAATGAGAGCCCAAGAAAGTAACACAAAAATCTAAATAGATGGAGATAAAATCCTTGCTTTATGTGACTTAAGAAGAGTCCAGTACAGCCAGAAAAGAAGCGTTGCAGCTCCAGGCCCAGAAACAGCCCTGATCCCGGCCCTCATGATAAAAAAGGTCATGTTCTTGAACCTTCACTGACACAAAGCAGGAATTTGGTAAATGCTACTGACAGATCAAATGACATGGGTACTAATCAATCACAGTGGCCCATTTTCCTGAGCAGATTTTAAGCTCCTTGAAAGTAAAAGTGTTTGAATTCATCTTTGTATCACGTATTATAACCTTTTATTCATAGTCGATACTCAGAGAACTTTGTTGAATTGGCTCGAAGTGGCTTCCATACATTTATTTATTGTTTCTCTTACCAATTTTTATAAACCCTGCATTGCATCTTTTTATTTAACACTTCACTGTAATTCAACAAATACTTTTACCTTGCCGTAACTTTTTGTTTGTTACCCAACTACAAGCAGAAGCAGTTTGGGGTGCTCTGTGTCTGATACAAATTTCCAAATGAAAAGCACATTATGCCAGATAGGCCCCTTGCTGGGAATGGATGAAGCTGTGGTGACGTCACCAGGCTTCTAATATCTGTTCAGGTGTGATATTTATTTCATGATGATACAAAGCAGTGAGATAGAAAATGGAGAGATTGTAGATGCTCCCTTTGTAGTTGGGAAATGGAGGAAATAAGCAAGTATGTACGCCTACCATGTTTCGTACTTTTGAATAGGTATTTACACATAGGTTATGCTGTTACACCTTCACCTCAAATCTAAGAGGTAAACATTATTCTCAAGAAACAACAGATGTTGGCTAGGATGTGGAGAAAAGGAACCCTCGTGCACTGTTGGGGAGAACACAAACTGGCACAACCACTGTGGAAGAGAGCGTGGAGTTCTTCAGAAAGTTAGAAATAGAACTACCGTATGATCCAGCAATCTCACTCCTGGGTATTTACCCAAAGAGTACAGAAACACTCATTCAAAGGGATACGTGTGCCTCTGTGTTTATTGCAGCATTATATACCATGCCAAATTATGGAAGCAGCTCAAGCGTCCATCAATAGATGAATGGAAAAGAAGAAAAAAGTGTGTGTGTGTGTATATATATATATATATATATATATATACACACACACACACATATATACAAATACACACACACAAACACACACACAGTGGAATATTATTCAGCCATAAAAAAAGAATGAAATCTTGACATTTGGAACAACATGGATAGAGCTAGACAGTATAATGTTAAGTGAAATAAGTCAGAGAAAAAAAATACCATATTATTTCACACATATGTGAAATTTAAGAAGACAAATGAATAAAGGAAAAAAGAGAGACGTGCGTGCGCGTGCACACACACACACACACACACACAAACCAAGAAACAGACTCTGAACTGTAGAGAACAAACTGATGGTTACCAGAGGGGAGGATGAAGGAGCACACTTGTGATGAGCACTGGGGGTTATATGGAATCACTATATTGTACACCTGAAACTAACATAGCACTGTATGTTCACTGTCCTGGAATTAATATAAAAACTTTAATAAATAAATGGGAAAAAGTCATTATCCTCATTTCGCATAAAAGAAAATAGGCACTCAGAGAAGTAACTCAAATCGAATTAACAGTTAACACTACAGTTGGGATTGGATACTAGATATGCCCTCTTCCAAAAACAAATCTCTTTCGTCTCAGGACACACCCTTTCTGTACAGATTAAAATCACAGTGGAGGCAATGCATGTTCTTCAGTTACTCCTCCAAAGTTCTCTATCCCCAACTCTGATTATTGTCATAAGCAGCCCATGTCCACTCACCTGATAGTTTAGCTCGTTTCTGTTTATAACCTTCCTCTTATCTGTTCTTTGCCTTTAAAAAAGCACCATTGGCAAGCCTTTAAAATATATGTTTTCCTTTCTTGTCTCTTACCCCCTATTTCTCTATCCTTCTGATGCCCAGTTAGAATGTGTAATTCACTGAGTGGGCACCTGAGTATTACCAATTTTTCAATATTTTAAATCCAATGTGCTTAATTTGCTTTAGGCAACATTGCATTGTTGAGAAACATGTCCACATCTACTGTAAATGGAAAGATATTATATAGAATTGCTTTTGGTTCATTCTTTCCCATTTCAGTTTAGTCTATTTATCTTTGAGGACAGCATTGCTACTTTGTGATTTCATCAGTTCTTTGAAATTGAATCTACTTGTGATCCAAATGTGAATTGCCTGACTGATAGCCCATTTGGCCAGTAATATAGTTAATTTTGGTATTGAAATAGATTTCAAATATCAGAAATAGGCATTTCCACAGTTGGAGAAATAAGTAGCATGGGACACTTTCCTTCTAGTAATAAAGTTCAAGATACACTGACAGTACCATCTGATTGTAAAGTGGGGACAGAACACCTTCCTTTGACAGGTAACACAGGGTAAATTAGAAATGTTTTCATGTAAGAAAATAAAGTTGAATTGTAATGTATCACACAATCAGAACTCTATTAGCGGCATAGTGGGTAAGGGTGGTATTGGGACCACGGTGGTTGCTTTAACAGATTTTGCTTAGTGTAAGAATTTTGATTCTAATGGTTGGTTAGATTTGGCTTTTTGCAAATAGTTTCTATAACAATAGCTGGATACCTTTTTTCTTAATCCCAATACTTTATGAAGATGACAAAGATGAGTTGAGAATGATAAGAAAATAATTCCATTGACCATACTATTTTCTATGCTATCTACCACAGTCATTTTAAGCAATAAAAAAAGTACATTCACTCAGCTTCAGAATTTCCAGTTCTTCTTTAGTAATGACACTTGAACCAGCATGGTAATGACACTTGAACCAGCATGCTGAAGAAATAAGCTCCCTCGAGGCTGCAAAGGGGTTCTTTCCTGAGAGGCCCAGTGTTGTTTCTATGTCATATAATCCTCCCTGCTTTTACGTCATTTTGCTGAGTGGTAATAGGTCTTCGTGTTTGTTTATATGCTGTAACTTTCTGCCTTACTAATCAAAGGTTCCATTACAATTATTTATCAACCAGCACATTCTTTTTTTGGAGTCTAATTTTTTTGTGCCCAACACCTGTTAGACTCAGTTTCTTTGTTGGAATCATCATTTTTAGGGATAGTAAAGGAGTTTTTAAACTTTTTTTTGGTGGGGGAAAACAAGCTCCTGATTTAAACCAGATTTGAAAATGGATCTTCCATATTATTAATACCATAATGCTTCCCTGTAATATCATTAAGCATCACTTGGGAATATAATATGTTGGAATTCCTTATTTATCACATATTATGTGAGATCACTCAGGTTTATCAGTGAATATGACACTGTGAGGAGAGAGTAACTTGACCCATATGGATCTTCTGATTTCAGGAATATGATTTTTTTTAATGGCATTGTATTTCACATGGCAAAAACATTTTCATGGATTTATTTTTGAACTCTGTGCTCAGAAGACCATGAAGAATGTGCCATTAAATATCTTTGTCTAAACCTATTTAGAAATTTCTTCCAAAATATGCTCCAATATTCCATGCTATTAAACTTAGATAAAACATATTGGTGAAAATGAAACAGGAGAGATCTTTAATTTTGATTTAAGCTCATGAATAGCTATAGTAGGGAGGAACCTAGACTGGAATAAGTTCCAGATGGGGTGCCTATGTCACTAAACCCTTTTGAAGAGTTAGTGGCAAGTGAAATCCCAGCACTGAGAGACTGAACACTTTTAATTACTCTACTAATAAAACACAGTTGACAGGTTCTAAGATTTTGACCAACTTAGTTTGCTATGATTATTTGCAATTTAGTTTGAGCAGTAAATTCAATTGGAACATTCAAAATTGGCCAGAAAGCAAAAGAATGGAAAATTGTTAGAGTTTAAAGAATTTAAAAAATTATCAAATGAAGTAAAAGAATTTTTAAAGTAACTGTAGAAATGTAGAAAACATGTGACTTCACTATTTCCAACTATAACTCAGTGTTGAGGCAGGCGTAGAAATTACTGCCATTTCAGTGGTGAGGATTAGGTGTCTAGATTCATTGTACATTGATAATAGACATAATATCATTAATTTGAATCCTAAAATAATATTTACTTGTTGATTTATCTATACTCTAAATATTTCAGAATGAAGTACTGTAACAAGGTACACCAATTTATCCTCACTGATCTTATTTTGTCTTTGTATATCATTTTGAGCATTTCAGTTGCTTCTTGTATCATGGACCTTGGTATGATTAATTTGCCCAAAAAACCTAAAATTTTAATGTTTACTAACTATTTTTGCTTTGAATAGGAAATTACATAGAATAGGCATTTTCCATTTTATGACATTGATAAGCTCAGTATTTATATTACTATTCATTCTGTAATACTTAAAAAATCACATAGTTTAAGAACAAGATAAAGGGATCCTTTTTAATTTTGACTCCAAATAGATTATAAATCTTTTTTTAATTTCTTTTTTTTTAAGATTTTATTTATTTATTTGACTGAGAGAGAGAGCCAGAGAGCATAAGCAGGAGAAATGGCAGAGGGAGAGGGAGAAGCAGGCTCCCCACTGAGCAGGGAGCCAGATGTGGGACTCGATCCACGGCTCCTGAGATCATGACCTGAGCTGAAGGCAGAGGGTTAGCTGACTGAGCCACCCAGGCGCCCCAGATGATAGATCTTTTCATATACAAATTTTGTTTCTGTGACACATACTCAATTCTCTCTCTCTCTTTCTCCCACTCTCTCTCTCTCTCTCTCTCTCTCTCTCTCACACACACACACACACACACACACACACACACACCCTGCTTCTCCCTAACCTTTCTCCTGGTAGGCCTAACATTCTTGCCCAGAGATACTCATTTGGGTCAAGGCATTATATTCATGTGATACCTATTATAATGAGTATGTATTCCCTGAGAGAAAGGGACATGCTGACTTTCTAAAATATATCACTAAAAATAAATATTTTGTAAAAAATCACAGACACGGACCTTGAGCATGAGACTAAAACTATGCAGGTTTTCTGTGTGGAGCTTTGAGCCTTTTGCTTCCTCAGAATAATATCTTATGTGGGCTGGGGTGGACCAAGGTGGGCCTCACTAGAAGAAATGCTAGGCTGCCTGAGTCCAGAGAAGGCCCGGAAAGGAGGGGCCACGAGAATTACTACGAAAAAAATACAGTCTTGGGCAGGCAGATGGAGCTCTAATAGAGGCCAGTCCCTATTTCACAGTTTTGCCACAGGCTAATGTATAGTAGATTCTGCTCAGTGCCTGGACAGTTGAACCTCATCTGATCCTCACACTTCTGCCTGAAGATTCCCCAAATCTACTACAAACACAAAACTAAATAGGTTCTATCTTTTTAAAATCTTCCACGTACATCTATATTTTTCCATCCCTATTGCCAAACTGTAGTCCTGGATGTCATCATATTTTACCAGGATTATGCCACATAATATTGAAAGGACTTATGAATTCTGATTATTTTCTTTACCATTCTCCCCTTAAACGTGTGCCCTCAAGACTAACTCCCAGAATGATCCTTGAGTGTATGGGAAGAAAATCAATATGAATTTTCATAGCATTTAAAAATATTAATATGTCACTTGACTTAATTTTTTACAAACATATAAGAAAAATATTATATTTACTACTCTCTGGTGTCCACAATGACACTGGTCCCCTTGCTTGGTTCCTCAAGCTGTCACATCAAGCAGGTACTCTGCAGAGGGATGGGTATTCAACAACATAGTTGGGTCACTGGAGACACTGTGCCTTTATTCTTTTTTTTTTTTTTCTCATTGTGTTGTAACTAACACAGTATATATGTGTCCTGTTAAACGGTTATGGGATTATATTGCCTGATTTTGTGTAAAAATATCAGATGAAATGGATAGGTGGCTTAAAGTGTCTCTCCCTAGAGCCAGTGTCATGTTAATGAAAGAAGCAGAAGTAACTGCAAGGAAAAAAAGTAAGAAAGTACTTTTCTTACTCCCTGTGAGTGCTTCGTCAGCTGTAGTACACAATGGCATCAAACAATGATAATTTAATCATCTCTAAAAGAAGTGGGTCCCAAGCACCAACATTAATAAGGACTTTACATATGAATTTACATATGGTAATGTTCATTAGCAAAGAACCTTACCACAAGTGTGTAACTTGCCTTGAAATTCTGGATACTAAAAGGAAGAGGCCGAAAGAATTAACAAGACATTAAAACATTATTATTTAGCTGAACTTCTTTGCTAATGCACACTTTGAACGGTTTACATTGTGTATATTTGTATAATGTTATGTGTGTATACACGTGCACCCACCCTATTTATTGAGGGGGGAATGGCCAAAATGATTTATTAATAGAAGTACTTAATCAAAAATATTCGAATACCACAGCAAAGCCAGAGTGATGTTTCTAAAACACCATTTTGATTATATCATTCTTTTGCTTAAAATCTTTGCAAGCTTATCCACGTTTTTCAGGACGACATCCAAACTCCTTGCCGTAGCATTTGAATCACATTTGGTGGCCTGCCGTACTTTCTTCTCTACATCTCTCACTTCGCACGCTACATATTGCATATTTTCTCGTCTTTGCACATCATCTCCTGATGCCAAACACATGCATTTTCTACCCTTTATAGGTACCAAGTTACTCTAGAAGCTTCCATGCTTGACTCTTGTGAACTATGTATTTGCTTCGTTAGTTAAGTCAGTGAAAGCAGATGGGCTTGGTACAGTAAAGAATAGTTTGCTTGCTATGAGATGTCAGCCTAAAATTGGCAGGAAGTTAGTAATAACACTAAGTGATAGGAGGCTAAAGGAGTTTCTACTGAACTTCCAGTTCCCTTTGGATGCCATGTTCTCTGGATCCAGTGATACTATATCCTCCCCTTCTTTTCAACAAGTTAGTTCCTCTCTCATTTTCAAATCTCAACTTTCATGTCACTTTTTCTAGGAAGCTCCCTGATGTCCCCACGACCTCTCCTATGTGTTCCTCTGATGCTGCCCTCATTACCCTCATCATGACACTCATCTCTCAATGGGGCTGTGGGCTCCTTTCAGAGAGTTTGTGTGTTTTATTGGCAATGGTGTCTCTAGAGTTAGCATAGTGTCTTAAATCCAATTGATGATTAATTAATATTTATTAGATGAAATGTAGCTTCAAGATTAAAAGGGGGCACAAATGAGAATCCAGGAATATTCATTTTTCCTTCCACCGCTTTCTCTTTCAAAAGCCCTTCCCCTTTCCAAGCACCCCCTTTACCTGCCTGGCTACTTCTTTTCCACCAGATATATATTCAAGTCTAACTCCAATTCAGAGGCCAGCCAGTCCCCTGAGGTTATTTACTGATAACAAAAGGACCTCTTTGAGCTGTTATTTGATACAAAATAATTTATACAGCATTTTCAGTTTGTATAGCACTTCATGTGCATTAAATATCAAGAAGAACGCTTACACCGGATACTTGATAGTGGAGTGACAGATTCTAAGACTGATGTTACTGGACATGTGGCCTTTCCTGAGACATCCTGAGATGTTCAGCGATTACTCACAAGCCCGTGCCTTGTGAGTAATCTGTGCATTCTGAGAATGGGTTTGTCTATAGTAGGCAATGATACTAAGACAACCTTTCACATTTGTAAGGCGCTTTACATTAGCGTTTCTTAGCAAATGTCTCATGAATACCAATGACAATTCTAACAGGCTGAGAAGATTCTCACTTCACTCTCTTCCTACACACACATACACACACATGCACAGTCTTTAAAGTTGAAAGAAATGAGAGTTAGAATTTAAGTCCCTTGACTGTGTCCACAAAAGTGCAAAGAGCTGATCCCATCTTCTTCTTGGTTCTTAGTCCACGGTTCATTTCCATGTATCAGACAAGCAAGTCATGGCTCTTTTCTCTCCTGATACAAGCAGGTTATATGAGTAATACCTCTTTGCATCCCATCCAGCACGCACGCACGCACGCACGCACAAGCACGCACACCCACCGCATGAGGAAACTACGACCATTCACAGAACAGCCGATGGGAATCACTGCTCTATAATTGCAGAGAAAAACGTTTTGCTGATTAGTGGGAGGCAGCAGTTTCTTCACACTGCGCTGTCCACACTTAGATGTTCTGCCACATTGAACCTGAAAGCCCTGATCTCTCGAAGAATAACGGTCCGATTTCTAATTTGTGACAGTGCAAACAAGAACAGGCTGTGACACGATCATCCATTAGAAACTCCGTGTACATCTTCATCAGGCCAGGAAGCTGCACAGAAGTTGTGAAGACATTAGAGGAGTTCTCCATTTGCAATTTCAGAGGGAATGAAAACAGGGTGGCAGAACCTACAATTTAGCATCTTCCACAGAAGGGAAATATCGACAGTTCTTTTTCATCAACTGAATCATATTAGCCCCGATGACTAAAACTCACCATTATATTAATCATGTTTTAAAAGAGAAGTTGTCATATATAAATGCATCCACCAAGTACTGCCCTGTTCGTTTTGCATTTATATGATTCATTGTCTAACTCTGTGTGTCACCATTTCACAAGTGAGAAATCAAGGCAGAGGCAGGTTTCACCGTTCATATGTACCTAGGAAGTAGTGAAAATTCAAACCCAAATCTTATTCTTTTTTTTAAGATTTTATTTTTAAGTAATCTCTACACCCAAGGTGGGGCTCAAACTCACAACCCCAAGATCAGGGGTCACACATTCCACGGACTAAGCCCTCCACCCCCAAACCCAAATCTTTCTGACATCCAAATCCATTCCCTTGAGCACATTTATCTATTATGTTTTATGTAGATAGGATCGTAGACCTGATTGCAACAGTGAAAATTGGCTCTATTGAATACTGTAGTTAATGGATTATTTTACCCTCACCTAAAAAGTAATTGTTGGAGGCATCTCTTTTCTCAAAATTAAGCATTCCAGCCGGTGAGTAGACTTCATGATATAAAGCATGCACCATAAAGGGGCAACAATTTCCTTCTGGTCCTGACAGTAGATTTTCTACAATGACACTGGCCCTGCCTATCTGAAGCTATTTTCCTTACCAGTTGCCCTCAGGTATCCCAGCCTTTTGTCCTGAAAAATTCATCTTTCAAATTTTATTCAACCCTAGGCTATAGTGAGTAGAAGGAGCACACACCTTCAAAGAACCCACTCCAACTTTCCAGGGCAAAACATATTTTCTTTTCTTAATTTATTCGGCCTCCATCATCCTGAACACCTTAGAACTTTCTGATCACTGGTCTATCCTCTGATGGTACTTCCTTCACTCTGGTTCCAGACTTCTGTGTTAAGATTTCTGCCCCAGTTCTTTGCAATTCTGATCACTAACTAGTATATCTCATGGCAATTCCTAGATTTTATTTTCTACTTTCTTTGTGCATTTGTACTGATGAAACAAGCTCAATGGAAAATCAAAGAAAAGAGAAAGCTATTTTGAAGGCATAATAGTACAAAGAAAATAATACAGTGAAAGTTGTTCAATTTAGCAAGAGAAAGATTTTTGTTTGTTATGTTTGCTTGTTCTTGTCTGGTAGGTATTTTACTTGGAAGGTGCTAATGGAACTAAAATGCCTTCTAAGAAAGATCTATACGTACTTACAGAATAGATACAAAAATGAGACAAAGAACCATGAAGCCTTGTGTTGCTCCTGTAGGCTGGAGGCCGGAGCAAGGAGAGGTTGGAGGTAATGAAAGAAAGAAAGGCTTATGGGAAAATAGGGGACAAAAGAGAGACAACAGAAAATAACTCATGGATTTCCTTCTGAGATGATTCAGTGGGAACAGCAAAAAAGGTGCCCTCTCCTAGACTCTACCTGCGTCTCTAATTGCAAAATGGTACAAATGGTTATTTTTTTCAGGTAACAATCTAGTTACACTAAATATAGTCTAGATATGTAGGCCTAAGTCATTCCATCATTTCTTGCCACATTTTGGAAATAAGAAAACTCAGTCTTAGAGAAATAAGAGCAAAGCAAAACAAAACTCATGACCCATAAGTGGTAGACCAAGACTTAACCGCAGCAGTGCTTATGTCTGAATCACTATTCCATGTAGCCCCTCCAGTGAATCTCCAGCATCTGTTTTCGTATGTAACACAGGTATGCTATATGTTAAATATCATCCTTATCTATCATTTTCTCCCGGTCTCTTCAACTTAGAAATGATAGGTAAATATCATCATGCTGGATGCTTTGCGTGGGGAGAAAGACAGCACATGCGTCTATGTTAAAGGAAACCCTTTAGAGTTGTTGATCAGGTGAAAGTTCTATCCAGGAGTCTGGACCAGTGTTGAGGGAAATGGAGGCCATGGCAAATTAAGCAGGTTCCTTGGACAGGCTGACTCCGTAGTAGGAAGTAGTCGGTACTAGGAAGTAGTGAGAGGGTTTGCAAAGGCTTTCAGAGTCACACTTCATTTCCTAGCTGCCTCTAAAAAAGGAAAAGCCCAGAATTAAAGTGCCATCTCTGTATCAGACAGGTGAGCAGCTTAGATTTTCTTCAGAGCGCCTACCTTCCAGAGGAAAATATAAAGCATCAACAAAATAACTTCACCTGCTGTCCTGTTTGGCAATGTTTTCCTACTAAAAACTGGAGGGGACAGTCTCTCCGTTCTAACCTATGTATTAGTGCTGATTTTGTCTCTTTTCTAAAAGGCCTGAAGCCAATGACCAGTTTTCGTAAAATTAAAGTAATTTTATATTTTATATTTCTTTTTACTTTAATAATCATGGTTTTTTGTTGTTGTTGTTTTTTCTGAGAGAGTGAAACAATTGTCCTTTCTCTTAACCTTCAACATTTCAATTTCACCTTTTAGGTTAATAAATCAAAAGTGTTTTTATGCTGAGTATGGTTTTACTGAGTGTGTCCTAAGACAGGGAATATCATAAACATAAGAGCAACAGAGGTCATTTATTTGGTCTGTTTCCAAGAAGAGCAAGGCATGACTGTAATTATTGAGCATAATAGTAATTGAGAATATTAATTTCTGGGTTCAGGTTGAAGTTTTACTGACTTCCCTTGGCAGTGTGTTCCATTTCTTGAGTACAATGTCATCTATCATTTCTAATATCTCATCTCAGTATTTTAACTTTATGTGATATGTTTTTTTTCCTGGCTTTTAAAATGACACATCCTCTCTAATCAAGTTTCTTTGTTTTTTGTTTTGTTTTGTTTGTTTTTTAAAAGATTTTATTTATTTATCTGACAGAGAGACAGCCAGCGAGAGAGGGAACACAAGCAAGGGGAGTGGGAAAGGAAGAAGCAGGCTCCCCATGGAGCAGGGAGCCTGATGCGGGGCTCAATCCCAGGACCCTGGGATCACGCCCTAGGCTGAAGGCAGATGTTTAACGACTGAGCTACCCAGGCACCCCTCAAGTTTCTTTGTTTTAGCACGTTTTTGGAAACTAGACACCTGGTCCTATATACCAACATAAGAGATATCGTTAATGTTCAAAAAGCATGAATTTTTATCAGAAATATATCTCTTCTAGCTTATTAATCACATCATTACTAATATATGATATATTTTACTAAATTGTTTTACATATTGTCTGACAATAAATTCAGTGACGTTAGGGAATTTGTGTATGAGTTATCTGCTCTTATATCCCTATAGTAAAAATTAGCACTGGGCACACATCATAATGTAGCCACTCAATATTATTTTGATAGAAGAATTGATAATATTCATTAAGTCCTAACCTGGTGTGCTAATTGATAAGGCATTAGCAATCCCATAGATACTTTATACTCATGGAGAGAAAGCACATAATAAAAATTAGTCACAGTCAGTATTCACGAGCTCCTTGGCACTTTCCTTGTATTTGATAAATTGAAAATTCTAGAAACAATAAAAAGTTATCTTTACTTAATAATGCCAAGTAGTCTTTATAATTATTTCTGAGTCTGGCCTGCTGTGCCATATAGTCAGTCACACTCATATGCTAGAAATACTGGGAAATGGAATTGTTGTTGTGGCTGTGATTGAAGCCAAGCTCACTGTTGCCCTCCACAAAACTCCACAAAAGTGGGATTCTGTTAGTAAGGAAGAAGGGGAGGACGGATACCCAGTTGCTCACACTGACTTCTCCAGAAGTGTTCTCTCATTACCCCTGTAGTGAACATTTCAACCCTGCTTCTGTGTGGATTACATGGATTATTAACTGGATTTCACACTGTCTCGTAAACACTACTAGTGTTTAATTCCTGAAACAGGTACGATTGAAGCTCTTGCAAAACGAATGGTACTTGAGTTCAGCCTTAATTGCAAGGAGAGATTCTCATGAAACGGTGAAATGGCACATGAATCTTGTTGTGTCAGAATTTCTAGCAGAGGTCTAAAGATAACATTGGTTTGTAAGTATTCCCACAAAGGCACTGAAAGCCATATCCCCACAGGACTCAAGAGATGCAGCTGACTGTTCCTTTCATCCTTACCCCCCCCCCCCACGTGCTTTCAAACCAAACATTCTAGAAATCTGACATGATAAGCTGTTAACCTAGGTGAAAGTGTTTAAGTACAGTTTCCTTTTTTACCCCTGAGAGCAAATGAGCGGCACTCCAAGAAAATCCATCAGAGGTCCTTCCAGAATGTATCTCAGGGAACAGCCAATACTTAAACTATGATCAAGTTCAATCATTATTAACTAAGAAAGAGCTTCAACCGTACTGATGATTTATGACTTCTTGCTTGTCTCTATCTAATATGCCCTCCCCATACCGCAACCCTAGAATAGTCCAAAATGAAGAACAGGACAAGGTGGAAAAGAATGAAAGAATACACCGTTTCCACTTTCCCCAGTGCAGATTTGCAAGCAGTGGGTCAGTTTTGATCTCAAGGGAGAGTATAAGCTTTTTATTAGATATAAAATTGGAGGTTTGTTCTGAGTTTAAATTTCATAATACCTAGGAATGACTCTTAATAAGGGAAGCAAGACTGTTGCTATAATCAAAAGCTATCAGAAAGCAATTCGAACTGTCTGAGATATGGTCAATGGGTGTGGAAACGTATTCCAACAGAATGTATATTATTAGTGGTGGGGAGAAAAACAAAAGGGTTTCCTATTTCTTTCTCATTGAGTTCACCTTTTCAAAAGATAGCTCCATGCATATGTGAGAATGTCAGTATTATTTGTTCATCATAAAAATGGATTTTTTCCTATGTATCCAAGAACATGCTTTCCACTCATGCTTTCTGCTCCATTTGGGGGGCTATCTTCAATTTCATCACCCTCCTGCTTATTTATCTTTTATGGTTCATCTCAAACACCACTTTATCCCTGCAGAAGTCCTCGATTTGTACTAATCCCCACCTCCGTGCTTTTAAGTGTAGTATCTATCACCTCCTTCACAAACATTTACCAGGAATTTAATTTTTAATCTCCATGACATGAAACATAGAAATAAAAAAGAAGTAAGGAGCTCAGAGTCTAATGAAGAAAAAGCCACATAAACAGTTTCAATGCTGTGTGAAATGACTGCACACGAGGTAAAACAAGAACCTGAAGAAATTATTGTTCTTTAGTGGAAGCTGGAGGAGTGTGATCTTCTTGGAAGCAAGGAGTCAGCGTTGAAGAAAGATTCAGAGAAGGGGATGCAGGAAGTGGGTTCTGACAGATGTCGTGGGCTAATTAGATACTCTTTATTGCTCTGACTTAGATGCTGTCTCTTCACAAAAAAAGGAATTTTCTCTCCATTTCAAGCTGTTGAAACAATATGGAAATAGAATATAGTCATATGGAAAGCCCTTAATAATGCAAAGACATGTAATGCAAATTTTCAAAAGTGTAAAATCCATGAAAGAAGAAGAGAAAGTTAGTAGCATGACAGAAGAAAATTAGATATGAGAGATAAAGTTAAACTCCAGAACCCTGGAATTAAATTCTAGAACTTACTTTTTCTAGAGACCCTAGAGTGGTCTTGAATGCAGATCCTCACTATAGCTCCTACTTCTATATAGCCTGGCATTCTTCCCTCACCTACTGTTAGGTACGTTTGAGATGTCTCTGAGGTCCTCAGAATCAGCCTCCTCTTGTTTAGCTGCATTGGGTGGGGTTCTGTTTCTTGTGATTAGAATATAGTGACAGAAATGTAAACAGCTATTTTTAAAAAAGAAATGTAGACAGCTAAACTAAATAAAAATTGCATATGAAAAATGCTATTAACCGAGATCCAAATTATGTTAGTAGAGGAGAGAAAGCTAGAAATTTTAAGTATTGTGAAGATCAGTAGTGCGTTTTTCTCCTTTATTTTTACACCCCATATGTGTAGAAAAATGTTTTAGAGATTATAGTTTCTCTATCAATTTTTATGAGTTTAAGTAAAATAAATTATTATTGAACTCCTTTGTGACCAAGTATTGTAGAGGAGGTAAAGATATAGTAAGTAATAAGAGAAAATTACTATTTTTAAAGAACTTATCTGTCCAGAAAGGGAAACACCAAGTAGATCATTTCAGTGTAGGGCAAGTATGGAGAGAGTAGTAAAATCTAAGTAATTTAACTTCTGGGAAGGTAAATATTTGCTATAGAAAGGTCAAAATTAGTTATAAAAATAGGATTTTTTTATTTGGTTGATGCTGATTTCTGTTACTTGTGAATCTTTCTCAAAGATCCTTCTTACTCACACTTTCAAGAAGTGTTTACTTCCACAAAGAGTAAGTCATGAAGCCTCAACTAAATTGCTACATGATCATATAATAATATATTTGGTGCTAAAATTTGAATTTCCTTAAGAGACAAATTAATAACAAACTGGGTAGATTACTTTCTGTCTGTGTCTACCTTTGGTCTTATGGAGGAAATACATCAGACTTTTGTTCTTCCTTTGGACTGACTCTGATTGACGTCCTGAAGTATGGGAGTCAAACCAAAAATGTTCATCAATTTCATAATGACTGTAAGAGTAGACATAGAATAAAAACTGACCTGAATCGGGGTCTTAGGATGGGAATATAATACAAGTACTAATACTGCCTCTGTTTTACTGTCAAGAATTCAGAATAACATAACTGCTTTATATATAAAAATACTTCTATATGGGCTATGGTTGTATATTTTATAATTTGGGGGATTGGCTAAATTCTTTTTAAGTCTCATTCTAGCATTAAACAAACCTAGAAATTTTAGTTATTATTTCTCAAACTAGATTTTTGGGAAGCCAAATTTTTATAGAAAATGCCAAGGAATGCCCTTCCTTTCTTAAAAGCCCCAAACAGGTTGATGAACCTTTCTTTATTGTCTGTTTTTTGTAATGGTGGATATTTCTGCGTAAATTTATGGATTTAAAGTTGCCAGATTAACCCAAACATTTTATTTAAATCAGAACACAAAGGATCATTTAAAGATAAAATCTTCTTTGCAATTAGCTAAAAAGGAAGGTTACTTTTGTTTTTTCTTAAACAGCTTTTTGAGGTATAACTCATATGAAGAACTTCACATATTTAATGTCTACAATTTGAGGGGTTTGGATATATGCAAATACCATCACCGTAGTAATCAGGGTAATAGGCATATCCAACACCTCTCAAAATTGTCATGTGTCCTGTTCATTTTTATTTTGTTTTGCTTGTGGTAAGAACACTTAGAATTACCCACTTAGTAACTTTTTTTTAATTTAAATTCAATGAGCCAACATATAGTACATCATTAGTTTCAAATACTAATTGATTAGTTGCATATAACACCCAGTGCTCATCACATTATGTGCCCTCCTTAATGTCCATCACCCAGTAACCCCATTCCCCCTCCCCCACCATCTTCCCTCCAGCAACCCTCAGTTTGTTTCCCAGAGTTAAGACTCTCTCATGGTCTGTCTCTCTCTCTGATTTCTTCCCATTCAGTTTTCCCTCCCTTTCCTTATAATCCTTTGCACTATTTCTTATATTCCACATATGAGTGAAACCATATGATATTGTCTTTCTCTGATTGACTTTTTTCAGTTAGCATAATGCCCTCCAGCCCCATCTATGTTGATGTAAATGGTAGATATTCATCCTTTTTGATGGCTGAGTAATATTCCTTTGTATATATGAACCACATCTTTATTCATTCATCTGTCGAAGGACATCTTAGCTCCTTCCACAGTTTGGCTATTGTGGACATTGCTGCTCTGAACATTGGGGTGTAGGTGCCCCTTCATTTCACTACATGTGTATCTTTGGGGTATATACCCAGTAGTGCAATTGATGGGCCCTAGGGTAGCTCTATTTTAATGTCTTGAGGGATTCCCATAATGTTTTCCAGGATGGCTGTACCAGCTTGTTTTCCCACCAACAGTGTAAGAGGGTTCCCCTTTCTCCACATCCTCGCCAACATTTGTTGTTTCCTGTCTTATTAATTTTAGCCATTCTAACTAGTGTAAGGTGGTATCTCGTTGTGGTTTTAATTTGTATTTCCCTGATGACACGTGATGTGGAGCATTTTCTCTTGTGTCTGTTGGCCATTTGTATGTCTTCTTTGGAGAAATGTCTGTTCATGTCTTCTGCCCATTTCTTGACTGGATTATTTGTTTTTTGGTGTTGAGTTTGATGAGTTCTTTATAGATCGTGGATACCAGCCCTTTATCTGCTATGTCATTTGCAAATATCTTCTCCCCTTCCGTAGGTTGCCTTTTAGTTGTGTTGACTGTTTCCTTTGCTGTGCAGAAGCTTTTTTCTTGATGAAGTCCTGATAGTTCATTTTTGCTTTTGTTTCCCTTGCGTTTAGAGGCATATCTTGCAAGAAGTTGCTTTGTCCAAGCTCGAAGAGGTTGCTGTCTGTGTTCTCCTCTAGGATTTTAATGGATTCCTGTCTCACATTGAGACCTTTCATCCATTTTGAGTTTATCTTTGTCTATGGTGTAAGAGAATGGTCCAGTTTCATTCTTCTGCATGTGGCTGTCCAATTTTCCCAGCACCATTTATTGAAAAGACTGTCTTTTTTTCCACTGGATATTCTTTCCTGCTTTGTTGAAGATTAGTTGACCATAGAGTTAAGGGTCCCTTTCTGGGTTTTTTATTCTGTTCTGTTGATCTGTGTCTGTTTTTGTGCCAGTACCATGCTGTCTTGATGATCACAGCTTTGCAATATAGCTTGAAGTTAGGCATTGTGATACCCCCAGCTTTCTTTTTCTTTTTCAACATTCCTCTGGCTATTCTGGGTCTTTTCTGGATCCATACAAATTTTAGGATTATTTGTTTCAGCACTGTGAAAAATGTCAATGGTATTCGGATAGGGATTGAATTGAATGTGTAGATTGCTCTGGGTAGCATAGACATTTTAACAGTATTTATTCTTCCAATCCATGATTATGGAACGTTTTTCCATCTCTTTGTGTTCTTCAATTTCTTTCTTAAGTGTTCTGTAGTTTTTAGAGTACAGATCCCTTACCTCTTTGGTTAGGTTTATTCCTAGGTATCTCATGGGTTTTGGTGCAATTGTAAATGGGATCAATTTCTTAATTTCTCTTTCTTCAGTCTCATTGTTAGTGTGTACAAATGCAACTGATTTCTGTGCATTGATTTTTTACCCTGACATATTGCTGAATTGCTGTATGAGTTCTAGCCATTTTAGGGTGGAGTCTTTTGGTTTTCCATATAAGGTATCATGTCATTGTGAAGAGTGAGTTTGACTTCTTCTTTGCCAATTTGGATACCTTTTATTTCTTTTTGTTGTCTGATTGCTGAGGCTAGGACTTCTAGTACCAAGGAAATGCAAACAACTTTAAGAACATATTATCAGCGATTATATGCCAACAAATTCAACAATCTTGAAGAAATGGATACATTCCTGGAAATTTATAAACTACCAAAACTGAAACAGGAAGAAATAGAAAATCTGAACAAACCAATAACCAGCAAGGAAATTGAAGTGGTAATCAAAAACCTCCCCAAAAACAGGAGTCCAGGGCCAAATGGCTTCCCAGGGGAATTCTACCAAACATTTAAAGAAGAAATAATATCTATTCTACTGAAGCTGTTTCAAAAAATAGAAATGGAAGGAAAAGTTCCAAACTTGTTCTATGATGCCAGCATTACCTTGATCCCAAAAGCAGACAAAGACCCAATCAAAAAGGAGAATTATAGACCAATATCCCTGATGAACATGGATGCCAAAATAGAGTCCACAGTACATTAAAAGGATTATTCAACACCACCAAATGGGATATATTGCTGGGATGCAAGGGTAGTTCAACATTTACAAATCAATCAACATGATAAAGCACATTAATAAAAGAAAAGACAAGAACCATATGATCCTCTCAAGTGATGCAGAAAAAGCATTTGACAAAATACATCATCCTTTCTTAATTAAAACTCTTCAACGTGTAAGGATAGAGGCAACAATACACCTCAATAAAAGCCATCTACAAAAAGCCCACAGCAAATATCATTCTCAATGGAGAAAAGCTGAAAGCTTTTCCCTTAAGGTCAAGAACACTACAGGGATGCCCACTCCCACCACTGTTGTTCCAGTTAACAACTTTTGAAGTACATAATACCAAATTGTTAACTATAGGCTGTGCTGTGTAGCAGATGTCTAGAACTTACTCATTTAACAGAACTGAAACTTTATCCTTATTTAACAACCAAGAATACACAATGGGGAATAGATTGTTCAACAAATGGTCCTGGGAAAACTGGGTATCCAGATGCAAACTATAAATAAATAAAATTGTACTCCTGCTTTATACCATACACAAAAATCAAGTCAAAATGGATTAATGACTTTCACAAAAGACCTAAAACTATAAAACTTCTAAAGGTTACCTTTGTTTTAACTTTGCTGCAAAGATTTTAATTTATTTTATCAAGAGGAGTTTAACACAGAGAAAAATAGCTATGAACAGGTTGAGGCTACCATTCCTTTAATATAATTTCCCTTTGTACAATACTGAGAAGAAACAATTTTTTGTTTATTTTGCTCTTTTGTAAAATGTAATTAAAAAATATGTTCACTACAAACTGGTTGATTACATGGATAAGTTCCCAGATGCCCAAACCTGTATCAGCTCAAGGAGATAAAAGGAAAATGAGGTATATAGAACATTAATTAAAGTATGAGTATCTCAAAGGTTCTTTTGAATCCTCAATTTTTATCAAGCTCTCATTCCTCCATGTTTTTATATATTTTGGGGCAAGATGGTTATTTTTTATACAAGTCAGTGAAGCTTGATTTAATGCTCATTACAATCAAAAGCAGATAACAAAAGACCATTGGGCCATTTACAATTGTGATGTCATGTTAAGCCATTACCAGCAAGGTCAATTGTTAGAGTTTCTCTTAAACTGCAAAATATTTAGACCAAAAA
Organism: Ursus maritimus; assembly: GCF_017311325.1. NCBI lineage: Eukaryota > Metazoa > Chordata > Mammalia > Carnivora > Ursidae > Ursus > Ursus maritimus. The sequence continues at coordinate 33,230,533 of NW_024424008.1, forward strand.
TAATTATCTTTCTCTTTTTTACCTTCTTATATCCATGTCTCTACATCTGATTGAAGTAAAGTATTCTAAGGCAGGAAAGGTAAAGAGTTGCTTTGATGTGTTCTTTGAATTTCTCAATAAAGTACAAAAGTTAAACTCTTTAAAACCTACTATGTGACCTACATAAACTAAAACGTTTTGAAATTCAGACAAATCAAAGAATTCTTTGAGACAGAAAATAGATCTCCTTTGGTGAGCCACAGAAACTGTTTTTTCATCAGAGAAAAGTTGTACTTTTAACAGATAGAAGATATTTATAGAGCTTCCTTTTCTGAATATCTTTTAATAAAAGATACCTAGTCTTTTCCTCAGGGTCAAAAAGCTAAGCTTTTCTAAAATCCACAACATAATTATGTCTGCTGCATTGCGATTGGACTAGAAACATTAGAATTTTTTTTTCCTGACTGTTAGAGTGCCATTCTCTGTCTCTTCTATGTGTGACTCGGTATATAACTTCAGAATATATATCCCATGGATATTCAGTAAGATATATGTGGAATAAAATAAAAGAGTTTCTGGTGAAATAAGGCAAAAATGATGGTTCATCATTATAGCATTTCTCAGAGCTTTTGCTATCATAACTTAATATAGTATGGGTCCTAGACCAGGAGTGAGATGGAGAATAATATTTAGATTGTCCATCTTACGCTTAATTAACCTGGAATAAATATTCACATTTGTTTAAAAATATTCCTTTAGATTTAAGAGCTAAAAACAAACTCTAATTGCCATATATGCTGCCATTTCATATACACTCTACAACATTGCCACTGAAATCCCAAGAAAAATGTGTGTGTGTGTGTGTGTGTGTGTGTGTGTGTGTGTGTGTGTAACTTTTCAATACATTGCTCACTGACAAAAATGTGTGGCATCCACAGACACCCAAATGAGGGGAAGCCGGAAATCCTGAGGTATAGCCAACATTCAAGGTAGCTTTCAACATGGAAAACTTGAGAACCCCAGATGGGTTCTTGGAGTTTCAGCTTTACTGCTAATACAGTTCATCGTAAAAAGGAGGATATGTCTCAATGGGGAATTTAATAGGAGATTCCCAGGTAAAACTAGTGGAGGGAGATGAGATACTGGATAGTATCACCTTTGAAGATGGGTACAAAGGGAAGGAGTAAGCTTTTTTAGGAGGTAGTAATAATATCAATCTAGTCCTTAGTTGGTAAATGTGTGAGTAGATGAAAGCAAACACTGTCCATATTAAAGCATCATAATTTTTTGAGATTGAAATTAATAAAGCTAAAATACTGGATAATGTTTGGTAATGTAGACATTAAAGTGATAGTTCCCTTAGTTCCATGTAATACTTTATAGAAGAAAAAGAAATTTAAATAACTTCAGAATTTTTAAGTATATAAAATGAAACCTCTAGTATAGCTACCTTTATAAGTAGCAAAAGAATATAATGTCAGACTGTCAAGGGGTAAAGAATCAGACTGCCTATCACCCACATAAAAAAGAGGGGGGGCCCTTCATCATCCTAAAGAAGGGAAAACAAGGCAAAAGCAAGAAAACAGATCAAATTAAAGCACGAACTAAGATGGTAAAAATAAGTCAACCTAAAGGGGCTGACAAAATGAGTCTTTAATTTTAGAGTGTTATGATTGGTCTAGTTATGATTTTTACCTAGAACCTAATGGGAAGAAAAAAAAATCCCCAAACCAAAACCAAAGCAGCAGAAGGAAGTAAATAATAAGGATAAAGGTAGAAGGCAGAATTTAATGAAATTTAAAACAAAAACACAAAAGAGCAAATAATAATAGAAAATCAATGAAATATCTGGTTCTTTAACAACATTGATAAAATTGACAAGCCACCAAGACTGGCAAAGAAAAGACATAAACTGCCAACATTAGGAATGAAATATGAGGTACACTAGAGATTCTTCAGACATCAAAAGAATAAGTGAATAAAGTGATCAACTCTACACACATACATTTGGCCAATTAAGACTGTGTGTAATTGGTGAAGAGACAGACCTCTAAGCCAGTGGGACAACATAGAACTCAGAGAGAGAGGTATGCAAACATGCCCAACTGATTTCTAATGAAGGTGCAAAAGCAAAGCAAGAAAGAGGGATAGCCTTTTCAACCAGTAGCGCTGAAGTGATGGGATACGCACAGGAAAGATAAGTAAAAGAACTTTGATCTAAACTTTGCATTTTATTAAAAAATTAACTGGATGAATCAATGCTTTAAATGTGGTGTAAAGCTATAAAACATTTAGTAAAAAACAGGAGAAAATCTTCAGGTTCTGGGTCTAAGCAAAGAGTACTAGATGACACAAAAGCATGATCCATAAAAGAAGAAAATTGATAAACTGGAATTCATTAAAATTTAAAAAAGAGAACTTGTTCTCTGCAAAATACCCTGTTAAGATGATGAAAAGACAAATTACAGAATACATATCTAACAGAGGACTAATATATAGAATATGTAGAGAGCTCCTGAATCTCAACAGGAAAAAAAATCTGAAGAGAAAATGGGCAAATATATAGAGAGACATTTCACCAGAAAGGATACACCTACAACAAATAAACACATGAAAAAGTGTTCAACATCCTAAGCCTTTAGGGGAGCATAAATTAAAACCCCATGGAAGGGGCGCCTGGGTGGCACAGCGGTTAAGCGTCTGCCTTCTGCTCAGGGCGTGATCCCGGTGTTCTGGGATTGAGCCCCACATCAGGCTCCTCCGCTATGAGCCTGCTTCTTCCTCTCCCACTCCCCCTCCCTGTGTTCCCTCTCTCGCTGGCTGTCTCTATCTCTGTCGAATAAATAAATAAAATCTTTAAATAAAAAATTAAAAAATAAAACCCCAAGGAAATATAACTGCCCACACAAATGACTAAAATAAAAATAGTGACAACATCAAATGTTGGCAAAGATGCAGAGAAACGGTATCACTCGTATGTTTCTATTGAAATTGTAATTCTGAGAAAGGGTTTACCTGTAACCATCAGTTTGTTCTCTATGATTAAGACTGTTTCTTTATTTGTCTCTCTCTCTCTTTTTGCTTTTGCTCTTTTGTTTCTTAAATTCCACATATGAGTAAAATCCTATGTTATTTGCTTTCCTCTGACTGACTTAGTTTAACATGATACTCTCTAGATCCATCCACGTTTTTGCAAATAGTATGATTTCCTTCTTTTTATGACTGAATAATATTCCATTGTTATTTATACCGCTTCTTTATCTGTTCATCTATCAATGGATATGTGCTGCTTCCAAAATTTAGCCCTTGTTAATAATGCTGCAATAAACACAGGGGTGCATATATCTTTCCAAATTAGTATTCTCTTATTCTTTGGATAAATACCCAGTAGCACAATTACTGGATCATATGGTAGTTCTATTTTTAATTTTTTGAGGAACTTCCATACTATTTTCAGTAGTGGCAGCACCAGTTTGCATTCCCACCAATAGTACTGGAAGGTTCTCCTTTCTCCACATCCCTGCCAACACTTGTTGTTTCTTGTGTGGTTGATTTTAGCCATTCTGACAGATGTGTGATGATATCTCATTGTGGTTTTCATTTGCATTTCCCTGATGATGAGTGATGAGCATCTTTTCATGTGTCTGTTGGCCATCTGGATGTCTTCTTTGGAGAAATGTCTGCTCATTCTTCTGCCCATTTTTAATTGGGTTATTTGTTTTGGGGGTTTTGAGTTGTATAAGGTCTTTATATACTTTTGATACTAACCTTTTATTGGCTGTGTCATTGGTAGATATCTTCTCCCATTCAGTAGATTGTCTTTCAGTTTTATTGAAGTTCCTTTGCTATCCAGAAGCTTTTTATTTGGATGTAGTCCCAATAGTTTATATTTGCTTTTATTTCCCTTGCCTCAGGACACATATCTAGAAAAATGTCGCTGTAACTGCTGTCAGAGAAATTAGTGCTTGTGCAGTCATCCAGGATTTTTATGGTTTTAGGTCTCACACTTAGGCCCTTAATCCCTTCTGAGTATATTTTTTGTATGGTGTAAGATAGTGATCCAGTTTCACTTTTTGCATATAGCTGTCCAGTTTTTCCAACACCATTCATTGAAGAGATTATTTTCCATCACATATTCTTGCCTCCTTTGTCTATGATTAATTGACCACCTATTCCTGCATTTATTTCTGGACTCTCTATTCTGTTCCGTGGAACTATAGATCTATCTTTTGTGCCAGTACTATGCTGTTTTGATTACTACAGCTTTGTAGTAGAACTTGAAATCTGAGAATGTGATGCCTCCAGTTTTGTTCTTCTTTTTCAAGAAACTTTGGCTGTTCAGGGTCTTTTGTGATCCTATACAGATTTTAGGATTTTTTTTTATTCTGGTTCTGTGAAAATGCTGTTGATATTTAATAGGGATTGCATTAAACCTATACATTGCTTTGGGTAGTATGGACATCTTAACAATATTTGTTCTCCCAGTCTTTGAGCATGGAATTTCTTCCCATTTGTTTGTGTCATCTCCAGTTTCTTTCATGAGTGTTTTATAGTTTTCAGAGTAAAGGTACTTTCCCTCCTTGGTTAAGTGTATTCTCAGGTATTTTATTATTTTTGGTGCAATTTTAAATGGGATTGTTTCTTTTTTTTTTTTTTAATTTTTATTTATTTATTTGACAGAGATAGAGACAGCCAGCGAGAGAGGGAACACAAGCAGGGGGAGTGGGAGAGGAAGAAGCAGGCTCACAGCAGAGGAGCCTGATGTGGGGCTCGATCCCATAATGCCGGGATTACGCCCTGAGCCGAAGGCAGACGCTCAACCGCTGTGCCACCCAGGCACCCCTAAATGGGATTGTTTCTTAATTTCTCTTTCTGCTGATTCATTATTAGTGTATAGAAATGCAATGGATTTTCTGTACATTAATTTTGTGTCCTGCTACCTTACTGAATTCATTTATCACGTCTAGTAATTTTTTGGTAGCATCTTTAGGATTTTCTACGTAGAGTTTCATATCATTGGCAAATAGTGAAAGTTTTGCTTCTTCCTTGCCAATTTGGATGCCTTTTATTTCTTTTTGTTGTCTGATTGCTGTAACTAGGACTTCCAGTACTATGTTGAATAAAAGTGGTGAGAGTGGACATCCTTGTCTTGTTCCTGACCTTAGTGGAAAAGCTCTCAGTTTTTCGTAATTGAGTATGTTAGCTGTGGGTTTTTCATAGATGACCTTTATTATATTGAGGTATGTTTCCTCTAAACCTACTTTGTTGAGAACTTTTATCATGAATGGATGTTGTACTTTGTCAAATGCTTTTTCTGCATCTATTGAAATGATCATATGGTTCTTATCCTTTCTCTTATTGATGTGGTGTATCACATTGAGTTGCAAATATTGAACCACCCTTCATCCCAGGAATTAATCCCACTTGATTAGGTGAATGATTTTTTTAATGTATTGTTGAATATGGTTTGCTAATATTTTGTTGAGAAATTTGGCACCTACGTTCATCAGAGATATTGGCCTGTAGTTCTCTTTTTTTGCAGTGACTCTATTTGGTTTTGATATCAGGGTAATGCCAGCCTCATAGAATGAATTTGGAAGCTTTTCTTTCTCTTCTGTTTTTTGGAATAGTTTGAGAAGAATAGGTGTTAACTCTTGTTTAAATGCTTGGTAGAGTTTAATTGTGAAGCCATCTGGTCCTGGACTTTTGTTTGTTGAGAATTTTTTTTTAAAGATTTTATTTATTTGTCAGAGAAAGAGAGAGAACATAAGCAGGGAGAGCAGCAGGCAGAGAGAGAGGCAGTCTCCCCACTGAGCAAGGGAGCCTAATGAGGGTTCAGTCCCAGGACCCTGGGATCATGACCTGAGCCAAAGGCAGCTGCTTAACCAACTGTGTCACCCAGGCACCCCTGTTGGTTGAGAAGTGTTTTTGTTTTGTTTTGTTTTGTTTTGTTTTAATTACTGATTCAGTTTCATTGCTGGTGATCAGTCTGTTCAAATTTTCTATTTTTTCCTGGTTTAGTTTTGGGGGGTTATTGGGAAATATATCCATTTCTTCTAGGTTGTCCAGTTTGTTAGCATATATTTTTTCATAGTATTCTCTTACAATTCTTTGTATATCTGTGGTATTGGTAGTTATTTCTCCTCTCTCATTGGTGATTTTATTTGAGTCCTTTCTCTTTTTTTCTCTATAAGTCTGACAAGAGGTTTATCAATTTTGTTGATTTTTTTCAAAGAAACATCTCCTTGTTTCGTTGATCTGTTCTATTGTTTTTTAGTTTCTATTTCATTAATTTCTTCTTCATTATTTCCTCCCTTCTGCTGGTTTTAGGTTTTGTTGTTCTTTTTCTAGCTCCTTCAGGTGTAAGGTTAAGTTGTTTGAGATTTTCCTAACATCTTGAGGTAAGCCTGTATTCCTATAAACTCCCCTCTTAGAACTGCTTTTCCTGCATCCCAAGGGTTTTGGACTGCTGTGTTTTCATTTTCATTTGTTTCCATGTACTTCTTTTATTTCTTCTCTTATTCCCTGGCTAATCCATTCATTATTTAGTAGCCTGTTACTTAACCTCCACGTTTTGTGGTTTTTCCAGATTTTTTCTTGTGTCTGACTTCTAGTTTCATAGTGTTGTGGTCAGAAATAGTGCGTGGTATGACTTCAGTTTTTGTTAGTTTGTTTGTTTTAATTGTTGAAGCCTGTCTTGTGGCCTACTATGTGATCTATTCTGGAGAATGTCCCATGTGCACTTGGAAAGAATGTGCATTCTGCAGTTTTAGGAAGGAATGTTCTGAATTTGTCTGTTAAATCTATCTAGTCCAGTGTGTCATTCAAAGCCATTGTATCCTTGTTGATTTTCTGTTTAGATGATCTGTCCATTCGTGTAAATGGAGTGTTAAAGTTCCCTACTATTACTGTATTACTATCAATTAGTTCCTTTATGTTTGCTATTAATCACTGTTATCTATTTGGGTGCTCCATGTTCGGTACATAAATATTTATGATAATTATATCTTTTGTTGGATTGTTCCCTTTATGACTCTATAGTGTTCTTATTTGTCTCTTGTTACAGTCTTTGTTTTAAAGTCATTTTTGTTCTGTAGAAGTATTATAAGGCTTTCATTTCACTTCCATTTGCATGATAAATGCTTTTCAATCACAAGAGTCTTTTAAATGTGGAAGAGAGAAGCAGAACAGTCTGCTTCTGAGGGATGCGAAGAAAAAAAAAACTCCAGAGGACATTGCTGGCTTTCAAGAAGGAAGAAGGCCATGAACCAAGGAATGCAGGTAACACTAGAAGCTGGGAAAGTCAAGAAGATGGACTCTCCCCTAGAAATTCCAGTTAAGACTCCAGCGGGGTTGACACCTGATTTTAGCCCAATGAGACTAATTTCAAACCTCTGTTCTCCAGAACTGTAAGATGATAGTTTTGTTAGTTTTAAGCCACTAATTTGTGTTCTTTCTTTCTTTTATAGCAGCATATATTTTAAAAAGATAATCACAGTATCGAGATGATGATCCTAGTCTTGATATCAAAGCATTTCTGCCAATAATTGACTCCATTTTTGTAATGAGATACTGGATTTAATGTGCCTTTTCAGGCACTATATTCTATATAGAGAGATACTATAATGTGGTGTGTGTACTGGGCTCTGGAATTGAATGTTTTCAAAGCCAGTCTCAGCAACTGTCTAGTTTAACCTTAAACAAATTATTTACAGTTCCCGAGAAATTTTCTCATCTGTGAAGTTGGGGCTGGTTACTGGATGCCCTATAGTGCCTGCTTATTGTGAAATGCTGATAATTAACTATTTTTTAAGAAAATATGCTACATTTGTGTTTGCATCAGATCAAGTTTAAGATTAATTTTAATTATCTGAGAGTGAATAAAAATCCCTATGTACCAATCCATGCGTACTTAGTAAAAAATTCCATCTTGTGTGGTCCTCCCCAGAAAGTGCTTTCTAATAGAAGTGGCCCCAAAAGATCCTTTCCTAATTTATCTTTTTCATGGTGAAAGGGAGGGCCAAGTGATTTAGGGCATTTAAAATGTGACTTTTGGCTTAATAACAGGTAATAGAGCTGGGATAGATCTGTACAAGTACTCCAAGCAGGATTTTCTGTTTATTTTTCTGACATCTTAGAATGTTTCTGATTGAAGGATAAGTTTCATTTTTCTGACAGTGAGTGTCTCCTATAGAGATCACATTAAACCTATTTTCTATTAGGAAGAAGGCAAATTGCAAGTTATCTCCTGGGAAACTAAAGGAGTCTGACACTCACATACTTGTTTGAATATTAAATATCATTTTAGGAAATAAAAGCTATCCATATAACTTTAATTTTAATTTGCACACCTATAAACTAGGTTCTAAGCTTCTTCAGAGATGTAAGTGGAAATCTTTAAAATTTCCTCTGAGAAATAGAAAAACACAATGAGCAGTGATTTGATTTCTAGCCTCTGTTCATGAATCCATTGAGTGTTAAGTACTATTTTATTTTGCTGGATGAAATAGTTCCATGGGGTATCATCTCCATGTATTCAAAACAGGGCAGTGAGTACCTGAAAACCAGTTCCTTGCCTTTTGAGATAAGGGTGCAGAGAGCTGTGTGAGATAGAATCCAATTGAAATTTAATTATCTGAGCATTCTTTTCACCATGATTATGCTAAAAGAAAACAAAAGTCAGTGAGATGGAGAAAACCAGGTAAAATGAGAAAGTTTCTCACCTGGTGGAAGTATCTACTTGGATCTATGACATTATGGATTTGCCTACACGCAAAGAGAGTGCATCAGTGGTTTTAAGTCTCTGGCCCTCCTGGGACCTGGATGTCTCTATATTTGCAGTGGACTCCACCTCTATTGGTATTAATATTTTGCCCAAGTTGGCAAGAGACTTTTATTATTGTTTAAACCATCAAATGCTGTGAATAAGAAAGTAGGTCAGCATCACCTAATAAGAAGATAGAGCATAATTACAGATATCTTTAAGGCAGAGAGAGAGGTGGCAATGACAGCAGGAAGCTGATTGAACTTCATAAAATCAATTATTCAGAAAACTTATACAACTTTATAGTATGCTGATTATATATATGAGTGAACTAAGATAACCCTTTGTGTTGAGATAGAGAAATAAAGAGACCACTGTGGTCAGACCCCAGAAAGGTTGCTTTAAGGGTGGGGCATACAGGTATATCAGGCGAGTGTAAATGGAACACAGGGTGTGCGGAGCAGTGTAATTATTTGTGCTGTCTCTTGGGCCTTGCTGGTGGAGACATACCTTCTCTTCTTTTAGTTTCTAAAGGATACAGAAAAGACCGTAATAAATGGATTGAACACTAGTAAGCTTGCTTTTGAGATGGGAATTATGCCTTCACAGGCTGGCCTCTGACTCAGGGAATAACTTAAGTAGAAAGTTAAAGTTATTGTAGTAAAATCATCCCTGCTTTGAGATTTTCAGGGTAACATTGGCTTCTGAAGAAGATAATTTTATAATAATATGTCTACAATAAAATTTACAATAAAACACACAAAGTATTCCATCTCAGAACTTTTTGTATGGTGACTATGAAAGTCGAAGAGGTTAGAAAGATTTTCTGCTCTCATGATTTTTGTGTATTTGCTTCCAACGTACTTTGGAGATATTTTCCTGGTTAAGAATAAATGCCGTATGAATATAACATATTATTTGCCTTGGCCCTTGTTATAGTCAAGCAGAAAGCTTATTCTTATCAAGAATAATGCTACTTATGGGACTAGCCTGCAAGTAAAGCTGAAATGTATCCCAATACAGTCACCTTCATTCATTTATTCATCCAACAAAATTGAGTACTCCCTGTGCTCCAGATACTATTAAGGTGCTGAGAGTTATCCAGTGAACAAAACAAATTACTCCTATGGACTTATATTCTGATGAGGGCATACATTAACAAAGAAATATATACTCTGCTAGTTGACAGTAAGTGCTATGAATAATAAAAATAATGGTAATAGTAAGAAAAATAATAGTAGTAGTAAATAGTTGTGTAAAGGAGTAGGAGAGAAAAATGGCAGGAGTTGAAATCAAAGAAGTGGGTGAGTCTACAACAGTCAGGGCACATAGGACTTGATGCCCTAGCAAAGTATCTTGAATAATATGGGAGTCATTAGAGTTTCGAAGAGATAAGTGCCATTATCCAAATTAACTTTGAAAAAAACTACCTCAGGCAATTTTGTGGACAGTTGACAAATACGGAAATAGTGAGACCAGTAAGAAGACTAGAACGATAATTCATGTGGTTTGAACTGGGATGATAGCAGTAAAGGTGGGAAGGTAAGAAGTGCTCAGGTTCTGGATAAACTTTAAAGCCCTTCCAAATAGGATGTGTTGAAGGAATGGAATTGGTAAGTGAGAGAGAGAAAATAGTCCAGAAACGCTGAAAGTTTTGGTTTGAGCAATTGGAGCAGAATGGAGGTGCCATTCCCGAGACCTAGAATAATAGGTGAGGAAAGAAGCTCAGAAGCCTGTTTGGAAACATTGACATTGATGGCATTTTTGGATATGCAAGAGATGCTGAGGGGGCTTGTTGCATTTTCACATCTGGAGCTCAGAAGAGAGTGAGGCTGTGGCTATAAATTGGGAAGCCTTCAGCATATAGATTCTATTTAAATCCATGGGACAGGATGATATCACCTGGGAAATAAATGTAGGTAGAGACAACTTAAAGCTTTGTTATGTTTGATGAGTTTACATAGCGAGAACTATACTAGTTTATAATTTAGGGCTCAGCGGGCAGCAGGTTGCCCATGTCTGAACATTAAAGGAGGGGGGAGAAACCTTCTTCCTCTTGTTTCAAAATTGCTGAGTTACTATAACACCTTTAATGAAGCTGGGTGGTGGTGTTATCCACAGAAGAGAGTCTTCTACCCTACCGATAAAGAGATACTAGTGGTGGTGACTGTGGCCCAAAATAGATCTTTGCTGGCCCAAAATAGATCTTCGCTGGAGACCCAGACCTGAAAATTCAAGTTTGTGTTTCTAGTCTATTCTATTTCTGTGCCCTATTCTAATAGGGCAACACCGATTGATTCAAAGATATAGGCAAGAAAATCTGTGATTCTCAAAAAAGATTTGAGGGGATTAAATCCCAAGAAAGGACTCCACTTCCTAGGAAATGGGACAATGAGTGACGAGAGCCATTGTCATTTAGAATATAATGTGGGTGTAAATTCGGGAATCGTCACAGCCCACGTAACCTGTACCCTTGTTTGCAGTTAACAGCAACTTTGTGGAGTCTGATTTCTACAACTCAGAATGCTCATTTATAATAATTCACATTCCTTGCCTCACTTTTTTATATAGTTTTTCTAACTTGTAGGCAGACAATGAAGAAAGACAAAAGATACCAACTTTTTTAAAGATTTGCTAAATTGGTAGTTGTAATACATTGATATTGCTGTCCTCTTTAAAGATTCTCTTTGCTGTTCCATTCATTTGGTTCATTTTTCAAATAGAAACCCAGTAAACAGAATAATTTTATGTATTTCCTGGGTTTATTGTGTGTTTTAGATAACAGCATATGACAGCAGAGTGTTTCGTTGCTGACAGTCATTGGGTAAAAGGGAACAGGGAAAGTGCTGGTCACAGACTTCCAACTTCCCTCTGGTATTTGCTCTACTTTTAATTGTGTGACCAAGGGCAGGTCAGGAAACTCTATTAATTTAACATAATAATCTGCCTAATGAGGTGTTATGAGATAATATATGAAATTGTTTAAGTGTGATATAAAAATGCTGAATAAGTTCGCTCAGGGCATAGCAAAGTAACATAGGTAAATTGCTGTCTTAATAATAAAAGCTACATATTTTATCCAGCATATTATGTACCTCCTTTAAAATCGTTAAATAACTTAAATATTTAGAAGGGTTGCTCCGTTGATTAGTTCATTAACTCATCAATTAGTTAAGAAAACTAATCTGTATTTTAATTTACTGTACGTGAACTTGTGTCTTGTTAAATGAAGGGCTCCCACAGAACTTGTAGCAAACATAAATATCTCTCAGAGCCAGAGTCTGACCTCCAGGCAGATACACTCACCAGAGCTGTGTTATCTCTGGAGGTGGCCAATTAGGACTTCTTTAATGAATGACTGCATCAGTAATCTATAAAGCCTTAACAAGAGAAGAGTCTTTTTATTGACACTAACCTAAAACCATTGCAGAGCAACTTCAAACTGCTCAAATCCCCACTTTTCACCTTTCTATCTATTCTATACATTTCTTCATGTTTAACTGCATAATCTAATCAAAAGCAAAGACACAGTAAAATCAGAGTCCACATTTTATTGACCAAAAATCACATTTTACCATGCTTGCATTATGCAAACGAAGGCAACAATGATAAGTGTCTATTAAAAAAAAATAGAAATTCTTCCTTAGGTCAATGTGTATTTATTTTAAAAGTCTGTAATTTTAACTTATCTTTAGTATACTGTATCGCTTAACAAAAAATGGAAATTTTGTGTTGTATTTAGAAAAGTCATCAAAGTTTTTAACTTAATTTCACATTTCCTCAGGGTATTTGTGTTCAGAGTAAGCTAAATAAAGCTGGTGGTGGCAAAAATAGATATATTTTAGTCTACCCATGTTATTAGTAAAAGCAGAAGTACCTATCAAAATTATTTTATGCACGCGCGCGCGCACACACACACACACACACATCACCTAGGCAACTTTTTTAAATTGGGACATGCAGAGAATATTCGAAATGAGGATCGATTTAGAATTCCATTAAGCCCCTGGTGGACAGAGGAACATGATAAAATTCTTAATCATTGAATACAAAGAAACTTTTGGATATTTATTAGAACTGGTTCATTGTTCTCTCAACTACAAAGGCTTTCATCACCTCTGCCCCAACCCCTCTTATCTCCTGTTAGTAAAAATCCCTTACTGACCATTTAAACATTGTAACAACAAAGGTGAAAAAGTCAGAGAAGTTTCATTTAGGAAGGGGACTTCTCTTCTGGAAAGCAGCACTTAAGCTGGAGAGATGACCCACTTGCTCACTTCAGTAATCAAGCTTCTCTTTTGAAATTGAGGATTTCTCTCAGCAACTACAGAACACAGTGTAATGATATGCAAAGGTCTTATGGGTTAATTAGGCTTATATAGGCCAGCTTGTCACCTCACCAGAATTTATAAAATTGATTTCACAGGTAAAACATTCTGGGATTTAAGCCTGTCATTTCCAAATGAATTCTTGTAAAATTATGTGTTTTCCAGATGGGGTCTGCAGTTTTGACTTTACCCTGCTACTCCCTTCTCTGATAAACAGCTTGTTAAATTCTGAGTATCTGGAGGGCACGTATTGCATGGTGCACTGGGTGTTATAAGCAAATAATGAATCATGGAACACTACATCAAAAACTAAGGATATACTGTATGGTGACTAACATAACATAATAAAAGAATATTATTAAAAAATTCTGAGTATCTTACCAAGGGTAGAAAACCTATATGGGGAAGCTAAATTGTTTTCCATAAACATTAACTTGCTTATCAGATTATTCATTGGTCATCTGATAGGGAGCAGATATCTGATGGAGTGGAAAAAAGGGACAACTGATATTTGAAGAATCTGGGAGAAAGATCTGCAGAAAAGAAAGCAAGAAATATCTAGACTGTATGGGATTCTGGTATGGGGTAAGGTGTGTTTTTTTTTTTAAGATTTTATTTATTTGAGAGAGAGAGACAATGAGAGAGAGAGAGCATAATAAGCAGAGGGGAAGGGCAGAGAGAGAGAGAGAGAAGCAGACTCCCAGATGAGCAGGTAGCCCGATACAGGGCTCCATCTCAGGACCCCGGGATCATGACCTAAGACAAAGTCAGATGCTTAACCAACTGAGCCACCCAGGCGCCCTGCTATGGGGTAGGATTTAAGAGCATGGAGTGATACATGGCAGAGTACTAGCAGCAGTCTTTGGGCCAGTGGAGAAGAAAGGATAAAGAGAAAGAAGTGAATGAAGCCCAGTGGACTGTGCTTTCACCTGCTTAAAAATCTTGTCTAGAGCTAGCTTTGCTACTTTGTGTCTAGCTTGTGAAGAAATAAATATGAAGCCTCATATTAAACAGCCACAGTATTCTTGCTATGATTCTACTAGGGCCAAAGAAAGCCCTTATCACTTTCAGAGCATTGTCTGTCTTTAGCTACATTCTTGATTTCTAAAGTTAAATATTCCAGACTGATGATTTTTGTGTTGACTCTTGGGAATATCAAAGTACTGTAGGCATTTTTAAAGACAAATTTCTAAATTAAATGTCCAAAATTTACTTTTACTTGTTTGCCCCAGATGATGGAGCTGGTAAAACTATAGGAGCAATTAAGTCCTATTAGACTGTTTCACAGTGTCTTGGGGAAAGTGCTTCTGGCTTCATCATTTTAGTCAGTTTAAACGAGATTGGATGAGTCGCCAGGGAATCCTCTGTGCAGAGCTGCCTCCTGGCTGTGGCCTAAATGGCCAGCTCTAGCAGGACTTTCCTCTCTGTGATTTTGTTACAAGTGACAGCTGTGTTCCTAGTGCAAAAATAAAAACTTAAAGCCACCCACAGAGTTCTCTCCCAAAATAACTTATCACCAGGAGATCTGAATCTGATCTAGAAAGTTTTTTGTTTGTTTTTATTTTTGGTTTTTTAAATGATAGTTTAAATCAGTATATTTTGACATCCAAGTGTTTGGAGATATTACAAAATACACAATTTTATAGACAGCAGATTGGAGGAAATCAGGTCTTTGGGATTTCCAATAGCTTGATAGTGGTCGTCCCCTGAATTCCCTGACAATTCTCAACCCAGGTGACCAAGGGAGAGTATATCAGACTCTGTGCATGTGTATGGGGTGGGGAGGGGTAGTAGCCTGGGAATCCTCTGCTCTGACCCTCTTCCAATCCCTTCTGCAATATAAGAATCACTGCTGCAGATGACATTAACTGTCAATCGGGTCTTGCTCTGGTGACTTTCTCTTAATACTGTCTGTTCCCAATTCCTTCATCTGAACAACAGAATATATGATAGCTTCTGATGGACACAGTTATTAAAAATAGAAGCAGAACGAATCTAACTGGCATTAAATCTTGAAACACAATAGTTTTATTTATTTTTAAGATTTTATTTATTTATTTGACACAGAGAGAGAGACAGCCAGCGAGAGAGGAACACAAGCAGGGGGAGTGGGAGAGGAAGAAGCAGGCTCCCAGCGGAGCAGGGAGCCCATAGGGCTCAGTCCCCGGACCCTGGGATCACGCCCTGGGCCGAAGGCAGACGCTTAATGACTGAGCCACCCAGACATCCCAAAACACAATAGTTTTTAAAAAGCTAACATATGAGAGCACCTCAGTGCAATTTACAGATGAATGAGGCAATGCACGTTCTGCCACTATTTCTCTGAACAAACTGAGCAGCCGATATAAGCAGTCAGTAGCATGCACATCACACACACACACACACACACACACACAGTGCCTTGGGAGGTCCAGTTTGCCTTCTTCTGATAGAAAAAAGTTTTGAGGTTGGTATAAATCCACAGAGTACCTCCTTATGGCTTGGCTGGTACCAGATGAACCATCTCTTTAATTGGATGTCTTTTTAAGGTGGAGTTGCTGCTATATTCTGCTGATTATGACTAGCTGCAATATCTCATTGTTCCATTTCAATATTTCCATATTTCATTGCCCCACTTGTCTGGTTTCAAATCTTTCTGTCTCCATCTGCTAGTTTCTTGCACATCTTTCTTACATGACTCCAGCTTCCTTAACCCCATTCCAATCTATCTGGTCTGTTTCCTGACTATCATGGCATGGAGTAAAATACTTAAAATCTGTAAAATGATGATGTTATTAGCACTTGCTTCATTGAGTTGTTGTCAGATGAGAGATAATGATGCATGTTAGGTATGGTTAAAATTAAATAAAATGATGAAATTCCAAGACTGGACTTGGAAATTCCCCAAGCAGACAAAAACCATTTGAACAACCTAAGTGAAACTTAATTTAGCTTATTCTGCAAAACAAGCAAAACTTAACTTGGGCCACTTCTTGTGAATGCCTCTGATAATCATAAAAGAAACATAAATTACCTCCCTAAAATGGCTTAACATAATCATTTTTAACCAACCCCTTGTCTTCTGGAAACCCCAGTCATTGTAAAGGTTAAACAACATCCTCCTTTTCACTTTATAAGCCATCCTGTAACATCATGCCCCTGGGCTTCCTATCAGTCTTTGAATTTAAAGCTCCCAGTTCATGAACTGTTTTCTGTGTGCACAGTAAACTTTTACTGATTACTATTTCAGTGATCCAGTGGTTTTGCTTCTGCTGTTTCTGAAGTGAGGACAGTCCTTAGCATGGAACCTGCCACTCTAATTCTCACAAACAAATGTTTGCTATCATTAGTATTTTTTTTTAAGAGTAATACTATTTTCTGTACATCTCAGACCTGGCCTTTGCAATATTCACTTTGGCATCATCTCAAACTATGCTTTTCATGGAGTCTCGGCTGAGCACAAATCCCAGCAAGGTTCCCACCAAAGCCCCCTTGAGTTTCTAATCATCTTGCCGTCTCCTCCTATCTGATTCTGTCTTTGACTTGAGGGAATTCTGTCCACAGTCTACTGTTAAATCTCACTTGTCTGAGAAGGAAATGGTAGGCAATATTTAGATTTTATCTAAAAGACAGGCACACAATACAGATTTTAGATATTTAATGACTAATGGTCACCATGAACTGGAATACTCTTCTGTCTTTGAGTTCACATCATTGTCAGAAGGCATTCATTCAATCGTAAAATATATTTTGGATGTTTTCTTGGAACTTCAGATTTTAACAGTATGTAATCTCAATATAAGAGTAGCCTGTTAATTGAAAATCTGCTTAAGAGAGGTTTAATGGGTCTAGAGCTGTGCTGTCCTTTAGGGCAGCTGCATGTCTCTTTGAATTTAAATTTAAATCAATTAAAAGGATATGAAAACAAAAACCAATCCCCTGGTCACACTAGCCACACTCAAGTCTAGAGTCACCGTAAGTGGGTAGGGTCTACATTTATTAAATAGCACAGTATAAAACACTTCCATCATCACAAAAGTTCTACTCGATACTGCTAGTTTAGAGAAAAGTAGCCAATATTCTAATTTATCTATGGTAAAACCCTCAAAATGCATAGTACAGAACAGACATAAAGCCAAATGTAAAAGAAACTGGCCTTAAAGGTGTTCTGACCTAGCAACCAGGAAAGACACCAAGTAAGTGCCTATTTCTTTAAGTGTTTGGGCATGTTGTTTCCTGGGGGAATCAATGTGGTTCAGACTATTAAAGAATTCCCCATCAGACCGATGCTTCTTAATTGTGTCAGCAAGCTTATTCATGGCACGAATTAGAGACCTTGAAAAAGCATCAACTGTATCAGGAGACTTGTGGATCTCACTGGCATCTCATTGCTCCAAATATTGAGCAAGTTGTCAGCTGCAATAAACTGGAAAACTATGATCTCCTCAACTTAATTATTTAATATAAATTTGGATGGAGTATCTAGCGATCATCTCAGTCAACCGAAAGAACTCTGGTGATACATCCCAGAATGTGAGTGGTTATTTCACCTTAAAGAATATGGCATGCATTTGCTCTAATTGATTGATATTCTTGTCGTACTGGTCATTAAATATCATCATGTGAATATCACCTTTTCTCAGGAGTCAGTTTGTAGAACCCTAAGTTAACACCTGCCAACTTACCAGATACCTGGATGTTGGAATGTTGATTTCCCTGTTTTGTTTCAGAATTCTGGAAATCAAAATTAATACCTAGAAAAATTGAAGATATTCAAAAGGCTTTAAAACTGCAGACTTTTTCAAAAGGAAATAAAGAATGATTCTA
Source organism: Ursus maritimus (assembly GCF_017311325.1). Classification (NCBI taxonomy): domain Eukaryota; kingdom Metazoa; phylum Chordata; class Mammalia; order Carnivora; family Ursidae; genus Ursus; species Ursus maritimus. Next base: position 33,248,410 of record NW_024424008.1, read on the forward strand.
TTTTTTTTTTTGAGTAAAATATATGAAAGTTATACCATTGGGACAATGGAAATGGAAAACAGCATCTTGCATGGTTTTAAAAGTGTAAAGACCATGTAGTTGATTAGCCATACCTTTGAAAAACTCTTTTTTATTACATCTTTTACTTAAATCCTTCTAGTTACAGTAACTCAAAAGGAAGTGCACTTTATAAAAAATATACTTTCCTAATTAAGAAAATAATACACCTTTATTGTACAAATGTCAGAAAATACAGAAACATGTGTGGTAGGATCATATATATTAAGATGTTAATTTGTATTTTGTGCTTAAAATATCTTTCCACCCCATGTTCCAAGAGAACAGTTAGAACCCTTTATTCTTCCTTACTCATGAAAGATTTCCGTAACTAAGCTGAAAGCAGACGTTGTTTGCAGATAATTTCCTTTCCTGGATCCAGTTTTCTGAAAGTCTGAGCCCCTGGGGCAGGAAGTTTCTCTTGAGAAAGGACCAGTGAGTGCTTTCTGGTAGAAAGAAGTTGCTGCAGTGGGCCTGTGACTAGGAAGGTTGGTAAAACAGATGCGTAATCTTGGGTTTGAAAGGGATTGGGACACATGACATGACTATTTGCTGTATCTTAAGAAAAGGTAGTAGGTATAGGGGATGGTGGGTTATAAATGAGATGTACCGTGATTTAAAAATATTCTGGGGGCACCTGGGTGGCTCAATAGGTTAAGTGTCTCCTTTTGGCTCAGGTCATGATCCCAGGGTCCTGAGATTGAGCCCTGAATGCAGCTGGCTCCCTGCTCAGTGGGGAACCTGCTTCTTCTGCTCTCTGTGCCCCTCCCCCCTGCTCCTGCGCTCTCTCTCTCTCAGATAAATAAAATCTTCAAAAAAATGTTCTGAAACCACAGGGGGGAAAATAGAGCCCTCAGATTGCAAAAAACTATGGAGACTTACACAGTGGACGTCTTACCAAAACCTGAGACTAGAAGGGCTTCTCCAGTGTTTTATGCCAGATCTTTTACTCCTACCCTTGTATACCAAACTCCACGGACCTTCATATAGCTTGTGGTGGCTTGTGTTAGGGAATGGTAGCAATAATAATTGAGATAGAATTTTTCATCAGCCAGGAATAGAGCTTGGAATTAGATTCCATTCAATTAAAATAAATGTTATTTCTTGCATATTTGCATTTGTGAAGTAAGATATACTCTGTATATGCAGACCAAAATCTAAATCTCAAGATTCAGGGATCTAGTTCTGTTCTAAGACTAAAATATATTGAAAAGAATAGAAAATGAAAAAGAGTTTTATTGTAAAGATTAGTATAAACTGAAAAAATTAAGTACAGTATTTTTCATAAAGATATTTCTCTTATAGTTGTGTAATGAAGGGCAAAAAATATATGGCTGGACTAATATATTGTTTAACTGAGAATCTCTGTCCTTTTTTCACATCCTTTATTGGCCATTAGTAAATGAAAGCAAGTGAGGATTTCAAGTATGCTCTCAGAACTCAGCTTAATTTCCATATTTTTATCACAAGGAACTACTTAAATAAAATTTTACTTAAACAAGTTCATTCCATGGAATTATTATCACATGGATGATTCATAATTTGGTTCAGCTTAATGTATCTAAAGAGAAAAGCCTGTAATACATGCTTTGTTCTTTCTTCTCTGGATGAAATAACAATTCTAAACTTCTGGCAAACTCCCAGTCCTTCCAACTGCTGTTCCAATTCTATAAATATTAAAAAGTTCAGTACTTGGTTCAGACATCGTATAAAAAAATCCATCATGGGATTAATGCATTTATTAGGAGGCTGAGGATAGTTCTGAGCTGAGGAGCGGTCTCTCATGTAGGTCCATCTGTATCAGTATTTTAAAGCTGAGTCTGTACTCTGACCCACTCTACAATGAGGAAAGAGACACCTCTCCTCATCCTCCCAGCAAAAAGTAAATAAACGAATTTCCTTATGCGTTAGTCACCTGCAATAAGATTTTTTTGTGTCCTTTAAAGTAAGTTGACTTTTACTCTTTTAATACGCAAATACTTCATTTAAGAATGAAAAGGACTCTGCACAAAATTAGAACTCCCTCTAGTGTTCAGAGTTGCTCTACTTCACGATGAGAAAAAAGATATACACAACTAATGAATCATCGAGCCTTACATCGGAAACCGGGGATGTACTGTATGGTGACTAACATAATATAATAAAAAATCATTTAAAAAATAAAAATAAAAAATAAAATAGGTCTGGTTCTTCTCAAAAAAAAAAAAAAAAAGAAAGAAAGAAAGAACTTAAAATGTTCCCTTTCCTTCTGATCAGAGAGCTAGCTTGGTTTCCGTATTTGGCTGTCTATCACAAGCATGTGGGGAGACCCTGGCAACGACTGACTGACCAGGAGGCTCCCAGGCAAGCTCTACCACGACCAAGAGCCAAAAGCACCAAAATACCAGTCATGGCACTTGCAAACAACTGCCCTTCTTTTGTGCATCTTGATGCAAATGGAAAAGGGCATATTGGTTCCACTCCAAAGAGCAAGCATTAATGCTATGCAGCTGGCAAGAATTACCTTCTTCCTTGAGACTTGAGTTCCCTGGTAGCATATGTTATTCATCTAAACACAGCTGATTTCACATGTTACAATTATATAATGAGCATATAAGCTTGTAATGCCCTCCATAACTTCTCAGTTAGATGAAAAAAAAGCCCCATCCTCCTTTTGTCTCTTGCTTGCTTTGTTCTGAGCCTATTATTCTCAAGGTAGTGCCACCTTTTTTTAAAGGAAACTCCAGTTTAGACTTGTCTGCTTCTAAAAGCCACAGTGGCATTACAATTCGTCAGTGCTCACTCTGAGGGAAAACCAGGCAGAGAAATTAATAAAATCAACCACAAGAAAAAAATCTATGTGGATGTTCTCACTTGGAGCCAAATGCTGCTGCTATGTTCCCTAGATGTTGAATGTGAATTACTTGAGGAGTGGGCAAAGTGGGAGCTTTCTGAAGGTAAAATGATACTGATGGGCGAGCCCCCCTCAAGTGTTTGGCTATGGTTTTCCATGGTTCATTATCAGGGGCATCTCTCAGACTTTTCCACCACAGTTGTTCTTTTGTCTGTCTGTCCATTTCCCTGCAAGGAGGTATTAATTTTCACATTCCTACTATTTTAACATCAGCCTGGCATAATGGTAGTAGGCATTGACACTTTAGTTGGATTTGCAATAATGTTTTCTTTCTTAAGAGTTTGGATATTTACATATTGGTGGAAATGTTATGCCTGTTTTTATCGAAAAACATTTTTAAAAAATCTTTAGTCAGACAATTCTGGAGTTTCTCCAGTGTACAAGAATATCGATTTGTGTTATTACTTATTTAGGAACAGTGCTATAGAGAGCATTAGGCAGAATATCAAGTCAGATAAAAACTACTGAGCTCACAGAAAGTGGAGCAAGAGTGGTTTTTGGAGTATGTGTGACTTGACAAAGAATCATTTTGAATATTTAAAACTGGCAAGTGATTTCATATCCAGCGAGCATGAATCTATTCCCAGGAAAGTTAGCAAAATGATAAGCATGAATTAGGATTCTGGGTGACCATCTCAGTATTTCTACGAAATCTGAACTTTGCTCTGAGATGTCCTGCATAACCTGCTTTCCGAAACTATTCCATACTTGGGAAGTGGAATTCGGAATGGTGTGCTAAGTTTCACCAACTGAGGTTGGGTTAATTAGTAAGTATCCTTGACAGAGAAAAGGAGCCAAAGAAACATAAATTGAAGGCTGAGGGGGATTTTTCAAGAAAGAAGAAATTCTTCTCACTTTGTCTCCAGTGTAACATAGAGTCCTTTGTGAAGAGTAAGTGAGTTGAAGAGTTTAGCACAATGACTGACCCATCACAAGGTGCCGTAATAAGAACTGAAATAGTAGAATGTTAGTACACATCCATATTCCCTTTTGCACCTTCTTAATTTGGAACCAGTGTATACAAAATAAGTGTGTGTGTGGGGGGGTGTCAGCCTTTATTTCTTTATTTCTGATAAGCTAAAAGGTGAATGTAGCTTTGACCTGCAGGCCAAAGGGCTTACTATCATGATTCCAAGGCCCTCTACGAGTATATGCACATTCAAGGAAAGTTTGACTGTCCAGAGCAGATGTCCTTACACAGGAATGCTGTCTCATGCTGGTCTGGAACAGATAGAAAAGGAATAAAGAGAACGAATCCCCAGCGATTGCCATAGTTTAACAAAATAACTCAGGAACAGGGACCAATGAATTTTACTCACCAATTTGCTGGAATGTAACTCTAGGCAAAATTCCTCCATATGGAAATATCAGAGTAAGGGAAAATAAGGTCCACTCCCCATTATTAATTATTGTTATTTATTATTATTGCTGCTACTACAAATTTATGGTAGCCATTATTTGCTTGTTCAGTTACAGATTTAGAAGTAAAGGAAACAAAATATGTGAGCTCAAGGAGTTTAGTAGGAACTCTCCTTGGAAGCAAGGAAGAGCTAACACTCCTGTTGCATATGTTATTTCATTAAGGTTATTTCTCACACCATTTGCAAACCCAGCTGCCTTTTGCCAAGCTTCATGGTCCAGCAGGGATTGGTCCCCACCAATGTGAATGAGTTCCCAGAGCAAAGGAAGCAAAACAGAGTGGACCTTGCTTAACACTGGGAAGACCTTAAAATTGATGTGTAAAAAATGGCCATGTGCTTTCATTTCAGGGATGAGAAGGTCTTACCACCAACTACTCTTTTACGGGTGGATATTAAATTCTGCAGCAGGAGAAGGATGAGGGAGAGCTACCCCTAAGAGCAGGAAAAACCACACTGCTCTTCGGTCATTAATACACAAGGAGAGTTTGTTTCTAATGAAACCTGAGAGTGGGAACTTAAATGAACAAGGTAGTTAGAGTAATTTGGATTCAATGAGGGAATAAAACATGTAGAGTGGAGAACACTCCAGGGAAGTGAGAGAACTTTGGCAAGGGGCAATCAGCTGACTCCAGGTTCATGGAAGGAAGTGGTAGGACAGGGAATACTAACAAGGGCAGAGCACTTAAAATGGAAGATGAGTATATTTACGGTGTGATCAAGGGAAACAAGAGTAACTTGCCCTGACGGACTTTTCCTTCCTTTCTCTTTGCTTTTCTTTTTTCTTTTTTTTTCTTTTTTCTTTTTCTTTTCTTTCTTTCTTTCTTTCTTTCTTTCTTTCTTTCTTTCATTCATTCATTCATTCTTGTGACAAAATACAAACAGCCTGAAATTTACTATTTTAACCATTTTATGGTATAAAATTCAGTGGCATGTAATAAATTCACAGTACTGTGAAATCACTGTGATCCTCCAAAAACAGTTGCATCACCCCAGAAGAAAACTCCATATCCATAGTCACTCTCCATTCCCTTTTCTCCTGAGCCCCTAACCACCACAATTTTCTGCTCCTGTAAATTTACTTGTTCGGAATATTTCACATAAATGGGTGCTACATGTTGAATAGTGTCCTCCCAAAATATGTGTTCTAGTCCTAACCCCCAGGGTCTCAGAATGTATGCTTCTTTGAAAAGAGGGCTGTTGCGTATGTAATTAAATGAGGTCTTATTGGGGTAGAGTAGACTCTTGCCCAATATGATTGTTATCCTCACAAAAAGACAAGAGACACAGACATGCAAAGAAAGAATGCCACATGATGCTGCAGAGGCAGAGGCTGAAGGGCTGCAGTAGCAAGGCAAGAACTGGCAGCAGATCCCCAGGAGTTAGGAAGATACGCAGAAGGATTCTCCCTTACAGGTTTCAGAAAGAGTATGGGTCTGGGGCGCCTGGGTGGCTCAGTCGGTTAAGCGTCTGCCTTCAGCTGAGGTCATGATCCCAGTGTCTTGGGATGGAGCCCCGCATCGGGCTCCCTGCTCAGTGGGGAACCTGCTTCTCCCTCTGCCTCTGCCCCTCCCCTTGCTCGTGTGCTTTCTCTCTCTTTCTCTCCTTCTCAAATAAATACATAAAATCTTGGAAAAAAAAAAAAAAAGTATGGGCCTGCCCATACGTCAATCTCAGACTTCTAGACTCCAGAGCTGTGAAGCAGTGCATTCTGTGTTATAAGCCACCCAGTTTGGACGCTTCGTTACAGCAGCCCTAAGACGCTCCTACAGTGTGATTGTACAGTATGTGGTCTTTTGTGTCTGGCTTCTTTCAGTTAGCATGTTTTCAAGCTTCATCCATGCTATTACACATATTAGTATTTCTTTTATGTGACGTATTAGTATTCCAGTGTATGGCTGTACCACATTTTGTGTATCCATTCACCAGTTGATGGATGAACATGGCCTCTTAGACATACTTTTAAATTGCAAACTTGTAATAACTTTAATTCCTGTAAAAGATATATGGTAAGGTATAAAACATGTGGGATTCAAGAAGTGGTACACATAAAACTCAATCCTAGCCTCCCTAACTAGAATTGCTTTGAGGTAAAGCATTTCATTTTAATACTCTATGTTTTTATATTACCACAATGGAAACAATACCCGCCATGCTTTCAGAATTGTTGTTAAAGGGGTCATTTTCATAATTCTCCATAAGTCTGGTGCTTCTTTTTTTTTTAAGGATTTTATTTATTTATTTGAGAGAGAGAGAGAGAGAGCACACAAGCAGGTGGAGGGGCAGAGGGTCAGGGAGAAGCAGGCTCCCCACTGAGCAGGGATCCCTATGTGGGACTCAATCCCAGGACCCCCAGGGATCATGACCTGAGCGAAAGGCAGATGCTTAACCAACTGAGCCACCCAGATGCCCCAAGTCTAGTGCTTCTTAAGCACAGACTCATCCTACATGTGAACAATAAGCCTAGTTGTTCACTTTTCATGGAACTCTATCTTTGCCCTCATCACAGTATATTGTAGTCACTCGCTTATTCCTCTCTCTCCTCTTGAGACTTTGAGAGTAAGTACTATGTCTCATCCATTTTTGTATCCTCTTGCATACTTGGCATATAGTAAGTTCTCAACAATTATTCCCTGCTCAAGTGAAAAAATAGATGAATTAGCTCAGTCTGCTTTCTTCCACTGGGAAGAATATCGTTCTACCATTTCCCTGAGCATAGCATCATTTGACAGCAGTACCAAACCTTAGACCCATACTAAACTAGGAAGGTTTAACAGTCAGCTTCAAGATATAAGGGCCTGAGCCACAGTCCCTTATCAGCATTTGTGGCTAAAAGAGAATGTTTAATTAGCTTCAACTTGAATTTTTTCAGTTTGCTTATTTTTATATTTAGATCTAATGTGTTAAGCCTCAAATACACACTTGCTTTTGGAAATTTTTATTTTTGCCTCAAGTCACCACATTTTAGAAATAGTGAATTAATTATCAAGCAAACACATAACTTGTTTTATAAAACTGATGATTGCCTAGAAATCCAGTTTTATATTTGAGAGCAAAAATCAGTCTTAAAGGCTGGTAAATCCATGGGGTTATTATGAGTTTAATGCAGTGCACTCAACATTTATCAGATACCTACTCCGTGCACAGCACAGGGATAGACTCGTGTGAGGTAAAAAGACAGATATGATATGACCTTAGTGCCCAGAGTTCTCGACAAAATGAACATTTACAGAATCTATCACAAGCCAAGACAGAATAGGCAGAATATAATATATGTTTGGCTAGCGCAGTGGTTTAAACAATGTATTCTGAAGGCCCAGAGGAAAGATATTTTAACTCCTAGTAAAGGAAAATTTAGGAAAGTAAAGCTTCAAGGAATAATTGTTATTTGAGCTGTCGCACTTTGAAACATAAATGACAAAAGTAATTTTTATTAAATGCTTGCCCTATTCCTGGCTCTCAGCTAAGAATCTCATGTACTTTAACTCATTTATTTAACCCCATAGCCATGCTTAGAGGTAAGACTTATCATCATCATCATTTTACAAATCAGAAAGCAGAGGTTCAGATAAACTAAGTAAATTCGTTTAAATTCACATCGTTTTGGGGCACCTGGGTGGCGCAGTCGGTTAAGCATCCAACTCTTGGTTTTGGCTCAGGTCATGATCTCAACGATCCTGAGATCGAGCCCCGATTCAGGGTCCGTGCTCAGCAAGGAGTCTGCTTGAGATTCTCTCTCTTACTTTCCCTCTACTCCTCCCCTCCCACTCATGCTCTTTCTTTCTCAGATAAATAAATCTTTAAAAAATAAAATAAATTCACATAGTTTTATGAGGCAGACCCAGAATTTAAGTCTGAGTATATGTGTGTGTTCTTTGATTAAACATGCCATAATTTAATATTAACTCCTCTTTTTGAACAAAGGCTATGATCTTAACTGAGACTCCAAGGCCAATATTGTATTCAGAATCCGATCTAATGGCAGAAAAGTAAAATGTAGCTCCAGTTCCTGTTTTTCTTCAGCCAAAACTCAGTGGGAGACATTTATCTGGGGAAAAGAAGAAATAACTCACGTTAAGTTCTATAAATACTGACTTCCAAACCTAGGTGTTTCACCACTTACTTCTAGCTTCTTTGAAAGAAATGACAGAATAGAATCCTTTTCCAGTATATAAGCATTCTAAAACACTAAACATATGTGTAAGCACAGAAGAAAATTGGAAGTCACACCAATTTTATATGAACTACAACAAATAGTAACATACAATTTGACATTAATGAATTGTTGAAGCCTCTTTTCTGAGGAAATAAAGAAAAAATGTTTAACTCCTTTGATGATGTCTTTTAACATTCACCAGTCAAAACAGTATAATTCTTTCTAAATGGTGTGGTCTGTAGAAATATTGCCAAATCCCCCAAAAATAAAAAAGAAAAGAAAAAAAAAAGAAACATTGCCACGTCTCTCAGGACACCCAGGTGGCTCAGTCGGTTAAGTGTCTGCCTTCGGCTCAGGTCCTGATCCCAGGCAAATATAAGTAAAGAAAACCAAACATGCATTAGTATTTCCTACCAGTAGCTATATTAGTTACCAAGTTCACAGGGTTTTAAATATACTCCACTCTTTCAAAAATAGATGTCCTTTACAATGGCTTTGGGAATATAGGTTTATGTAATCATTGCATATTTTAAGATTTTGTTGGGATGGTCACTTTTTTAAGTGTATGCTATCAGTGAAAACTCCAGCTAAAGATGGAATCTGTCATACTCTAATGTTTAAATAAATTACCCAAACTTCTCCCATATTACTGGGAAATATTAGGGAAAACATTTGTTTGACAAGTAAATTAGTTGCTGTGAAGTATTGAGTATGGAATCAAAAAGTACAATTCAGCTACTCTCTGTGTAGAAATAAAAGCTTAAAGAAATAACCCCAATAACGTTATTAATAGTATTTTAGGTCAGATTCATGTAAGATACCCATCCACATGGTAGAGTAAGGATTCCTCTATCTTTGGCTCCAAAGTACCTCATGTTTTGTCATAGTATATACTATGTACTATTCAGTGGCCATTCTTGAAATCAGATACTGAATTATTCATTTTTTACAGCTTTATTAATATATACTTTGTATATACTAAACTGCACATATATGAAGAATATACTTCAAAAAGCATTCACCTGTGCAGTGAACACAATCAAGATAATGAGCACATCCATCACCCCCAGAGTTCCCTTATGTTTCACTTTATTTCCTCCTTCTAGAATTTCCATGCCCTTGCCTATCCAGAAGCAAATACTGATCTAATTTCTGTCTTTTGTTTCATTTGTAAGCTCTAGAATTGTATATGAATGGAATTCTGTAACACACGTTCTTCCTTGTCTGGCTTATTTCTTTCAGCATGCTTATTTTCATATCCATCCACATGGTTACATGTGGCAATAGCCCGGTTCTTTTTTATGGCTGAGTAATATTTCTTTTAATAGTTATGTCACCACTTGTTTATCTGTCCATCTGTTGGTGGATATTTGGGTTGTTTCCAAATAAATCCATGAATATTCATGGTTGATACGAATATAGTTTCTCATTTCTTTTAGATAAATACCTACATGTGGTGTGGCCAGGCGGTATGGTGGGCATATGTTTAAATTTTTAAGAATTTTCACATTCATTTCCAAAGTGACTTTACCATTTTACATTTCTACCAGCAGTGTATGGGAATGCCATTTCCTCCATATATTACCGACACTTGAAGTAATTAGGTTTTTTGTTGGTGTTGCCTTGCCTGTGGGAGTGTGGTAGTATCCACTTGAAGTTTTAGTTTGCATTTCTCTATTTAATGACTGTGATGGTTAAATACAGTTTCATGCATTTGTTTCTCATTCTTACACCTTATTAGGTGTCATGTACATTTTTTAATTGGCATCTTTGCTTTATCATTGAATTATGAGAGTTCTTTATATATTCCAAATACAAGTCCTTGGTTAGATGTATTTTGCAAATCAGTTTTTGCTGTCTGGAATTTTTAAATTTCAGTTTCTTCTTCATTTGCTAGCATATAGAAATATAATTGATTTTCAGTATTGACCTTGTATATTGCAACCATGCTGTATTAACTTATTAGTTCTAGAAGCTTTTTTTGCAGATTCCATAAAACTTTCTACGTCTGTAAATAAAGACAGGTATACTTCTTTATCTTTTTTACTTCCTCTTTTTCTAAGAAATTTTGAGGTAATTTTTTATGATTACATTTCACTGGTGTTGTTGGCTTGTTAGATATCTCTTTTATTTCCTTATTTCAGTTATTGATCTGAGGTTTATTGAAAAAATTAACTTATCATAGCCCACCTTCAAGTAATATTACATAACTTTACATATAGTCAAAAAAACAAAAAACAAAACAAACTGTATATATATCCCTCTATCCCTCCAGCACTTGTTTTATTATTTATAAGTTTTATTTCTACATATGTTTAAATCCTGAAATACAGCAATTTTACAGTAAACTGTAAGTTACTTTCTGAAGAGATTAAAATTAGGAAAAAATGTTTTCTATTTTTCAGTAGTAAATATCAGTAACTACATTTGTGATTTTTTAAAAATTTTTAAATAGACTTTATTTTTTAGAACAATTTTAAATGTACAGGAAAAATGCAAATATAGTACAGAGTTCCCAAATACTCTGCCCTCAATTCCTCTATATTAACATGTACATTTTACATTTGTTATAAATAATAAACCAATACTGATATATTTTTATTAATTAAAATCTATATTTTACTCAGATTTTATATTCCCGGATCCCATCCAGATTATGACATCACAGTTAATTGTCATGTCTTCTTAAGCTCCCCCCGGATGTTACAAATGGTCCTTGTTTTTGATGATCTTGATAGTTTTGAGGAGTACTAGCTAGGTATTTTTAAAAACATCCCTCAACTGAGATTTGTCTGATAATTTTCTCACGAGTTGACTGGGGTTAGAAGTTTGGGGAGGACACCCTAGGGGTACAGTGCCATTTTTGTCACATTATATCAAGCTTGAATATTATTATGATCTATCCCTGTTGGTGTTAACTTTGCTCGGTGAACAGTGTTTGTTGGCTTCTTCATTCCTCTGTATAGATCCAGGTTTCACTCTGGTATAATTTTCTTTTTTTTTCTGAAAAATTTTCTTTATTGCTTCTTGTAAGGCATATCTGCAGGTGATGAAGTCATTTTATATGATTGAAAAAGTCTTTTGTCTCCAATTTTGAAAGACATTTTACTAAATATGTAATTTTAGACCAATAGTTACTCTTTTTTTCCAATACATTAAAGATATTCTTTTACTGTGTTCTGAATTGTGTTGTTACCAGCAAGATATCTGCTATCATTCTCATCTTGAAAATATGTATCTCATCAATGGAAACATATGTATTTTTTTGCTAGCTACTTTTAAGTTATTTTTTAATCACTAGTTTTAAGCTATTTGATTAATATGTATGGCTTGTTGTAGTCTTTTTCATATTTGGGGGTTCTTTAGAAGTTCTTGGATGTTTGGCTTTACTGTTTTCAATAAACTTCAATAAATTCTAAGCATTATTTTTTTCAAATATATTTCTTTTCCTGTTCTTTGACTTTCTCCTGTAGGGATTCCAATTATAACTATCTTAGCTCACTTGAAATTGACCTAAAGCTTACTGATGTTCGTTTTTACCTCTGTATTTTCCTCCCTATATTTCGTTTGACTAGTCTCTTTAGCTGTGCCCTCAAATTTACCTAGCTTTTCTCTGTTGGTATCTAATCTCCATTAATCCATGCTGATATTTCAGACATTGTTTATTTCATCTCATATTTCAGTTTGAGTCTTTGTTATATCTTCTGTGTCTCTCCCTAACATTCCCAAACTTTTTTCTATGTATATATGTATATATATATGGTATATAGTTACAATAGTTGTTTTAATATATATATCTGTTATATTAGGGCTGTCATTTTGAAACTATTTCTGATCTTTTTTTCCCCCTCATTTTTGGGAAATATTTTCATCCTTTTTCTGTGTCTGGTAATTTTTTACTGGAGCCAGATATTCTGATTTTTGCATTTTGGGTATTGAATACTTTTGCAGTTCTAGCAATGTTCTTGATCTTTGTTCTGGGATACAGTTCCATTACTTGGAAATAGTTGAATCTTTTCAGGGTTTGCTTTTAAACTTAAGTTAGATTGAAACAGCCTTTAGTTTTAGACTAGATTTTTCCCACCACTGGGACAATATCCTTTTGAGTACACAATGTTCCTTAAATTATAAGGTTTTTCCATTTGACTACTAGAAAAATCAATTATTACTTGCCCTCTATGAATGCCTAGGATTTTTTTTTCCTGCTCCTTTCTTATTTCCCATTTCCAGCCTCAGGTATTTTTCTCTCATGCATTCACGGACCTAGAGCTCTGCCCAAATCTTAAGGGGGATGCTCTACAGATATCAAGAGCTCCCTCTCTAAGCAGTCCTCTCCTCTTCAGTATTCCTCCATATGGTCTCTGGCTGCCTTAGCTTCACTAGGCTCCCAGCACTGTCTGTTCTATTCCACCTGGGCATCCTCTCACTGTGCTACATTCTAGAAATCCCCAGGCAGGTGCCCATAGGCTCTGTCCCTACCCCCTGTGCTTGCTCTATCTCTCTCTCTCTCTCTCTCAAATAAATAAATAATAAATCTTTAAAAAATAAATTATTTTTTTTAAGATTTTATTTATTTATTTGACAAAGAGAGACAGCTAGCGAGAGAGGGAACACAAGCAGGGGGAGTGGGAGAGGAAGAAGCAGGCTCTTAGTGGAGGAGCCTGATGTGGGGCTCGATCCCAGAACGCTGGGATCACACCCTGAGCAGAAAGCAGACGCTTAACCACTGCGCTACCCAGGCACCCCATAAATTATTAAAAAAATAAACTAGGAAGAGACTAGTATACTCAGTAAGAGAAGAAATAAGAGTATGGAGAAACCCTGAGAAAGACACAGAGATATTAAAGCCATATTATTCCTAAAAAAATGTATTATTTATAACTTTGTTCTACATTCCACACTTGATTTATAAAATGAAATGAAGTCTAATGCATGGACACAGAACATACCTAGATCTTTGCAAAGAGTCTGAGATTAATGTATATTAAAATAAGAGGCAAATCAGCTCAAATATAATAAGATAGTTCATCTTGATTGAGTTTGGGATTACATTTTAGAGTAATAGAAGATATCAATCTTGTTGCTATCCCTTTCCCATTTTAATATGGCAGTGCAATATCTAGTTAAGTCCAGAATGAATATAATTTGGTATGTTCTTAGGTGAATCTGTCTATGCAGATAGGTGCCTTAGTGATAGCTGTCATGAAAACACACAGAGATACTTAGATGCATACTGGTTTTAGAAAGATGAAAGACTATTTATTGTATTATGAGCTAAAAGTGACAGAACATTTTAAGAGATTAAATGTTTTAAAACAAAATTCAAAAATAATGATGAAAGTAACTTTGAATGGTATACAATTACCACATATGAGTAGATTGAAAAGTTTATAAATAACTGCCCAGATTTGGGTATATACAATGAGATAGAAAAGGTGTACCTTATAATCACATGCATGAAGTAAGGTGAGGTAGGGAAGAGAATGATGCTAAAGGATGTTGTCTAGAGGATATTTAGGGACTACGGACTGAAGGTAGAATATAGGAAAAGTCAACAATTCCAAAGGAAGATGATGCCTAGGATATTAAGTAAGATTGTACTAATTATTATCTACAAGTTAAAGAAGTGGGGGCTATGATTTGTTTGAAAAATACAATAGACTTTGCTTGGTAAAGTAGAGAGAGTAAAATATCCAATGCAAATAACATCTCTTCTGTTAAGCCCTGGGGAATTCCTTATAAGTAGTACACACACATTTTTGAAGAGCACACACCACCTCCTATGCATTACTGAGTACCCCGAATCCTTCCACCTCTGACTGCCTCCACTGCTACTACTGTAGCCCAAGCCACCGCCATCCCTTACCTAGTTTATTGCATCAAACTCCTCATCATTATTTCTGCCTCCATCCTTTCCTAACTACTATCTATCCCTTCTCAGCATCCAATTCCTCTCAACCTCTGTCCAGAATCCTTCACCAAAGTTTCTTTGGTCATCTAATTCAGGATAAAATCCAGTCTCTTTACTATGATCTATAATATTTCTGACCTCATCACTGACCACTCTTCCCCCTTTCTAATCACAGTGGTGTCTTTGCTCCTCTAACATACCAAATACATTCCCCCCCTTGTACATTTTATTCCCTCTTTTTCTTCCTGCAGATACCCATATGTCCTGCTCTCTCATTTCTTTCATATGTCTCTTCAAATGTCACCATATTAGTATGGTCTGCCCTGAATCCCCTGTATAAAATACTCACATCCAGTTACATTTATTCCTCTTTCTATGTTACTTCATAGCACTCACTTATCATCGTTTCACATACTATGTATCAGATCCTTTTATCCACCCCAATCAGAATAATTAACAATGCCTGCCATAAAACAACTTCTAATGTTCGTTAGTCTTTCTCCCCAGTTCCAAAGATAGTACATATTATAGGCTGAATATTTGTGTCTTCTCAGAATTCATATATTGTAGACTTAACCCCCAGTGTGGTATTATTTGGGGATGAGGTCTCTAAAGAAGTAATTAAATTTAATTGAGGTCATGAGGGTGGGGCACCAATCTGAAATATTCGTGTCCATATTAGAAGAGACATTCCCCTCCCCCTCCTCTTCCTCATAGAATTCCAAATTATTTCGCTGCATTCGCTGCAATTAGGTGACCGATGAAATATGAGAGACAGGATGGAAGAGTAAAGAGGATGTTTAAGAGCCATTTCTGAAAGTCCCTTAAATCCTATTAGTCAATATTTACTAAAGGGCCTGGACAGTGGACTAGTAAGTATTGTCTGTCTTCCCAGAAACACATAGTTTCCTGTCTCCCATAATTCACTAAAATACAACCTTCTTGAGGATGTGAAATTTGTTTTTATCTGCCCTGTTTACAATGTATCCCCAGTAAACAGAACACTGTGTAACAAAATAACTATTTGTTGTACTGATTATTAGTTAAAGCAGAGGTAGAATATTGTAGAAAGAAAGAGTCATTATGTATTGACCATCAACTGTGTTTTTGACACAACCCGTAACTGAAACATATTAAATTTTCACCAGTCCTGTGCAGAATTGTCTGTTAAGTCTGTACAAGGGCACACCGTGTGAAGGTCTTCTCAAACTACAGAGAAGCTAGGAACTATATTTCCCTGAGGCACCTTCTTTATATAGTCCATATTGTAGTTTGCTAAAGAGAGAATCTCACACAGTGTTGGAAGACAGAAGAAAAGAAATGATATTAATCTCCTGGAATGGCTATAGTGAATTATATTAGGACATGTGATAGTCCTATAATATGTTATTTATTTGGGGAATATTTAGAGTAGTTCTAATTTCCTCCTGGAACACAGATTGATACCCCTTCTGCTTCTCTTTGTAAGGGACATGTTAGCTATTGTCCCAGGAACTCACTTGCAATTATGTTTGGATTGGTTTTTAGAGAAGGAAGTCCATTGTTTCCCCATGTTAAGGTGGAAGACATCTCAGCTATATTTAAGATTAAAACGTGACAAACTCTCCCTCCTAGAGATTTATCACAGTCATTCTCTCTTTTCCTAAAGTTCTACGTGTGTGTGTGTGTGTGTGCATGTGTGCACACACACGTTATTGTTGTGTCTGCTTTGGGTTTTACAGTTTGTTTTGTTTTGGAGAGAGGAGACAGGCTCCTCTGTGGTCATTTTTGAGTTCTAATACAGGTAGCATGGGTATCCATTATCAGTGTCCTATAGTGGAGTGGATTATTTGAACCAATAAGAGGAAATTAACCTTGATAGTTTCACCTCTCATCCATGATCTCTGGCTAATTTAAAAATTGACAGAGATTGTAACCTATCCATTAAGTAATAGAAAGTCCATCTCAAGAAATCAGTTTAATTGGGATACTCAGATTTTGTATCAACATTTGTTCCCTTGCAAGTGATTCCTGACATTGTACTTAGGGCACCATAGTGTCTTTTTGCAATGTTACACTGGACTTCATGGAAGTTAACTATGTCACTTAGAACTATACATTCATGTTGGCAGTTTAGTGGAGAGATAATACTCATTCATATCCCTGCTGCCCTTTCTAAAGTCTGAAGTCAAAGAAAGAGCTGTCATTAAAAAAAATAATAATAAAATAAGAGAGAGAAAAAAAGAAAGCAAGTGAACCAAATGCCTTATTCATAGTAATACTGAAAGAAAAATTTCTGCTGTAATTTTAGCTCTGGCTAAAATTAACAACACAGGAAACAACAGATGTTGATGAGGATGTGGAGAAAGGGGAATCCTCTTGCACTGCTGGTGGGAATGCCAACCAGTGCAGCCACTCTGGAAAACAGTATGGAGGTTCCTCAAGAAGTTAAAAATAGAACTACTCTGGGGCACCTGGGTGGCTCAGTTGGTTAAGTATCTGACTTCAGCTCGGGTCATAATCTTGGGGTCCTAAGACTGAGCCCTGCATCAGGCTCCACACTCAGTGGCGAGTATGCTTTTCCCTCTCCTTCTCTCTCTGCCCCTCCCCCTGTTCATCTTCTCTCTCTCATATAAATAAATAAAATCTTAAAAAAAACATAACAAAAAGAGCTACCCTATGATCTAACAATTGCACTAGTAGGTATTTACCCAAAGGATACAAAAATACAGATTCAAAGAGGTACATGCACCCCTGTGTTTACAGCAGCATTACCAACAATAGCTGAACTATGGAAAGAGCCCAAGTATTGATCAACTGATGAATGGATAAAGAAGATATGGTATATATACATACACATGTGTGCACGTGCGTATGCACACACACACACACACACACACACACACACACTGGAATATTAGCAATAGTAGCATCGAAAAGAATTAAATCTTGCCATTTGCAGTGGTGTGGGTGGAGCTAGGGTGTATTAAACTAAATGAAATCAGTCAGAGAAAGACAAATACCATATGATTTCACTCATGTGGAATTTAGGAAACAAAACAGTTGAATGTGTACGAAGGGCAACAATGAAGGAGATATGGGGAGGCAAACCATAAGATACATTTAAGGAAAGAGAACAAACTGAGGTTGATGGAGGGAGGTATGTGGGAGATGGGCCAAATGGGTGATGGGTATTAAGGAGTGCACTTCTTATGTTGAGCACTGGGTTTATATGTAAGTGGTGAATCACTAAATTCTATTCGTGAAACCAGTAGTACACTATATGTTAACTAACTAGAATTTAAATGCAAATTTGGAGTAAAAGGTATTCAAATCGACAAAGAAGAACTCAAACTCTCTTTCTTCACAGATGACATGATACTCTATATGGAAAACCCAAAAGACTCCACCCCCAAATTACTAGAACTCATAAAACAATTCAGTAATGTGGCAGGATACAAAATCAATGCTCAGAAATCAGTTGCATTTCTATACACGAACAATGAGACTGAAGAAAGAGAAATTAGGGAATCGATTCCATTTACAATAGCACCAAAAATCATACATTATCTTGGAATTAACCAGAGAAGTAAAGGATCTATATTCTAGAAACTACAGAACACTGTTGAAAGATGTTGAAGAAGACACAAAAAGATGGAAAAATATTCCATGCTCATGGATCAGAAGAATAAACATAGTTAAAATGTCTGTGCTACCCAGAGCAATCTACACTTTCAATGCCATCCTGATCAAAATTGCAATGACATTTTTCAAAGAACTGGAACAAACAAGGCTAAAATTTGTGTGGAACCAGAAAAGACCCCGAATCGCCAAGGAAATTTTGAAAAGGAAAAACAAAGCTGGGGGCATCATGTTGCCTGATTTCAAGTTATACTACAAAGCTGTGATCACCGAGACAGCATGGTACTAGCACAAAAACAGACACATAGACCAGTGTAACAATAGAGACTCCAGAATGGACCCTCAGCTCCATGGTCAACTAATCTTTGACAAACCAGGAAAAAACATTCAATGGAAAAAAGACAGTCTCTTCAATAAATGGTGCTGGGAAAATTGAACAGCTATATGCAAAAGAATGAAACTTGACCACTTTGTCACACCATACACAAAGATAAATTCCAAATGGATGAAAGACCTCGATGTGAGACAGGAATCCATCAAAATCATAGAGAACATATGCTGTAACCTCTTTGACATCGGCCACAGCAACTTCTTTCATGACACATCTACCAAAGGCAAGAGAAACAAAAGAAAAAAATGAACTTGTGGGACTTCATCAAGGTAAAAAGCTTCTGCACAGCAAAGGAAACACTCATCAAAACAAAGAGGCAACCCACAGAATGGGAGAAGATATTTGCAAATGAAACTACAGATAAAAGTCTGGTATCCAAGATCTATAAAGAACTTCTCAAGCTCAATACACAAGAAACAAATAATCAAATAAAAAAAAATGGGCAGAAGATATGAACAGACACTTTTCCAAGGAAGACATACGAATGGCTGACAGACACATGAAAAAATGTTCAACATCATTAGCCCTCAGGGAAATTCAAATCAAAACCATTTTGAGATACCACTTTACACCAGTTAGAATGGCAAAAATTCACAAGGCAGGAAACAACAAATGTTGAAGAGGATGTGGAGAAAGGGGAACCCTCTTACACTGTTGGTGGGAATACAAGTTGGTACAGCCACTTTGGAAAACAGTGTGGAGGTCCCTCAAAAAGTTAAAAATAGAGGTACCCTATGACCCAGGAATTGCGCTACTGGGTATTTACCCCAAAGATAAAGGGAAGGGCCATATGCACCCCAATGTTCATAGCAGCATTGTCCACAATAGCTAAATTTTGGAAGGAGACTTGATGCCCTTCCACAGACGAATGGATAAAGAAGTTGTGGTCCATATATACAATGGGATATTAATCAGCCATCAGAAAGAACGATGACCCAGCATTTGCAGCAACATGGACAGGATTGGAGGAGATTATGCTAAGTGAAATAAGTCAAGCAGAGAAAAACAATTATCATATGGTTTCACTCATTTATGGAACATAAGAAATAGCAGGGAGATCGGTAGGAGAAGGAAGGGAAGAATGAAGGGGGGGGTAAACAGAAGGGGAATGAACCATGAGAGACTATGGACTCTGGGAAACAAACTGAGGGCTTCAGAGGGGAGAGGGGGTGGAGGATTGGGATAGGCCAGTGATGGGTATTAAGGTGGGCATGTATTGCATGGAGCACTGGATGTTATACGCAAACAATGAATCATGGAACACTACATCCAAAACTAAGGATGTACTGTATGGTGACTAATATAACATAATAAAAAATTTAATAAAAATTTGGGAAAAAAATTCAGCTCTAGCTGAAAAATAAGATATTTGAAGAAAATGCTAAATATCTATGGTTGTGAACAGTTCTAAAATGAAAAAAAATATTCTAAACTGTGTTTTATTATATCCAACAGTCTCTCATATTCTTTTTTCCTCAATGGAGATAGATCCTTATGTGGAATCTTATAGTAATCATATATATATATATATATATATATATATATATATATATATATTCCCCACAACACCAATGACACTTGTGCTTTTCTGGTAGTTGGTCAAATATACTTTGATATTATAAATGCAAAAAAGTCTATGTTCCAATGGTCTTGTTTTGAAAAGAAAAAGTCATCATATAGACTGCTAGTTTTAGCTCTAACATGTAAAGGGTTTTGATGTCATCACTCCTGTTTTTACAAGAGAGAGCCTAACAAACTGAAAACCACTGACTTTTCTTAGAACCATCAGAGAAACTGAAATTTCAGGGCATCCCCCCCCAAATCTGGAGGATCAGGCAAATCCACCTGAGACTTGCTGAACTAGAGGAGAAGACACTAGAGTCATAAACCAGGAGGGACGCATAAATGGCAATTTTCATGACTTGCTGGGGGATGATATGAACTATCTTGAAAGTGAAAAACTCCTAAGGCCACAATCTTATAGGTATTTCACAAGTTTTGGGGATTTTATCTCCATGAACTCTACCAGGTGGTTATGGTGAAGAGTCTAAAACATGCCTTCAATGACTGTGGCAAGGAGAGGGAAAGAGAAGACCTTGTGAAATGTTTCCATAGCTTTCTCTATACAAAGACCTATCTCCAGGGTCTTATCTGACCTGGAGAAAGGGCATTTCTATCCCTCTATCCCTCTATATTTTCTGCCTAATCTAAAAATGGGAAAAAGACTAACCACTTGTGAAAATTATAACCCACTGGGCTTGAGACACAAGCCCACTAAAAGACTGAGATTCAATCATAAGATTGTAGAATGCTGTCCCTTTCCCCCACCTAACCACCACACCAGCAGAACACTAGTAAAATAATGGCATTACAGCTAAAAGATCTCTAAGAAGCAAACTCTGCTTAAGAGGATTTCTTAAGGAATTCTCACGTCACTGGGGGAGATAAAAACAAACACAATTTGGAGAGTTCTGAAGAATTTGAAGTCTCTGGCATTTGCAGCTATAGAAAGTATTAAACACAGACCAACTCCTGACTAGGTTAACTTTAATTCTCACATTAAAGGTTTATTTACTTCATTTCCTTTAACCTAATACAGCATGTCCAGATCTCAAACCCAAATGGCAAGGCATGTTCAATGACAAGAAAAAGTCCAAAGAGACAAAGCTGTCTCCGGAACCTGACTTAAATATGACACGTATTTGGAGTTATCAGACAGGGAATTTAAAATAACTGATTAATATGTGAAGGACTCCAATGGAAAAAAGTTGACAACATGCAACAAAAAACAAGTGATGTAAGCAAAGACACGGAAACTCTAAGAAAGAATCGAAAAGAAATTCTATAAATAAAAACATTGTAACAGGAATGAAGAATTCTTTTTTTTTTTTTTTTTTTTGAAGAAGGTCTTTGATGGGATCATCAGACTAGCAGGGCAGAGAGAAGAATCAGTGCCCCTGAAAATATACCATTAAAAACTTGCAACATCATTGAAAAGAGAAAAACAAGCAAACAAAACCAGAACAGAATACCTAATATTTGTAGATCAATTTCAAAAGGGATAAAATATTTTTTTTACAGAAAGAGAAAAAATAAAGAACTGAAGAACTATTTGAAGTAAGGATGGAGGATTTTCCAAAATTAATGATAGACACCAAACCAGAGATTTAGAAAGTACAGAGCATGCCAAGCAGGATAAATGCCAAAAATTTATACCTGTGCATATCGTATTCAAAGTATAGAAAAACAGAGAAACACAGAAAACCTAGGAAGCAGCCAGATTAAAATATACCTTACTATGGAGGAACAGGGATAATGATACCAGCAAGGTTCATCAGATCATGCAAGCAGTAAAGAAGTGGAGGAAAATACTTTAAAATGTTGAAAGAAAAAAAAATCTAGAATTCTGTATCTAGCTAAATTATCCTTCCAAAACTGTGAGAAAATGAAGAGTTCCTCAGGGAAACAAAATCTAAGGGAATATATCACCAGCAGTCCTGCCTTGAAAAAATGTTCAATGGAATTCTTTAGAGAACAAAGAAAATTATATAGGTCATAAACTTGGATCTACATAAAGAAGAAAGTTAACAAATGAATAATGATAATAGGATAGTTTTTTTCATATTCTTATCCAAAAGATAAGCGTTTATTAAAATAATAATAAAAACCCTGTGTTAGGTGATTATAGCAAATGGATAAATGGCAGCAATGACATGAGGGATGAGAGGGAGGGATTAGGTATACTCTTATAGAGCACCTGCACACCTGAAGTATTACCATGTTATTTGAAGGTGGACTTAAATTAGTTAAAAATGTACATTGCAAACACTATGGAAATCATTAAAATTTCAAAAGGAAGTTTGGGTATTCTATGAGAAGAGATTAAATGGTACCATATCAAATGCTCAATTAAAACCATAGAAAGAAAAACACGTGACAAGGAACAGACATGGTAGGAGTTGGTATAACCAATAATGAACTTAAATGTGATGGTCTAAATACACAAATTAATAAACAGACTGGTAGAGTCAGTCTTAAAGAATAAGTCCTAACTACATATTGTCTCTGAGAAATTCTCTTTAAATATAAAGACTGATAAGTTAAAAATAAAGATAAGGAAAAATATATATCATGTTAACATTAATCATAGGAAAAATAAAGTAGTAATATGAATTTCATACAGAGGAGTTTTCAAAACAAGAAAAATTATCAAGAAAGAGTGGAACATCACAAAATGATGAAGGGATCAATATTCCAAGAATAAAAAAAAATTAAATATGCCTGCACCTAGTAAGAGAGCAAAAGTATTTAAAGAAAAGACTGATAGAACTGCAAGGAGAAATAGACAAATCCACTATTATAGTTGGAGAATTCAACACCTTTATTTCAGTAATTGATAGATTAAACAAGCTAAAAATAATTAAGGGTATTTGGTGACCTGACTGGCCAATTGACATTTATGGAATATTCCATGTAATAACAGCAAATATATCTTCTCAAACTCACACACATGGAAGGAACACTCAGATAAAGCCCACTCTGGACCTTAAAACACATCGTAAATTAAAAAAATCATACCGAGTGTATCCTACGAGCACAATAGAATTAACCTAGAAACCATTAGTGGAAAGATATTGGGAGAATATCCAGTGTTTGGAGATGAAACAACACACTTCTAAATAACAAATGGTCAAAGAAGTAGTCTCAAGAAAAATTTGAAAATATCTTAAGCAAATGAAAATGAAAATAGCGCCTACAATAGATGGGAAAATGGCATAATCAGTAATTTCATGAAATATAGAGTGTTAAAGGTATACACTAGAAAAGAAGACAGATTTAAAACCATTCATCTAAGCTTTCACCTAATGACTCTAGGAGAGCATTTAAGCTAAACTATACACAGGGAAACAGAAAAGTGAAATAGAAATCAATGAAATTGAAAAAAGAAAACATTTTTTAAATCAATGAAATCAAATCTATTTCTTTGAATGGATCAATAAAATTGATATATTTCTCGCTAGGCTATTCAAGATGAAAAAGCAATGGACACAACCAACCAATATCAGAAATGAAAGAGGGCCATCCCTACTGACCCCATGGAGATTAAAATGATAATATAGGTTTACTATGAACAACTCCATACCCTAAAATTTGAAAACTTACATGTAATGGATCAATTGTTTGAAAGACTGAAATGATCAACCAAGCACTCCAAACTGCAGTCTCTGTCTCCTCCCACTCTTTAACCCGATTATGCTTTATTTGTGCACAACTTCCCTGTGCCAATGATAAATTGTCTTCAGGCAGAAAGCTAGGTTGTTGGTGGGGCATGTGTCATTTACTCCCTTCTTTAGGGAACTGCAGGTTTGTAAGTCTTGTCTAATTTATGAAATGATTTGTTTTCCATATTATGGCTATTTTTATAGTTGTTTGTGGGAGGAAGCTGTTTGCATCCCTGTCATCCTCATGGCTAGCTTCGGTAGACTTTAATTTTATCTCTAACACAATCCTGAATTTATATTGCTTATCTACCAAACTCCAGGGTTTTTGTTCATCTACACACAAATTACTCCCGTAATGCAGCTCAGAACATATATAGACCTTTTTGTTTGTTTGTTTGTTTTCAATTATATGGTATTCTTAATACTATATACTTGATTACCCATAATTCAAACCCTTCTTTTTCTTGATGGGAAAATATATTTTTAAAAGCAAACTGAGTTTGCCACATTTATGTAAACAACTGAAACATAAGAGTGATGTAAATCAGAGTCTCTAACCTTTTCCTCTCCCCATTGAATGGTCCATTAAAAAAAAAAGGTAAGAAATAAAAATAAACTAAGAAAAACAGCAGCTCTTTACAAAGGAACATGAACATACTTGTAAATCAGAGTCAAAGAATCTTAGTTAAACGTCATTTTTTGTGATGGGCCACCTGGGTGGCTCAGTGGGCTAAGCGTCTGCCTTTGGCTCAGATCATTATCTCAGGATTCTGGATCGAGCCCCGTGTCTGGTACAGTGGGGAGTCTGTTTCTCCCTCCCCCTCTGCTCCTCCCCCTGCTCATGCTCTCTCTCTCTCTTGCTTTCTCTTAAATAAATAAAATCTTTTTTTTAAAGCATTTTTGTGATGGCCCATTCCTTACCATCTTTTGAAAAATGTATTTCAAGATGACTACTGTGTATGACATATTTCAAATAAATTAGGTTACTTATTAGTTGACAAGTTTGTATGCCATATTTGCCTGCAGAGAAAAGGGGAGGAGATGTAGCAGGTGGGAAGGCTCGGAGAGATATTTTTAAGTAATTTCTCAAGTCATGAGATCCAACACCCAATTTTCTAGAAATGTAAGTAAATTATAATTATTATTATTAATGTGTTTCTTTAATCAGTGTCTGAGAAACATATATTACAAAGTCCAGTGATGCTTCATCTGTCGTGCCTCCATTTCTAGTATGTCTGCCAGCCTTCTGACTCTCCAAATCCCATTCTGTCTTTCTTAATACAACTGCTTAATGTTGTTCCCAGGATGTTTACAGTTTAGTAAGTGAAGCTACAGTATACTGGAGCAAGTAGAAAATGTCTATTTTACCCAACTAGATGGAATTTCGCTATAAGATAGTCTTTCCCTTTGAAAAGGATCTTCAAGCTTTTAAGAATTTCAGAAACATAGCTCAATCTTATGTTCAATAATAGCCTGCTTCTGAGTTTGCCTGTCCGTAAGGAATAGGAAGCTTTGGCAGCTGCCTCGGTGCTCTGTGATCATTAGGAACAGCATCAGACTCCATGCAGCTGTCTGAAGTGCTCTCCCCTAATTATGAGTATTGATTGTTCTCACCCATCTCTATCGAGAATTCCATTTCCGTATATAGTGCTAACTGCCCTTCTTTCTTTGCTGATTTAAAAAACAGACAGATGTCTGCTCTTGGGCTTGATATAACTGCCCAATGAATATTTCCCAAGGCTTTTGCCTGCATTCCCCAAATATGTGTCCCATTTGACAGGATTTGCGTACATAGTATTAGTACAGGCGGTCCCATGTATACATGTTTGCTCACCAGCTTTTCTACCATTCACACATTCAAGGAGAAATCTGAGATTGGTTCAGGAGTTGTTTTTACTCTTAACTTTTTTCATTTCACTAATATCTCAACACTTAGCAAAAACATTCATGCTTTCAGAATTTTTCTTCTCAATAACTCTGTTTTAGAAAAATAACATTTAATCTGTGAAATCTATTTTTTCTTGAATAGTTGTTTCATCAATACATGTGGACAGAAAACTGTGGATGTGCCAGATATATTAGACACTGAATTCTCACATCTAGAAGATACACTAAGGCCTAGGCAGGACAACCTTAAAGACAGATACTACTTATCCAGGTGTGATTTAAGAAATTGAAAAGTGTGCTCCTTCAAATAATCTAACATTGCCATAGCCATATAGAGATACCTTTGTTAAAGTAAAATTATGTAAAGAGGATGCTTACCTGGTTTTCTCACACTGGGCAACAGAATCTTAACTCTCATTGTCAAGTAGTCTCCACCAAAGACATAAATATGATGAAAACAATCCCTTGAGGAATTTTTGTGATGTTAAGGAAAGTCAAAGTATTAGTCAAGACATATGAAGGCTTCACAGTGGAATGAGAGATATATTTAGTTTAATTACATTAGTATAAAAGAATTAATGTTAGTGTATGTTAGTGGATACTTATGATATTGGCCCTCATCTGTGGGAGACTGATCACACACTCCCTCAGTACACATGCTTAGTGTGGGTGCTAGCATGTTCTTATTTTATCCCAGCTATTAATCACAGTCAATCCAAGGATAAGCAACTGACCCAGGTGGCACAGAATTCTTCCCAAGGATTTCTGAAACTGAAATTGAGAATAAAAATTCTGTCCCTGTCTGGTGGTGCAAGCTCTATGAGGTGAGATTGGCAACTCTTAAGAGCCACGATTCCTGCCCTGGGGAGTAGCTGGCCTATAGTGAGAGACTATGAAGCCAACATATAAAGAGAAACAGGAATGAGAAAGAGAGAGAGAGAGATTGGGAGAGAGGGAGAGAGTGCATGTTCTTTGGCAGGCACTTACTTGCTGAGTGCATTCATGGTGAGATACATAACTCTAGTTTTCCACGTAGCTGGACGGTTTATCTTTCAATTACCACCTTTCCATAACTTCCTCTTCTATTATCCATGTTTGTTTTCTGCATAGTATCTCTTACTGTCCAACATGCTATTAAATATTTTGTTCAGCAATGTATACCCAGTGCCTTGAGTGGTGTCTGACATACAGACACTCAGTACTTACTGAATGATGAAAGAAGGATTGGCCAATATGAGATACTCCAGTACTCTTAAAAACCTCCCCATAAGGTAGTTCAAATTGGTTCAAATTCTGTTTTATTTGCATGCAAGAGTTTTGATTAATACACTTAAAAAAATTAAGGATACATATCCATTTCTTCTAAGAAACTCCATTTACTGAAGTAAAATTAGGGATTCTCAACCTGTATGCCAGTGGAACTAGAGATATCATTCAGGATAGGCTAGACTATGCTGCAAAAAGAAAGCAATAATTCTAGTCATTTAAAGTAATTAAATTGTATTCCTTATATATACTATGTGCCCAATGAAAGGCACCACAAAGATTCTGCTCATCGTAACAATTAGGAAAAGAATCTCAATACATGCTTGTGGGATTAGAGCATGGCAAACTAAGCATTGGCTTCTCATGTTTCCCAGAAGGAACACGTGGCAATCTTACTCACATTTTTTTCCCCAAAAGCAAGACACATTGGCCATGCTTAATTTCAAAAGGAGCTGGGAAATACACCCTGCCTACCATGGGCCTAAAAGAAATAGAATAGTTTTTGAACAGCAAAAATGAACAGCACATTGAGATTCTATGGAGCTACTTTCAATAATTTGGAACTGTATATGTGTAAGAAGCATTACTGTTAGTAGCAGGGGTCAGCACGCTATGGCCCATGGGCAAAATCTAGCCTACTGCCTGAATTTATAATAATGTTTCATTGGAACATAACCACATCCATTCATTTCTGTTTTTTCTATGTCTGCTTCACACTGCAATGACAGTTAAATAGTTTAAACAGAGACCATATGGCTGCCAACCTTAAAATATTTACTGTAAGTAAATCGTCTGCCTCACATTGTATGTTTTCTGCTATTTTAAAAATTATATTTTGACTAAGAAGTTGTAAGTAAGAAGTAAATTGTCTGCCTTACATTGTATATTTTCTGCTGTTTTAAGATTATATTTTGACTAAGAAGTTGTAAATATTAATTTTTAGTATTTTGTCATTTAATGTATTTCCAGTAAATAAGTATGGCAAAATTTTTTTAATCATAAAAGAGTTCTTCATTTCTTAAAAAGAAGTAGTAATCAGTAATCACTAGGTATTCTGGAATAACTTGATCTTGGGGTCATGAGTTCGAGCCCCACATTGGGTATAGAGATTACTTAATAAAAAATAAAATGGAATAATTTCTGTTCTGTTCTGATATGGATTCTGCTCCTTCTAGAATCTTATGATTATCTTTAAGTGACCCAAAAAGCAATAGAAAAAAACCTTGCCTCAAAAGCCTCTCCTAAGACTAGCAGCTCTGCAGAGTGGGTCTCATCTAAAATGTAACAATTAATACTGAGAATTAACATTTCCTGACCACATCACTTGTGAGACAGCATTTTGGGCATGTTATTTTACTATTCCTTTTAACCTCTTCAAGCGCCTCTGCCTCTACCACCACAGAAATGGGCAGGTGCAAGCCCCCAGGGAGGTGAGTGGGAGTCCTTTGCATAGATTTATATGATCACTGGGAGAGAGTCTCTCTCCCTCTAAGATAGTAAGATTTAGGGACCAGGTAAGCCTGGACCTATGCTAGGGAATTATCTTAGTCACCTAGAGATGGGACAGAATACCATAGACTGGGTGGCTTAAACAGCAGACATTTATTTCCCCTAGTTCTGGGGGATGGAAAGACCAAGAACAAGATGCCAGTTGATTCAGTTCATGGTGACAGCTCTCGCAGATGGCTGCCTTCTTCCTGCATTCTTTCACAGTGAAAAGAGAGAAAGCAAGGTCTCTGGTCTCCTCTCATAAGGACACCAATCTCCTCATGAGGATCTCACCTTCATAATCTCATCTAAACCTAATTGCCTTCCAAAGGCACTACTTCCTAGTATCATCATATTGGTGGTTAGGGTTTCAAACAATCTATCTCTAGCAGAGACTTTTTTCCATTAGAATCAATTTTTTTTCCATCAATTTTTTCCATCACTTTTTTCCATCAATTATTATTCCAAATAATTCAACACAAAGGAAATAGACTACAAATGAAGAGAGAGAGGTAGTCCTGAACACCTTATTTTGACACTGGATCCTAAATACCTGAACCAGGATATTTTATATTGTACAATAAGAAACTGATTCATTTAGCACCTAGCCTTTTCATGTCTTTTGAAAATAAAATATTTCTGGAAAAAGTAAAATGTTAAGCCTTGAAGACAGAGGAATTTCTTATAACTTTTTCCTGATTGAAGATTTAAACACTAAGAAGGAAAAGAATACCTACCTCACTGCAATTCATCTATGAAGTGTTTAAACATTATTTTTATCATTAAATGCATTAATAGTTTGACATGTCTTAATAAGATTAAATTTTGAAAAGAAAAACTTTTCTTTTTTTAATTTCATTATGTTATGCTAGTCACCAAAGTACGTCGTTAGTTTTTGATGTAGTGTTCCATGATTCATTTTTTGCGTGTAGCACCCAGTGCTCCATGCAATACAGGCCCTTCTTAATACCCATCACTGGGCTAACCCATCCCCCCACCCCCCTCCCCTCTGAAACCTTCAGTTTATTTCCCGTAGTCCATAGTCTCTCATGGTTTATCTCCCCCTCTGATTCCCCCCCTTCATTTTTCCCTTCCTTCTCCTAATGCCCTCCATGTTATTCCTTATGTTCCACATATAAGTGAAACCATATGATAATTATCTTTCTGTGCTTGACTTATTTCACTTAGCATAATCCTCTCCAGTTCCATCCATGTCAATGCAAATGGTGGGTATTCATCCTTTCTGATGGCTGAGTAATATTCCATTGTATATATGGGCCACATCTTCTTTATCTATTCATCTGTTGAAGGGCATCTAGGCTCCTTTCACAGTTTGGCTATTATTGGGGTGCATGTGGCCCTTCTTTTCACTACATCTGTATCTTTGGGGTAAATAAAATTCCTGGATCATAGGGTAGCTCCATTTTTAACTTTTTGAGGAACCTCCATACTGTCTCCCAAAGTGGTTGTACCAACTTGCATTCCCACCAATAGTGTAAAAGGGTTCCCCTTTCTCCATATCCTCGCCAACATTTGCTGTTTCCTGCCTTGTCAATTTTTGCCATTCTAACTGGTATAAGGTAGTATCTCAATGTGGTTTTGATCTGAATTTCCCTAATGGCTAATGATGTTGCACATTTTTTCATGTGTCTGTTAGCCATTCGTATGTCTTCTTTGGAGAAGTGTCTTTTCATGTCTTCTGCCCGTTTTTTGACTTGATTATTTGTTTTTTGGGTGTTGAGTTTGAGAAGTTCTTTATAGATCTTGGATACTAGCCCTTTATCTGTAGTGTCATTTGCAAATATCTTCTCCCATTCCATGGGTTGCCTCTTTGTTTTTTTTACTGTTTCCTTTGCTGTGCAGAAGCTTTTTATCTTGATGAAGTCCCAGAAGTTCGTTTTTGTTTGTGTTTCCCTTGCCTTTGGAGATGTGTCTTGAAAGAAGTTACTGTGGCCGAACTTTCTCCAGAATAGACCACATACTGGGTCACAAATCAGGTCTCAACCGATACCAAAAGACTGAGATTATTCCCTGCATATTCTCAGACCACAATGCTTTGAAACTGGAACTCAATCACAAGAAAAAATTTGGAAGAAATTCAAACACTTGGAAGCTAAAGACCATCCTGCTTAAGAATGTTTGGGTCAACCAGGAAATCAAAGAAGAACTTAAGCAATTCATGGAAACCAATGAGAACAAAAACATATCAGTCCAAAAACCTATGGGATACTGCAAAGGGAGAAATACATAACCATCCAAGCCTCACTCAAAAAAATAGAAAAATCCCAAATACACAAACTAACTTTACACCTTAAAGAACTGGAGAAAGAATAACAAATAAAGCCCAAGCCAACCAGGAGAAGAGAAATAATAAAGATTAGAGCAGAGATAAATGAATTAGAAACTGGAAATACAGTAGAGCAGATTAATGAAACTAGACGCTGGTTCTTTGAAAAAATTAACAAGATTGATAAACCACTGGCCAGACTTATCCAAAAGAAAAAAGAAAAGACCCAAATTAATAAAATTATGAATGAAAGGGGACTTTCATTCCATGAAAGGGGACATTTCAAACCATGACTAACACCAAGGAAATAGAAACAATTATTAGAAATTATTATCAAGAAAAAGTTTTAATTGCTTAACCTGAAAGGTAATTAGTCGAAATCATTTCAACTTGGTATAATGCTGACAAAAGAGATGTTTGGAGATATACCAATTTTGCAAGATTTATTGAGATTGCTGTGTTTAGAATCAGACAAATCTGCACTCACTTGCTGGTCAAACTGGGATAAGTTTAATTTCTCACCTAAATTTCTTACTAACTCATGGGGAATCCATATGTAAATGTATGTGTATCAGTTTATATAATACTAAGCCTCAGTTTTCTGTTTCATTTTCGTAGGTACATAATGTAAGTACCAGGTTATTATGAAATTTAAATAAAATCTTATATGAGGCACCATCACCATGGTTTGCATATGGTAGGTACTCAATTAATTTGTATCTTCTTTATCAGTTTCCTTTGCAAAGGGTATCACAAAATAGTTGTCCACCCCATTTCATTCAAATGTCCTCAACTCTGAAAGGTGATTAGTATTAATGAGAGTTTGTTTATAGTGGCCCTGCTCTCTTAGAGACTCTTCATGGTAACCCATTTTCATGATGATTAACAGTTTGTAGAGTGGGTTTACTAATAGTACCTTAGGGAGGAGATTCTGATATTTTTCACATTTTACAGACTAAGGAAATGAGTTCAGAGAACTCTCTAATTATGTGATCTGATGTTCATGTTAATTTTGAGGAAAGTTGTAACAATTGTCTTCCTTGTCAATTCCTTTTAAGGTCCTCGGTAAATAATTTCTTCAGATATGACATTGCTGATTTTTTTTAAAGAACAGCAACTTGCCTAATTGATTTGTAAATAAATTTCTAATTTTTTTTTTCACATTCAGCTATGTTTCTAGCATAATCCATCTCCTCAGGCCTGGAAATTTCTTCTGCTTTTACTTGGTTTGCATTTTTAAAACAATGCATGTGTTTGCAATACACTGAGACCTCCGGCTCAGATAACAACGTTTCCCTTATGCATATGGAAGCAATTAAATAAAAAAAAACACACACACATCAAAAAACTCTTTACGTGAGAAATTTGAGATTCACACATTTTTCATAAATTCTAAACCATGCTTTTGGTCATTTGTTTTTCACTATTTCTCCATAAGCCATTTCATCCAGTCCATTAATCATGATTTTTAAAAATCTTCTCTGAATTTCCAATGAGTTTGACTTTATCTTTTGATCATGAGGTGTCTAGAACCCAGCTTATATTTCAAGAATAGTGCCAGTTATGCAATAAAGATAAAATACTTATCACTTAACCCATTGCTTTAATCCATGCCACACCATAAACATAAAATAATTTTAAGTACACATATTAAAAGAGTTAAGTATTTTCTTATTTTGGAAGAAACTGAAACCTAGAGGTTATTCATAAGGTCTTTGGTAGAGTTTGAGAGCTCTTTATATTCTAAGACAAAACTTGAAAAATATTTAGATTTGCCTCATGATAGCAACCCAGCATTCTTGATAACGATTTTCCTTTTGTATTAACACATCCCAGATTTGTTCTTAGTCAGTGCCTTATTTCTGAAATATCTAAGGTTTCTTCTCTTGTTGATTCATTCATCCTCCTTACAGCCCCAAGAAACCCAAGGCCTTCCAGGATCACTAAGTCTACTATCCTACTAGCTTATAGTAATGTACTAGTCAATTCTAATCTGTTTCACTTAGGGCGATGGTCATTCACTTAACCAAATAGTATTCACTGAAATTCAGATTTTACTCCAGATAGATAGATAGATATTCCTTTATAAGTAATTTCATTCCAAATATAGAAATACATATTTAGAATATAATGATTATACATATTTGGCCTATATATAAAATGTATATAAGATATAATGTATATGTATTTAGAATAAAATTTCAGTTGCAGTGGGTACTATTTGACTAGGTGATGATGGCTGCCCTAAGTGCAACGAAGATTAGATAGTAGCCCAGCAAGACAGTGAATGTTGGTAAGAAGAAAGAAGAGTGGGGTGAAAGATTCTAATTTTATATGTTTGTGTGTATATAGATATATACACAGACTCTTTATTTATATTATATGTTTTTATTACATATATTTGAAAGCATATGCTCTGAAATATTGGGAGTGATTATTAACTTTTTAATTATCTTATGCTTTCATTATATTTTCAAATATTAATCTCAAAAATATTTTATCTTCAAAATAATAAAAAATGTAAATTCTGTTTCTAAAATAATATAAGTTAATGTGAGCAGCCCTGATAATTGTGTTTTACCTGAAAGGACTATCAACACCTAGAACAGCAATATTTTGATTATATATTGAATAAACATAGCCCCCAAAATATCAAAATACAGACCAAATTTATTATCTTACATGTGCAATCATCCATTGAAAGCTAAATTTGTATTTATCATCTATTGTATGCCATTTATGGAGTATGTGTTTAAGAGTCTCTGAATCTCTATACCCATATTTTCTAAGGACTCAGTCTATGGCAGAAGTTGAACAAACAGATTAAAACACATTATGAGTACATTATTATGAGTACATGAGATTATGAGTGTTCATAGACATTAGCAAAGTGATTTGTAAGCCAGAGTGTGGATCCTGACTTTGAATCTCTCATGGATGTATACCAACTTCCTGACTATGTTACTAAACAAAACAGGCTGAACAGTGTTTAAAAACCTAACATAACATTATTTAGTAGACTTTCTGAAAATTCACTTACCTCTTTCATACAGTGTTTTTCTTGCCTTCTTGTACCATCAAGCAACTTCCAAAATCAGTCTATTTCATAATATTTCATCTAGGCTATGTTCTAGGGAAACTATTTTTAGCTAGAAGACTGTGTTATTGACTGTGAAGAACACATAAATGCATAAGAAAAAAGTTACAATCTCGAAATTTGCAGCTGAGCATAAAAGGAAAATATATCTGCCTGGCTGGGGAAAAGAAAAAAAAAAAAAAAAGAAAAAAATTAGAGAATCTAAGCTAATGTAAAATTATGCAGAGCAAACCGCAATTTTGCCACAACATTACAAAATTTGATTTAATCCTGCTGCTGAGCTTAAATTCATGTTTTCATTTCCCTATGGAAATACAGTAATTTTAATTTTTGATGTTCATTTTGAGTACTGAGTAGAAAATACTCATATGATGGCAGTCTTCAAAAACAATTTGATCAATGCTTCCAATTGCTATGTATTTTATCATTTAAAGACTTTCAGAAATCTTCTCTTGCTCTTTAAGACTTTCAAAAATAATTTATAGATTTACTAATCAATTCTCTTTTTATGCTAACCTCTATAGCATCCTAAAGCTCTGATACTAATTCCTTAATATTTTGAGGGACTATTGCCTGGCTTAAAAAAATCATCATAGAATGTTTATCAGTGACCTTTCACATTTTTAAAAACTCATTAATGGCATAATTCTTCCTTATTGAGATTTAAATAATTGAGTGAATAGATAACTACGTGCTGCACTTTTTATTCTCCTATCAGTCTACTCTTAATCCTTTTGGAGAGGCATAAAATACAACACTGGAACATACTTTACTCCCTAACACAACAATAGAAAGCCAATCTCTAATCTACAACCTACTAGTATGTGGTTTGGGGCTGGCTAGTTAATTTATTTAACCCTCAGTTTCTTCATCCATAAAATGTCAAGACTGATGGCTATTTTATAGGTTACTCTGATACATACAAAGTGCTTTACATACTGTCTGGCAAATAGTAATAACTACCCATTAAATATCAGCTTCTTAATTTATCATTACTATTATGACTATTATTTTTAGTTGATTTCTCTGAGTACTTTGTTGGTAGTTTAGAGTAAAACAGATCATGCCAGGCTCAAATACCTAGAGTTTAAAATAAAGCAGAAAGAATAAATGATTTATAAAATATAGTAATGAAGAAGTAGCGTGAACATGGAATTATACATCATGTTCCCTTTGTTTCTCCTGGGTAAGTAGCAATCATGTGCCCTCTGCTAGGGTAGAATTACTGCCGACTAAATTATAGTTGGCAGAGAGCTGCAGCTGCATTCGTCCACATCAGAGGGAAGATGCCAAGTGTCAATGAAAGAAATAGACCTCCAGTGGCTAACAGTCCCAGGACTTTTCTTTCTACTTCTCTTTAAACCCCTTTTCTGCCTCTTGCTCCATTTATATACATAAATTTATATATATTTTATGATATATAAATTATATAATAGGTAAGATGTTATTTGATATCAGTCTTCCAAATTAAAGTTTTCCTACTTTAGAAATGGTACCAGTGTGAGGGGAGAAAAACATTTGTTTGAACTAGTGTTGAAATAGAGAAGTGGTTGATGAATATGGCAGTCTCCCCTAAGTAATTTTAACTCTGAAGTCACTACAACAAGCATTCGTTTTATAAATCTACTTTAAGGGAGAGGTCACCAATAGGAGTATAAAAATGTGCATTGCATTATCTTATACAAAATGGTAATTTATCTTAAAGAGTCGTTAAAGGTTTCTAGTTGTAGGAAAGGTTTTCATTTTGTTTTGTTTGTTTTCATAAATGGGCATCTGGCATAAAGCCTGCCATGTAAAAGAGCCTGGATAAAAACAGGTTAATTAAGTGACTTTACTAATTTCTAAGGAGGCTGTTTCTTCCATTTATCTGTAGAATTTATTTCAAATATTTTATCATCTATAAATCTTAGACTCATCAATATAAGGGAAAGTTGTATTTCTTAATAAAAGTAAAACAGATAACTAAGTTAGCCCTGGAACAAATGGCTCCTACTCTGCCCCCCCCCCATTTCATATCTCTTTAGGGTTTTCTTGACTTTAGTGTCATTACCATCATCTCTATGACCTCAAAGTCATTGCTACCCCTTCTTTTCTATTCTGAACCTAATCTGTGAAAAAATAAATACCTTTTAGTTTATCTCATTTAGCACAATGTAGAAAAGGTGTGAATTGTTATTATTTTTTAATTTTTTTTACAGATTTTATTTATTTAAGAGAGTGAGTGAACGAGAGAGAAAGAGACAGAGAGAACGAGTGGGGTAGGGGCAGAAGGAGAGGAAGAGGCAGACTCTCTTGCTGAGCAGGGAGCCTGATGTGGGGCTTGATCCTAGGACCCTGAGATTGTGACCTGAGCCAAAGGCGAACGCTTAACCTACTGAGCCACCCAGGTGCCCCTGTTAATGTTTTGTTTTGTTTTTTAATTCACTAAACTACTAAGGAATAACCAAAGAAAAATAAATCTGAAACCTGTTAGTAACAGACACAATTATTCTTAAAGACTATGGAATTTGTTTAAAATTGAACATTTCTTGTATTTGAAATACCATTTCACTTTCTAGTATATTTCTTTCAAGAACAGAGGCATTTTAACACCCTCTGTTTCTAAAGCACTCCTCTAGAACCCACATCTTTTTATAACACAGACCAAGAAATCCATACACTCTTATATAAATAAAAAATACCAGTCAATTCCAGAATGCAGTCCCAGAGGCATTACTTTCCTTATGTGATTATCTCCTGCAGTGGAATTTTGTTTTAAGTATTTCCATGTGCCTTCACTATAAGAGTATGTCTGTACCTTTAGAGGGCAATCATATGTTCATACAGCAAGTATAGAATTTATAAAGATAAATAAATATACTGTACTAGAAGGATCATTTCTTCACCAGGTACCTGATAATACACTATTGTGAAATGAATGACTACCCCTCAGTGATGTGCTTACCCTGCTTCCTTCAGTCATCTTCCATGTCCCTGTCATTCACTCTTTCCCTCCCCATATTATTAATCATTCCATGGTCTTTAGAAAAACCTATGAGCCCTCCACTTCATATACATCTTACCTTGGCCACCAGCCTCCATAGTTACCCTAGACCACTGTCTTAAAAATGTATGTTATGACCTTTGGTGAGTCACAAAACCATTTAAGCATATCATAATCAGCATTTTAGAAACTGGAATTGAATGCAATCCAGTAATTGCACTACTGGGTATTTAGCCCAAGAATTTGAAAACACTAATTCAAAGGGATATGCCATATGGTTATAGCAGCAGTATTTACAATAGCCAAATTATGGAAACAGCCCAAGTGTCCATTGATAAGTGAATGGATAAAGAAGATGTGATAAATATATGTGATATAAATATAAGATGTAATACACACACACACACAGAAATACTATTCAGCCATAAAAAAGAATGAAATTTTACCATTTGCAACAACATGGATAGAGCTAGAGAGTATAATGCTAAGCAAAATAAGTCAGAGAAAGGCAAATATCATATAATTTTACTCATATGTGGAATTTAAGAAGCAAATAAGCAAAAGCAAAAAAAGAGAGACAAACTAGGAAACAGCTCTTACTCATAGAGAACAAAGTGGTGGTTACCAGAGGGGAAGTGGGTGAGGGGATGGGTGATATAGATGATGGGGATTAAGGAGTGCACTTGCCATGATGAGCGCTGAGTAATGTATAGATCATTGAATATTGTACCCCTGAAACTAAGATAGCACTGTATATTAACTAATTGGAATTAAAGTAAAAATGTATATTATGACCTTTGGTGAATCACAAAATTAATTGAACATATCATAATCAACATTTTCGAAACTGGAATGTAATAGGGCAGAAAATATCTAAAATTTTTATTTGCTTTGTGAAACTTTTATTCATATATACATGTGTATTTTTAGGTAGTATGTCTCCATGTAAAATATTAAATTTGAATGCTATTTCAAGCTACGCTGTTTGAGATACTCTATATTTCTTATTTTGCATCACAGTAAAAAATTGTAAACTACTACCCCAAACTTTGTTGTTACTGATAATTACACCACAGTTAAAACCTTTTTTTTTTTAATGTTAATGCTTTTTTATTCACAGGCTTTATTTTTAGAACAGTTGTAGGTTTACCAAAAGAATATTTCAGAGAGTTTCCATATACCCACTGTCCTTATGTAAGATGTTATTACTAACATCTTATAATATTATGGTACACTTATTACAATTAAAGAAGCAATATTTGTATTATATAATAATTACGCATCATTAACAGAAGTCCATTGTTTATTTAGATTTTAGATTTTATCTACTGTCTTTTGTCTATTTCAAAATTCCATCCAGAATACTACACAATGTTTAGTTATATTTCCTTAAACTTTGCGTGACTGTATCATTCCTCAAACTTTACTTGTTTATGAGGCCTTTGACAGGTTTGAGAAGTAGTAGGTATAGGTTATCCTTTTACTGTAATTTGTTTGATATTTTTCTCATGTTTAGGCTAGGGCTCTGTGTTTTTTTGGAGGAAGACCACAGAGATAAGGAGCTATTATCATCACGTCATATCAAGAGTACATACTGTCAACATGATTTATTTTTCTTAATTTTATTGGTTTTTTTTAATTTGAGGGTAATTGGCACACAATGTTACATTATTTTCAGATGTACAACATGCTGAGTCAACATCTCTATATATTATATGTGCTCGCCACAAGTGTAGCTATCATCTATCACCATACAACACTATACAATATCATTGACTATATTCCTTGTGCTGTACCTCTTGTTCCCATGATTTATTCATTCTATAACTAGAAACCTGTGTATCCCACTCTCCTTTACCCATTTTGCTCATCCCCACACCACCTTCCCCCTGACTACCATCAGTTTGTTTTCCGTATTTATAGGTCTGATTCTGGTTTTTGTTTGCTTATTCATTTGTTTAGATTTTTAGATTCCATATATGAGTGAAATCATTTGATATTTCTCACTTATTTTACTGAGCATAAAACCCTCTAGGTCCATCCGTATTGTCAAAATGGCAAGTTCTCATTCCTTTTTATGGCTGCATAACATTCCTCTGTGTGTGTGTGTGTCTGTGTGTGTGTGTGTGTGTGTGTGTGTGTGTGTGTGTACCATACATACCACATTTTCCTTAACTGTTCATCAATTGATAGATACTAAGTTTATTCCCATATCTTGGTTATTGTAAATAATGCTGCAATAAACATAAGGGTAAATATATCTTTTTGAATTGGTGTTTCTGTTTTGGGGGTATAAATATTCAATAGTGGAATTATCAGATCATACGTATTTCTGTTTTTAATTTATTGAGTAACCTCCATACCATTTTCCACAGTGGCTGTACCAATTTATATTCCTACCAACAGTGCACACGGTTCCTTTTTATCCATATCCTCACCAACACTTGTTATTTCTTGTCTTTTTGATTTTAGCCGTTCTGATAGATGTAAGGTGATATCTCATTGTAGTTTTGACTTGCACTTTCCTGATGATGAGTGATGTTGAGCATCTTTTCAAGTGTTGGTTAGCCATCTGTATGTCTTCTTTGGAAAAATGTTTATTCAGGTCCTCTGTCCATTTTAATCTGATTGTTTTTTGGGTGTTGACTTGTATAAATTTTATAATGTATTTTGGATATTAATTTTATAATGTATTTTGGATATTAACCCCTTATCAGATATGTCATTTGCAATATCTTCTCCCATACGGTAGGTTGCCTTTTTGTTTTGTTGATACTTTCCTTCATTATGCAAAAGCTTTTTATTTTGATGCAGTCCCAATAGTTTATTTTTGCTTTTGTTTCCCTTGCCTTAGGAGACATATCCAGGAAAATGTTCCTATGGTTGATGTCAGAGAACTTACTGCCTATGTTTTCTTCTAGGATTTTTTTGGTTTCAGGTCTCATTTTTAGGTATGCAATCAATTTTGAGTTTATTTTTTTGTATGGTGTTAGAAGGTGGTCCCATTTCATTCTTTTGCATGTTGCTGTCCCATTTTCCCAGCACCATTTATGAAGAGACTATCTTTCCTTCAGTGTCTATTCTTGCTTTCTTTCTCAAAGATTAATTGACAGTATAAATATAGGTTTATTTCTGAACTCTCTGTTCTGTTATATTGATCTATGTGTTTATTTTTGTGCCACTACCATACTGTCTTGATTACTACAGCGTTGTAGTATACCTTAAAATCTGTAATATCTCTGCCTATTTTTTTAAGATTGCTTTAGCTGTTGAGGATCTTTTAGGTTGCATACAAATTTGGGGATTATTTGTTCTTGTTCTATGAAAAATTCTGTTGCCTCGAACCTGTAGATTGCTTTGGGTAGTATAGACGTTTTTAATAAGACTAATTCCTTCACTCTGTGAGCATGGAATATCTTTCCATTCTTTTGTGTCATCCTCAATTTCTTTCACAAATGTTCTATAGTTTTCAGAGTACAGATCTTTCACCTCCTTGGTTAAGTTGATTCCTAGGTATTTTATTATTTTTAGTGCCACAGTAAATGAAAATGTTTTCTCAAATTCTCTTTCTGTCACTTCATTATTAGAGTATAGAAATGTTACCAATTTCTGGGTATTAATTTTTTTTATTTTGCAACTTTAGCTATTCAGTTATTAGTTGTAGTAGTTTTTTGGTGGGGTCTTTAGGATTTCATATATATATCATGTCATCTGCAAATAGTGACAGTTCATTTCTTTCTTACCAGTATGGGTACCTCTTATTTCTTTTTCTTGTCTGATTGCTGTGGCTAGGACTTCCAGTAATATGTTGAAGAAAAGCAGTGAGAGTGGACATCCTTGTCTTATTTCTGATGCGAGAGGAAAAGCTCTCAGCTTTTCACCATTGAGTATAATCTTAAATGTGGGTTTTTCATATATGGCCTCTATTGTGTTGAAGTATGTTCCCTCTAAACCCAATTTGTTGACAGTTTTTATCATGAATGGATGTTGAATTTTGTCAACTGCTTTTTCTGCATCTACTGAGATAATCATATAATTTTTATCTTTCATTTTGTTGATGTTGTATATCACATTGATTAATTTGCAAATATTGAACCATGCTTGCATCCCTAGAATAAATACCACTTGATCAAGGGGAATGATTTTTTAATATATCGTTCAATGTAGTTTGCTAATATGTTGTTGAGGACTTTTGCATCTATGTTCATCAGAGATAATGATCTCTAGTTTTCTTTTTTTAATGGTATCTTTGGTTTTGATATCAGGATAATGCTGTCCTCATAGAATGTATTTGGGAGTTTTACTTCCTCACTATGTTTCGGAATAATTTATGGAGAATAGGTGTCAATCAGTTCTTCTTTAAATGCTCAGTAGAATTTACCTATGGATCCTTCTGGTCCTGGATTTTTATTTTTTGGTAGTTTTTTTTTTAAAGATTTTATTTATTTACTTGACAGAGATAGAGACAGCCAGTGAGAGAGGAAACACAAGTAGAGGGAGCGGGAGAGGAAGAAGCAGGCTCATAGCGGAGGAGCCTGACGTGGGGCTAGATCCCATAACGCCGGGATCACGCCCTGAGCCGAAGGCAGAAGCTTAACCGCTGTGCCACCCAGGCGCCCCTATTTTTTGGTAGTTTTTGATTATCAGGTCTATTTTGTTAGTAGTGGTTAATTGGTCCAAATTTGGTTTTTGTTCCTGATTCAGTTTTAGAAGATTTTATATGTCTAGGAATTTATTGATTTTTTTCTAGGTTGTCCAATTTGTTGACATATAATTTTTCATACTATTCTCTTATAATCTTTTGTATTTCTGTAGTGTTGTTACTTCTCTTTCATTTCTGATTTTATGCATTTGAGTCCTTTCTTTTTCTTGATGAGTCTGGCTAAGGGTTTATCAATTTTGTTTATTTTTTCGAAGAACCAGTTTTTGGTTTCCTTGATCTTTTCTATTGACTTTTAGTCTCTAAGTCTTTTATTTCTGTTCTGGTATTATTATTTCCAACCTCCTGCTCACCTTGGACTTTGTTTATTCTTTTTCTAATTCCTGAAGTGGATGCAAAGCAAGGGGTCCTGGGGCTTGCCACACAGTGGGCACTATGGCTTGCCACACAATGGGCATTGTGGCAAGACAGTTAATACTGATGTGGGCACAGTCATTGTGGTCCCTGGTCTCTCCCATGCAGTGGATACTCTGTCAGGAAGCTAAAGCTGAAGTGTATTCAAGCCAGATTCTGAGGCTCCACGCACAAAGGACAACTTGGCAGGATAACTGAAGCTGAAGTGATTATAAACTGAGGTATTATGGGGCTCTCTGTGTGAAGGGTGCCCTGACAGGACAGCAGAAACTTAAATGGGTATAAGCTGGGGTATCTGGGGGCCCTACACATTGAGGCAGGGCTGCCGAAGCTGAAGTGGGTGCAAGCCAGAGTAACCTAAAGTTCTCAGCCCTGGGGGAGCCCTGGCCAAGCAACTAGAGTTAAGGCTAGTGTGGGTGAGGGTGTTTCAGGGCACTTTGCATTGGGGGTACCCTGGCCAGGTGGCTGGAACTGAGGCAGGCACAGTCTAGGGGTTACCATGGCACTTCATGCAAAGGGCACTCTGGTGTGATGGCTGGAGCCAAAGCAGGTGTCAGCTGGTAGGTCCATCAGTGCTCTGTGCTGGGGTGCCCAAGCAAGATGTCTGAAGCCAAAGTATATGGACCTGGAGTGTTCCAGGATGCTTTACACCTTGGTATGAAGGCTGGAGCTTTAGTGAACACTAACCAATGGTGTCTAGATCATACCACCTTGTGGTTGCCACGGTGGGATAGCTGGGGCTGGTGGGGGCTGGGGCCCAGCGCTCACTGAGGCAGCAGTTAGGGCATCTGGACCCTGTCCTGGTCTGTGCTTTCGAGATGAAGGGGGAGCATAAACCATGTCTGCCAGGCCCTCCTACCCAGAGAGTGTTCCAACAGCTTACCCCTGCCATTTAGCACAGTTTTAGGGCTGAATCTTAAATGCTAGTTGCTCTTTTAAACCACAGCTTTTTTTTTTTTTTTTTTTTTTTTTTTCCTGTGTCCCAGAGCATCCAGGGCTGGTGTGCGCTAGGGACCTGGGGCTCACTGAAGCATCAGTCTGGCTACGGCATTTGTACTCTGGTTGAGCCTGCCCTCTCAAAGTGGAAGGAGAGTGTATACCCTGTCATTCAGTCTTTCTGACCCAGAGAGAGTTCCAGAAGCTCCTCCACCATTGGTCAGAATTCTAGGGCTGGATCTTTTATGAACTACCTTCTCTTTAAACCACAATGTTTTTTCTGTGCCTGAGGACAAACAGATCTGCTCCCAGTCCCTCAGCACTGTCCATCCCCAGTTCAGGTCCTCTCTGTCTCTCTTGCCATTTTCTTTTGCTGTTCTATCTTTTGTTGTGCAGAAGCTGTTTAGTCAGCCCTCAGTTCTTCAGGAGGCATTGCTTTATAAATAGGTATAATTTGATATGTTCCTTGGAGGAGTTGAGTTCAGGGTCTTCCTAGGTCACCATCTTGGTCCAGAAGCCTAAAATCTCAATGAAAGGAATCCTGCATTCTGAGCACAAAATCCTATCACTTCAAGTGACCTCATTTATACCAAAAGAATCTTCATTCCTGTAAATTTTAACCATCTGTTACTCCGTATATCATCACATTTTTTTTAAGTTTACGTTAGATTCAGTTATCCATCTATATACTCACTTCCTTGTGCTTATCTTCCACAAGATACACTCTCTCTAATTTCTATTTACCTCACAAAACTCGAATTTTGGATAAATCTAACTATTCACTTAGTCTTTGTTATTCTCAAATAGATTAAAATGTCTGAGGAAAACATATAACACAATGAATGACTGTAAGCACCAAGTGGGACTTCAGTATATTCCTCTGGTCAGTCCAGTATTTCCCTCACTTGGGTGTGTATTTCCTCCTGCTTTTTTTCCAGCTTCTCCTAATTCTTGTTTATACTCAAGTTTCTTATTTCATGAAGACAA
Source organism: Ursus maritimus (assembly GCF_017311325.1). NCBI lineage: Eukaryota > Metazoa > Chordata > Mammalia > Carnivora > Ursidae > Ursus > Ursus maritimus. Next base: position 33,292,084 of record NW_024424008.1, read on the forward strand.
CAGAATTTCATATTTCATTAGAAAGTAGGTGCAACAAAAATATGATTTTAAATTGCTCGACCACAACGTATATAAGTCTACTCCCATTTGTTCCTATATATCTTTCTTCCTTCCATGGATGAAAGTTTATTCTCCTTTCTAAGATCAGCCCTCCACTAACGAACTGAATTCCGGCATCTCTAGTCTACATAAGGAATTGGCTTTCGTGATCTATTCCCAATCCTTGTAAAGACATTTATGTAGCCAGTGCTAGCTCATTTCCACCATTTTATTAAAAAAATATTTCAGTAAAAGGAATTACTCTTATGCCCTCACACTGCAGAATCTTTTCTTGTCAAGGATCTCAATAATCTTTGAGGTGCCAAATCTCATAGTAACAGGCTTCACCTCATTCACGTTTTCGACAGTATTTGACACTATTGTTTATTTTGACATTTTCTTCATGTCACAACTGAGACATCATACTCTTGATTTCTCTCTTATCTAATAGGTCATACCTTTTAAAGTATTTACTCCTCAATTTTCTTCTCTTCGCAGCATCTCAACGTTAAAATGTCTCAGATATAAGTTCTCAGACCTCTTAATCATTCTACTGGTAATTTAATCCAGTCTTATACCTTTAAATACTATCATCTATCTGATGATGCCTAGAATTTTACCTCCAGCACTAACTCTTCCATTGATTCAGTATTCTACCCGACTATTCCAATTGGAAATGAATTAAGCATTTGAAGCTTAACATGTAGGGAACTGAAGTTTTGTCTCATTCAAAATCTTTGTCTCTCCCCAGTGTTCCTTTTCTCAGTAAATGTCACCGGCTTTAACTATGAACCCAGAGAAAACTTTCTCGGTCATTGCCTGAGGTGTGCAGAGCAGCAAAAACTTGGAGTTGCCTGATGGCTCACATTCCCAGTTGATGAGAACAAGGCAATATTCTGCTTCTTATTTCAGTTCTCATACTGGAAACAAGTGTCCTTTTTGTGATCTATTTAGTGCCATATTTTCTGCTTCTTGTGTTTTATGTAGGTGATTTCACGGTTTAAAATGGCCCATGCCTAGGGCTGCAGTCCTATCCCGTGTTCCTATGTGCAGGGAGGCTACAATGTGTCTTATGAAGATGATATGTGTTAGATGAACTTCGTTCAGGCATGAGTTACACTGGCTTTGCCTATGAGTTCAATGTTAATGAACCAACAATATATATTAAATAAGGTGTCTTTAAACAGAAGCACACATAAAACAAGATTGTGTATTGATTAGTTTACAAAAAATGTGACCAGAGGTTCATAGGAACCTATCCATGTACTTCCCTTAGGAGAAATGATTTGTATTCTCTAATTCAGTGTTCCTGATGACTTTATGGAATATAGCTACTATGAGTAATGAGAACCATGACAGAGTTATAAACATTAATTTTTTTAAAAAAAGCCATAAGTAAAACTCAAAATAAAAACTAAGCCAATGAACCTAACTTGTGTCTATTTGGTAGCATATAATACCCAGAGAAATATGCCATGTGAGTTTTAAGCTCAGTTATTTGATTGTAGATTCCTTAAGGACGAAGAGGCAAAAATACCTTAAACTGGTTTTGGTAATTATATCTTTGAAGAGTGTGTTTATACTTTTATTCTAAGACTATTGCGTGTATACACACACACACACACACACACACACACACACATATGCTGTGCGAGGTATCAGGTACCTGCATTGATATTATTAAAAATCAAATTTGGAGTGGTTAAAAGAAAAAGTAAAAAACCAATGACATTAAGCAAAAATTCTGTAGCCTTGACTTTGAAATAAAAGTACCAGTAGCACCTCATTGTATTTTATCTTTTAAAAAATTACATATGTTTTTAGCCCTACCCACTAAAAAGTCATAGGAATAATGAATAATCCAGGGGCAATGATATCTTCAGATTCTGGATTATGCTCTTCGAATATTATTTCCAATGAAAAGGAATTAAAACTCTGTGGAGAAATGGCAAACTCCCAATCTGAAGCAGGAAGTGTACCTGATGAGCCTGGATTCATTCTGTCATGCCAGGAAAATTGGAAGCAATTCAAATTTTGTGTGAAAATGACTCCAGAGCCAAACTGAAGGAACTCACTGGTAAAAGACAGGACAATTTGAGTACCAAGTGTGTTTAAATCTATAAGCTCATAATTATTCAAACAAATAAACGTAAACCTCATTGGTCACCTTTAGAGGACACGTAGGAGTCGATAAAAGGGAAGATGTAAACATTTATCTGTACCTCTGTGTTACCAGAGTTGCTGAGGGGCAAGTTTTTATTGAAGTGTTCTAGCCAAAAATGAAGAAGAAATTTGAATTTTCAGATTAATGGATCTGATAGATATAATTAATGACTATTACTATTACAAAAAGGGAGAATAAGACATTGGTTATCACCTGATGGTGGTAAATCAAACCATCTGTGAAATAAACTAGCCAAAAAAAAAGGGAAAAACTCAATCTGTACCTGTCAATCTACAGAATAATTTGAAAATGAGCTATAATCAGAAAAAGAAAAGGGAGAGAAAGGGAGAGAGACAAAGAAAGAGAAAATTGTAAGCTTAGATCAAAAGAGACTTAACAGGAACATCAGTAAATTGCAATGTATACATACATTGCAAAAAATACATATTTTATCAGATCCTTATTTATTTATTTATTTACTTACTTACTTAAAGATTTTATTTGTTTATCTGATAGACAGAGAGACAGCCAGCTAGAGAGGAACACAAGCAGGGGGAATGGGAGAGGAAGAAGCAGGCTCCCAGCAGAGCAGGAAGCCCGATGCAGGGCTCGATGCAGGGCTCGATGCGGGGCTCGATCCCAGGACTCTGGGATCACGCCCTGAGCTGAAGGCAGACACTTAACAACTGAGCCACCCAGGTGCCCCAATCAGATTCTTATTTAAACAAGCTGTAAAAATAAATCATAAGCTATTCAGACAAAGGTAAACCCTAACCAGATTTCAATGATTTTATTGTTAATTTAGTGGCATTGTGTTAATTTAGTAGTATTATTAATTTTATGGTATTGTGGTTAAAATATTTAAGGAGTCCTTATATTTTAGAAATACATTATTTACAGATAGATAATGAGGTATCTGGAGTTTGCATCAAAGTAACTCATAGGGAGTGGGTGTCAAGCTTGACTGTGTATTCTAGTAGTAAAAGCTGGGTGATGACTGAGTCAGATTCACTGTAGTGTTTTTCAACATTTGCATGTATTTCAAAGTTCAGAAAACAAACAAAATTTGTTTCATTTTCTTTTTTTTAAGATTTTATTTATTTGAGAGAGTGTGCAAGAGAGAGAGCATGAGTGGTGGGGAGGGGCAGTGGAAGAGGGGGAAGCAGACTCCCCACTGAGCAGGGAGCCTGCTGTGGGACTTGAACCCAGGACCCTGGGATTATGACATGATCCAAAGGCAGATACTTAACCTACTGAGCCACCCAGCAGGCACTGCTCAGTTTCATTTTCAATATGTTCTTTCAAAACATGCATATAATCTATCAGATACTTCTTATGCATCTGACTTTCAGAATTATCCTGAATCTCTCCATTTCTGCCAGGCTTTATCAGTGCTACCAGACCAAACATCTATCACGTCCAGCTGAGGCTACTTCCATGGCCTTCACCAGCTTCCCTGCCTTTACTCCTGTCCCTCAATAGTTGTTCTCAAACCAAGAACTTAAAATATAAGATAGCTTGGGCAGCCTTCTGCTCAAAACTCTCTAAAGGAGTTTGATCACATTTAGAATGACTATTTTAACATAGCCTTCAGTGACCCTGCCATGGACTGTCTCCACCTCATTTCCTACCACTGTCTTCACTCTCTTTACTTTGCCTACAGTCTGATTCTGAAACATGTGCAGCACACTGCAGTCTCCAGGCTTTTCACTTGCTCTTGTCTCTGAAACACTCCACTTCTCACTCGTTGCCTGATTTCCCTCCTCCTTGTGTCATTCAGTTCTCTATTCAAATGTCACATCCTCAACGATGACCACCTGACAATCTAGAAGACTACCTTGTAATCTGTAACCACTTACTGTGTTTACTCATTTTGTATCACATATTATTGTTAAATATTTATTTGTGAGCAAGATCTTTGTTTTGTTTATCCTTGGACTCTCACATCTGGATTATCATTTGACACCTAGGGAATGTCCAGCAAATACTTATTGAAGAAGTGAATGAATGGACATTTTTCAAATGATCAATAGCCCATTGATAAGAACTTGCTTAAGTCCTTACTCTTTATCTGGCAGAGTATTTGATATTATGTATCATCTTATTTAATCTACATAGAAACTCTGAAATAGGCGCTATAATCATCTACTTTTTCTAAGTAAAAATACTGAGGCCAATGGAGTTTAAAAACACAACAATAAAAGAACAAAAGAAAGAAAAAAAAGTGTAGCACACATTCAAAGCTAGTTCTGAGTAATTCCAAAGCATTTGCTCTTTTTACTATATCATTCTACCTCATAAAAACATCAGCCAGGTGTAGGCTTTCCGAAATAAATATTTCAAGCCTCTGTTATTACAAATACTAACACTGAGCTTTCTGATCAAATGGAACAAGAAGGTCTGGCTTTACCCCATTAGATATTTGTCTGTTTATTCACCACCACTGAAATATTATCTTTGAGGCTGGTCTCTTTGGGAGCTGTAAATCTCTGTTTGATATGTCCTTTTTGTAAACCAACAAAAGAAACCAGCATTTACCTGATCCAAAATAATGAAAGTGCAGAAAAGTCAATAATGGGAAAAGAATAGCTACCCTCAGATTATGTTTTTCAGCAACAACAGCAACAAAGAGGAAAAAAGGTACGGCTCACTAGGATGTCACTATTTTATACTAATCTGATATTATTAGAATTCACTCTCTGTGGAAAATTGGCCTGCCTCTTCCGTCATTAACTTGCTGTGAAGATAAAGCCGAGGCTTACATATGTATGTCTTGGATCTTGTAAGATCTGTGGGAGCAAGACAGAAATTCACAGTCCTTGGGTTCTGCTCCTACATCGATCTTTTTGTACTTTCAAAGGAAAATGGTGTTCCAGAGTCTACTTAGTATAGAGTATTATGAAAATACAGTTAAATAAAGGGCTAAGGTAAAGTCCAAATGACTAAAAAAGCCTGAGAATGGGGTAAAGCATAGAGTTGGAGAAGAGGAGGAACGCTTGATCTTTAATTAGTAATTATGATGTACTATGACATGTTTCATGGCATTTAATCATCACAATAATGCTACGAATAGTCCTGCTGAGCCCCCCTCTATATGTAAGAAACATTGGGAAGTGGATAATTCCATCACACAAGTAAGATTTCTGTTCAGTCTCCCAAATCTTTATCTTGTTCATCACAGATCATCTGTGGCTGCAGATGGACTTTTATCTTACGAAATCATAAGGATTAAGGAAACGCCATCACTTTTGGGTTCATGATGAAGACCACATTTTGGCACAGCTTGATTCCTCCTATAGGCGGAGGCTAAGACAGCATTCGTTGAGCAGCAAGTGGTGGATGAGAAGACATGCCTGTGAGGGATAAAGTGGGCCTGGAGCAGGATTAGGCGTGATAAATTTACATAAAGCAATGCAGGCCTGACATTTATGAAAGGAGAAAGATAAGGAAGGAGGACTCATTGTGTAAGAAGAGCCTCCAACTGCAGGGCACCCCTGAGAAAGCCAGCCCCATGGAAAGTTCTTGAGTTTCGTGTTCATATCACAGCTGTCCTCCTCCAGGCAGAGATGGACTCTCACTCGTACCCTCACCATGTGCATTGCTCAGGAGCAGTGGGGGAGCATGACGGGTCTGGGGGTGGAGGGGGTGCGGGCAGTCACATGGAGACCTCAGTGCGAACACTGTGCCAGGTCCAAAGAACAGTAGCTGGAGATTGTCAGCCAGCTGTGCTCCTTATCGCAAGCCCTTCTTAAGGGAATCTGAGTGGCGTACCTCTGGGACCACCGTAGGGCCCCCATAAACATATTAACATCTAAGTTCTAAAAATAACAATGGCACTTAATAAAGAGTTTTGTCTTCAACTTATTGTGTCCATATTCTATATGATTCTACTTATAGTTAGGAATTTAAACAGAAGAAGCAAAGCCAGACCATAGAAGCAGGTCTGGGTTACCAGCTCGGCAAGGAAGACTAATCAGACTAGGTTTAAACTTCCTTTCACTTCTGTTTTACTATTTGCATACAAAAAGTCCAAATGATATATACAAGACCAAGGAATCAAGAAAGTGGACTAAATTCCTCATTTCCCAATTCCCTAGATCTCACCAGAGTGTTAATAAATGGTCTTAGCCGCTTAGTTGATCAGAGCCTGCTGTCATGGGTCATTAGGCTAGGGAGGGAGTCATGTTAACACACATATAAGAAAACTCTTACTCTTCTAGACTCATACTCCTACCCTCTATTACTGCTCGATTAGGCTTACAGAATACCTACCCGCAGCCTAGCAAAGATCGTGACACCCGCAGCTGTTTCTTCTAGGCCTCTTATAACTGCACATGTCTAAACTATCTAGCTATAGGGTATATTCCCATATCCACACTTTTCACATAAAACTGAACTCAAAATCTTTCCCCACAATTATTTTCGCACTGTGTTATTAGTCTTAGAGACACCATCACCCATAAAGTCAGGGAAGACGTGTATACTAAGTTTTTCTAAAATGGGATAACTCACCAGTATATCAGAAGAACTCTGAGTGTATAATGCCTCAGAAGGCATTTAATTCTTTTTTTCCTTTATGTTCTTGAGGTCTGCACAGAGAACTGCATGCTACGTGATGATAGCTATATGGGTGAATATTCAGTGTTTTAAAAAAAATACTCAATAATACTATATCTTAAATTAACCAACACTGTCTTAGAGACTCAATTCTACTACTTTTCCACTAGAGTTTGGAGTGCAGACATGACTTGTTCTATGCTATTACCTTTAAAGGAGGCACTACTTAACACATACGTAGGTGATATGATAGATTTCATTGTTTTTTTATTGCTTACTAAAATTCCATTTTGTCTCACACACACACACACACACACACACACACACACACACACACACTTATCCACTTATCTATTGATGGACACTTAGGTTGTTTCCGTATCTTGGCTATTGTGAATAATGCTACAGTAAACATGGGGGTGCATATATCTTTGAATTCATATTTTTGTTTTCTTTGGATGAATACCCAGGAGTGGGATTACTGGATCATATGGTATTTCTATTTTTCATTCTTTGAGGAAACTCCACACTGTTTTCCACACTGATTGCACCAGTTTGCATTCCTACTAACAGGGCGCAAGGGTTTCCTTTTCTCTACATCCTCACCAACATTTATCATTTCTTGTCTTTTTGATTCTAGGCATTCTGATAGGTGTGAGGTGTTATCTCATTGTGGTTTTGATTTGCATTTCCCTGATGGTTAGTGATGTTGAACATCTTTCCATGTGCCTGTTGGCCATCTCTATGTCTTCTCTGGAAAAAATGTCTATTCAGGTTTTCTGCCCATCTTTAATAGGATTATTAGGGTTTTTTGGTGTTAAGTTGTATAATTCTTTATATATTTTGGATACTAATCCCCTTCCCCATAAACTTTTGTGTGTTCTATTTCTATTTTCAAAATATTTCTAATTTCCCTGGAGGTATTTTCTTTGAGCCATGACCCATGGATTATTTAGTTTTCTGTTGTTTAATTTCCAAATAGATGGGCATTTTCCAGATATTTTGTTATTGATTTCTAGTTTAATTTCCTTATGTTCAAAGTCTATACTTTCAATAAGTCCCTTAATTTTATATTTATTGATGTGTGTTTTATGGCCCAGAATGCAGTCTATCTTGGTGAATGTTTCATGAGTACTAGAAAATAATGTGCATTTTATTTTCTGAGGTGGAATATTCCATAAGTTTTAATTAGGACATCCTTGCTAATGTTTCTTCTGCTCATTTCGTGGGTTACTGACAAAGGAGTATTGAAGTCTCCAAGTGTAATTATAGATTCATCTATTAATCTTTTCACTATTAACTTTTACTTCATGTCTTTTAGAACTCTATATTTAGAGGCATATACATTTGGAATTATTATATAATAAATGCTTGCTGAGTTGACTTCTATTATTTTCTTGTTTTCTTTTTCCTAATAATTTTTGTTATTCTGAAGTTTGCTTTATTTGATATTATAAAGATACTTGAGGCTTTTTTTTTTTTTTTAATGCTGTTGGCATGAAGAGTGCCTGGGTGGTGCAGTTGGCTGAGCATGTGACTCTTGGTTTTGCTGGGGTCATGATCTCAGGGTTGTGAGAGCAAGCCCCACATCAGGCTCCACAGTCAGTGCAGAGCCTGCTTGAGACTCTCTCTTCTTCTCCCTCTGCCCTTCCCACTTGTACTCTTTCTCTCTCTCTAATAAAAAATAAATAAATCTTTTAAAAAATAAAATAAAATTCTATTAGCATGGTATTTTGTTGTTATCTTTCAGGTGTATTTCTCATAGACAACACATAGAAGGATATTTTTAAAAATCAAATTTAGAAGTCTCTCGTTTTTTTTTGTTTGGTATGTTTAGATCATTAACCTCTAATGTAATTATTAATAGGTGGGATTTAGGTCTATGAGTTTATTGTTTTTCTTGTCTTCCCTTCTGTTTTGTTTTTGTTCCTCTATTTCCTCTTCCTTTAAAAAAAAAGTTGTTTGAGAGTTATTTTTAGAATTCCATTTTAATTTGTCCATTATTTTTAAGAAAAAAAAAAGTTGTTTCTCTAGTGATTACAAATACATATAAAAATTTACCCAAACTACTTAGAATTATTACTTAACCTTAAGATAAATCTTATTATAATACAGGACTTTACCCTCTTGCATTTTGATGTTGTCATATATATTTTATCTGCTTACCTTGAAATTTACACCAGAAAGTGTTATATTTTAGCTTTCAATAACCATACACAATTTAAGAAACTTAACAGGCCAAAAAAAAAAAGTCTATTTTATTTAACCATATATGCACATTTTCTTTTGCTCTTCATTTATGGGAGTTCAGGTTTCTTTCTGTCATTATTTCACTTGACAAAATATTTGTTTTCAGGCTTCATTTCTGAAAGATCATTTTGCTAGATGAAGGATTAGGTAACATTTTTCTATCATTGTTATCAGTATTTAAAATATAGTTTTTAGCTCAATTTTGACCTTTATGGCAGAAAATCTGAAGTAATTTGAATCTTTGTTTCTTTATAGGATATGTGCTACTTTTTTCCTAGATGTTTTCTATATCCATACAGAAATTTATACATAAATATATTTATATCTTTTATTATATATAATATGTAGTTTACTTTGTGTGTATATATAACACGTGTGTATTCTATTTTATCTTTGGTTTCTAGTAGTCTGATTGTGATGTGTGTGAGTGTTGATTTCTTTGAATCTATCCTGTTGAGTTCACTGAGTTTATTGTTATTAAACAAGTTTTTCACCAAATTTGGGAAGTTTTATGTCACTACTTCCTGAAACATTTTTTTAGAGATGTATTTATTTATTTTAGAGAGAGTGCATCAGGGGAGGGGCAGAGGAAGTGGGAGAGAGAACTTAAGCGGACTCCATGCTGAGCACAGAGCCTGACACAGCACTCAGTCTCATCACCCTAAGATCACAACCTGAGCAGAAACCAAGAGAGGATGTTTAACTAACTGCACCCGCCAGGCACCCCTGAAACATTTTTTGTGTACCAGTCTCTCTTTCTCTCTTTCTGGAATGCCAGTGAGACCAAGGTTAAACCTTTTGAAATTACCTGACACTATGCTCTTTTCTTTCAGTTTTTTATTCTCTCTCTAATTCGGGTTGATAATTTCTGTTGATTTACTTTCAAGTTCACTGACTCTTTCTTCTATCATCTCCATTCTGTTATTGAATCTCTTCAGTGAACTTGCTTATTACTACTGTTGTAATTTCAGTTATGAATTTTCTACATCTCCTGTTTCTTTTCAGAGGACTTCTTTCTATTTCAAGAATGCTTTCTCTCTCTTACTTCTCAGAGTATTGTTGTAATAGCTATTTTAAAAATTTTTGTCCAGAAATTCTAACATTTTAATCATATTATTGGCATGTGTTCAGTTTTTCCCCTTGAATATTGCTTTGATTTTCCTAGTTCTTTGTATGTTGAGTAATTTTGTATTCCATCCTATTTATTTTGAATACTATGTTTTGAGACATTTTCAATGAAAAAATATTTGATGGACTATATTGTTTTGGTTATAGCAATTAGTCAACCCTGTTGGATTCAGATCACAATTCCTGACCTGGACTCTGTGAGCAATCAATCAAATATCACTTTAGTTTGTAAAGTTTTTCCAGTGCTCTTCTAATTTTCATGGCTTATGCACCTCCTAGGTGTCATTCTGGAATATGGGCAATGTTCTTCACTGTAGCTCAAATTTTAAAGTCTTTGTTGGCCTATTTCTTATTCATATCAAGCATGTGAAGCTTTGTTGTGGTCCCTGGACTTTATAATGATTTAAAGGATCCCTTTCTCAAGATGCTTCTTCCCTATGGCCCTTCCTGGAGGGTGGAAGAGAGTCAAAAGATTTTGCCCTGCTAGGGAAGCTTTCACTGTGCCAGTGAGGAAGAGATGTTGCCCAATTTTTGAAATTAAATATGTTATTTTCACAAGGTAGGTTGAAAGGAGGATATCTAATTTCTACGTATATAACAGTAGTGCAGTTGGGAACTAAGCTATAGATTTGTGGTAAAATCCTAAAGGAAACTTCCTAGATAGAGGCTTTGAAGAGGGGGACTTCTTATTGAGGGAAAGAATGTCCTGGTCTGGAATGTGAGAACGGGGGTGTTGGGCCAGGAAAGAGGATCAGGTGAACAATAAATTTTCGAAGAATATTTAATGTAGAATTTATCAACATAAAGAGGAAAATATTGGATATAGTGGAAGCTATTTTCAAACATGTGAAAGTCATAAACACATTGTAGATTAACAAATATTTCAAACCCTTTATTTCTTAGTAAAATGAGGCAAACACAGGTGAAACACAGAAAAACAGATTTCCAGTGTCTTTCAAGAAAGAGTCTTATGTAAATTTGAAATTTTATGGGAAATCAGCCTGCACTGTGAAATGGTAATTTCCCTATCTTGGATGTTTCAGGAAGGTAGTCCAGCAGAGACTGGACAACCGCCTGACAGAAACTATGTAAACACTCTGAACATAAGACATCAATAAATCATCAAGTATCCCTTTTTACTTTAAGAGGCTAGAATGATTTAAACTACCCAAACAAAATCATTTACAAAAAAGACGAAGTCCAGAACAAAAATAATAACTTGGAAAAGTAAAAAATGTTGGTTAAGGAAATCTTTAAAAAACACAAATTTTCAAGATTTTCAAACTTTAGTTTCATAATATCAAGTGAAAAAATTCCCCACCTAATCCTTTAAATAAGATACAGATCGTATCATCTCTTACAAACCAAACTAAGTTTCTATTAGCTTATGAATAATAAAAAATAGGGCACCTTGCAGGCTAAATGTATTTGAAGAAAATAGCTTCCATAATACGCAGATAAATGTATTGATGATTAACTTAAAGCCTTCTTTAACATTGCTAATTAAGTAATATGTGAGTTAACAGAAGAATCTGTCCAATTTTTAATATATAACTAATATTTTTAAAAGCATATTCATTAACCACTTCATTTCTACTTGACTTGCAAATAAACAAAAACGAGTAATTTGACTTCATTATCCATGAAAACTATCCTAATTTCTTAAAATTCAAGACCCTTCAATAAATTCCAAGGCGCTACTTAGTATTCCCATGGCATTAACCTCTAAGGTATCCTACAGAATGCACTAATTTACGCTTTTGCAATCTTCCTTCTACTAAGATTTATTTGCCGCCTAGTAGATGTGGCAAATACTCTGACAGGCACTGGGAGTTGAAACTAAGGATATAGTCACTGTCTTCAAGGAATCTACAGTCTAGAATCGTTAGATATACAAGTAAGAGTGTAGCAATCATAATGATAGTTATTTGGCATTCCTAATATATGGATTATACGGTGCTGAGATATTTTTATGTACTTATTTTATATGAGATCATAGCTATGAAGTAGGCCCTGTTTACCTATACTGATTAGAAATCACAGAACTCTCTATAGTGTATTACAGTCCTTATCATCTATAGTAAGTGCTTTATAAAAATTATTATTGAGCAAAATGAAGGGGCATGTGGCAGATTCTGGGTTCACCGCTTTTTGGACATGCCATTCTCTATAGACAAAACAGGAAAGTTAGGATGGATAAAAACCTGAATTTTCCACCCTAACATGTACTTGGGATTCTGTACATGATTCAGGTTCCACCAGTTATATGTAGAACATGGTAAGGGGCCGAAAATTTCTATTTTGATATGTATATCAGCAGAAGCTGTGTCATTCCCGTGTTGACAGCTTCTCAGTAAAGCACTTGGCTTTCTAATTCAACAGCCACCCAGTATGGCAAAGGTGGTTTGTAATAGAGACAGTGGCCACGAGTTTATTGGATCTGCAAATCATGGTAGAGGCAACAGCTCCCTTGACCTTGTTCTGTGCCATGGTTTTAGAAGTTTTCCTGAAAGTTTAGCTGGCAGTCCTTTTCTTCATTTTTTCTGAGAATATTTGAAACTCTTCCTAATCATACTGTGAGCTGTTGATAACACTTAATAAATTATTTTCTTCTTAAACTATCTACAGTGTTTCTAGTGTCTGCGTACAAGATTTTGACTAATACTGAGCACTCAATCCAGCTTGATGGTGAGGAAATAGGGATAAAGAAGAGACTCTGGAAACGTGACTTCTGGGGTTATCCTTGAAGGATGAATCCAAGAAAAATGGCCATCTGTATGGTACCAGTGTGTAAAAAGTTCAGATGTGCTGGAAGATGTCACATCCAGTGGACTACAAGTAGTGGAATATTCACTGTTGACACAGGTTTACCTTGAAGTTTATTTTAGTTACCAAATTCCTCCTGAAAAGATATGCAAAATGTCTATTCCATATAATTAAAGCTTTTTCAGTTGGGCTGGCATCAAGACTCAAGAGAATCTGATTAATGTAGCTATACCTTATTACCTGTATGATTAAGGACATGTCTATTTGACCAAAGCATCTCTAAATGAATGCAGTTTCAAGTCAAAATGTTTCTTTTTAGTGTTTTCCTGCCATGAATTCCCATTATACTCTGTGGATTATCAATAACATTAATGGTTGGCCCAAATAGATGTCCTTTTCCTTTGTCAATGTGTTTAGATCTGCATTCAAGTTTATTCAATTCTGTTCTCTCTCTTTGAACAATGATTCACTGTCAAATTTCACCGTCAGAGTTTAACAGCAGTTACCTTCCCTAACCTCCGTGTCATAAAACCACCTAATAAAATGCCCTGATAGTTGTACCATTTGTCCTTCGTGGAAAACATAGCTCAAAGAGTTGAGTAATTTGCCCAGTTCGTACAGAGTCAGACCAGAGTGACCTTACCTTAACTACTAAGTTACATTGTCACATCAACACCCAGGAGGAAATCCTCTGATGAGAGTTGAAGATCCCTGGAAAGACTTAGCATTTTGAATGTATATACCAGTAGTAATCTGAATCAAACTGGTTCTTCCTCTATAAACATGTGTTCAGCTAAGGATATGTTATTCCTAAAATACGATGTGTCTGACCATTAGACTCAACAATTTAACAAATATAATTACATGAATCTACATGAAATTTTTATGAAAAATAGCTTTATGATTGAGATGGAAAACAAGATGGGAGGAAGAGCCAAAAGGGAGGGGAAAGCAATTGTTAGAGAAAAGCCAGTTAAAAGAAACAATTTTACGTCTGATAATAATTCTTAAGACTGTTTGAAAATATTGAATGCTTTTTTATTCACTACTTTCATTTTCTTTTTTTCAGTTCCAAAAGCATTTTTTAAGGAACTTGTTATCTCAAACTCCGTAAACAGAGATTTATTTTATGATAGCTTAAAAGAAGAGGTAATAATGCATTTTACTGCAGCTTCTGGAATAATTTTTAATATCCACTTTTTAATTCTTTTTGCAATGAATGTAGTGACACAAAAATCTTTTATTTGGGGGAGAAAATTATATATAAATATAGGAAGGCTTTTTTAGGATGTGTAAAGGAAATCTGCGGTATATTGAGGAGGAAAAAAACCTAGTTCTTCTATAAAGTATTTTTGGGACTCACTATCAAAGTAGAATTTGTGACAGGGATAGATCAATAGTCTGATTTTGCATTTAAGTTTTCACAAATGCAAAACCCTGCTACCTTCTCCTGACAACCAAAAGATGGAAAGATTGCTTTGTCAGATTTTAGGTCATTTGGGGGTTGGATTTACAGGTGGGTGGAATCCTGTGAGGCTCTACGTTGACCCACTATTTGCTCTTTTGATTTCCTGCCCCTTGATAGTAAACTTAGCCACATCTGAAAAAATAGGCCTCTCTCTCTGGCCAGCTTTTTCAGAGCAGGATCAAGGAGCCGAGACAGAGTCACTAATTTCTGTATCCTTTACACAAGTGTCATAAACACATCATTGTAGGTCTCAGCCAAAAAGGAAATCCTTTTTTGTATATTTTTAATGTGTAAGTATTAAAACAGAACTAGATATAAATTTGCTTTTTTGATTTGTATATTTGTGTTGTGAAAAACAACACAATGGCTTAGAAAATATGTTTTGCAGGTTTACATCTTACAAGGACATTAAAACACAGAAGTAATTCTCCTTGTATCATTCAATTCCTCTCAGCTAACGAACTCATGAAAAATATAATCATACATACAGGTTCACAATTGCTTAATTGAGAAAAAAGGTATAACCCTTTGTACTCATAGGTTATTTCCTGTGGAGCTGTTCATACTCTGAAACTCTAGCCACACATCAAATTAATTATGTTGAACTGTCGTTTTAGATGATTCCTGTACCAAATTACCTCATCCGATTTTGAAAATGCCATTTCTGTATTATTTCACATAAATGAAATACTTAATAATGTGTTTTGTGTGGTAGGTTTTGTCAGACAGATTCCACACTACAGATTAAAAGAATTGAGGGCTCTTGATCTCATAGAGAAAATTATGAGTTATTCCCATTTTGTCTTAAATTACAATATTTTCTTGAGCCATAAGTGCAGTGTTTTCCTTCGTTCACACAGGGAGCCTTCCATGAATGTTCATAATTGTTTTTCTAAAAAAAAAATAATAACTCTATTTTGGTTTAATGCTGTGCTCCATTGTTTATAAGACAATGCTATGAACTCCAAATGACTCTTCTCATAACCTTTTAAGTAAGTAGTAAGCTGTTAACAAAGCAATGAAATCAAATGATTTTAGGTTAAAGTCATGAGCAGTGTTCAAATATGTGCAACTCCATTTTGTAGGACCAGTTTCTTCTCATAAATACTGGAAACTATACTAATGTTTAAATTTTTATCCCCTAAGGTGCTAATCACATTATACTCTTTAAGGAGTACAAGTATTGTAGATGGTTTCCAACTGGAAGGAGCTGGAGAAACATCCAGTAACTTATGTCAGAACAATATATTTAATAACCTATGAAAATTTCTCAGTGTAGGAGAAAAAAGGTATCTATATGTATATACATGTATATATCTACATATATATATCTACATTTACATGCATGCACCCCCACACACATACATCTTTACATATACATATATATGTAAATCAAATACATAAAAGAAACATAAACATATTGTGGTATTTTTAAGACCAACCAAGCAGGTACAGTGGTAAACTACATTTGTTCTTGATATTTTAAGATAGTCTTAATCAGCTTGGAGTCTTAAATACCGTCAAAACTGTAGATTTCCTGGGGTGCCTGGGTGGCTCAGTCAGTTAAGTGACTGTCTTCGGCTCAGGTCATGGCCCCAGGGTCGTAGGATCAAGTCCCACTTGGAGCCCCATGTGGAGCCCCTCCTTGAGCTTCGGGCTCCTTGCTCCTCCCTCTGCCCCTCCCCCTGCTCCTGTTCTCTTCTCTCACTCTCTCTCTCAAATTAATAAATAATAAATCTTTACCAAAAAAAAAACCCTGTAGATTTCCCACAACCACTACGCCCACCATCTTCTGTCATGTTGATAACAAAAGTGTCATTAAGAAATCTCCAGTGCAATTAAATCTCATGTGAACTCTGAGTATGTATTAAATTGTTTTTTACCTAATAGAGATGGTATTAAAAATTTTTTTGGTGAATCACGTTTTGACCCACAAGGATGACCAACCAAACGCCTCCCTTCTCACAATCCAAGGTAGTTGCCCACAGTTGAACAACATTGAAACAATAGTGACATCTAGCAGCAAACATAGTCAATAGGCTATATCTCACATAAGACTCTTCTAAACCCACCAAAATGTAATTAATTCAAAGCTGCCAGCCTTTATTCAAGGTGACAAGTACAATTATTATTTATCAAATACCCCCTTAAATAAATGACTTTCATAAAGTAACCAAAAACAAATCACATTTGATTTTTGCCTCCCAAACAACAACTCGTTTTACGTGTTCATTTAAGAGTACCACAAATGACTTTGATTTTAAGATGCATTTTTACAACAGCTGCTGTTGTATGATTGAATCTATATGCATTGCAGATTAGTTTTAACATGGTGCATCTTAAAAAAAAAATAAAAGCTGCCTCTCTCTAGCATAGTTAACTAGCTGCTTCTAAAATGTAATTTATTTCACTCACATGGCTTGGATATAAACAAGTTTGACATCTACTTTAGAGAAATCTGCTGAAAAGGGAAGCATAAATTTAAAGTTAAGATAATTTTAAGTGGAAAAAGCATTTTCTGACTATTGACAGGTATTTAAAGCTAATCTAAGAATGTTATTCCATAGCATAAATGTAGCAAGACTCTTTTTTTTCCCCCAAATAAAACTAGAATTTGAGCCATATGAATTTCCTAGCCTGAGCAATTTACTTGGTTTTGATTTTGCATAACTAGAGGTATTCCTTCCGATTAGTGTAAGAATCTAAGTCCAGGTTGCTTTCCTCCAAGTGGGAAGAAAAAAAATAATAAAAGAAGTTTGGAGAGGATCCCTACACTTGTGCCACTAGCTTCTGTTATGATCTCAACACTTTTGTGTAGAAAATCAGACATTGCTGACACCCGGGTTTATGTATTCCATTAAAATATTTTCTAATTATTTCTGTTATTTCCCCATACTGAGGGGAAAAAATGGAAGAAAACCATTTTTCTGTGTGGCAGCAAACATTAAACTTTCTGTTTGTCAATATCCCATAGAGATAGTAAAATATGGTTTATTCTGCAAAAATTCACCAAAGTACAATGGCTGAAACTGCCAATACAAAGGAATGAAAGGGAAAGCATAAGCATGCCAACCAATGAAAACATGTCTTGCCTTTTATTTTTAATATTATTTTAAAAGTCTAGGGGAAATTAAAAGAAAGTCTCTCCTTGTCTCTAATTCTTTTTAATTGAACAGCAGCAAATCCACTGGAAGGTTTACATAGCAGTGGGGTTTTCTTGTAAATTTTTCGAATGCTGAGAATCTGTGGGCTTTTTTTGAGGGGAAAAGCTTATTTTAAATTAACTGAGAAGAAAAGTAGTAAATGAGACTGATTCCAGACTCCACAAATAGCTCTTAGGGATTTATACTGTCTGTAGAGCAAGGCTGTCTTCCCAGCAAGGCTGACTCTTTACCTTGATCTATTGGGCATCTCTTCAAAACCAGTCCACACAGATGAGAAACATTAACAGAATACCTTGGCGGGGGGGGGAGGGTGCGGAGGGGGGGAACTAGTATGTGAAAGGGAATGGATGGGGGTAAAGACAAGTGAAAGAAAACAGATAAACAAATACATAGTCCATAAACTGTATTATAAAAAGGAGGAAGAGGAGAAAGAGAAGAAGGTGGAGAAGAGGAAGAGGAAGTGCCCGGCACTGAGAAAGAGCAGGACAAAAACATCTAGGTTGAATAACGGTGTTTTCTTAATAGCAAACATTTTGAGCCCTGAAAGTGGGCTAGGAACTGTTTTATGAATTTTATATTTCCAAACTCATTTACTCCTTCTCACAAACCCATCAGATAGGTGCTACTATTTAAATCCATCTTAGTAAGAAATCTGAGATACAGAGACATCAATAAGTTGCATGAAGATATTCAGCTAATAAGTAATAGAGTTAGGATTGACATGCAAACAGCGCTGTACTGTTAACCGCTAGACTACAGTGCATCTCAAAGGTATGGGCTATTTTGTGTGTATCCAGCACTGAGCTAAGCAGGCACACATATCTAGCTTATAACAACTCTGGGAGGCAAGCAGTTATCTCTGTAAGTGAAAAACTGAAGCTTAGAGAAAAAAGCCCAAAATTCCAGTGTCTTAACACAATTTTCGTGGCTTATTTTCTTTCTATTGCATTCTTAAAGAAAAAAGAGTGTTATTTCATGATGCTTTGTTTCTGATAAAGAACTATAATTAAAGAATTGATTGCCACCTATGTGTTTCCTGCTGCTTCCACATCACAATGTATTATTAAAAAAAGATCCTGTGACTAGTAGAAAGAATTGAGATTTTAGAACCATATCTTAGCTTTCCCATGCCCTGGCTGCATAGTCCTGGGCAGGTTGGCTAATCTTATTGAAAATCAGTTCCCTTAACAAGAAAATTGGAAAGGCTGATATCTTTCTCCAATCATTAAAATAAAAATTCAAGATCATTTCTAAAATGTGCTTATCCGATAGTAAGTGCTCAGTAAATGGAAGCTAGTTTGAATTTTTAATCAGGTTATTTATCTGTGTCTTTGTGCTAAGGATGGGTCTAACTTATGGGAGATTCCCCTAAAAATTATAAAAAGTTTCCAGAAAGAGTATGAGAGCTTCGTACAGACTGGCTGGCTAGTTTTATAGACATAGATTAGTCCAAGAGAAATGGTACCCATTAATAGCTATTTAAAAAGTCAAGACCTATATAGAGAAAGAAATTATGGAATGTCAGTCAGCTGCATTACATAAATAACAATGTAACTGGACCTGATATCATAGCTGAAGAAAAGGTTTTAAGCATTTCCATGGCGTATGTTTCAAAACATTACTCAATGCATTAGGGCCTCACCTCCATTGGAGTGTGTGATGGCTGGAATTACCTGCTCTAAAAATTTCATGAGAACTACTCTGGAATGTGCTATTTGGCTGTTTTTTTGTTTTTTGTTTTTTTCTCTTTTGCCCTCTAACTATTACTGAATTATCTCTTCTAAAAATCACACCTCCAACTATTAGGCATCATTGAGACCCAGATTCAGAATATAATGGGAACCCACTTGCCAGCAGGAATTACGTTAAAGAAAACCTTTTAATCGTAAGAATCCATTTAAACTGTGTCCCCCCAAGGGAAGGGGCACAAGGCCCATTGCTTAACAAAATTAAAATAAGATTGAGCAAAGGGCTGCAACTTATTCTTCAGGGGATCGTTCTATAAAAGTGATGGTAGTCATAGGTTTTGGCTTTTATGAGACAGTCTTTTTCCTAGAATTTCATTCTTTTCAATTAAACCAGTCTGTTAAATGCATAACCAAAGTGATTTAATTTCTACATATTTTTAAGGCTTTCTAGACAAATTAGTTTATAAATTTAAAAAAATTGTCTGTTCACATATCCTGATTTTAAGATTATAATATTGTCAACACATAGATAAAACTAGTACAATGATAGGGCATTTCCATATACAGTTATTTGATTTTGATTTTGGTCAGAAAACAGAAAGAAAATAATATTTATACTTAGTCCTTTATGATAAGCCCAAGGAGAAGCATTCAAAATATTTTTTTGTTGATGCTGTTTGGAAACTTACATGCTTTCGCCTTTACAATTTATACTTCTATTTGGGAAAGTTGTTTGTTTTATTGTCAGAGACTATTAAACTGACTCAGAATTAACTTCGTGTCTCAAATGTAGAAACTGAAATTAAGCTGTACAGAGAGGTTTTTCCATTTCCACTTTCATATGGAAATTTTCTTAAAAGCAATAAATCACAATCCTAGAATGCCATGTACTGCCCAAACCAGCTCGAACCCAGAGCTTTCTTTACATGTGCAGATTGAAAAATATTTTAGCAAGAACTCATCTTCGTTCTTTTAGTTTCTAAACCCAACACAATTTTATTTTTTTACAGTTTTGAATAAAGAAAACTCAAAAAAAATGAGCATATAAAATATCTTCCATAAATACACTTAAAATGAGATGCACCCTTACAGCAAATTTGTAAGTGTGCATTGGCACTGTGCTGTCCAGCAGATCTCTGGAGTTCATTCCCCATTCATTCATTCATTTATTACTGTATTACTGAAACTTTATACCCACAGAACTACTCCCCATTTTCCCTCCCCCACGCCCTGGCAAAGACCATTCTATTCCATGAGTCTGACTATTTTAGATATCTCATGTAAGTGAAATCGTGCAGTATTTGCTCTTCTGTGACTGGCTTATTTCTCTTAATGTAATGTTCTCAAGTTTCATCCATGTTGTTGCAAATGACAGGATTTCCTTCTTCTGTAAAGCCAATATAAAGTATTCCTATATTCCCACAAGTAATTTGGGTAACCTCACAGGGAATCTAAATAAATGTTATAATTAATTAGTATTCTTAATCATATGTTGGTCAGCTTGAGTCTATAGAACATCCATTGCTTCTAAATCAAGTATAAGACTTGATTTTTTTTTTACGATTTTTTCCCATAGAAAGGCATAATTATCCAGTCATTCTTAGTAGAGCTCATTTTGATTGACAAATGTGACAATAAAACTCACTTTAATGGGCAGGTAGCAGTTACATCAATAACTGTTTTGGTGGAGAAGTCTCATGGAGATAAAGGAAATTCCTCCCTTTCCTCAACCAAAGAACTTATCCTTCAGCACTCTAGTATAACCTAAAAACACACACAGACAGTTGTATATCACCTTATCTGTGAAATTTGTTTATGTATTTTTTCTCCTAAAAAAATTGAGGTGAATATGAAGTGAATCGAAAGATTGAGATAAATCCTTGACTCTTAAGATCATCTGTACAAAGCAATCTCTCCCAGGTTAGAACAAATTAAATGATCTTAGGCAGGTGGAGCTCTGGGAAAAGTCTTCTGCCTTCACTTAGCTAAACTATTTGAATGCTCGTTCTGCTTCTCCATAATCATATGACATTAATCAATTGTAAAGCATTTCGGTTAAAATGAATCAGATAGGAGACTTCTCATAACATCCTTTCCTCATTATGAGGGGAAGGTGAGTTGCAAACAGGAAGGAGAGAGATGCTGACTCGCCAACACAAGAGGGTCAGGAGTGTTAAATTCATGAGCCAAAAAGCAGAAAATAATTATACAGAATTAAAGAGTGAAAGAGTGGGAGGAAAATAAATAGTGCGATCAGACGGATATGGGGATAAATGCCCATATTGCCACCTGCTAGCTGGATGATCTTGGAAACAAAATTTTCAAGCTTCTGATTCCCCCTGTGAAAAAAATGCACGTTACATCAGCCTATTAAGGATGTTTTTTGAGGATTAAAATTTTAACAGCACAACCATATTACAGAGCACTCGAAAAAACCAAACCAGTTATGTTTGCTTTCTTCAGTCCTTTTTCATTATAGAGATTGCAGTCATTTTAAAAGAAATTATAACTTTTAGAACCACCCCTCTGACTATATTCCTAATTTCCAAACCATCACTTTTGCTTTGGACCATCTGTGTATCTTGCTTCAGGGAACTATTTCTTCTACCCGGATCTAACCACCACCCTATTCCATTCATCTCCTCTCCTGGATAATTGTTTCTATTTTCTCAATATCATTTTCCCATTGACACACCACACTAGATAAATTTAGTTTCTCAGCCACAGGTCTTACAATAACCTGTATTTTATCTTCTCTATTTATAGTTTCTTCATTCATTCATCCATATGTGCTGGGCATTTGCTATAATTATGCTTGTAATTTCTTGTTTAATGTCACCTCCCAGCCATTGTACAGGCTGTTTAGAATACTCCCCTTTATACCTTAACATCTCGTGTGGTGCTTGCTACATAGGAGGATTCAATAAATATTTGTTGAATGTTCATGGATGTTGAATATTTCAAACATACAAAACAGAATTCCATCAGTGTTATTTTAAATTATTTAACACCGATATTGTATCTAGTGTCTGATAATAGTTGAAGGATCTATGGAAAATAATCTAGGGACAATTAGAATCATAATTTACTCCAAGTGAAGTATACAGAGATTAAATACACGTTCTCAGGATATTTTTGGCCAAAAGAAGTCTGTTTTTCTCTTTCTTACTGTTGTCTCTCTCTCTCTCTCTCACACACACACACACACTCACACACACACATTCATATTACACAGAGAAAAGTATTAAGAGTATATATTTGGGGATAGATAATCCTTTCAGCCTTCACTAATGTACAAATGTGTAATTTACATTATCTAGAAGGTAACTAAGGATGAGCAATATATTGTAATTTCTATGAATTGCTTATTAGAGAAACCCATTTAATGAAGATCCACTATTGTAATTTGGCTCATATATTACATTCCTGACTTACACCCCATGTTGCACCCCCCCCATTCTCTTCTCCCTTCTTTATTTTTCTGAAGAAAAAAGAAAAGAAGAAATTACAGGATTTAAAGTGGTACGAGAGAGAAATGAGAGGAACTCCATTTCACATCTTTAAATTCTGCCTACCCTATTCTAGCATCCTTCTCACTCCTAATTAGAGATCATTATAAAACACCTTGGCCTTAGGCAAATAAAGATAAATCTAATATTGTTAAATGGCTTGTTTTTCTATCTGGAAGATAACCCCAAACCCCAAATTGTGAGATAATTGGCAGACAAACTCAATAAGCACTTGCTTTGTGAGCAAACCATAGAATAACTTTTCTCAGTGTTAAATTGCCTTAATGAAGAATCTGGACAGTCTAATTCTTAAATTCGTAAGATTATTTGATACAAGTGCTATTAGTGTGAAAATCACTAATAAATATCTAGACAATTAACAATCTTGGAATGTAGTTCGGTCTACTCAAAAATCGATCTGCTTCAATTTTGTGGGTTTCTATCTTTTGGATTTGTGTTCAGCCTTTAAATACTCATTCATTTTTAACAAGTAAACTTTGATGTTTCACCTTCATTACCTGCTGCCAGTGTTTTGTCCATGAAGCCTATTGACAACTCCAATAAGTTATAAGGTTGCTGCCTGTTTTCAGGGTGAGATAGCATAGGAAAAATATTGGAACTTTTAGCAAAATGAAATAAAGCAAATGTTATTGGTAACTCAAGAAGTGTGGGGAAGCATTTTTGGAATAAGAAATGTCCTTAAGGTTGCCAGTTATCAATAACAGCAGCTAATATGCTCAACATTCAGGTTGGTGTTTAAATTATTTAGAAGTAAGAATTAGCAACCTGCGAACAAACAGGCCAGAGGCATGAGTTGCTGAAAGCAAGGCTAATTATTAAACACTCTCTAGGTAGTAATATCAGAAGATCAATTTTACTTTTAAATACAGAAAACTGTGGGCAAACTACTGCATAAGTAAAATCACTATTAAGGCCCTCAGTTTGAATATCAGGGATCATGTCATATTATATGGTCTTGAACACAGTTTTGCAGAATATGAGAATGCTGTTCTCACACTGCAGAGAACGATTCCTTTACCTTATAAGATGCCACCCTTAGAACAGCAGTTTTAAAAGCATCCTTTAAAGCCATGATGGATTTAGGGTAATGAATCACTGAATAACTATGCCAGGCTCAGTTACTTTCACACACAGCTGGTTTTGTAAAAAAGCATTCAGTCACCACACACTTTAATCTGTAGTCAACAGAAACCCTATGCAAAATTACTGGCAAAGACAAGGATATATATTATGGAAGGAGGGGGAAAAGTAACTTTACAGTGGAGAAACTG
This sequence comes from Ursus maritimus, assembly GCF_017311325.1. NCBI lineage: Eukaryota > Metazoa > Chordata > Mammalia > Carnivora > Ursidae > Ursus > Ursus maritimus. The sequence goes on from NW_024424008.1 coordinate 33,316,109, forward strand.
ACAAACACTACCTAGACAGGTGATGAAGACCATCATTAACAGTAACAGCTCACATTTATAGTAGGTATCCTTGACATAATGTGATTCCAGTGGCACTTCGCCTCTGTGGTCTTCCTCCCCAAAACACATAACCTCAATATAATCATGATGAAAGCATCAGATAAGTCCCAAGTGAGAGATTTTTTCAAAAAAATTATCTGGCTAGTCATCCTCAAAACTGTCAAAATCATCAAAAGCAAAGTAAGTCTAAGAAACCATCACATCCAAGAGTAGCCTAAGAAGACATAGCAACTAAATGTCATATGGGATCCTGGTGGGATTCTGGAACAGAAAAAGAGGACATTCGATAAAAGCTAAGAAAATTTGAATACTGCTTGGGCTTTTGTTAATAATAATATATAAAATTGGTTCATTAATTGTGACAAATATACCATACTAATGTATGATGTCAATGGTAGGGGAAACTGGGTGCTGGATGTATGGGAACGCTCTGTACTATCTTTGCCAATTTCCTCTACATCTAAAATCCTTCCAAACAGTGAAGTTAATTTTTAATATATCATACACTGCCCTCTAATATAAACAGTGGGAAGATGCTGAAAGTAAAATGGCATGTGTGGAAGGTGAATCTGATGAGTCCTAGGGCACAGGCAGGGCTAGAAAGTTTTGTCTTCTTTGCAATGCTTAATGAAGAAAATTCAGCTCAGATTTTATATTGCCAACAAAAAATAATTATTTGAGAAGATCCTGGTATACATTATAGAATAAACCATATCAGATAGATACATAGGCTAGGTAGACCTGTGTGTGCGTGTGCGTGTGTATACACATATACATATAACATGCACCCACATAGTTTATGTTGAAGAATAAACAAAACTGACCCAGTAAATATCTAGAACTATTGCTTTGAACAGTAATAACACTTGAAATTTAACCCTAAAATCAACTTTTTTTTTAATCCATTCTTATTTAAGTTTACTTATTTCAGATAACTATTTCTTTCATAAACTCCAAATATAAATTTTGGCAACCCCATGACTTGTCTAGTTCATCTTATGAAATAAAACACATTAGGGTCATTTCAAGTCACAGTTTCAATTCATTACTTATATTCTGCTTGTAAGAAGCCAAATATACCTGGGCACACCATAAGCTCTATCCCTGTGCGCTCCAGAGTCCTTTTTCTTGAAAGTCTTCTTGATGCCTTTGGTTTTGAGGTATAATGCTTCACTTTTCCCTCTTGGAGTGGTTAGTTGGATTCATGAAGAGCTCTCTCTAAAGAAAACTATAATACAAATTGTCACCAGATTTTCAGTACTTTTTGTACACTCCATGTAATTGAGGATTAAGGAGTAATCATAAAGAACTATGTTTCGAGAATTTTCTTTGTAATTACCACATATGGTCCAGTGCCTCTTAAACTGTGATACTAATTTTCTTTTCCTGTGCCGACCAAAACTTCCACTTTAAGATCCTGTTATGCATATGTGTGTATTACCATATAAATAACTTACAAGAAAATATCTATAGTGAATTCTAGACCGAACAACAAGCACTCACAGTGAATAAGTGTAGAGATAACAGTGGTTCTCAAAGTGTGATCCCAGGAACAATGGCAACAATATGACATGCGAATAGGGTTTCCAAAAGAAATGCACGGTATCCAGTTCAGTATGAACTCAGATAAACAATGAGTAATTTTTTTTTAGTATAAACGTGTCCTAAATACTGCATGAACCATAAAAAAAAGTTATTTTTTATTCATCTAAAATTCAGCTTAACTGCATTTGTATTCATTAATTCTGGTAACACTACTTGAGAACTTGTTAGACATGCAGATCCAGGTCATACCCCAAACATACTGAATCAGATATTCTAGGACTGAATTCCAGATTTTCTGTTTTAAAAAACTCTATAGCTCTGATGTGTACTAAAGTTTGAGAACCATCCCTCCAGGCTATTACGAATCTCTTAGCCAGAAATCTTACCACTACTCCCAATTTGGTCTGTCTTTCACAAACTAGCAGTAGGCTCATTCTTGTCAAGCACCTGTATTAATGAGAAATATACCTGGTGGTAAAATTAGTATAATCCCTACCCTAGAAAAGGAATTTGAAATGAAAAGGAATCTGAAATGAATGATGTGCTAGATATAGGACTCACTGGGTTTTAGGTTTCCTAGTTGTGATTTGGTGCAAGGGACAAGTCTGAGCTCATGACATTTTGCCTCTGTCCCTGATTCCTGGTTTCTAGACTAGTTTCCAGTTAAAACAAGAGTAGTTCATGTCAGATCCCTCCCCTGAAACGTTCTCATGTTTAGACTTCCTTGAATTCACTGGCATGCATCTTCTGAATTTACAACTACCTAAATATTGTTGAGAAAGACTGCCACATAGAAATCCTGCTATTGTGTACCTTTGTTCTTAATTTGGTTCTTCTGAATATGGTGTTTCATCTTTGACCAGTAATATAGACAACTGGCTGCTCAGAGGGAGCTTCCTTTATAGCCCTCTTTCCTACTCTGGAATCCTTTGTCCACTATATAAAATATACCTTAACTTCATCTCTTTTATGGCAAGGGCTCAGTCTCACTGTCTGCAACACACACTTCAGTACATGAAGTACCAAATATTCTGACTTAACCACAGCAACTCATCAACTGTATTTCTATTGCCTTACCAATTTCTGAGGCTAATTGCTATTGTACAAATCTTTACTAATGCAGAAAATTGAGGAGGTATGGCTCTCCATGAATATAAATGCATTCTACTCGTACACTCTACAAAATGCTTTCTGTTTAAGGTCAAGGAAAGGAAGAACATTTATTGAATGTTGACTGTGTGCCAAGAACTATATGTGATGCTTTACATATTTATCTCAATATAGGAATCTTTTTTTTTTCTTTCTTACCACTCTCTTCCATTGCTCGAAACCATTTAATTTGCAGAATGGTGTTTTTAGGCCTGAAGTGATTAGAAAGGACAGAGAAAACCACGTAGATCTCATTGAAATGATAAGGGAAAATGAGGAATGGATTCCTAGGAACTGAAGAATGATATATATATTTTGTTTGAGCTTAACAGGCCCTAGTTTAAGAAAAGCACAAATAAAAGAACTCATGCAATATCTTCTTGTCTTGGATGAGGACAGAAACAAAGAGAAAGTGAAAAAATAAAAATGAGAGAGAATAAAATATAAGAGTAAAGGTGTGATTGTGGGGGGTTCAAGCAAAACGTATTTTAGTCTCAAGGTAAGCCAGTAGGTGGGCACTGTGACAGCCTGGTTGTATAATGCTTATATTATTGACAAAACAGTTTGAGAAGCATAGGAATTCTACCACCAATTAAGACTGAGATGCAAAGTATGATCACATTATTCTTATGTAAGGAAGCAAGAGAAACTTAGACAAGTTATGTTTCCACCCTTTAAGGAGAATACGAGATTAACTAAGCAATACGTTATTATTAGAACCATGCTGCCAGGCTGGGAGCATGTGCTCTGAAGTGGCAAACACGTTTCCATTAGTCACTTAGAAGAGGTGGGTAACTACTGAACCCAGGGTCTCCTGGAGCACAGTTAGTCTTCAGTACATATCTGCTAAAGGAATAAAAAATTAGGAAATTGTTTTTTTTATAAAACACCTTGATTCAGCTTGCTTGCATTTTCTTCAGTTTTTCATATACTTTTGTTGTTGTCGTTCAGAGCTTGCTGGGTTAATAGCATGTATGTATCAGTGAATCATTTGGAAGACTTGTTAAAGGGAAGATTGTTGGCTTCCACCCCCAAAGTTTATCAGTCCCTAGTCTTAGGGGTCTGGCTTGAGAACTTGAATGTGCAACAGTGCCTAGGTCAAACTGATCCTGCTAGTCTGAGACTACTCTTTGAGAACTGTTGGTTTATGTCTTCAGTAAGTCCCCAGTTCCCTGTATTCTTTCCATCCATGTAATCAGGTGAAGGAAAAAATTCAGAGGAAGGAGGGAGAAAAGAAAAAGAATCCAAGTCTTTAAAACTGACAAGAAATCCAGGTTAAAGTATGCTCCTCTGTGATAAAATGCAGCTTTTTGAAAAAGCCTTTTACGAGCTTTTGTATTAAAATTTCAATTGCCTATGACATGTGGATTCATTCATTTAAAAACTATCTCTGAAGTTCTTGCAAGATGGCATGCACTATAAGCAGCACATACAGATAAAAGAGCACAAAAAATGAGATAATGTTTCCACTCTTAAGAAAGATACAGTGTAGCTTAAGCATAGCAGTTAGATTTTATCTCATGAGCAAATACCACTTGATTTACAGTAGCTTCCTGAAGTGCTATGCTGGGAAGAAATCTGATTTCAAGTTTCTACTGTCCAATATTATAGCCATTAGGCACGTGTGGCTTTTTAAATATGAATTAATTAAAATTAATTACTTAATTAAAATTTAAAATAATTTCCCCAGTCACATCAGCAATTTTTCAGGTGCTGAAATTTTTCAGGAGCTGCTTGTGTGTATTGTCTACTGTATTGAGAGTGCAGAATATAGGACATTTCCATCACTGTGCAACGTCTGATTGGTGAGCTCTGTTCTAGGTGAGGAAGAAAGAGGCAGTCAGGGTTACAGAAATTCCCTTCCCAAAGGCCCACTGAAAATCAATAGTTGAAGCTGAGGGAGGGGGGAGTCACAAAACAAAGAAATGGCAACTTTGTTAAAGAGATTTAGAAAGCTCAACAGGACTTTAAAAAGTCATTACGGGGTGCTTGGGTGGCTCACTCAGTTAACTCTTAATTTCCGACTTTAATTTCAGCTCACGTCATGATCCCAGGGTTGTGAGATCTAGCCCCATGTCGGACTCCACACTTGGCATGGAGCCTGCTAACGATTCTCTCTCCCTCTGCCCCTTCCCCTCCACATGCTCTCTCTCTGCCCCTCACCCCCTCTAAAAATATAAATAAATAAATAAACAAATAAATAATTTTTTTAAAAAGCATTACAAAATAAAGAAAGTGTATAGACACAGCACTAAAAATATTCAATAAAACTCCCAAAATTGGAAAGAAGTTGACTAAGGCCATGAGTAGGGAGCTCACAGCTGCAGAAAGACCCTCAAACTCAAAGAAACTCCTACCTCCTCAGAGTCTCAGCAGGGCAGCACTTCAGCAGTCTAGAAGAAATCTAAGAGCGAAGAACAAAGGGTGAAATAATAGCAACACAGAACTAATTATCTTGCAAATAAATAGGTACTAAGTACTAAGTATGGAGGAAGAAGGAAGGAAGGATGGAAGGAAAGGATGGAAGGAAGGGAGTGAAGGGGGAAGGAGGAAGAGAGAGACAAAAGAAAGAGAAAAAGGAAGGAAAGGAAAGGAAAGGAAAAAAAGAAAAGAAAGAGAAAGAAAGAAAGAAAGAAAGAAAGAAAGAAAGAAAGAAAGAAAGAAAGAAAGAAAGAGAAAGAAAGAGGAAGGAAGGAAGGAAGGAAGGAGGGAAGGAAGGAAAGAAGGAAAAAGAATCATTTCAGGATTTCTGAGCTATTACCATTTCTTATAGAATGGTTCTTTGCAAAATTGTCTAGAACATTTTAAGATGTTCGAATTCCTGGGCTTGGATTACTAAATGCCAGTGGCATTCCAGTCATTGAGAAAATCAGAAATGCCCTTCAAAATTTCCAAAAATTCTTCTAGGAAGGCATTGCTACTTTTCTAGCTGGGAGCACCCAAGAAGTCTGTGACAGCACTTAAGTTTTCCATTTTATCTGGGTTGTTTAGAAATGCTTTCTGAGAAATACTTAAAACAGAGTAAACTGCGTATGGAGTAATATCTGATGCAAACAGTAGAAAATTCTACTTAAAATGTGTGTCATTAGAGATGGAAGACGAGGGAAGGGAGATACAGCTCAGTAACACTGCAGAAGAGGAAAAATAGATCATGAACACAGGGCACAGACTTCAACACAGCCTGAAGTTTGTGTTTACTTTCTTCCTCCTTACTTACCTCTGGCTCTCGGGCTAGGTAAGAATGGTGTGTTGTGAAATACCCAGGACTTAAATTATAGCTCAAAGAGAAAAGGGAACAGTTCTCACAGAAGGTGGAAAGAGAAACCTAGAGAAGTCATCTACATTGTAGGAGAGGAAGTAGAAATTCTGCATAGACGATCTACTTGTTTTATGCAAAAAAGAAAAGAAATGACTGCCCAATATTTTTAAAGTTGCAAAAATAAAAAAACAATTCTTATATCTTTAAGACAATTTGAGGAAAAAGGCATATACTCTTTTTTTGCAACTGTTTTCATTAAAATATAGTTGATACATAATGTTTCATTCGTTTTAGGTATATAACAGTGATGCAGCACTTTCAGTATGCTATGCTCACCACAAGTGTAGCTACCATCTGTCACCATACAGTGCTATTGTGTTACCATTGACTGTATTCCCTATGCTCTACCTTTTATCCATGTGACTTATTCATCCCATAATTGGAAGTCTGTACCTTCCACTCCCCTTCACCCATTTTGCCCATGCGCCTACCCCTCTAGCAGCCATCTGTTTGTTCTCTGTATTTATGGGTCTGTTTGTGCTTTTTAATTTGTTTATTCATTTGTTCTGTTTTTTAGATTCTACGTATAAGTGAAGTCATTTGATATTTGTCTTTGACTTATTTCACTTAGCGTAATACTCTCTCTGTTCATCCATTTTGTCACAGATGGCAAAATCTCATTGTTTTTTATAGCTGAGTAATATATGATATATATATCATGTATATATAATATACATGTATATATATTATATACATATATACATGTATATACATAATGTATATACATGTATATATATACACATAATATATACATGTATATATAATATATATATCACATATATAATATATACATGTATATATATATAATATATATATATATCACATCTTCTTTGTCCATTTATTTATCAGTGGACACTTGAATTGCTTCCCTATCTTGGCTATTGTAAATAATGCTGCAGTAAATGTGAGGGTGCAAATATATTTTTGAATTAGTGTTTTCATTTTCTTCAATATATAGCCCAGTAATGGAATTATTGGATCATATGGCATTTCCATTTTTAAATTTTAAGATTTTTTTAATTTATTTGACAGAGAGAGCGAGAGAGCATAAGCAGGGGGAGCAGCAGACAGAGAGGGAGAAGCATGATCCCTGCCAAGCAGGGAGCCCAATGCAGGGCTCGATCCCAGGACCCTGGGATCATGACCTGAGCTGAATGTAGATGCTTAACCATCTGAGCCACCCAGACACCCCATCCATTTTTAATTTTATGAGGAACCTCCGTAACTGTCTTCCACAGTGGCTGTACCAATTTGCATTCGCACCAGCAGAGCACTAGAATTCCTTTTTCTCCATATCCTTGCCAACACTTAATACTTCTTGTCTTTTTGATGCTAGCCATTCCTATAGGTGTAAAGTGATATCTCATTGTGGTTTTGGTTTGCATTTCCCTGATGCTGCGTAATGGCGAGTATCTTTTCATGTGTCTGTTGGCCAGCTGTATGTCTTTGGAAAACTGTTTATTCAGGTCCTCTGCCCATTTTAACCAGATTATTTACTTTTTGGTGTTGAGTTATATTTGCAATGTATCATTTGCAAATATCTTCTCCCATTCAGTAGGCTGCCTTCCTGTTTTACTGATGGTTTCCTTCACTCTGCAAAAGCTTTTTATTTAGATGTTGTTCCAGTAGTTTGTTTTTGCTTTTGTTTCCCCTGCCTGAGGAGACATATCTAGAAAAAGGTTGCTAAAGCTGATATTGAAGAAATCACTGCGTATTTTTTCTTCAAGAAGTTTTATGGTGTCAGGTCTCCCATTTAAGTCTTTAGTCCATTTTGAATTTATTTTTGGTTTTAGTGTAAGAAAATTGGTCCAGTTTCATTCTTTTGCATGTAACTGTCCAGTTTTCCCAACACCATTTATTGAAAAGACTGTCAGGAAAAAGCATATTCTTACAGAATAATTTATTGAAAACATGAATTAAAGCAAGGACACAAATATAAAATGATGAAATGCCACTAAAAAATAAATATACATTTCCTTTAAAATAAAGCAAAACAAGGGAGCCTGGGTGGCTCAGTCAGTTAAGCATTCGACTCTTGATTTTGGCTCAGGTCATGATTTCAGGGTCCTGAGATGGAGCCATGCATGGAGCGCTGTTCTGAGTGGAGCCTGCTTAAGATTCTCTTGCTCCCTCTCCCTCTGCCCCTCCCCCTCCACTCATGTTCTCTCTAAAAGATTAAATGAATAAATAAAGTAAAGCAAAACATGTTATTTTTTTTTAAATACGGAAGCACTGTCATTTCTTTCCATCTGTGTCTTACTAAATTCCCCAGTTATGGAAACAGCAAAATACCATTTTGAAAAACAATTGCTCAGATACTGGTAATTTATTGGTTATATTTATCTTCTTGATGTTTTGAAATTTTTATAGGCTTATGGCAGCATTTAAACTTAATTGCTAAATTAATTACTAAATTAGAGCTAAATTCATAGTTACTACATCTTTTTTTCATTTATTTAAAAACTTAGGGCATCGTTTGGGATCTTCTTACAATTCATGTTACCCTCATTGAAGACAAGATACAGTTTAAATTCAATTAATAATTTCCTATGACTACATAACAAATTACTGCAAACTCAGTGATTTTGAACAAAACAGATTTAGAATCTTACAGAACTGGAGGTCAGAAAATAATCTCACTGGGTTAAGGTCAAGATGTCAGTAGATAGGGCTGCAACGTTTTGCTAGTTCTTGAGAGTCCGTTTCCTTGCCTTTTCTAGTTTCTAGGGGATGCCTGCATTTGTTGGCTTGTGGCCCTATTCCTCCAACTTTAAGCTAGCAAAATCAGCCAAGCCCTTCTCATGTTGGCATCTCTGGAGTTCTCTATTCTGTCGCCCTCACACATTTATAAAGATCTTTATGATTCTCCTGGGACCACTCAGATAATCCAGGATAAGCTCTCCTTTTCAAGGCTGTCTGATTAGGACCTTAATTCCCCTTTGCCATGCAACCTAACCTATTCACAGGTTCTAGAGATTGGTATTAGACCTGTAGGGACCCATTTTTCTGTCTACCACAAAAGCACTTTTAGTCTTTACCTAAAAAATTGGGGCAGTGGTCAGGGTTGTCCTGCAAATCAGGTGATCCTAAGAAGAGACAAGATACAGTTTAAACTTCATATATGAAGCCTTTATTATTTTATGAAAGTTCTTGGTCTGATTTTAGTTATATTGTTTGGATACAGATAATTCCTTTTAGGAAAAGTGTAATGAAGGATATCATTCATGAGTGGATTTGAAGAAGCTAAAACAAAAATTGCATAACAGAAAGGAAATAGAATACCCACATTTAAGACAATGCTATTTTCAGAGTATTGTACTATCTTATCTGGATGCAAATTAAAATTAGATTTTGATTGTTTTTGGGAAACTGAATTTGAACTTATCTTTCTAGCTCTAAAAATCCACTAAAAGGATAAGAAAAGTGTCTTAATCTCAATACAGAAGTTAATATTATAAATTATCTTAATATTATAAATTATTACAATTACACATTATTATAATATTGAATATACAATTGAATACCCATTAGAATAGTCAAGATATTAGATTCCTTAGTTCTAGCAGTCTAAATTGCCATGGGGAAAAAAACTTAGTTATTATGTGGATAAAGTCTGCTTACTCTGAGAAAACATTGGCCCTATTGTATTTAATGCCCTTTAAATCTATACCAGATTCCAAGAATCTATACTAGATTCAACTGTATCTCCAATGAAATATGTATTTTAAAATACACATTATGTATTTTAATTACATTTTTTCTCCAGTCTTGTTTCAGATATTTTATTGCCTTTATATGTTTTTATGTTTCTTATTATCATTTTATTGTATCATATAGATCTTTAATATTATGCAGTAATTTTCTGTTGAATAATTGTTTTGAGCTTGAACAATCTCATTTGCTGCAGTGAAAGTAAAGGTTCCTCTTGGTATTTGGTTTTCTTTAGGCATCAAAGGAAGTTAATTAGCAACGTTACAAATAGTATGTTTTTTGTTGATTATTTTTTTTGTTCTTTAGCAAGGTCACCATTTCACTTAACCTCTTTAGGTGAAGCCTCTATTTCATGCACTCTAAATTAGGGTGTTGCTGTTGACTAAATTGTTTGTTAAAGTACTTTAAGATTTCTAATTATATTCATTCATGTCATAGAAGCTCCATGGCCAACAAACCAAAGAAAGTGATCTGTAAACTGTAAATTGCTAGTCAGATGTTATCCACAATTGTAAAATGTGTGTACTTGTCTGATTTCAATACGTAGGATCTGGGAATGACTGAAAATAAGAATTGACAGGGGCGCCTGGGTGGCACAGCGGTTAAGCATCTGCCTTCGGCTCAGGGCATGATCCCGGCATTATGGGATCGAGCCCCACATCAGGCTCCTCCGCTATGAGCCTGCTTCTTCCTCTCCCACTCCCCCTGCTTGTGTTCCCTCTCTCGCTGGCTGTCTCTATCTCTGTCGAATAAATAAATAAAATCTTTTTAAAAAAGAAAATAAGAATTGACAAACTTTATAACTCATTTATAAAACATTTTGTCGGAAAACCATATTTTATCTGTGTTTTCAATAATATTTCTCTTGGGAGAAATGTATACAATTATGGTTTTTAGAGAGTTAGAAATGTTTAAGATTTGTTTGAAATAAAGGTTTTCCAATAAAGATTAAGGTTGTTTATAGTGTCTGAGGGCCAGGGATCAATCAGAAAAGTTAGCATTGCCTCTTTATAAAAATTAACAAATCATAATGTATGGAAAATAAGCCCATCTTACAGACGCAGTCTTCTAAGCCATCAAAATTTTTGTACATTTTCAATTATTCTCATGGGGCTACATTTTGTTATTGTGTTTTGTTTTGTTTATGTTTTATTTTGTTTATTTTTTAAGCTCAAAAGAAACTCCTCAAAAGCACAAAGTAATTAAGAAAACTAAGAGAAGTGAAATATTCTACCAAGTGACTTACTTTAAAATTTCCTGTCTGAATTATTAAAAAAGAAATCCTCTCCTCCAAATAGGGATGCCTCAGATATCCTGCAGGAAATGCTAAGGCCAGCAACAAATAATCATAATTTATGGGTTAGATTTTTGTTTTTGAGGCACTGTATCAAATATTAGACAGGATTTTTTTGGGAGCAATTACTACTCAGAATAAAATAATGTAATGAAAATCAAAGAAATAGGGCAGAAATTGAGTTCCTAGAACATTAGGACAAAGTTGAAAGTTGGCTATTTGAATGTTGCTAATTAATTGGGAAGATTTACAATAAATAAAACTGGGAAAAAGATTAGATTGTTATTAGTTCATAAATTTTTTCCGCTCAGAGACAGGATTATTCTCTCTACAGTTGGGAAACAGAAATACTAGTTGAAATAAATTGTTGACACAAAGAACTACGTTTTCTTAGGAACCCAAGTAATGAATTAACATTTTGATGGCCTTGCTGAACAACAGGTACGAACCCTTCAGGAAAAACCCAGAAAAGGTCATTCAAAATGGTCTAGTCTATCACCACCACATGTCACAAGGTCATTTCTAAAACGAAAGAGGGGAACGCTTGGTATTTGATAAACAAAAAAATGAATACACACACACACACACACACACACACACACAAATATGCATGGAAAAACAAAGTAAAGAGAAGAAAAAAGTATTTTCTGTGTCATCAAGCTCCCTTAGTTTTATAGTCTCTGAGATGCTCTGCAAACATTAGTTTTATTATCTCCAATTTATGAATGAAGACTTGGAGGCTAGGTGGTTAGCCTGAGGCAACATACATAGTCAGTAAAAGATCTTTTTCAACTATTTCAGAATCTCATAATGATCCCTTTAAAAAAAAAAAAGGTAATACTCAAAAAACTTGATCTCATTAAGAAGTCTATTGCCTAATAATCCAACATTAGCATAAATTAGCTAATTATTTGTTTTTCTCATAAAGCAAAATTATTAACTGTGTCAATGTTTTCCAAGTTCAGCTGAAGCAATGCAGTTTTGTAGGATACTAGTTTTCTATTTTCTCAGTAGTAGTCTGATTTACATCTTGAATATCGTACTAAAGAAGATCCCCATTAGAATATTATGTATTTATCACATTCATTTTCCTCCAGTATCCATGTATACATATTACTCCAGATACCAAAACAGACAATGGCATCGCAAGAAAAGATAACCATAGGCGAGTATCCCTGATAAATACAGATGCAAAAATACTCAACAAAATATTAGGAATCTGAATCCAGTAGCACATTAAAAAGATCATACACCATGGCCAAGTGGGATTTATCCCTGGGATGCAAGGATGGTTCAATATATGAAAATCAATTAATGTAATACACCATATTAACAGTATAAATTATAAAATGTACATAATGTCTCAATAGTTGCAGAAAGTACATTTGACAAAATTTAGCATTCTCTCATGATAAAAACTCTCAAGAAACTAGGATAAACAGAACATATCTCAATATAATGAAGGCCATATATGAAAAACCCACATCTAACATCATGCTTAATAGTGAAAACATGAAAGCTTTTCCTCTAAGATCAAGAACAGAGCAAAGATACTTCACCACTTTTATTGAACATAATACTGGAAGTCCTTAGCAGCATTTTGGCAAGAAACAGAAATAAAAGACATCTAAATTGGGAAAGAAGAAGTAAAATGGTCTTTTTTTGCAAATGACATGATCTTATTTATAGAAAACCTTAAAGATCACACACACACACACACACACACACACACACACACGTTAGAACGAATACCTTTGGTAAAGCTTGCTGCGTAAATTTTGATTGGATGGCACACATTTTGAATTGACCTTCTTGGGAGTCAGATATTTTTAAATCCCTATAAATTTTTAAGATCTTTGTTCAGGGACTCACTTTAGTCACTGGGAAGGAGTTCGATCCTTATAGGTCTTGCTCTTAATCTTGATAAGGCAGAAGCAGTCCAGCATTTAGTCTAGAGGTATATTCTCCTCATTCTGAGGCAAAAACTTCTGTGTCCTCTACTCAGTGCCCCATGCACCATGAACTTTTTGAATCTGTTTGGAACAGGCATTTGTCCCAGACCTAATTTAGCACTAGGCACCGTTACCTCTAATGTCATTCTCTAATGTTGTTCTTTCTCAGGCCTTGTATAATCGCAGATGCATGATCTGGTCAGTACTCAACTGAACACTTGAGAGCTCTCCGCAGATTTCCAGAGTTCTCTCTCTGAGCAGCTATCTTTTCTCTGTTCTGAGAATGCAAGCCACCTTCTTATTTCTGGATTCTTAGCTCTCTCTGCTCAACTCAGGGTCAGTGAGCTGTACCTGGATGCTGCCTTTCTGTCATCTCCTGAAAATTCATGATGTTAAGCTAGGACAATGGCAGAACTCATTTGTTTTTCATCTTTAAGGGCTTACTTTCCTTTGTTGCCAAATATTCAGTGTCTTGCAAACTATTTCATTTTTGGTTGTTTCAAGTGGTAGCATTAATCTGTCCCCTTTAAATTCCATCATGGCCAGAAATAGAAATCCCAATGTATTTTTTAAATGAATAAAAGAATCTGGAGTAATACTGGTGCAACCTGAAGGGGAGTTAGTCTCAATTATATTACCTGGAATATATTAGTAACATTTTCGCAATAATAACTTAATAGTTTGAACATTCCAGGCTGTTATGTGCAGCACGAGGTCTCTGTCTTAGAGTGCTTTTCTGAAGCAACCACTTTGAAGCCATTGGACCTCTCTAAGTTTGGAGGGAGGGAGGGAGATGCGGGAAAGGGAACAGCATGATATCAGGAGGTACTGAAAGCTGTGGGTGGATTGAAAACCAAGAAACCATGTCATGGGGAAAGATAGCATGAAACAGAAACTAGAGAGCTACACTGTCCAATATGGTAGCCCTCAGCCAGATAATAGCTAATTTCCAGCCAGATAATAGCTAATGAGCACTTGATATTTGACTAATCACAAATGAATGTGCTGTGTGAATATAAACTACATACCAGGTTCTGAAAACTCAGAAAGAAAAATACCTTTTTTTCCATCATGTCAAGTGTACTCTTTAAACCCCATCACCTATTTCACCCATCCTCCCACCCACCTCCCCTTTGGTAACCATCAGTCTGTTCTCTATAGTTAAGAATCTGTTTCTTGGTTGGTCTCTTTCTCTTTTTTCTTTCCTTCGCACATTTGTTTGTTCAATTCCACAAATGAGTGAGATCAGACGGTTTTTGTCTATCTCTGACTAGCTTACTGCACTTCACGTTACACTCTTCTAGCTCTGTCCGTGTTGTTGCAGATGGCAAGAGTTCATTCTCTTTAACGGTTGAGTAATATTCTGTTGTATCTATATATATACTGCCTCTTCTTTTTCCATTCATCTATTGATGGACACTTGGCCTGCTTCATAGTTTGGCTATAAATAATAAATAATAATAAGTAAATAATAAATAATGCTGGAATAAACATAGGGGTGCATGTATCCCTTTGAATTAGTGTTTTTGTAAATACCCAGTGGTGAGATTACTGGACCATAGGGTAGTTCTATTTTTAATTTTTTGAGAAACCTTCATACTGTTTGCCACAGTGGCTGCACCAGTTTACATTCCCACCAACCAGGAAAGAAGGTTCCTTTTTCTCCGCGTACTCCCTAACATCTGTTGTTTCTTGTGTTTTTTATTTTAGCCATTCTAATGGGTGTGAGGTGGTATCTCATTGTGGTTTTGATTTGTATTTCCCTGATGATGAGTGATGGTGAGCATCTTTTCATGTGTCTGTTAGCCATCTGTGTGTCTTCTTTGGAAAAAAATGTCTGTTCATGTCTTCAACCTTTTTTTAGTTGGATTATTCATTTCTGGGGTTGAATTGTATCCGTTCTTTACATATTTTGAATACCACCCCTTTATCAAATATATCATTTGCAAATATCTTCATAGGTTGCCTTTTAGTTTTGTTGATTGTTTTCCTCTGTACGAAGCTTTTTACTTTGATGTAGTCTTGATAGTTTATTTTTGCTTTTGTTTCCTTTGCCTCAGGAGACATTTTTAGAAAAATGTTGTTAAGGCTGATGTCGGAGAAATTACTGCCTGTGCTCTCTTTAAAGATTTTTATGGTTTCGGGTCTCATGTTGAGGTCTTTAATCCATTTGGAGTTTATTTTTGTGTGTGGTGAAAGAAAGTGGTCCAATTTCATTCTTTTACACATTGCTGCCAGTTTTTCCAACACCGTTTGTTGAAGAGACTTTTTCCCATTGCATATTCATTCCCCCTTTTTCAAAGATTAATTTACCATATACTAATGGGTTTATTTCTGGGTTTTCTATTCTGTTCTCTTGATCTATGTGTTTATTTTTATGCCAGTACATACTGATTTAATTACTACCACTTTGTAATATAACTTGAAATCTGAAATTGTGACACCTCCAGTTTTTGTTTTTTCTTTTTAAAGATTGCTTTGGCTATTTGGGGTCTTTTTTAGTTCCACACAAATTTTAGTATTGTTTGTTCTAGTTCTGTGAAAAATGCTGTTGGTATATTGATAGGGATTGAATTAAATGTGTAGACTGCTTTGGATAGTATAGACATTTTAACAATATTTGTTTTTCTATCCCATGGGCATGGAGTATCTTTCCATTTCTTTGTGCCATCTTGAATTTCTTTCATCAGTGTTTTAAAGTTTTCAGAGTACAGGTTATTTACCTCTTTGATTAGGTTTATTCCTAGGTATCTTATTGTTTTTGGTGCAGTTGTAAAGGGGATAATTTTCTTAATTTCACTTTCTGCTGCTTCATTATTCATGAATAGGAATGCAATAGATCTCTGTACATTGATTTTGTATCTTGTAACTTTGCTGAATTCATTTATAAGTTCCAGTAGTATTTTGGTGGAGTCTTTCAGGTTTTCTATATATAGTATCATGTCATCTGCAAATAGTGCTTTACTTCTTCCTTACCAACTTAGATGCCATTTATTTTTTTATTTTGTATAATTGCTATGGCTAGGACTTCCAGTACAATGTTGAATAAAAGTGGTAAGAGTGGACATCCTTGTCTTATTCCTAACCTTTGGAGAAAAGCTCTCAGTTTTTCACTATTCAGTATGATGTTGGCTGTGGGTCTTTCTCTTTCTTTCTTTCTTTCTTTCTTTCTTTCTTTCTTTCTTTCTTCTCTCTCTCTCTTAAGATTTTATTTATTTATTTGTCAGAGAGACAGAGCACAAGCAGGGGGAACAGCAGGCAGAGCAGGCAGAGGGAGAAGCAGGCTCCCCGCTGAGCAAGGAGCCCAATGCCAGACTGGATCCCTGGACCCTGGGATCATGACCTGAGCTTAACCAACTGAGCTACCCAGGCACCCCTCGGCTATGGGGTTTTCATATAAGGCCTTTATTATGTTAAGATATGTTCCCTCTAGACCTGTTTTGCAGAGGGGGTTTTTTATCATGAATGGATGTTGTACTTTGTTGAATGCTTTATCTGCATCTATTGAAATGATCATATGGTTTTTATCTTTTCTCTTATTGATGTGATGTATCACGTTGATTGATTTGAAAATATTGAACCACCCTTGCATCCCAGGAATAAATCCCACTTGATCGTGGTAATAAGATTTTTTAAATGTATTGTTGGATTTGGTTTGCTAATATTGTGTTTAGGATTTTTGCATCTATATTCATGAGAGATATTGGCCTGTAGTTCTCTTTTTTTGTAATGTCTTTATCTGGTTTTGGTATCAGGGTGATATTGGCCTCAGAGTGAATTTGGGAGTTTTCCTTCCTGTTCTCTCTCTCTCTCTCTCTCTCTTTTTTTTTTTTTTTTTTATTAGTTTGAAAAGAATAGATATTAACTCTTCTTTAAATGTTTGATAGAATTCACCTGTGAAGTTATCTGGTTCTGGACTTTGGTTTGTTGGGAGTTTTTTTTTATTACGAATCCAATTTCTTTGATGGTAATTGGTCTGTTCAAATTTTCTATCTCTTCCTGCTTTAGTTCGAGTAAACTATATATTTCTAGGATTTTATCCATTCTAGGAATTTATCCATATCCAGTTTTCATAATATTCTCTTACAATTCTTTGTATTTCTGTGATAGTGTTGTTTATTTGTTTTGTTTGTTTCGATGAGTCTGGCTAGAGATTTATCAGTTTTGTTGAAGTTTTCAAAAACCAGCTCCTGGTTTCATTGATTTGTTCTATTGGTTTTTTTTTTTTTAGTTCCTGTATCATTTTTATCTGCTCTAATCTTCATTATTTTCTTCCATTTGCTAGGTTTAGATTTTGTTTGTTGTTCTTTTTCTAGCTCCTTTAGGTGTTAGATTAGGTTGTTTGAGATTTTTTTTTTTCTTCTTGAGATAGGCCTGTATTGCTATAAGCTCCCCTCTTAGAACCACTTTTGCTGCATCCCTAAAATTTTGGATTGTTATGTTTTCATTTTCCTTTCTTTCCATGCAATTTTTGGTTTCTTCTTTGATTTCTTGGTTGACCCAGTCGTTATTTAGTAGCATGTTATTTAACCTCCATGAATTTGTGGCCTTTCCAGATATTTTCTTGTGATCAATTTAGTTTCATAGCGTCATGGTCAGAAAAAAATGCATGGTATGACTTCGATTTTTTTTAAATTGTTGAGACTTGTTTTGTGGCCCAACGTGAAAAATATCTTGTTAATAATTGTATATTGATTATATATAGAATTATATTTTGAACATATTTGGACTAAATAAAATGATTATGGAAGTTAGTTTTACCAGCTTTTATTACTTCTACAGTGTCGCTACTGTAACATATAAAATCATGTATGTCACCTGTCATTCTGGCTCACATTATATTTTGTACTGGTTAACACTTCTACAAAGTGTGATTCTTAATATGCTTAGTTCAGAGAGTCTGGTGTAATCTGTGGATTCTTTCTCAATAAAGTGAAATAACTGCCCCCCAAAAGAAAAGCATGAATATAGTTCTAAGGTTTTCCCTCCTGTATTGAAACTATTTATGCGCCCAAGTGAGGAATGTTTATCACAGAATGTTGACCATCATCACACCAGCCATGTTATTTGGGAGCATGAAGAAGAGAGAACTGCCCTGGGATTTTCAGCAGGCTTCTGGGCCAAGACAAAAATAGGGACAGAAAAGTAAGGGATTTGGGGGCGCCTGGGTGGCGCAGTCGTTAAGCGTGTGCCTTCGGCTCAGGGCGTGATCCTGGCGTTCTGGGATCGAGCCCCACGTCAGGCTCCTCTGCTAGGAGCCTGCTTCTTCCTCTCCCACTCCCCCTGCTTGTGTCCCCTCTCTCGCTGGCTAGCTATCTCTGTCAAATAAATAAATAAAATCTTTTTAAAAAAAAAGAAAAAAAAGAAAAGTAAGGGATTTAAACATTCCAGTATTTCCCAAAGTGATCTTTTCTTGGCTTTTTCACCATCTTTTTTCCTACTCAGTATTTGTTCAGTTTAGAAAAATGTCTTTGTAATTACACTATCTACCTAACTTAAAGTGGGACTCCTAAGGGTAAAGAATTTTCTTTGTCTTCTTCTTTCTTCAAAAGCTAAACGCATGCACGATTTTTTCCAAGCAAAATAATGTAGCCCTGACCACGGAGCTGAGCAATTTTGCATATCCCACGTAATTTCAAGATCACATTGTCTGGGAATCTGGGGATTATATTTCATAGCCATAACATCATAACTGTGAAATATGAATTGTTAAAACATGAGAAGACCCCGGAGAAGCTTGATTGATAGCAGTAGAAAAAATAAGATTATCAGCAGTAAATGAGCTATGTTAATCTGAATGTGATTAGATACAATGTCTACCGTGTCATCATGTCACCTCTGAATAAGGAGCCTTTCCATAATGAACTAGAAGTCAAGCTAACCACGTGAAGGAATTTCCTCCTTGAAGAATTTAATCTCTGAGCATCATCTACTTACATTGAAACCCAAGAAATCTCAGGAGGTTAGGATAGCCACCGTGTCCTAAAATGAGGACTTGCGAGAGGGTTTTCGTTTGTTTGTTTGTTTTATTATTCATACATGTTTTATTTACATAACTTACACAATTGCTGACAAATTACTCAAATTACTAAAGCAGGTCTGTGCTATTTTCTTTACTAATAGTCCCATATGGTCTGCAAAATTTATAGTCTTTCCCATCCTATTTCCAAGCTTTCAATTCTATTCAAAAAGCAATTAGTAAATGTTTAGCCTGTGCCTAATACTACTCTAAGAGCTCTGAGGGATACAGGGAAAGTGGAAGGAAATGTTCTTGTTTTCTCAATGCTTTGCGTTTTCCTTGAGGAAAGAAAACGTATTTTAGTGGAAATACAGCAGTGAAATAAGTAACTAAGTGAGACAATTAAGGAACACACTAAAAAAAGTTTTAAATAAAACGCTAAATATTAAAAATGTTACAACATTTCAGGAAAAAAAATATGAAAATTATCCACTGAAGAACATGGTCTTAAGATCTGGGCTGCTGGCAGACACTCTAACTGAGCAGGCAAAGCAGCGAAACCCTCAAGTCAGCACACACGGTGTTTCTACTCTTCTTCCTGGTACGGCACACAGAATATCTGGAAACTTCCTAGCGCAAACTGAGAAAGCGTTCAAGGGCCAGAGATAACCAGCCAAGGCATTGCATTTTCCCAGGCCCTGTCCAAGTGCACCCCAGCCTGAGGGTTTCAGTCTGGGCACAATTAAACCTATTTGGGACATATTTGTTGGAAATTGCCGATATATAAAATAAGACCTTTCTGAGGCATTCCTTCCAAAGACATCACTGGTTTTTGGTTTTCTGTTTTTGTTTTTTACTGCAGGATTACCTCATGGGACCAGACAGCAGCAATCTAGAGGCACTGTCACAACTACGGAGGGGTCAGGTATGAGAGCTGAACAAAAAGAGATATCCTACACTACACTGTGTCTGGCTAACTAAACCACATCCCCTCTTAAGGCGTTTGCAGCGAGACTTCTAAAGAATACTTAAAACGAAAATTTTAAAACCCAAAGGTCTTTAAGAGTAAAAGCAGTACAATTTATGAGGGATCAGGAAACATGGGTAAAGAGAAGCCATGAGAGAGAAAAAGGAAAAAACATGTCAAAAGCTGAATAGGAAAACGAATGAGTAGAAAAGCAGCTGAAAGGGCAGACTAAGTTAAGAATAGAGCACATACTTTCTTGAGAAGGAAATAACAGGTCCTTATTCTAAGGCACCCTTTATTAGTCTCTGCTGTTGAGGCCGAAACTGCTGTCAGCCCACAAGAGCTGATGCTGGACTCTGGTAGGCCATGCTGTCCCCGTGCAGTCTCAGGGCCCTCCTCAGAATTCTCACTCCTCTTAACTTTACCTCCCTGTGTATCAAACATGAGTTTATTCCTGTCCTGCCACCTGGAACACTGTGTTATTCACCACCCATCAAGCCAGTGCAGCACAAAAGTGACTTTCTCCACAGCCCCCCTCAGTGCCCACTGTGACCACAGGAACGTAGTGAAGCTCCTTTGCTCTGACGGGAGGCTGCTTTCTCATGAATCATCCTGTCAGCTGGATAATAGTCCTTGGAACGCTATTTTACAAAGGCCTGTGGGTAACTGTAAAGTATTTTGTCAGTTTCCCATTCTACAAAGAAGCATTTCATTTCTGATTTCTTCTTTATAAATATCTTACTTTAGAAATTTTTCATGGTTTTTAGACATATCACCTAACATTTTTGTCCCATCAAACACATATATATCCCAGGCACAGCCAGCTCCATTTCTGAATACCTCCTATTGTTTCCCCAAATACCATTGTGGTAAATAGCAAGAATGTCCACAAATTCATTCCATCCCTCAATACATGTCTCTATGCAATATATGTTTGTGCCAACTTCCACCAAGAGACTAAGTCTCTTTCTGAACGCTTTAGGCTTAACAGAGAGCAAGCCAGATGGAGCGAATATATAACCACGGGCCTTGCTTCAGTTAATGGGCATTAGCAGACGGCATGTGAGATAAGGCTTGAAATGTTCTTGTGCTTTGGGACTTACCCTCTCTTGCTACTCATTGCAGCCCTGAGCTTGCTGCATGGAAAAAATCCGAACACACCTACTAGAGATCAGAACACACTGAACAGAGACCAGCCAGCCCAGTTGAAGTCTTTTCAACTGCTGAACTCCATGTGAGACTAGCTCTGTCCACGTGGCCCTAGATGAGCTGAATCAGACCAGAAGAACCACCCAACCAGCCCAAGGAATTGTGAGAATTAACAAGATGTGTTACCTTGAACCACAGGTCAAGGAACTTTTTCTGTGAAGGGGCATACAGAAAATATTTCTGGTTTTGCGAGTCATTCGATCTCTGTTTTAATTATTCAGCTCTATAGCTATAGCAAGAGAACAGCGATACACAATAGATAAATGAATGGGTAGAACAGTGTGCCAGCTAAATTCTACTTAAACTTACTTTACAGTTCTAGTAAAAGTATCATTGCCATAGTTTTCTGACCCCTGTTTTAAACCAGTGAGTTTTAGGGTAGTTTGTTGCATAGCACAAGCTAAAATATATACTGATTTTATTATGGTTTTCTTTCCCACCTTCCCAATCTAGTTAACTGCTCCTACTCGACCTTTAGGATCCAGTAGAAGCATCATTTCAGAAAACCTAAAGGCATTGGTTTTGGAATCAGACCAATGTGAATTTGAATCTTGATTCTACCACTTACTGCATGTTTGAGATGGGAAAGTTATCCTGTCTGAGCTTTAGTTTATTCATGTATAAAATATGCCTGGTATCAAAGATAATTATATTCAGTTAAATATTATGTCATTATATCCTTATTACCCTCACTCCCAGTTTAGAATAGAGGTTCTGCACTCTCCTGATATCTCATATGTTCTCCTATAATGCCATTTACTATGCTGTATATTAATTGTTCAGCTTTCCTTGTCATTATTTGTCACAAAGGCATTAAGTCATCATTAAGGAGAATGCTTCTTCCTTCTTCTGATAATCCCTTCCAAGAGATCACTCAGTTGTCACCTCACTTCTGGCCTCTCTCTATCATTTTACTGAGCTCAAGATACTGACCTCAGTTCCTACTTTGTTCTTCTTGGAGAAGTAAATACCCTTTGAGAGCACACTCCCTCTTCTGCTCCTCTGGGGAACATCATCACATGTGGAGAGGCCCAAACTTGAGGTCCATGATCAAGTTAGTACATCTGTTTGGTTCTAAGGTTCAGTGTTAAGTATTAGGAGGACCCATTGGGCCCTCACATTAAGCCATATCCTTCAACCTTTGTCTGTCATTAATAAAGGTGTAATTTAGGTGTTATTTAGACCGTCATTTTCCTGGTTCTCTGTCATATTTCTCAATTGGTTCATAGCTCCCTCAGGATACAGAAATAATTCTTACTGGGTCTCATCAAGATAGAAACATATATAAAATACACTTAAAACTGTTCTTGGAAAATAGTGACTAATTCCTATAAGGAAAAGGGTAGTGTTTCTTCCTAATCCTAGCCAAATCAAGAGGTTCCTGGAATCAAATTGTAAGTATTGAGGTTTGCAGGAAGGAAAATGGGCATTTCACCTTCTGCTAACTACTTGCTGAGATGCAGAAATATGAATGCCAGCTGTATTCATCTCAACTGACTGAGCACGAGAAATCTTTTGGGAGAATCTGACACGTGTCCCTAAGATCTTTTCAGTGGAGGAGACTTCACTAGCTGTCCATGGTTCAGCCACACCTCAGGTGTGGGGGTGTTCTGTGGGCTAAGTTGGGACTGTAACAGAACTCCAAGCTATGCCAAAGGCTTTGGCCTCTTGCCCAACAGAAAGAAGCCATAGGGGATAACTAGGGGAAGAGGACTTAACAAGGAACTTGAGGGCAGCTAGAGAAATATTCATGAAACTTGTCAGGAAGCAAAACCCTGAGAGTGTCCTTATAACAGGAGCATTTCCAAGCAAATCACCAAGCCTCCACTTTGTTGCCTATTTTGATGTGATGACAGTCATTCAACTGCCAAAGTCAGCAACAGCTGAGGAAGCAGGCTGCCTTTTCTTGTTTTTCTCTCATCTTTCTGTCACAACTCCATACTGCACTTGAGATACAAGGGGAAGACCTACGAGGAAACCAAACATGGATAATAAAAGAACCAATCAATTGACTCCTCTTCCCCCTGAACTTCAGGAATTTTTTAGAGAGAAGGAAAAACATAAGTTTAAAATTCTGGTTTACACTGGAGTACGCTGGGGGCGCCTGGGTGGCTCAGTGAGTTAAGCGTCCACCTGTGGCTCTGGTCATGATCTTGGGGTCCTGGGATCCAGCCCCGGGTCAGGCTCCCTGCTCAGTGGGAAGTCTGCTCTCCCCTTCTCCTGCTCATGCTCTCTCCTCTCTCTTTCAAATGAATAAATAAAAAATCTTTAAGCTGGAGTATACTGTATAACAGTGGATGCAGATATTGTCCATACAGCTGATAGAGATGCAGAATGGAACACAAAAAGAATTAAGCTGTTTTCCTGATTTTGTCCTTCTGTGTATAGTTCATTCAATAATCAATCAACATGTGCATACAAACATTATTTATTGAATTTTCTATTTAAATTGCATTAGGTCATTGACAGTACAGCAGAACAATAAACACATTGCCAACTCCCTTCCTAGCAGAAGGAAAAATTAGAACTAATTATGACAGGTCAGTAAAATTAGGTTATTTGGTCTTGCATGTATCATAAAAAATAATTTTTAAATTTCTGTTCTGCAAACACCAAGATTATTTGATCTTACCACAAACCTAGACCTGAGTCAGCATGCTAGCCAAAGATGCCGCAGTGTCTATAGGTTTCAAAAAAATACAAAGAACATATGCCCTCAGAATATGGATGAGAATAAAAACTGAGTATAGCCTTCTAGTCTATGGAAATAATAGATCCCCCTCCTTCAGCATGCTATGTTCTTTTATAAATAAGGGTTCTCTAGTTAAATACCTGTTCCTGATCCGCACTTTTATATTTAAAAGATTTTGCAATCAATTTTGTTTACCTCATTTGTTGTACACTTCCATAGCACTGCTGGGTTAAACTTTTCATCACAATATTTTATCACTGCATTTCCATTTAATACAAAGCCATATGACTGCTGAAAAGGTCTACAATAATTTAAGTGTCCCTAAGCACACCATTTCTCTGACTACATGCATTTTTTATACGCTAACTCTTATTATAATGCTTATGATCAATAAAGATGCTTGCTCAGAAGTAGAATAAATTTGTGAACTATTAATATTTAATGTCCCAGGCTTTAAATCATTGTCCACTCTTACCTAAAGAAAATCATTTTATATTCTTAGTGGCGGCTTATGGAAACCAAGAAAGAAAAATCAACAAAATCATTCCTGTTTGTAGGAGTTTTAGAAAAATTATATTTTCCGTATTTATGGATATAACTAACTTTTATCCCAATTATTGCTGCTGAAAGTTCATTTGAAGGAAATGTATGTAAGATTTGGATAACTTTCAAGGAATTTTGCACCTGGATTCTCATTTCCAAATGCACAAGAATTTGGCTAATTGAAGTAAAATAATAATAATAATTCGATAGGAAGATATAAGGAAGTGCATGGGATCAATGGATGGAAATGCCAGAAAATAAAGCCCAGAAGTTGCTAAAAACAAAAACACTTAACATATAACTGGCATACAATAAATATTTGAGAGATGAATTAATGAGCAAAGAATTCAATAAATTTAGATTTTACCAGTCAGATGTACTTATTGAAGACTTTGAATTAGACCTAAAGCAAATGGGATGAGAGGTGCGGTGTGGAGTAGCCATATTAAATATATACCTCCTTAAATTAGCTAGAATATATTCCGTTATCTGGTAATACAAGTGGAGATGTCAAATAGGCAGCCTCGAGATGAGAGTGCGATCTGTGCTGGAAATGTACATTCAGGAGTTTTTGACGAACACACAAAGTCATGGGACTGGGTAAAATCACTAAGGAAGCGAGTGTAGATAGATACCAGTAGAGGTCATGAAACAGGCCAGAAGCACAGCAGTGGTAAGAGATCAGGACTAAGAGGAAGGACCAGCCAAGCCAATGAAGAAAGGCCAATGGGATGCCGACACACCCAGGGGTGTATGAGGTCCCAGAGGCCCAAATGTATAAGTGTCTTAGACTTAACTAACAAAGTCTCACAAACCGGGTGGCTTCAAATGACAGAAATGTATCCTCTCACAGTTCTGGAGGCTGTAAGTCTGAAATGAAGGTAGTGTTAGCAGGACTATGTTTGCTTTGGAGGCTCTGGGGGGAGGATCCTAGCATGCTTCTCCCGGCTTCTGGTGGTTGCCAACAATGCTTGGCTTCCTGAGCTTGCATTCCTTCACAATTTCTCCAATTACTCCAATATTCATATGGCCATTCTTACCTCTGTGTGGGTCTCTGTATCTGTTGTCTGTTTTTTCTCTTCCTAGAAGGGTGCCAGTTATTATATTAAGGCCCACCCTAATCTAGTATGGACACGTTTTAACTAATTACACCTGCAAATACTTTATTTCCAAAGGTCACGTTCCGAGGTTCCAGGTGGACATAAACTTTTGGAGGACACTATTCAACCCACACACCAAGTATAAAAGTGTTTAAGGCGGTGGGAGTGACGAACTCTGCCAAATGATGCTGATAGTTCAGAATTGATGAGGAATGAGATTTGGATTTGGTCACTAAAAATAGCCACATGGGGTCATTGGAACTATGATTTCATATGGTGGGCAGGAGCTGGGCATACACCTGACTAGGTGCACTTAGAATAGAGAGGAAAAAAATTCAAAACTCTGAGTATACACGACTCTTCCAAGGGTTTTGCAATGAACAGTAGTCAAAGTGAGGCAGGGGAGGAGCAGAATATAAAGATGAGAGAAACAATTGCATTTCTATATGTTTATGAGGATTAAAAATGAGAGAGAATAATCATATTGGCACACTGGCATTTTTCCTCTTCATTTAATTAATATATATTCATTAATTAATAGATATTATGAATATGAATATATATGAATATAAATGAATGAATATAGAATTCATATAATATCTTCAGCCAAATAAAGAGCACACTCATCCTGTTCTGACTTTTTAATCTGCCTTCCCTTGGGCCTGATGGATTCTAACTCCATTTATGGGTCTGGAGGCAAGGAAGGCTATTTGGAGTGAGGCTGTGGATAACTGATAGCCCCTTGAAGTCATCCTTAAATTCTGCAGTGTAGGCAAACCAGCTCCAAATGCCATGAGACCTCGGGGTTTACACAAGGGAATGGTCATTTTCTTTATAACTGACAAAGTAAATCTCGCATCCCTGGTAGCTAAAGTCTGATAGAACTAACAATCAGATTTCGAGTTTGATTCTGCAAATGTTCCTGGATTACTAGTTTAAATTCACAGTTTCTCCCGGGTCTTAGATTAAAGATAATGCATTGACTAAGAAAAAGTGAAACCCTCAGGAAAATTTCTTAGACAGAACTCTTAATATATTCTCATATAATACTGTATTTATACTGTAAATCAATAACAAGAATGGAAACAGGAGATCCACATATACTCAGAAACTAGTAGCCCCATTTCTTTTTTTTTTTTAAAGATTTTATTTATTTATTTGATAGAGACAGCCAGCGAGAGAGGGAACACAAGCAGGGGGAGTGGGAGAGGAAGAAGCAGGCTCATAGCGGAGGAGCCTGATGTGGGGCTCAATCCCAGGTCTCTGGGATCACGTCCTGAGCCAAAGGCAGATGCTTAACAACTGAGCCACCCAGGCGCCCGAGTAGCCCCATTTCTAAGTAATAAATGGGTAAAAAAGAAAGCATAATGGAATTTAGAAAACATTTGAGTAAATACTCAAATACTGCATTATCAAATAACATGAAAAGCAACTAAACCAGTTCTTAAAGGAAAACTTAATAATGTAAAGGCATGTAATAGGAAAGAAGATAGGTTAAAAATGAATAAACCGGGACACCTGGGTGGCACAGCGTTTAAGCATCTGCCTTCGGCTCAGGGCGTGATCCCGGCGTTCTGGGATCAAGCCCCATATCAGGCTCCTCCGCTATGAGCCTGCTTCTTCCTCTCCCACTCCCCCTGCTTGTGTTCCCTCTCTCACTGGCTGTCTCTATCTCTGTCGAATAAATAAATAAAATCTTAAATAAAAAAAAATGAATAAACCAAGCATCCAGTATAAGATATTAGAAAAATAAACACAGTAATCTCAAAGAGAGTAAAAGGAAATAAGTATTAAAGATAAGAGCAGAAATTAGTAAAATTTTTTAAAAAAGCACGTAACGAACCACCCCCCGACTCTGTATATGTAGAAGATGTGCTCAGCATCAGCACAGTGTAAATAGGGTGTATTATAACCGCATTGGGTCTATATCAGGAATACGAAATTGCTTTAACATTAAAAAGTCAGCAGGTGTAATTTGCCACATTAATAGCAAAGGGAGTAATTAAATGATTATTTCAATATGTGCAGAAGGTTTGACAAAGTTGACAACCATTCATTATTAAGACAAAGACAAGCAAAATGAAAAAATATTTCTTAACCAACTAGGAATAGAAAGAGACCTTTTTATTCTGTTTAATGGTATTGACTAAACACACACACACAAACACACGTGGACAAGTATATACACACACCTATATGCAGTTAATTTTCGTTATCTGTAGTAGTCACGTGCTATAAAGTCACTGAAAATGCTGAGCTAGTGAATACTGAATCACTGCTCCTAGGGAAAATGCAAGGTTTCGTTCTGCAAACCTCTCTTCATAAGATTTTCATCAACCCTTGGTGTGTTTCAGTTTGAAGACAACTTTATAAATATATATGGCTGAATCATTAACATTGAAGTTACAGATAACAGCACTATAAATCATGCCTGAAAGAAGTTTACCCTAATATATGTATTTTCTCTGTAACACCTGTGTTAACACTAAATAGCACTTCAGCACTATATTTGGGGGCCATATTAAATAGTAAAATTACCAAGAAAATTTTAAAAAATCCTAAAAACATGATACCAAATTGACCACGAAAAGGACACTATTTACAGTAGAAGAGCTAAATAGGCAGAAATCACCTTGTTCAGCCTCTGCTGGGAACGTGCATGCTGGGTGACAAGTTTTTCAACACTGCACATTTCTAGAAATGAATGTCAAAGAGCAGCAAGTATTGATTTAGGGGTTACAAATAAATTTCGGTGCTTAAGCAAATTCAGAAATACAGAATCAGCAAATAATGAGGAACAACCGTATATGTAAACACACATATACAGAAATATCATGCAGCGTTGAAATAATGAAAGCTTTCTCTCTGAGATGAGGAATAAAACTGGCTATCACCATAGCCCTTCAACATTGTCACAATCCTAACCAGCATGGTAAGTGAGGAAAATTTAAGTCATAATTGGAAATAAATAAAACAGCCAATATTCATATAATAGGATTACACATTTTAAAGTCCAAACGTCAACTAAAGTAGAGTTTATTAATATTGCCAGATTAAATACATTAACCCATTTGATTTCTTTATATATAAAAAGCTTAAAAATGCAGTTTTAAATAGGTGTTATTTACAATACCATCAATGATATCACAGTCTGAGAACTAAATCTAACAAAAGGTATGTGAAGTATTCTTTGGACTCATCTATAAAAATGAAATGAGGAAAATTAAATGATGTACGAACTAACAGTAGAGGACTCAATATTATAAAATAACAATTGTCTCTACATTGATTTAGAGATTCAATATGAACTCAATGCAAAGCCCAGAAAAGACTTTACAATGGAAATGAACAATTACTCTTAAATGTGTATATAAGGTTAAAAGGTCTAAAAGCAGACTCAAAGAAAAACAAAAGGGAAGTCCTTGCTTTCTTAAACATAACAATTCATTAGAAAGTTACAGTATGGCACAATAGTACCGTAGAAGAGATAGACAAATACACCAAAGAAACTGAATAGCAGCCTCAAAAATGGAACGTTCATGTATGGACATTTACTTTATGACAAAGTTGGCACTGTAGAGGGCGAGAAAGTCGTGGTATTTTTAATAAAGGAACGTGGGACAAGTGGAAGCCAAATGGTAAAAATACTTTTGGACTCTTCTTCATGTAAGAATAAAAACCAGATTGACATTAGCCTTAAATATGCAAAGAAAATAATAAATAGTTTACAAAATAGCAGAGAAGAAAGGCTCCATAACTTTGGTGTGGAACATGATTTATTAAACAAGACACAAAAAGCAGTAACTCTAAAGGAAATAAGTTGAAAAATGGATTACATTATAATTAAGATTTTTTCCATCAAAATGACACCAATTAATTAGTAAAGTGGAAGCCACAGAATGGGATAGTTATTTGCAGCATCAATAATATATGGAAGACTCATCTCCAGAATATATAAATATCCCCTCCAGATCAATAGGAAGACAATCAGCACTTCGCAGAAGAGAAAATCCAGTCAAAAAACATGTGCAAGAATGTTCGAGCACATTTATAATCAGAGACATATAAATAAATTAACACCATAAAGAGATAAGAAGAGATTTAAAAAATACTACAGTGGCAAAACAAAAAAAAATATATCATCACAATAAAACTAAGAAGCATGAGAATTCTAAATGTTGGGGAGGATTTTGAACAGCGGGAATATGTATCTACTGCCCGGTAAGAGTATAGATTGGTACAAATACTTTTGGAAAAACACTTGGCCATATTAAAAAAACACAAATATTTGCATACACTATACAAATACATCCACTTTTAGGGTATAGCCTATGGAAAAACGTGACTTTGCAAATGTTCATAGAAACATTGTTTTTAGGGTGCCTCAGTCGTTTAAGTGTCTGCCTTCCACTGAGTCATGAACCCAGTGCCCTGGGATCCAGCCCTGCATCAGGGAGTCTGCTTTTCCTTCTGCCCCTCTGCCCTCGCCCACTCATGCTCTTTCTCTCTCTCCCTCAAAAATGAATAAAATCTCAAAAAAAAAAAAATACATTGATTGTAATAATCCCAAACCGAAGCAACTCAAATGCAACTGTATAAAGACATAAAATATGTGTGTTATACACATTTAAGGAAATATTATGTATAGTAATGGAAACAAGCTATACTAACAATATAGTTGAATCTTAAGAAGACTGGAGGAAAAGCCAAGCTCAATATAATCAATAGAATGCAGTCTGTATCATCCCCAAATAATATATATTAAGTGTGCATATACACATATACGTATGTATGCATAATTGGACAATGGAACTGTAAAGGAAGGTAGGAAATTGAATATCATGGAGTCAAGACTGGTTACTGCTGGGGAAGGAGGGGCTATGATTTGGAAAAGGTATGCAGGAACATTTGAGATGCTAGTTCTGTCTTTTGAACTGAGTTAGGGGTCATTCCACTGTTCACTTTACAATTCATTAAATTGTACGTGTTTGTTTTTGTCACATTTCCATATATGTGTTTTAATTCATAATACTTAAGAGTTAAAAATATGATATTTTGGAAAATAGGAGTAAATAAAATGGGCCTGGACATTTGGTGAAAGGGAACACGAGGGTTACATGAACACAATGACTTTATATTTATTTCATCAGTGGCTTAATAACTGGGTGTAAAGGCAGTGAACTATAATAAATTATACGCCCACTCTAGGGAGCCCTGTGCTTGACCTCATTCAGTCATCAGAGGAGGTATTAGCATTTCCATTTTACCAGTGGACAGAAAAATGGAGTTCGGAAATGTGAAGTGGTTTGTATAAATTCCCACAGGTAGTAAATGATGAACCGGGATTCACATTCAGGTGGTATAACCTCTATCTAACATGCTTTCCACTAGACCTCATTAGTGTCGTTTGTTCCTTACCACCCTTGCCATTGCATTTCTCCCCTTAAATGTTTTTATTTATTGCTTGAACATTTTTGAGAACACTGTGGTGTAAGAAAAGTGCTAAGAGTAGCAACAGAGTAAGGAGGCTTGAATTACAGTTTGGTAATGAGTAGTCATTTTCTTTGGCCTTTGCCTCTCCAAAGTGCTTGGATGTCATATGCTTCCTACGAGATAAATAGGATACTGAGGATTACGCTAACACGTGTACACAAACTTCATTCACATCTGAGGAGAAAAAAAGGACTTTATACCTTGGTTTGCCAGTGACCCGTGAAGGCCTATTCTTTAGCGTTAAAATGATCATTGTAAAAGCAAAGATAAGCTCTAAATCTATGTTGCATTTTCTTAGACTCACTCACGAAAGCACTAGCAAATAGGAAAAATACCAACTATCAGAGCAGAAGACAAAAACTTTCGGGGTGGTGAGGTATGCAGCAAGTAAAAGTAAGACTACAAAGAGCAAGCAATTCATCAAGAAAGGCGCTATAGAAGGTGAGGAGGGAGGAGGCACTAATGAGAAAAATTAGAATACCGATGACTGTGAAAGCATGGGCTCCACGTTTACCATCATACAGAAAAGACCTCCAAAGCCAAGGATCTAAGTAACATCTGAGGAAAAGCGGTCACAGTCATCACGCTGCCGGTGGCTCAATGGCTTCTGTTATACTAATCCTAGGTGTGTGGTTTTTTTCCCCTCCAACTTCCTCTCTATGATTTAGCTTATAATTCTGCTACTCTTGTGAAATGATTTCCTTTTCGATCAAGAAACTGCAAAAGTTTCTTTAAATACATTTGCAGAAAAGAACTGACTGAAAAAAAGTTCTCATGACTTAGATTTGTGCCAAACACCATTTAATCCTGGACATTATCAACTAGAGAAAACAAAATCATGGAAGTATCTTTTGTAACTCTGTGTTCTGTTCTAAACATTCTCTGTGAGATGGGGTTCTGTGGTGTAATTGTATGAATGGCCCTTTTATTGCTCAAATGCTTTCCTCTTATCTCCTTCTCAGTGCAGTCCATTATTAATTCTATTACATGACTGAAATTCCTCATTTCAGTATTAGAAACTGCTCTAAAAAAAAACCCATCAAAGCCAGTGTATAGCTCGAAAAGTAATAGTGATGAGGACGGTTTCCCTAAACACTACCAAAACAAAGGAAAAGATTGATCAGCAGCACTATGTCGGGGTAGAGTAGAGGAAGCAGCGTGGACAGTAATTGAGAGAAGAGTAATGAGTGGTATGGTGGGAAGAAAATAGCAGCAGGACAAGTGTGATCCAGGGCTCGAGAGACCTGGCTTGCGTTCTGAATGGCTGACTACTTTTATGAATGTGAACAGGTCATTTGACCTCTCTTGCTTCAGTCTCTCATTTGTAAAATACAGAGGATAGATTAAATAATCTTTATTAATTTTTCAATATTTTTCAGAATTTTTAGTATCCATATTGACATAAAGACTAAAAATGATAGATATTAGATATGATAAATAGAAACAGTACTTACACATTAATAGCCTGTGTTTTGGTACTCACGGTATTTCCCCCTTGTGTAGTATAAATTAGCTAAAACCCTACAATTGTTAAAAATGGGCCTGTGATTTATCCCCACATCTCTTAGATTCTGAAATCCATATACTTTTCACTAAGTACAATGAAAAAAGAAGAAATGTGACATACCACATAATTAGTCCAGTGCAGAAGAAGTCTTTATAAATGATGCCATAACTTGGAAGCGTTTCTTTTTGTGATCCAGATATTCTCTGAAGCTCTGAATTAATTTTTCCAAAGTAGCTTTCTCAGGCATGGAAGCAAATGGATAGGCTATTGCAAGTGAGGACAAACGTCAAGGGCTTTTAAATTGGGGATTGTCTAGGTTGAGTACTTGTCATGTTCTCAGCTCTTCACAAGGCAATGTGTAAAGATCAAGAATCAGAAAGCATATGGCTTGCAGCAAATTTACAATATGGTTGGGAAGAGCATAGGAAGATTTGAATATAAGAAGACTTCCCAGTTTGGGGACAGTCAAGAGACTATTTAAATGACTTCAGAGAATCAGATGGAAAGTTATGGGAGCAAAACAGAAATCTTACTTTGAACCAAAGTGAGGTCAAGATTCTGGAAATGAAGAATCATAGGTGTTTCAGCACGGGAATGCAATATGATAAAAGTCATTTTTTAAAATTTTTTTTAAAGATTTTATTTGAGAGAGAAAAAGAGACAGAGCACAAACAGAGGGAGCAGCAGGCAGAGGGAGAGCGAGAAGCAGGCTCCCTGTTGATCAGGGGAGTCCCGTGCAGGGCTCAATCCCAGGACCCTGAGATCATGACCTGAACCGAAGGCAGATGCGTGACCAACTGAGCCACTGAGACGCCCCATGAAAGTAATTTTTTAAAAAGACTAATCTGGTACAGAGATGTAGTCAAATGAGAGCCTGGGAAACCAGCAAGGTGGCTACAGGAATAACTTGGCAGTGGCAGTGTGAGAACCAGTCAGGACTGAGAGGATGTTTGTGCTTGAGCATGCTTACAGACTAACTGAAAATAGAACAATTAGGGATTAATGGAACATTTCTTCATCCTCAGGTATCATTCAAGCAGAGCTGATGCTTAAATCCATAGACTGGTCTTGATAAACTTTAGGAAAGGAGATTTACTACCCTTTAAAAATAATCTACCAGAACTTTTTTTCTGCATATTAACCCAGAGTTTGAAGGGATTTGCAAAGGTTAGTCTCCCTGCCTCTTGCCAGAATTGCTTTCAAGTCATGCCAGACAGATGACTGTGTATATAACAATCTAAAGATGCTCTGAAATTTATGCAGATTCCACTAGAATGAGAAGGAGATTATAATCACAGGAAATCTTAACTCTACTCAGATAGACTGAAACAAAGAGCTTTAACAATCTTCTAGGGAAAATAAAACTAAAACACCTGTTTATCATACAGATAGAAAGGTGTAAATAGCATATGTCAATCTTTGAAAACATGTGGTATCGAAAAATTGCCAATGCATAGAAAATTAAGCGAGGGTCTGATCTCATGAATATTATTAGTAACTAGCAACTAAAAGAGAAAAATTAAAGCTAACCAGATAGCATTCTTTTTTAGCTAGCTCAAAGAGAGAAAGCAGCCTAATAAACTTCATACTAATCCATCCTGATCTGTTTGTTCACATATCAACTTAGAACGTATATAATTGACCATAGCGGTATGGGTTTTTCATGTGTTGTCAAATGCACCCCAAGTGTCTGAAAGAGTGCTTGGAATGTTGTATCCCACAATACACTTTGTGTATGATTGAATACCTTCATTATATACATTTATGTGATCTTTTATATGTTTCTTAAAGATTTAATTTTTTTTATTTTAAATATTTAGAGGTGATATCAAAGACACCTCACAATTCGCACATAATATCCACAAATCCTATAAAGCATGATGTAGGATGAAGAGATTTAGGCCACTGGATTTGGGCATAGAAAGTTTGACTGCATTTGGGTTTGGGTGCTAGTGCCACTTGGTTATAGATCTTAGGTGAGTCACAATGTTTCTCTAACCTTCAGTGTTCATGTATATAATAAGAGATTAAAAATACACATTAGGTTGGGAATCAGGCTTCTCACTCTTAGAGTGAGATATTACAGATAAGTAAAAAAGGACTAGAATTATCCATTTGGCAATGGATGAAAGTTGGAAACATTAGTATGAACTCATTTTAGCTTAATATCACTACAAATGGTAATGGAAACGATATGTGTGAATGCATGACCTTGTATACAAATATATATTTCCTTATTCTATCCTTTGAGATGGCTTAAAATCAATGACACCCAGTAGCAATAAGCACATCTAGGACTCCGTACCTAACGTCTAATGCCATCCGCCAATAAAAGGAACCTGGACTTCTAGGAGAAATAACCGATTATAGGAACAGAGCTGGAAATGTGCAAGATGAGTTTAGAATATTTTGTGGATGCCATAAAGTGCTCAGAAAATAAATAAAACAAAACCCACAACCCACAGTGATGCATGCCTGTAAAAGGACACAGGAGCCAATTGAAAGAGCTAGTAATGGCCAAAGCTGGACTGATTTTACCAACAGAACAAAGTCATACTGGATTATTACTCTGGTATTACTCTAGTGTATTATACTGGTATAACTAAAACATACAACAAATAATTGAGAGAGAATAGACAAATTTCCCACGCAAGATTTATGTTCCAAATTTATGTAGAAATTCTTCCCTTAAGGAGGTGAAGTATATGTAACCTCTTAACAGTGGACTGTACATAGTGAATTATTTCCAATATAGAAAGGGGAGAAACCTGACGAACATCACCTCAGCTAGATCATCAAAATCAACGTCAGCAGTGATAAGTCATGTTGTGGAATGTTGCCCTTGTTATAATAGGATGATAATGTCACTTTACTTCTATAGCCTTCCTCCCCAAAAGGTATAACTCTAGTCTGGTCATGAGAAAAACTTTAGGTCATCAGGGGCATTCCAACTGGGGAACATTCTACAAAATATTTAGCTACCCTAAGCTGTCAAGATCATCAAAAACAAGGAAATTCTAAGAAACCGTGGCAACTGACAGGAGCCTAAGGAGACATCGCAACTAATTGAAATAGAATATCCTGGATGGGATCCTAGAAAAGAAAAATAGCATTAGGTAAAACTAAAGTAATCTGAATAAAATATAATAATAATGTATTTGTATTGCTTCATTAATTGTAAAAAACAAAACAAAACAAAAACCACACTGTCCCATACTATGTAAGGAGTTTCTATAAGCTATATGTTCTATATGCTTTCCGTAAATCCAGAACTCTTCTAAAATAAAATGTTTATTTAAAAAATCCCTATCAGGTATAATCTATAAGGTTGCGTAAAATTCTAATAAGATGACTATGACATATATATAATGAGATGCAATTTGGCATTCTTTTTTTTTTTTAATTGCCTTACAAGGAGATACTGTAGGTAGCACTTGCAAGAAAATTGGAATTAAATTGTTAAGTCATCTCATCATAACAAGAAGTTTTCTTCCTCCTGTGTTTAGCTAGAAATGACTTGGTAATTCAACTAAAGGGAACGTCAGCTTTGGTTTCTGATGAATCTATACTGGATGTTGGAATAGGCTAGTTTATGCTACGATAACAAATAGCTTCCAAATCTCAGTGGCTTGAATTGGCAAAAGCTTCTTTTCGATTCACAATACATTTTCATTACAGTTTGGGTGTATCACATCATCCTCACTCAAGAATATGAGATGATAGATTCCCCACCCACTGGCATCTTTCCATTTCTCTAACACTGGGATAATGGGAAGAAACAGTGAATCTTTTTTTCTTTTTTTTAAGAGAGACATTGCAGGGTGGGAGGGCAGGTGAGAAGGGGAGTGGAGGATGGAGAGGGAGAATCTTAAGCAGGTTCCACTCTGAGGTCCGACACGGGACTCAATCTAATGACCCTGAGATCATGACCTGAGCCAAAATCAGGAGGCAGATGCTTAAATGACTGAGCCACCCAGGTGTTCCAGAAACAGTGAATCTTAAAGGTGCCTGTGTCACCATGGAACGTATTGTTTTAGGTCACATGTCATTGGCCAAAGAGCCACATCTTTAAAGAAGTGGAGAAGGACAATCCTAAAATACACCTGCAGATAGTAAAAGTGCAAATACCAGTGAATAGAATGAATATCACATTTTTTATAACTACAGTTATTCTTGATGAAATTGGAGAGTTTGTGTAACAGAAACTCATTCCCCCACTTCTTTATACATTTCAGACCTCTCTCGCTGGACAAGTGATGCTCAAAAGCTCAGGATCTCAAGACTCAAGTTGATATTCAATATAGAAATTCCTTAGGCCATCTACTTGAAAAGTTCTTTGTAAAAAGAATACATAGTTTTTATAGATCACCTTTTTTCAGTGATGGGGCTTGGTCTTGGTTTCTTTCATAAGTATGTAATGAGGTAACAAAAAGGAAGGAGACAACAAAAGCAATCAATCCACAATAGACTATTTATATGGAGATTTCATGACAAAAATCACAGACTTTGGTTCAAATCCCAGCTCTGCCATTTATTTTTCATTTTTCCCCTCTTTCCACAAAAACACAACAAAACCATGCAAACAAACAAACAACCCTGAGTGAATTAGGTGTGCTTGCCATTGAGCCAGTTGCAAAGACAGATGGAAAGCAAACGCAAAACATAGCCTCTGCCCTTCAGTAAGCCTCACAGTCTAGTGGCTTATCTCTGGTTTGTGTCTCTCATATCTGCTTTTGATTAATATTTTGGGAAAAGGAGGTGCCTATTTGTCCTTTGCTGGAAAGCCATCTCAGTCCCCAGTATGGTTCCTCCTCTTATCTGCAAATCATCAGTGCTCACAAATTACACAAATCTGTTTAATGAGCAAGTATCACTTCTTGGTATAAATATGATGGTTTATAACAGAGCTTTCCAGAAGTTACTGGCATGACTTATTACAGTGTCTGAACTGCTGCTCTCACAGATTCATTTCACTGGTGGGAGAAGGAAACTTGAAGAGCCTACAATAAAAATGTGAAGAAAGAGGAGTACCTTCCACTGATTAGTTAGAACTAATGAAATTATCACACAGCAATGCAGAGAGACCAAGACCTTGCAATAATAGGTAATAGTAAGAGCCCTAAAAGACATAAAATGGAAGAAACAGGCATTGAAAGAGGTTAGGTGTATATAAAAGAAAAGTCTTGCTGAATCCGCGATTTTGCCTCCAGCTAAACTTGAATGAAAGAAATAGTGATATAAACATTGAAATAAAAGCTGCCTGCTGTTCAGGTTTTCAGTTAATTGACAGACCAATCTTTTCAGCTTAATATTTTAAAACAGTTTAATAAATCCTAAACGTGTAGTACTAATAAATACATTAACAAGGAAGAGAAGGTCCTAGGGAGAGTAAAATTCCTTTAATTCATTTCCATGCCATTATTTTCAAAAACACTGTAGGGTTTAACATGAGACTAGCATCAAAATCAAGACAGACCATTATAATTTTTTTAAACATACTGCAGATATGCTTTCCTTGGTAGATTCCTTTGGCCCCCCACTGCCATTCTGTTTGGAGATAGTGTTTGAAATCAGGGCTCGGCTCTGCAGGCCATCTAGCAAGAAGAAATTAGTAAGCACATAGCTGGAGACAGGCTAGAAGAACTATTCAGTCTAACAAGGCATGCATTATGATTCCACTGACCAGATAAATGGAGCAATGAGGAGATTGAAGCTACATGAAAATATTTATTATTAAAACACATTTCAGGAGCTTTCTGTTCTTCAGGGGATTAGTGATGAATGGAAGTACTTATGATTAAAATATGAAGCCTGCTCTTTTTGTAAACAAAGCTTGTTTGATGAAATTTGCCAGGGGGTGTCTGCCTCCATAATATAAGATCCTTTTCATTTTTTGGCCCTGGAATGACCATAATTTTTCCTTACAGGAAGCAATGTCATTATTGCAAGCCAATGGGCATGTTCATAGGCTACTTGAAAGTCACCCAGGCATTCTTCTTTGCTTGGGACAGTGCCAGGTAATTCTGCCATCCCAGTTTCTTCATTAATGGCATCACTTTTACACTCAAAAGCATCCTGATTTTGATGATAAATTATATGGTCACCCAACTAACAAGCAGTCTCTGTGACTGGTTTGTGCTCAAAATAAATCGATATCAGCTTCACACCAGTAATGATCAATGAAGAATTTCCCTGATTACGTCATTCGATTACAGAGCTGCACTCAGGAGGTCAAAATCATGTTTCTTACCCATATGACAGGGAAGCGTAAATCTATTCCAAGATCAAATAATTTTCTCTTAACTAGGCTAACTTTTGCATACATTTAGAGACATTGAAAGAGAATATATGTGTAAATACACATACTTTATTTGAAGGCTTACAAACCATGTGAATTTGGGCAGGTTACTTTACTTCCATGAAGTTCACTTTTCTCATCTGTAGAACTGAGATAAGAAACAGCTAGGTTATGGGGGGGCTGGGTGGCTCAGTCAGTTAAGTGACTGACTCTTGAGTTCTGCTCAGGTCACGATCTCAGTGTTGTGGGATCATTCCCTGAGATGAGCCCTGTGTCAGGCTCCAGGCTCAGCAGGGAGTCTGCTTGAGATTCTCTCTCCTTCTCCCTCTCTCTCCACCCCCCCAAATAAATAAACAAATCAAAAAACAAACAAACAAACAAACAGCTGGGTAACAATTTAAAATAAGAGTCCAAGCCTTCCTAAGGAGAGTCACATGGACAAAGATCGCTGAATTTGGAATCAGAAGACATCAGATAATGATGCCATCATTTACTAGTTGTGAGAGCTTGAACAACTCATTTTAACCACTTTGTGCCTTAGTTTCCTTATGTGTAAATAGAGGTATTAAAAGTTTGAGGGCCTTCTCTGCTACAAAGAAGGCACTTACACAGATGGTGATCCAAGGGGAAATTGAGTAATTTGCATTAGGTGCACAGAGGGGACCTCACGTTAAAGTTATCTCAAAGCTGGGGAGACTGCTAAGGCTTTGGGATGAGAATAATTCTATCTATGTGAATGTTTGCAAAGCAGTTTCCATAGAATGGAATTTATTTTGGGACAGAGCTTTCCTTGGTTCTTAAAAGTATTAAATTGCCAAGCTTCCTTATTCATGAAGATGTGAGACAAATACTTCCTTACAAAATTTTTTACAAGACAAATTTGTAGACTGTGAAACTGCCTAATACTGGTGCTGCATCTCAGGTTTAAAAGTAGTTTGATAAGGTAACTTGGGTTTATTAGCAGGACTATATTTCTACATAATTGGAAAAATATTGTTTTTTTCCTTTCTAAAATGTGGACTTAAATTTTCTTACACCTGAAAGTTATTATTTGTTTCTGGGGTATACTACGAATTTATGTCCAAACTTTAGCACAGGAGCAGTCAGAGCCAAAACTAGACTACAGCAGGGATGCCTGGGTGGCTCAGACGGTTAAGCGGTCGACTCTTGATTTTGGCTCAGGTCATGATCTCAGGGTCCTGGGATCGAGCCCTGCGTCAGGCTCCAGGCTCAGCGGGGAGTCTGCTTCAGGATTCTCCCTCTCCCTCTGCCCCTCCCCCCCAAAATAAATAAATAAATCTTAAAAAAAAAATAAGACTACAGAAGGAGCAAGAAATGTGTAAACCCTAAACTTCTCATCAATTCATGCAAGAGAAGAAAACACTCATAACAATAATCATAATAATAGCTAACACTTCCATAGTGTTTATTATACAGCTGCACTTACCGGACTACAATGTTAAGTACAATTTGAGTAAATTTATACATTAATCCTCTTAATTCTCACAATAGCTCTATAAAATAGGTACTATCATCCGTAATTTACAATGAGAAACCTGAGAAGCAAGGTCTGTGTGGTCACACATCTAATAAGTCATAGAGCCAGGATTCAAACCTAAGTAACCTGACTTCATAGTCCTTTAACCTTACCCAATGTTACCCCTCAAAACTGGCTTCAGCATGAAATTTGTACTGTGAGGTCTTTTTTTTTTTTTAATACTGTGAGGTCTCATTCTTGGTGTTATTGACAATTAATATGTTCAAGGATGTTAAAAATGGTATCAGACTATTGTTTCTGCAGCTTAGGAAGCCTGATTACACATTTATGAGGAATGATGCTTTCTGCTAAAGGCTCCAACCATCATGATTCTAGAAAGTAGTCAATTCTCGGTCCGTAGAAGTGTTGGGTCTTACACTGACGGGTATAAAGATGCCCTCTTTCTTTGGGTCCATTTGGG
Source organism: Ursus maritimus (assembly GCF_017311325.1). Classification (NCBI taxonomy): domain Eukaryota; kingdom Metazoa; phylum Chordata; class Mammalia; order Carnivora; family Ursidae; genus Ursus; species Ursus maritimus. The sequence goes on from NW_024424008.1 coordinate 33,356,865, forward strand.
CCTGAGGGCTGGGGAGTAGAGGTGGTAGAGCATTCATGGTAGTGACCTGATTTCTGCTATTTGAAGACATTTCAGGAGCTAGAAAACCAGCTAGCCCGGTGTAGAACTCTGAGATCAGTTTTGAGTAACAGTTATAAATAACTCTTTTGTCTATATTTCTATTATTTCTAAACCATAAGTAAGTCTTTTCACAAGGTAAAATGTGGTCTCATTAGTTCTGTGGGAAAACACTGGCATCATTGCTCCCCAGAGCCACAGTGGAGTAGGAGCCAAGGAGACCACTGGAAGTCAGTGCTGTCCAAATGAAAAGGAGTCTATCTAGAATCACTTATTGGTATGGCAGAGATAACCATGCAGGGGCAAGATGAATTTCTGAGCAGAAGATGCTTCGGGATTTGATTAAGATTGCCTTTAAGCAATATCTGAAAACCTCAGAAATTTGCTTGGGGGTTATTTGGCAGAGTCAGAGTGGAGAAGCTGGTGACAATTTGAGTTACATAAGTGAAATAGCCTTAGAGAGAGTTCTAGAGCCTTAAAGACACTGGATTCTGTTTTTCCAAGACATTAGACTCTTGGAGAAGGAAATGAATTTAGCTTTCAGGATACAACCTGTGTGTGATAAGGACCCACTCTTCTGTGTATAGTTTATATCCGTAACCCCATCCCCCACCCTTCACAAAAGGATCTGTTTAGGTAAGCATATCAAGATCCATCCTTATCAACATCCACTCTGCCCCTCTGTGGGTTTGGTCATATTTACTATGAGGTGAGGTAACTGCTAAAAGAACAACAGTGTTTTTTCTTCCTTCTTAGAGTCTTTCATCTCACTCCAGTGCCAAGACAAAGGGTTACAAGATGTCATTCTTAACCATCCTCTTCTGCTTTCTCTCCCCTTTTATTATAAAAAAGGATAAGAGCACAGGGCTTCGTAAGCTTTGGTGATGGCCTGAGAATCTTCTCTTTGCTCCCTGTGAAGCTCCCTGACATTAAGTATCTTGTTCATTCTGTTCACAGATACAACCCCAGTGCCAAAAACTAATCACTCCACAAATTCATTGAAAGGGTAAATGAATGTATGACTTAATGCTCAGAACTTCTGCTGCTTCTCTCTATGCAGCTAGATATGCAGTCCAGCCTTGAGTACTTTCTCTTGTCAGGTCCATTCAGCCTGGTGTCTGCTTTGAATCTTCTTAATCTTTCATGCATTTACTGGATTCCACTAGATATTTGTGTCTTGGCAGCAAAAGGAGGTAAAGTAGGGAAACCATACCCTGTAGCGCTCTGTAGGCCTCTGAACTAAGCTGTTTTGTAGTGAACGTCAGTTATTTGTATGTGCTTAGCTTTCCTCCCTCCTCCCCCTACTTCTGCATACCCCTTTTTTGGGTACGAGCTCTCTAGCAATTCCATGTGATTCTAATGCAATTGTCAAGCCCAGAGATATGTCTTTCTGAACAGAGTTCACCCAATCTGAGCCAATTAGATTTTTTTTTCTGGAAAATTTAATTTTGAATATAGATATAAAGAGGCAGAATGCAATTTAAACTCAGTTATTTGATAGTAACCTCTTAGAGAAGTAATTCAGAAGCTTCTGGTAATATGATCCCTGGAGTTGTTCCAATCTGTCATCTTCCCGAGGTATGATGGTCCATCTCTTTCTTCATTTTTGAATGCTATGCAAATGATTCCCCTTCAGCTGCTCCTTCGGTTAATCAGAATAATGATCTATTGCAGGCAACCAAATAACCTTAATTGTCAAGTTTTTTCATCAGGCTATCAGAAAGCTCCAGTTTTTGGGTTATGGACACAAGTGTGCCCAAGAATAACGAGACACCTTACTTACCATCTGTGATTAGCTGATTCATTCAGCCCTCTAACCCCAGTGTCTAGAATAGTGCCTGGGATATAGTGAAAATTCAATAAGTATTTTGTATCAGTGAATGAAAGCATGCATTGTTTTCTTATATTTCTCTGAGAAATCTTTTGGGGAAATCACGTTTGCTTGAGAAGANTTTTAGGCATTCCTGAGCCTTCCAGCCAAAAACCATCTTAAATAGTGCCTTCAGATTACTTCAAAAAACGCCTTCTTTCTATTGGGAAGGATGCCAGACCATTTAGGTGGTTGGTCTCTCTCTTGTCCCTTAGGGTGCCTCTTAGCACTGATCACAGTACTAGTCACTCACACCACAGCGGCATAAGATACACCAAACTCATGATGGAAGAACCCCTCAGGATGCTTTCATCAGAAGGAGTGAAGAGGTAGAGCTGGCACTTAGATTTCTATGAAGTTTTCAATAGCATATTATTGCTTTTTATCTCGCTGGGTTATTTTGTTAATTACATTACATCCGTGTGAAAACCTGTCCAACATGCCTCTGCACATGTTCTTGCCAATCGGTAAGTCTCAATCCCTGTACTTGACTAACTCCTGTGATCTTTCCATTTCTGAGAGTCAAAGGTGTAATTTCCTCACATAGACTCACTTCCCTCTCCCTGTATTAACTAGGTGGCTCCATCAGATACTCTTTTCAAATGCTATCCTTTATCTTTCATGCGATTAAACTACTTCCATAAATTATTATTCAATACCATGCTTTCTAGTAGACTATACACATTAGGTAGTCAGGACCTTAAATCATTGTTCCTTGCTGTGCATGGTACAACTCCTTTGTCTTCTATCTGCTTTGGTTTTAACTGACCAACAGAACTGACCAGGAGAACTTTTGCTGACTATTAAGTACTCAGCAACTACTTATTAATTTAGTAGCATATGGAAAAGGACTCTATCCAGTTATTTCTAAAAGAGTATATGTGCAAGCCCATTGGTATAATTATTCTTTGTTGACTATTATTGAAAATTCTAAAATACTCCCACATGTTATAAATATTTTTTTAAAATAAATAAAACCTGACCTATTTATATAAAGTGGGCACATTGATAACTTAAGCCTCTAACACACAAAGTAAAATGCTATTTAAATGCTCTTTTGAGAAATGGTAGTCAGGAAATAACTCACAGAGCATGAAAATCTGTTTTTAAATTCACATTGATAAAGTGAATTTCAATATGGCTTCAAGCCCTACCTACCATGTCCTCTTTCTAAGTAGTATAACTTAGTTGCTTTTTATGTATCATATAGTAGAGAGAATTGACCAGATAGAAGTTACGGAAGGATGTAGAAGTACCACATTCACCTGGAGCAGGGCTCTTGAGAAAGGGTGGCAAGATTCCCCAACAGTAACTATATATCTCCTTCCCTTCCCTTCACCACACACATATATAGACACACACACACACACACACACACACACACACAAACACACACACACCAAGGGGTTCCAGAATTCTAACTATGGACTAGTCCTTTTTTGTTGTTTAAGTCCTCATTTATACTCTGCATAGTGCTTATACTTTGTCAGGTACTGACGCTTAGAGCAAAGTCCTTTGTAAGGGAAAAAGACTTGGATAGTCATTTGGGAGGGTTAGATTGCCAGAACAGGTAAGTGTGCTAAAATAGAGATACTGTAGATTTTTCTCAGGGACACCTAATTGGTCAGGCAATAACAGACACTGACCTCTTAAAAGCAAAACAAGGTAGCTCTTTCTGAACAAAGAGGTCAACAGATCTCAAGTGCACTGAACAGACCAAGTTCTAAGCAACACCAGGTGCTACCCAACAAGCTTTAGTAGGAAGCAGAACAGGGAGCAAATCTCACTGTATGGGGCCCCTCCACCCATTACTTTACATAATTACAGAGAAAAGTCTGGTTATAAACAAAATATCACAGGAAGTCTTGGTCAGAGTATAAACTTTATGAACAGTATTGATAGGCAAAAGAGTCAAAGGAAAGAGAGTCATAGACAGGCAATTGGCTGCCATGTAGTCACAGGACAAGAATATGGGAGGGTCAGAGACTGCCATGTTGGAACTAATGTTTCTGTACTAACTTCTATACACATAATTTTTTTTCTGTTTTTTTCGTTCTTTTATTATTTTTTTATCTGGCTTTTAGCACTGATAGCAAGTTTTTTAATTTAATTTTTAATTAGGTATCATTACACACATTTGTATCTATCATACAAGCATATACTCATATATACCATAGGTCTTTTCTTCAGTAAATAAGATCACAGCATAATGTCGTATTACAATTTAAAATATTAAACTATGTATTATAAATCCTCATGTCTGTAAACTTAGATCAACCTAATGTTTGCTTGATGGGTTTTTTGAATGTTGGTGATATTTTCTTTTCTTTTTTCATATTGTAGTAAAAGATATGTAACATAAAATTTACTATTTTTAAATTTACTGTTTTTTTTTTTTAAAGATTTTATTTATTTATTTGACAGAGATAGAGACAGCCAGCGAGAGAGGGAACACAAGCAGGAGGAGTGGGAGAGGAAGAAGCAGGCTCATAGTGGAAGAGTCTGATGTGGGGCTCGATCCCACAACGCCAGGATCACGCCCTGAGCCGAAGGCAAACGCTTAACCGCTGTGCCACCCAGGCGCCCCTTAAATTTACTGTTTTTAACTGTAGAATTCTATAGCATCAAAAACATTCGCATTGTTGTATAACCGTCACCACCATCCATCTCTATAACTTTTTCCTCTTCTCAGACTGAAACTGTATCCATTAAACACTGTCTTTCTCCCTCCCACCAGCCCCAGGCAACCACCATTCTATTCTATGTCTCTATGAATTCGACTGCTCTAGGAATAAGTAGACTCATACAACAGTTGTCCTTCTGTGACTGTACAAATATCTTTTTGATTCCTGGTTTTCATTTCTTTTGGATATATAATACCTGGAAGTGGAATTGCTGGGTTTTATGGTAATTCTATTTTTATTTTTTTGGAGGAATCATCATACCATTTTTTACAGCAATGGCACCATTTCTCATTCTCATCAGTAATGCATAAATTTTCCCACAAAATTTTACCAACATTTATTATTTTCCGTGTATCTTTTTTTTTTTTAATTATACCCACCCTAATGGGTGCTAAGTGATATCTGTTATAGCTAGTTTAAAACATCCTTAAACACGCATTTGCCAGGCATTTTCGAAAACCGTGTTTGCCAGCCAGGGTTTGAGACATTTGCTTAAGCACACCTGTCTTTTATTTTTGCCCCAGTTTTGCAGTAGTTTCCCTCTACCTATCCGATTTCTTGACTCTATGACTTACAGATTCACATCTAACCCCTCCAGATAAAGATTGTATTCAGTTTCAGTGTTCGGTTTTTCAGTGTTAGAACCTAGCCTTAGCATTCTCTCCTGTATTCTGACTTTGCCTGTCTCTCTGACTCCAGCAATTTCTGTGGCTCGACTATGAATTCATTACTCTTATATGTGTAGCTCAGTAACCCTACCTATAAAAGAAAGACATAGGCAATAACCACAATCTGTGGGATGTCGCCAAACCTGAGAATTTTGCCCAGCACCCTAGCTTTCTGACTTCTAGGATAATTGTGACTCTAAAAACAAATACAGATTTTGTATGTGCACCATTGGACATCTCCAGTCAGAAGTAAATCTCATCAGAGCAATTTCCTGTATAGGAGATAGCTCACCTAGTTTTGCCCACTTTTGGTACCAGAGTCTGTATATGCCAATAGACATATTCCATCCGTCTAGTACAGATACCTGACTATAACAGTATCTCAGAAATAGATGAACGTGGACTTAAAGACCAATTGAGAATGTCTGATCTCCAGGAATTTGTAATTATATCTAGTTTTCTATATAACTAACTTTTACAAAATTATACTAAGAAATAATATGGTACATAAAATGAATTTTTATTCTTCCTCCAAGCAATCGATGAAACTACTAGAATAAAAGAACTTTTATATTTTATTTGGTCCAGTTTTAACTTCTTTTTATATTACCCACATTTTTTGACTATATTCGTTGTGTTTCCTGTGTTTTTGGTTTGTTTGTTTGTTCTACAAAATTCTGTGTTAGATATGCCTCTCATAGTGGTGCCCACTGCTATTTTTTAATTCACTATTTGCAATTGCTTAATTTTTTATTTTTAATTTAGAGCTTTTATCAGATATACTTGATCCTTCCAATATACTCCATAAAAGGCTATCACTACTTACTTTTTACGTTTTCCTGAAAATGGTCTTTCTGCCCATTGAATGTTGGTCTACTTATCTTCATGTTGAATACTCTGGCTAGCTGCTTCTCTCTTCTATATCTCTGCTTTAAATTTGCAGAACAGGGAGCAATACTTTTGTGTGGGAGGAGGAATTCCCTCTGCCCTTCAAAGTTCTAGTGGGACTAAAAATGAAATGGACATCAAGCAGATCACCAGAAGAAATCAAAGTTAATTCTACACGTAAGGAGAATCCACACAGACATAAAATTCCAAAGACAGGTAAAACGAGGTATATGTCATCCTGAACTAAGAAGGGGGTAGTATAACCCAACTAACATGAGTTTGGTCCTTGGTGAGTTACAGATAGAGACTGACTAGACCAGGTGGAGTTGTCTCCACCCCACTGAGCCTTACCTATATTCCAAAACCACATCAAAACCAGAAAGGAATTTATTGCAGGGAGGTCAATACTGGGAAGACAGTAGACCAATGTCTCAAAGACGGCTTTCAAAGTACTGAAAATACTTCTGGGTTTATATAAGAAAAACGTGGGGCAAAGATAGGTAGGGACATGCAGGTGGACAGTGAAGGTCAGGTCAGCAATCGTCCTGAAATCAGCTGCTGGGGGTCTTGCTGGTGTCAGTGCAGTCCCTGTTTCTTGAGGGGTTACTTTGGTTCCTTTATGGGTTGGTTTGCCCACTAGGTCTTTTGCTGATGGAAAGAATTTAATCACTTAGGAAGTACAGACTGAGGCCAAAATGGAGGTAGTTGAGGTGTTCCACCACTTTCCCATGTAGCAAATCAGTTTTATCTGCCTTTCAAGCCTTGTATGTTGTGCCCATCTCTTTGCCAAAAAGGAAAAAAAAAAGTCTTAGCATGTTATTTTCCATTTGCTATAGACAAATCACTCCAGCTAATGACACTAATATTTTTGTTCAGTGTTGAACACCTGCAAAGTCCATTTTTGAGGGATACTTTATAATTCAAAAATCATTTTACATACAAAATTTCACCTCTCTTCAAAATAACAATATAGGAACTTCTAGTTCAATTGTGCATATAACAAACAATGTGCTTCTGTTCATGTAGCTGGTAATTGCCTAATTACTTTTAATCATAGGTATTTCTCTATAAAAATAGCATGATA
>NW_024424008.1:33364120-33577563 GCF_017311325.1 Ursus maritimus
TTTCCAGATTCTTCTGTTAAGGGTAATTGCCTTTAACATAAAGTACTAATAGTGTAATAAGTACAGATAAAAATGGATTTGGGACACTTTTTAGGTTGGCTTGTGTAGTTCTGTGTCCTTTGACTCAATGGCATTAATTGACTGCTATTTTTCATGCATCAAAACCTATTAGAATAATTTACCCATTGTTCTTAGATATGGTATTTTACTCATTAAGAGAATGACGATAGAGGATGATACAAAAACACATGTTCAGGAAATTTGTCTAAACATGACATAGTGACCACAATGTGCTTATCTTTTTGAAATCTATTGAAATCACAGGAGGGAATAAAGAAACTGTTAACTTACAAAAACAAAAAGAATGGAAAGATGATGCTAGAGGGTGAAAGACCTGGTATCATGATATGGAAGCCAGCAAAGGAGAATGACAGCAACTTTCCAGGGTAGCAAGTGCCCTTGGACATTAAGAGTGATCTTTCCAAACTTGCTACTGGAAGATAGACAGCTTGAGGAAGTGGAAGGGGACAAAAGTTGGTGGAGAATAGAATTTTAAAAACAGACTTATGTGTTTGGACATTGAAAAGAAAACATTGCTGGCTGTTTTAAAAAATATGTTAAAGTATACTGGAGGGATTACTAGATGGTATGTAAAAAACTAAACAACAACAACAAAAAAGTTTCTGTAGAATAAAATAATTCAAGAAAGAAACTATTCAGTAGTTATAAATAGATGCATAATTATAATACCCTGAGTCCTAACTATCACTTTATTAAATAAAACTTTATGAAGAATAGTGGAAGGTGAGAATAGAAGAAGTGCAGATGGCTTATGTAAGCAAGAAAGAGAACCTCTCAGCTAGCATTTAAAAAAGACAATAGACAATAGAATTTATCTATAGTAGGTAATTAAAAAAGTAGCAATACACATATATTTTGGGAGACAGAGTGGGCAAGAGACCACTGTTTTTTCTTAGAAGGTTTTTAGTATTATTTGAATTCTTGAAATATGTATATGTATTATTTAACAAAAAATAAAAGCAATGAAGGAAATATTAAAGAATTTTGGTCAGTTACATTTCAAGTCGATAAGAAAAAGATGTTTCTTGTGGTGACACCTGCCAGCATTACAGACTTTTAAATCAATCTTCTAATGATTTTTTTTATACTTCCAATAACTTACACTCTCCAATTAGGAAGCACAAAGTTATATGATAAAAAGACTTATTGATGTATACAAATTGGAGCTAGGGAGCAAACATCTGATATGCGAGTTCTTTATTCATGGTTAAAGTCTAAAACTACGTTTAAAATTTTTAGAATTTTTTAACATATGAGAAAAATGTGTAATATTTGAAAAATCCTTCTATTTTCCCAGAGTATAATTTATACTTAACCAAATGCACATACCATAGTTGACATTTGATACGTTTTTAAAAAGGCATGCATTCATATCAAGATATAGAACATTTAAATCACAAGAAAAACATCCTTCCTGTCCCTGTCCAGTCAATCATACACCCCTCCAGGGACAAACACTATTAAGATAACTTCACCATAGATTAATTTTATCTGTTCTAGAATTTTAAAGGGATGAAATCATAACTTACATTCTCTTTTGTATATGAATTGTTTTGTTCATCCTTATTTGACATATTCACACACGTTATTGTATATAACGGTAGTTCATCTCTTTTTGTTGATGAATACTATTTTTTGTATGACTACACCCCAATCTTATCCATTCCCTTGTTGGCATTTGGATTATTTCCAGTTTCTGACTATTTTGAATAAAATTTCCATGAAAATTTGTGCCATGATTTTGGATATACATTTTCATTTATCAAAAGAAAATACACATGAAAGGAATTACCGGATTGAGAGATAGATGTATGTATGACTTTATAAGAAACTGCCAGTGTTTTTCCAAATTGGTTTACTGTTGGGTTTACTCCTACCCATCAATGTGTAAGAATCTCAGTTGTAGGGGCACCTTAGAGGCTTATTCGGTTAAGTGTCTGACTCTTGTTTTCGGCTCAAGTCTCTATCTCAGGGTCCTGAGATTGAGCTCTCCCCCCTGCCGCCCCTCCCCTGCCCTGTCAGGGTCAACAGGGAATCTGCTTGAGATTCTCTCTCTCCCTCTCCCTCTGCTCCTCCCCCCGCTCTCTCTCTCTCTCTCCAAAATCAATAAATAAATCTTTAAAAAAATAAGCTCAGTTATATCACTCACATCCTTGCCAATATTTGGTGATATCGGGGGTTTAGTTTTATTTTATTTTGTCTTAGTAATAAATGTATGGTATCTCATTGATTTAACCAAAGACTAATGAAAACATTTTTATGGCTTTATTGCCATTCATGTGAAGTACTTTGTGAAGTATCTGGTCAAACATTTATCCATTTTTTAAAATAGTGTTTATTTTTGACATTTAAGAAGGTTTTTTTTCCCTCAGTCCTAGTCCAGTGTCATATGTATGTATTGGGAACATTTTTTTCAATCTGCAATTTGCCTATTCATTTTTTTAAACAGTGTCTTTTATGACAATGTTTATTTTATATAATGTATAATGAATTATTTTTTATGGTTAGTGCTTTCTTTGTTCTATTTAAAAACTGTTTGCCTACTGCAAAGCCAGAAGATAATCTCCAATGGTTTTTCCTAGAAACTTTATAATTTTAGCCTTCTAGGCTATGCCTATGATCCACCTCATATTAATATTTATACATTGTGTGTGATGGAGTTGAGGTTATTAAATATATGGCATTCCAGAGCATTGTATAGAATCATTTGTTAAAAAATTAAAATTTATCCCTAAGAATTTTATGTGTTTTGCTGCTATTTTAACCATATAATTTTTACTGCTTTATTGAAATATAATAAACATAAAAACTATACATATTTAATGTGTAAAATTTGATGTTTTGGGGGCGCCTGGGTGGCACAGCGGTTAGGCGTCTGCCTTCGGCTCAGGGCGTGATCCCAGCGTTACGGGATCGAGCCCCAAATCGGGCTCTTCTGCTGTGAGCCTGCTTCTTCCTCTCCCACTCCCCCTGCTTGTGTTCCCTCTCTCGCTGGCTGTCTCTATCCTGTCGAATAAATAAATAAAATCTTAAAAAAAAAAAAATTGATGTTTTGATATATATATTCACCTCTGAAAATATTACTACAATCAAGTTAATTAATATATCTATACGACCCACATTCCTCATATACCTTTGTAGTCCATTAATCCTTGCCCACTTAATGTCTCCACAGTGTCTCCTGGCAACCATTGATCTTCTTTCTTTCACTATAGATTAATTTGATAATTTTTAGAAATTATTATACATGTAATCTCCAATGTGTATCCCACTCAGCACATTATTTTGAGATCCATGCATTTTGTTAATCATATCAGTAGTTTACTTTTTATTGCTGATAACTCCACTGTATGAATATACCATAGTTTATCAGTTCACCGGCTGCTATGCATTTGCCATGTTTATAGTTTTTGCCTGTTATAAGTAAACCTGCCATGTACTTGCATATACAAGTTGTCGCTTGGACGTAGACTTTCGTTTGTCTTGGAAAATGAGTTGTATGGCTGGGCTGGGTCATATAGCAGATGTATGTTTAATTTTTTAGGAACCTTCCACATAGTTTTTGAAAGTAGTTATACCATTTTACATTCTTACCAGCACCGTATGAGAGTTCTTGTTCATGCATATTCTTTTATGCACCTTTTATGCACCCAGGGGCACCTAGTGGCTCAGTCGGTTAAGCTTCTGACTTCAGCTCTGGTCATGATCTCAGAGTCCTGGGATGGAGCCGCTCATTGGGCTCCTTGCTCAGTGGGGAGTCTTCTTCTCCCTCTCCCTCTGCCCCTCCTCCTGCCTGCGCTCTTTCTTTCTCTCTCTCAAATAAATAAATAAATAATCTTTTAAAAAAAATGCATCCTTCACAATACTTGATATGGTTAATCTTTTTAATTTTAGCCATTCTAACAGATACATGGTGACATCTCATTGTTTTCCTAATTTTCATTTCCTTAATGACTATGTTGAACATGTTTTAATGTGCTTATTTGCCATCCTTATACCTCTCCATCTTATATGTCTCTTCCCTGTGTTGATCTTGTTCCAACACCACATTGTCTAATTACTACTGCTTTAAATGTCTTAAAGTCAGGTATTTTAAGTCTTCGAAATTATTCTTCATTTTCGATGTTGTGTTGGCAACATTGCATTTTCATATTAAAAACATCTGTGCTTGGGAATGCCTGGGTGGCTCAGTCCGTTAAACCTCTGCCTTCAGCTCAGGTCATTATCCCAGGGTCCTGGGATCGAGTCCCACATCGGGCTTCTTGATCAGTGGGGAGTCTACTCCTACCTCTGCCTGCCACTCCCTCTGCTTGTGCTTTCTCTCTTTGAAAAATAAATAAACAAAATCTTAAAAAAAAAAAATCTGTGCTTGGATTTTGATTTGTATTACTTTGCATTTATTGATCAGTTTGTAGAGAACAGACATGCACTATAATACTGAGTCTTCTGACCCCTGAACTTGGTGTATCTGTACATTTATTTCATATCTCTTAAAAGCAATTTGTTTCAGTCAGCCTACAGGTCATGTGTCTCTTGACAGTTGTATACCTAAATATTTTCATATTATTATAAATGGTACTGATTTTTTATTTCAGTTACTGAATGTTAAATGCTACTACATGTAGAAAAACATTTGAATTTATATAATAATCTTTCATTATGCAATCAAGGTAAATTCACTTATTTATTTCGTTTCCATAGAATTTTCTACATAGATGATAATGGCATCTTCTAATAAAGATACTTTTCCTTTCCAACCTAGGTGATTTATTTCACTTGCTTGCCTTATTACACTGATTACAACCACTAATATGATGAAAGTGGAGATCTTTGCCATCTTCTTGATCTTTGGAAAAAACATGCTGTCAGCTGTAGATTTTTCATGCATTTCCTTTACTAAGTTGAGTACGTTTCTTTACCTTTCTAGTTTTTGTATTTTGTTAGTGTTTATCAAGGGATTTGCCTATTTTATCTATTATTGGCAAAAAGTTGCCCTACTATTCCTTATGATGTATGTATAATACATATGTAATACATGTATATAATACATATATATTTTAATATATGTAGGATGTTATGATGTTATTCCAGTAATTCCTGATATTAGTAACTTTTTTCTTTTCTTTTTAATTCATGATCATTTTTCTAAGAAATTTATCAGTTTTATTGATCATCTTAAAGAACCACCTTATTATTTTATTGATTTACTCTATTTTCCTGTTTTGTTTTGTTTTGTTTTCTGCCTGGTCTGATTTCCCTTGTTTCCCTTCTTTTGCTTAAGATAGATAATGTTAGATTTTGTGAAATTTTTTTTCTCAATTAACTTACATTCTCTTAATGTGCTTCTCTCCTTTATTTTGTTAAGAAGATCAGTTAAATAAAATTTGCAGTTCTGGAATAAATCCCACTTGTTAGACTCAAAAAGTTAGTATTTTAAAATAATTTTTATGTTTATATTCACAACATATGATGACCTCTATTTTTCTCCTCTTATAATACTTTTGTCTGGTTTTAGTATTAGGGTATTGCTGGTCTCATAAAATAAACTTCTATACTACTATCAAAGTATTTTGTAAGACCAATATTATTTATTCCTTAAGTGTTTTATTTATTTTTTTTAATGTTTTTTTATTATATTATGTTAGTCACCATGCAGTACATCCCCGGTTTCCGATGTAAAGTTCGATGATTCATTAGCTGCGTATAACACCCAGTGCAACATGCAATTTTTTTTTTTTTTTTAATGATTTTTTATTATGTTAGTCACCATACAGTACATCCCCGGTTTCCAATGTAAAGTTCGATGATTCATTAGTTGCGTATAACACCCAGTGCACCATGCAATACGTGCCCTCCTTACTACCCATCACCGGTCTATCCCATTCCCCCACCCCCCTCACCTCTGAGGCCCTCAGTTTGTTTCTCATAGTCCATAGTCTCTCATGTTTCATTCCCCCTTCTGATTACCCCCCCTTTCTTTATCCCTTTCTTCCCCTACTGATCTTCCTAGTTCTCATGTTCCATAGATGAGAGAAATCATATGATAATTGTCTTTCTCTGCTTGACAAATTTCACTTAGCATTATCTCCTCCAGTGCAGTCCATATTGCAGCAATGTTGAGAATTCGTTCTTTCTGATAGCTGAGTAATATTCCATTGTATATATGGACCACAACTTCTTAATCCAGTCATCTGTTGAAGGGCATCTCGGTTCCTTCCACGCTTTGGCTATTGTGGACAATGCTGCTATGAACATTGGGGTGCATATGGCCCTTCTCTTCACTACGTCTGTATCTTTGGGGTAAATACCCAGTAGTGCAATGGCTGGATCATAGGGTAGCTCAATTTTTAACTTTTTAAGGGACCTCCACACTGTTTTCCAGAGTGGCTGTACCAACTTGCATTCCCACCAACAATGTAGGAGGGATCCCCTTTCTCCACATCCTCTCCAACAATTGTTGTTTCTTGCCTTGTCTATTTTTGCCATTCTAACTGGCGTAAGGTGGTATCTTAGTGTGGTTTTGATTTGAATTTCCCTGATGGCTAATGATTTTGAACATTTTTTCATGTGTCTGTTAGCCATTTGTATGTCTTCATTGGAAAAGTGTCTGTTCATATCTTCTGCCCATTTTTTGATTTGTTTATTTGTTTCTCGTGTATTGAGTTTGAGAAGTTCTTTGTAGATCTTGGATACCAGTCTTTTATCTGTAGTGTCATTTGCAAATATCTTCTCCCATTCCGTGGGCTGCCTCTTAGTTTTTCTGACTGTTTCCTTGGATGTGCAGAAACTTTTAATCTTGATGAAGTCCCATAAATTCATTTTATCTTTTGTTTCTCTTGCCTTTGGAGATGTGTCATGAAAAAGGTTGCTTTGGCCCATGTCGTAGAGGTTGCTGCCTATGCTCTCCTCTAGGATTTTGATGGATTCCTGTCTCACATCGAGGTCTTTCATCCATTTGGAGTTTATTTTGGTGTATGGTGTGAGAGAGTGGTCAAGTTTCATTCTTTTGCATGTAGCTGTCCAATTTTCCCAGCACCATTTATTGAAGAGACTGTCTTTTTTCCACCGGATGTTTCTTCCTGCTTTATCAAAGATAAAGAGGGTCCATTTCTGGGCTCTCTATTCTGTTCCATTGGTCTATGTGTCTGTTTTTGTGCCAGTACCATGCTGTCTTTGTGATCACAGCTTTGTAGTACAGCTCGAAATCCGGCATTGTGATGCCCCCAGCTTTGTTTTTCCTTTTCAACAGTTCCTTGGAGATTCGGGGCCTTTTCTGTTTCCATACAAATTTAAGGACTATTTGTTCCAGTTCTTTGAAAAATGTCCTTGGTATTTTGATCGGGATAGCATTGAAAGTGTAGATTGCTCTGGGTAGCATGGACATTTTAACTATGTTATTCTTCCGATCCATGAGCATGGAATATTTTTCCATCTTTTTATGTCTTCCTCAATGTCTTTCAAGAGTGATTTATAGTTTCTAGAATATAGGTCCTTTACGTCTCTGGTTAAGTTAATTCCAAGGTAACGTATGGTTTTTGGTGCTATTGTAAATGGGATGGATTCCCTAATTTCTCTTTCTTCGGTCTCGTTATTCGTGTATAGAAATGCAACTGATTTCTGAGCATTGATTTTGTATCCCGCCACGTTACTGAATTGCTCTATAACTTCTAATAGTTTGGGAGTGGCTTCTTTTGGGTTTTCCATATAGAGTATCATGTCATCTGCAAAGAGAGACATTTTGACTTCTTCTTTGCCAATTTGAATACCTTTGATCCCTTTTTGTCGTCTGATTGCTGTTGCAAGGACTTCTAGTACTATGTTGAATAATAGTGGCGAGAGTGGGCATCCTTGTCGAGTTCCTGATCTTAAGGGAAAGGCTTCCAGCTTTTCCCCATTGAGAATAATATTTGCAGTAGGCTTTTCATAGATGGCTTTTATGAGATTGAGAAATGTACCTTCTATTCCTACACTCTGAAGGGTTTTAATCAGGAAAGGATGCTGTATTTTGTCAAATGCTTTTTCGGCATCGATTGAGAGGATCATATGGTTCCTGAGTCTTTTCTTGTTGATATGATGTATCACGCTGATTGATTTGCGAATATTGAACCACGCTTGCATCCCAGGTATGAATCCCACTTGATCGTGATGGATAATCCTTTTAATGTACTGTTGGATTCTATTAGCAAGTATCTTGTTGAGGATTTTGGCGTCCATATTCATTAGGGAAATCGGTCTGTAATTCTCCTTTTTGAGGGGGTCTTTGCCTGGTTTGGGGATCAAGGTAATATTGGCCTCATAGAATGAGTTTGGTAGCTTTCCTTCTGTTTCTATTTTTTGAAATAGCTTTAGGAGAATAGGTATTATTTCTTCTTTGAATGTTTGGTAGAATTCCCCAGGAAAACCGTCCGGGCCTGGAGTTTTGTTATTTGGAAGGTTGTTTATCACTGACTCAATTTCTTCATAATTAATTGGCCTGTTTAAGGAATCAATTTCTTCCGGTTTCAATCTTGGTAGTTTATAGGTTTCCAGGAAGGATTCCATCTCTTCCAGATTGCTTAGTTTATTGGCATATAGCTGTTGATAAAAATTTCTAATAATCCTTCCAATTTCAATGGTGTTCGTCGTGACCTCTCCTTTTTCATTCATAATTTTAATAATCTGGGTCCTTTCTCTTTTCTTTTGGATAAGTGTTGCCAGTGGTCTGTCAATTTTATTGATTCTCTCAAAGAACCAGCTTCTAGTCCTGTTGATCTGCTCTACTGTATTTCTGGTTTCTAAATCATTGATTTCTGCTCTAATCTTGGTCAGCTGCTTCCTCGTGAGTGGATTAGGCCTGTCCCTCTGTTGCTGTTCCAGCTTCTTGAGGTGAGAATATAAAAACTGCATTTTAGATTTTTCTATTCTTTTGAGTGAGGCTTGGATGGCTATGTATTTCCTCCTTAGGACTGCCTTTGCAGTATCCCATAGGTTTTGGACCGTTGTGTTTTCATTCTCGTTGGTCTCCATAAATTGTTTAAATTGATTTTTGATTTCCTGGTTTATCGAGTCATTCCTGAGCAGGATGGTTCTTAGTCTCCAAGTGTTTGAGTTTCTTCCAAATTTTTGCTTGTGCTTGAGTTCCAATTTCAGAGCGTGGTAGTCTGAGAATATGCAGGGGATAATTTCAATCTTTTGGTATTGATTGAGACCTGTTTTGTGTCCCAGAACATGGTCTAATCTTGAGAATGTTCCATGGGCATTAGAATAGAATGAGTATTCTTTGGTTCTGGGGTGTAGTGTTCTATATATATCTATATGAGGTCCAAATCGTCGAATATGGCATTCAAAGCCTTTGATTCTTTGCTTAGTTTTTGCATGCGTGTACTGTCTATTTCTGATAGTGGGGTGTTGAGGTCCCCTACTATTAATGTATTTTTATCTATATGTCTCTTTATTCTGGTTAAGAGTTGGCTTGTGTATCTTGCTGCTCCCCTGTTGGGGGCATATATATTTATAATTGTCATATCCACTTGTTGGATACATCCTTTAAGAATAATGTAGTGCCCTTCTGTGTCTCTAACTATAGTCTTTAGTTTAAAATCCAATCTATCTGATATGAGAATTGCTACCCCAGCTTTCTTTTGAGGTCCATTTGCGTGAAAGATGGTACTCCATCCCTTTACTTTCAGTCTGAATGTATCTTTGGGTTCGAAATGAGTCTCTTGTAGACAGCAAATGGATGGGTCATTTCTTTTTATCCAATCTGCAACCCTGTGGCATTTATGGGAGCTTTTAAGCCATTCGCATTGAGACTGAATACTGAGAGATATGATTTTAATGATGCCATGTTGCCAGTAAAGTCTTTGTTTGTATCAGTTGTGACTTTCTGTTCTGTATCACTCTTGGGGCTTTTTACCTTTATAGAACCCCCCTTAATATCTCCTGCAGGGCTGGTTTCGTGCTTACTGGTTAATGACTGGCAATTCTGGAAGGTCTTTATTTGTCCATCAATTCTGAATGACAGCCTTGCTGGATAAAGGATCCTTGGCTGCATGTTTTTCTCTGAAAGAGCTTTAAAAATGCCCCCCCCCCCAACCCTTTCTCTCATTCCAGGTCTGTGTAGACAGGTCTGACGTAATTCTGATACCTTTGCCTTGGTACGTGAGAAATTTCTTTGCTCTGGCCACTTTCAATACTGTATCCTTGGATCTAATATTTGCGAAATGCACTATGACGTGACGTGGCGTAGGTTTGTCGTGGTTGAGCTTGGGAGGGGTCCTCTCTGCTTCTTGGACACGAATGTTTGTTTCCCTCGCTAGATTGGGGAAGTTTTCAGCTACAATTTGTTCAAATATCTCTTCTAGACCTCTCTTTTTCTCCACCCCCTCGGGGATGCCGATGATTCTGACATTGGATCGTTTCATTGAGTCAGTAATCTCCCGTAACCTACATTCGTGGGCTTGGACTTTTTTAAGTCCAGCTTCTATTTTTGTTTTTTCTTCTACTAACCCATCCTCCAATTCGCTGATACGTTCTTCTGCCTCATTCACCTTGGCCGTCAGAGTCTCTAGTTTTGACTGCGTTTGGCTCATAGAATTTTTAATTTCTGCCAGATTCGCTCTCATTTCCGCCCTTAGAGATTCTATATTCTCATTAACATTTTCGTTAATACTTTTTTCAAGTCTACACATCATCTTGACCATTGTTACTCTGAATTCCATTTCTGATAATTTGGTTATATCCATATCCATTAGTTCTGTGGCAGAGGCCACAGACTCATTATCTTTTCTTTGCTGGGGGGATTTCTCCTTCTCGTCATTCTGATGAGGAGAGGTTGCGGGGTTGTCCAGAGCCCAAATTATTGACTGGGACGCAGGCCGTGCGCCCTTGTTTTATAGGGATCTTAGGGATGTGGGCTTCTTGATTTTTCAGCCTGCCTTCTGGGGGAGGGGCCTGCCCCACCGATACTCAGGCAGCCCTGTGTGGGTAGAGTCTCCGTGTCGCCTGCGAGGGGGGATGGGGATGGGCACACTGTGAGCCGGTATTTCCAGGCTTTTGTTCTCTGGCAGCTTTCCCTGGCGGTTTGCTGTGCCTCTTCTGAGAGACAGAGCAGCAGTGGCCGAATCTCAGCCTCTGTCTCAGAACAGAGGGATCGCGGGCCATTCTCCACTGACGATCTGGCCACTTTAAGTCTATTTCTGTTGGTGCTGCTCAACCCTGCAGCTTCCCGGGATGTGCGCCCCACACCTGGTGTCCCAGCCCTCACTTCCAGGGGTGGCGCATCTCTGTCCTTTTTGTTTCTAACACCGCCAGCCGCCCCCGCGCACTCTGGAGCTCCCGGTCTCAGTCTAGTTCCAGTGAGCGCTCTGGAGCTCCGTTTCTGTCTGGTGGCGCGTGCTCCCGGCTCACCGTCACAGTCTGTTCTCTCGCGGGTGCCGGTCCACGAGTCCGCCCGCTCCCCCATACAGGTGGCTACCGCTTCCCGGCACCCGAACACGGCGGCTCTCTCCCCTTCTGTTTATCTTCAGTAATCTGTACGCAGTTTCACAGCTCCCCGCTTCGTACCTCAATACTCAGCGCTGGAGATGTTCATTTGTAGAGATCCAGATGTATCTTCCTGTGTCTCAGGCTGATTCCGTGGATGTTCAGGCTGGTCTGGTACCTATCCAGCTCGACTCGGGACCGGCTGAAATGGGGTCCCCTACTCCTCTGCCATCTTAACTCCGGAAGCCCCTTAAGTATTTTATTGAATTCACCGGTGAAGCATTCTGGCTTTGATTTTTTTTTTTTTTTTGGTATGAAAGTGAGATGGTTTTTTATTATGAATTTAATTTCCTTAGTAGATATATGGTTATTCAGCTCTGCTGTTTCCTCTTGAGTCAGTTTTGCTAATGTGTGTCTTTTAAGGAATGTATCCATTTAATTAAGTTGTCGAAAATTTTTGGCATTAATTTGTTCATAACATTTCTTAATTATTCAGTTAATACCTCTATGATCTGTGGTGATGCTCCCTCCTTAATATTTGCTGAGAGATGTCCCCTCATTTATTCCTGATCTGTAATTTAGAATATCCATTCCCTTTCTCTCTCTTTCTCTCCCTTTTATCAATCCAGGAGTTTATCAGTGTTGTTGGTCTTTTAAAAAACCGTGTTTTTTTTAATGTTTCACTTTTTTTACTCATTGTTTTTCTGCTTTACTATGTTAAAGTCATGTCTTTCATTTTAAGACTCATCTTTACTATCTCCTTCATTCTAGGTGCTTGAGGTCAGTTATGTTCATTTCTAACTTTTACAGATGGAAGTGTAGATGTGATTTTCAAACTTCCCTCTTTTCTGATATAAGCATTTGAAGCTCCGGATTTATTTCTAAGCACTGCTGAAGCTGTATTTTAATATTATGATATGTTGTTTTTAAATTATCATTCTACTCAAAATATTTTCTAATTACACTGTCATTCCTTCATTGGCTCATGGATTATTCAGAAATGTGTTGCTTAATTTCAAAATATGTGGTGATGATTTTCCATTATGTTTTTGTCATTGTCTGCTGTTTAATTCTGTTATGGTCAGAAAACATGTGGTGTATGAATTCAATCCTTTGAAGTATATAGATTTACTTTACGACCCAGTATATGGTCTGTTTTGGTGAGTTATCCATGTGAACTTGAAAATAACGTGTATTGAAAATTTTCAGTTTTTATTTTGTAAGGTTCCATAAACATTGATTAAATTAAGTGTGTTTTGTTTAAATCTTCTATGTTCTTACTAATTATTTATTTACTTGTTTTATTTTTTAATTTATTGAGGGAGGACTATTAAAATTTATAACTGAGGAGTCAGTAATTTCTCTCTTTAGTTTTGTTAGTGTTATTTTTATTCATATAGATGTTCTTTTATTAAGTGCATACATTTAAAGGATTTTTATGTATTTCTGATTAATTGACCCTTCATTATAATGCCCTATTTATCTCTGGTAATAACTTATGTTTTAAAATCTCTTTCTGAAAACAATGTAGCCGCTCCAAATTTCTCAGAATGAGAGTTTTTATGGTATATTATTTTTATCATTTTGCTTTCATCTATCTGTATCTTTACAATTAAAATTCGTCTATTTAAGAGGTAGTTACATCTTGCTTTTTATTAACCAGTATAAAAATATGTCTCTTAATTTGTGTGTTTAGTTTGTTTAATGCTTTTAATGGGATTACTTCAATATTATTGAGTGTAAATTTATTTTATTGTTTTTATATATTCTTTATTACAGCTCTTATTCTTTCATTTTTTTCTACCTTCTTTTGGATTGTTCATTTTTAAGGCTTTTTTTTAGACCAATTTTTAGGTTCACAGCACAAGTAAGGGAAAGGTACAGAGAGGTTCCATATATTCCCTGTCCCCACACACGTATAGCTTCTCCCATTGTCAACATCCCCCATCAGAGCATTATATCTATTACAACCGATAAAATCTATTGAGACATCATAATCACCTAAAGTCCATAGTTTACATTAGGGTTCATTTTTGGAGGTATGCAGTCCATGGGTTTAGTCAAATGTGTAGTTTCTTGTATCCATCAGTAAAATATCATACAGAGCATTTTCAACTGCCCTGTTATTCATTATTTAGCAATCTATTCTTATCTATATGCTTTTTAGTTGTACTTTCTTATTTTTTAATGTTTTTTCTAGTAATTGCTATATGCATCCCCAACTTATTAAAGTACATTTTGAATGAATATTGTGTTATCATGTATAATTTAAAAATTTAAAACGGAGGTCTTCCATTTACCCTGTCCATTCTTTATGTTGTATTATCAGACACTTTACTTCTATACACATTATAAACCCCACAGCACATTTTCATTTATCTTTTTCTTTAGTCAGTTGTATTTTATAAAAATAAGAGACAGGAAAAAAATTTTATATTTACATACATAAATTCCAATCTATCACAAGTTGTTCATGCGTGGATCTGCATTTCTTTCTGATAGCAGTTACTTCGGTATTTGTTCTGGGAGTAAATTTAGTAATAGATCAGCTTGATCCTCCAAGGATTGTTTTCAGGCTTTGTTAAAGCACATATGGAATAGTACGATTGCTACCGCATGGACTTGAGCTATCCGCTGTCTTTAGGGAAGTCCCTCCATTCTGCTTCTGAGATGTCTACTGTCTCCAAGGATAGTATAACCTCCAGAATATATGCTTGTCTCGAAGATTCCTGGTAGCTGTTCTTTGCTGAGCCTCAAAGATTTTCATTTAAGTATATGCAGTTTAGTATTCTCACAAAATCTCCATGTAGACTTTACACTACTTCTCTGAGCCTCTTCCTCTTTTCTAAAACCCTGCCCCCTGAATACCCCTACCTCAGCAGCCTTGAACTTCGATTTCTCTTCACTGAAACAGACTACTGATATCTGCTTTGGTTCACCGTTTTGTGCCATGGTTTAGAAAAGTCAGAAGGTCAGGTTGAATTTGAAACTCACTTTGTGTTTCCCTTCTATCAAAAATTATAGCTTTCTGCTGTTTGTTGTCAAGTGAATGGAAAACATTTATAAATTTTCCTTAATTCTATGCATGTTTAAACCTGGAGTAAATCAATATCTGTTACTCTGCCATGGCTAAAACCACCCTTCTTCTTAAAGAACCTAACTTTTAAAGAGATAACTAAAGAGCTCCTAATAATAACACAATTATTATATATTTATCTGGAAGGTAAGCCTTCAGACAAAGCCACCATCAAGACCAAAAGATATAAGAAAGTGGGAGGTTAGAAAATTATTTTGTCCATTTTGCTACTTTCTTTCTTTCTTTTTTTTTTTTCTTTAGAGATTTATTTATGGGGCACCTGAGTGGCTCAGTTAGTTAAGCAGCTGCCTTCTGCTCAGGTCATGATCCCAGGGTCCTGGGATGGAGTCCCGCATCGGGCTCCCTGCTCAGCAGAGCACCTGCTTCTCCTTCTCCCTCTGTTGCTCCCCCTGCTTGTGCTCTCTCTCTGTGTCAAATAAATAAATAAAATCTTTAGAAAATTAAATATTTATTTGTTTATTTGAGAGAGAGAGCACTATCAGTGAGAGGGGCAGAGTGAGAGGAGAGAGAATCTCAAGCAGACTCCCCACTAAGCACAGAGCCTGATACAGAGCTCAGTCCCACAACGCTGAGATCATGACCTGAGCTGAAATCAAGAGTCAGACACTTAACTGACTGAGCCACCTAGTCACACCCACATTTTGCTGCTTTCAATAAGGTGTGTCTCTAAACTGGCATCAATTATGTATAGCTCATGGTGATACTAAGCCATATTTCTCATGGGTTTTCTATCTTCACTTCACATTGTGACCCACTCATCCTTGTTTTCACAATTTATTTGATTCTGTTCACACCTCCTGTGTGTAATGCAGGGCCCTAGTCACCTTGAGCAAGTTAAACACAAAATATTTCCATAAAAACCAGCCTTTATCTCTAAGAATGATGTAACTAATAATTTATATACACATTTAAATAATCTAGGCCAAACTGTCTTACTAAACTTAAAAAGCTTGTAAAGCAAAGAGAGAGATAATGTTTTAATTCTATTTTAATTAAATTAATTAATTTTTAGAGCCTGGTGGCCTTTATTACATTCAAATTAGTGTTTAATATAGAGCATTGTAATGGGATAGAACTCTTTATGATTTACCTTTTTTCCAAAAAAGCGTATTTTTCTTCCAGATGTACCAGAACAGGTATCCTGTAAGTTATATGCTAAATTCTGCAATTTGATCTATTTAAACACTAAAGAGCCAATTGGACTTTAATGACTTATAATCCTACTTTAATTTTAAATAGAGGCATGTGATGGTTCAGTAGTACATGAGTAGCCCAAGCCTTAAAGATCTAGAATCTAAAATTTATTAATATATTTAGAAGTGATCAATTACTTTTTAGTGTTCTTATAAATAGTTGAATTCATATAAGATTGATATATCAGGCAGGATATAACTCATTAACTTATTATGAAAGATGATAGGTAGAGGATTGCCTTTATCCTATATTTCTCCACCCTAGACCCTGATACACATATATCAAAAGAAATTGCCTTCTCTGTAACATGTTTTCCTAGGCTAGTTATAGTCCTTCATTGATAAGTGTGTCCTTTAGCTTCATTAATATCATCAATGAAATCGTAACTCAAGAAAATATTCCTAGCAATCTAGTATAAATTTTGTCTCCAGTTATTACAGATTTATTTAAATTTTTTAGCTCCAAGAAAAATTTTTCAAATATTTTCTCTAGATTCTTGGAGCTAACCATTTCCTTAACAATCCCAATATGCCACCAGCTACCCAGATTCAAATCATCAGCATAAGAATTAATGAATAAAATTTGGGTCTTTTACATGAAAAGTTTTACTAGTGTTCAGTATTGTGGCATTACAAGAAGGGCACTTGAATGAAGACTGAAAGTAAGACATAGGTCAATTACTCTGAAGATTTTTGCCAACATTTTAAGGCTCAGAAGATCGTAGGTACAAATGTCATTGAAAGAATATTCTTCTCACTTGCACACTGTGGAAATCAATGTAGTTTGTGTACTGGATTTTCTCAGTCAAGTTCTAGGATACCAACAAGACTAGTAACACAACTAAAAATAGTCATATTTGAATATTAATATTTCTCAACTCTACCCACATAAATGCATGTGCCCTTCCAAATAAATTAATAAAAAGAAAAAAAAATATTTTGAAGGTGAAACTAAAGCACTAACAACCCAAAGGTAAAGATATTAAGGCATTAAGAGGGGAATACAGTTTTTGAAACACGAAATAATATGTGTATGTGGTTTTTGTATTTAAAGGGACATCACAGAAATCCTGACAGAACTGTGCCAAAATAACAGTGTCCTAAAACAGAAAGGGTGCTTGTGTATTTTCACTAGTACAGACTCCCAGATCTGTATGAGATGAAATAGACTGAAACGTGACAAATATAAACACTAGTCCTAAAAACAGGATGGAAGGGCTTTGATCTAATTAATAGATTCAGTATAAATCTTGTTGTTTTTGTGGCTTTAATGTAAATCCAAAGCACAGAGCAAAAGTATTTCTTTTCCACCCCGAATGAATATATAGCTTGATATAACGTGCTGGGATTTAAGACATAAGGAAGTAATGGTTGTGTCTCTCTTCAGCTTTTCGCTTAAAAGAATGAAAAAGGAAGAGAACCTGGCTGGCTCAGTCAGTTAATCCTTTGCCTCTGCCTCAAGTGGTGATCACAGGGTCCTAGGATCAAGACCTGTGTCCTTGGGCTCCCTGATCAGCGGGGAGCCTGCCTCCCTCTCCCCCCCCACTCTCTCTCTCTCCAATAAATAAAATTTTTTAAGAAAAGAATGAAAAAAGGGAAAACTTACAAAAGCATACACAATCCCTTTGAAAAGCTAGCCATATGAAAGCTTTGGATATTTGAAATTATTTGCTAATAAATTTATTTACAAATGAATCAATTTCAAGGGTAAGATACTTTTCAATTCACAAGAGTCATCAGAGAGTTTTCTAAATTACTCGTACAACATTTAATCTAATTGCCAGATATACTGAATATCCTCTTCTAAATTTAGCTTTTGGGGTGCCTGGATGGCTCAGTAGGTTAAGCTACTGCCTTCAGCTCAGGTCATGAATCCAGGGTCTTAGGATCAAGTCCTACATCGGGCTCCCTGCTCAACAAGTGTTCTGCTTCTCCCTCTGCCCAACCCCCATGCTTGCTCTCTCTCTGAAATAAATAAATAAAATCTTTTAAAAAATATTTTGAAAAAAAATAAATATAATTTTTAACTTTAGTATTGTGACCTACTGAAATCTTCTCAGTATATTCATTCATTCATTCACTAGAGAATTGTTGAGCTCCTACTCTGTGCCAGGTAGAGTCCTTGTCCCCAAGGAACTCTCAGTCAAACATGAAACAAGTTGGGTGGTTTTCTTGTCCTCATAAAGCTTTCATACTACCTGGAGAGACTGATATTAACCAAAGGATCTTACAAAACATTTTAAATTTCATCTTGATAATTTCTGATAAAGGAAAGTCATGGTTCTATGGGATTGCCTAATAGGAAATCTGGAATTACTCTTTTCCGTCTGAATAAATATAAAACTCTTTCAAATTCATAGAAGTGATCTGAAGCTTGTGCTATTTTATAAGGAGCTTCTGATTAATTGCATCACTGTCCTTGTTTATTTGCAAGTTCATGTTAATTAGTAGAAGTGAATAGTACAGACAATTCTATCAAACAACCTAAAGTTTAGTAGGAGAGTACTTACGAAGTGTTTCCTGTTTGCCCACTATGTGCTAGGCATCATTGCATGCTGAGGATGTGTAAATGCATAAGGTAGTAACAGAATCAATGACAGCCAGAGTGACTCAGGAGATGGGGGAAGGGTAAATAAGAGATGGAATGGGTGCTTGGTTTCATTTAATTGTTCCAGAATGAGAATATCTTGTTTACAGGTTGAGTGGAAAGAATCAATAAAGAAAAGATATTGAAAATTTAGGAGAAATATTTATATTGTTAATGGAGTATTTGTAATTTCATACAATAAAATGCAGTGTAAAAACAGAGGTCTTCTTCTTAATTCTTATTTCTTCCATGAGTTCCTACAAGAAGCAAACCATCTAACGTATTACAAAAATCAACCCAGGGACCACCAGGAGTAATGAGGGTTCCAAGCAAGAATAAACTTTTTCTGTTGTTGTTTATCTCAGTTTAAATACTTTTATTCCAAAAGTAATATAGTAGTTACTGCTTCAAAATATCCAACAAATACTGCTATGCGTAATGTAAACTGTGGGAGCCCCTCCCAGGCATACTCTTAGAAGTAACATAAGCTAATATTTGTTTCCAAGCTCTCCTCCCAAACATAAACTTTGAAATAAAAATAACAACATAAGTCAACAAGATTTGTTCCTCCAACAGTGAGTTTCAAGAAGACTCTAAGGCCACAGAATAGCAAGACACTGAGTATGGATGAGACTCCAGTACCACCCAGGTCAATGGTTTTTCTCATGCAAATGGAAACAGAAACAAAAGACAGCATAATTAAGGAAAGAGCACTACGTGAATCACTGGGATCCTGAATTCCAGTCCCAGCTCTGCCATTGATTTTCCGTATGACCTTTGGTGGGTCACAGATCTCCTTGGTCTCTATTTCCTCTTTTATAAAATGAGTGGGATTTGCTGGATGATCACTGTGGTCACTCAAAATTAATGATTGGTAGATTTTAGAAATTTTATTCCTTCAAGTTGATGAATTGGGTTATAGCGTTCATCTTGGGGATTATCAGAAATAGTGCTTTCAACTACTGGGTATTTACCCCAAAGATACAGACGTAGTGAAGAGAAGGGCCATATGCACCCCAATGTTCATAGCAGCAATGTCCACAATAGCTAAATCGTGGAAGGAGCCGAGATGCCCTTCAACAGATGACTGGATTAAGAAGTTGTGGTCCATATATACAATGGAATATTACTCAGCTATCAGAAAGGATGAATACCCACCATTTGCATCGGCATGGATGGAACTGGAGGAGATAATGCTAAGTGAAATAAGTCAAGCAGAGAAAGACAACTATCATATGATTTCTCTCATCTATGGAACATAAGAACTAGGAAGATCGGTAGGGGAAGAAAGGGATAAAGAAAGCAGGGGTAATCAGAAGGGGGAATGAAGCATGAGAGACTATGGACTATGAGAAACAAACTGAGGACTTCAGAGGGGAGGGGGGGAGGGGAATGGGATAGACCGGTGATGGGCAGTAAGGAGGGCACGTATTGCATGGTGCACTGGGTGTTATACACAACTAATGAATCATCGAGCCTTACATCGGAAACCGGGGATGTACTGTATGGTGACTAACATAATATAATAAAAAATCATTAAAAAAAAAAAATAGTGCTTTCAAAGGTAGAGATCTTAGATGATAAACAATTCAATGACATTTGCCCTAAATGATGAGTCAAAGGAAATAAACATAACAACAATGTATATTTTAAATTCAATTTCAATAGCATTATAAATGATATCTTTATATAAAACAAAGCCTTTGTCATTGACTACAAAACATTTAAAGATACATTACTTCAAAAGATTTCTAATATCATAAAATAATTTGTATAATCTGTTTCCATTACTGCTAATAAACTATGATGTAAGAATTCCTCTCCCCCTTAAAAATGACTGGATTATTATGAGGCATCTTAAATCACATTTTTGCAAAACATGAGCATAGCAAAAAGTTACATTAAATTTTTTTAAAGCTTTAAACATTTCACCAATCTTTTCTCTTTGCAACCACCTGATTTGTCAGTTTAGACATAGTTCCAGAATAATAATTTATTCAGTCATACATTTAACAAACATTTATAAAGTGCCAATTAAAACATTTAACACTTAGACTCACCTTTCTAATTCGATTGATTTTTATGGAAATACATGTCATAGAGGACTTAAGATATAAATGGATGCTCTTGCTTTGTTGGCTGACTGATAAGAGGAATTAAAGTAATCAATTAGAGAAATATAGCTATTATTTGGAAAAGTAGATGCAAAAATTACCAAACTATTATTTTAAAAACATGCACACTATCGTAATTAAGATCCATTTGTCTGATACTTCCAAACTTACTGCTAATTATTATAGATTCATAATTAGCACTTATAATGTCAACTCTCTTGTTAAATATGTGCATGTACTAGATTGTAAAACATCTTTAATGAAATTCAACAAATATTTATTGAACATTTATCATGTGCCTATTAGTATTCAAAAAGATAGTGATATAAAAATGAAACGTGTGTGAATATGTATGAATATGTGCTTCAATAAGTTCACAGTCTTTAAATGGGAGAGGCCAACAAAACATTATGATATCAGGAAATGGATGCTACAAGAAGTATAAACCCTCTTTGGGAGCGTAATGAAGGGGGTAATTAATTCTAATGGAAGGAAATGGCTTTACAGCATTGGGTATCCTTTAGCACCAGATCTTGAGCCATAATTACAACTTCATTGAATACAGGTGATGAGATACAAGAGTATCCTGGGAAAGGAGAATTACATTTAATTACTGGGAAGAATGAAGACTATTTCTTGTTTAGGAAACTATAAGTAGCCTAATCAGACTCATGCATAGTGTTTAATGTCTTATAAGAAAAAAAGCTGGAGCAATGATTGGGGTTCAAATTTGAAGTATCCTGAGTGCCATATGAAGATATTTTGACTATCTTATTTTAATTGAAGTGAATGTTTTCAACACTGGTTGTGATTAAGAATTACTTCCAGAGGGGCGCCTGGGTGGCACAGCGGTTAAGCGTCTGCCTTCGGCTCAGGGCGTGATCCCGGCATTATGGGATCGAGCCCCACATCAGGCTCCTCTGCTAGGAGCCTGCTTCTCCCTCTCCGACTCCCCCTGCTTGTGTTCCCTCTCTCGCTGGCTGTCTCTATCTCTGTCGAATAAATAAATAAAATCTTTAAAAAAAAAAGAATTACTTCCAGAGCTACCCTGCTGTCTCCACCCAAGATCAAATGGAAAGCAATCACAGTTGGTAAAGCCATAACCCATAAACTAATATACTTTCCAGCTCCCTAAGTTATTCTGATGCATATTGAAGTTTGAAAACTACTGTGTGAGTTTAGGCTGGCAAGCAGAAAATTATAGATATAGATAGATATAGATAGATACACACATATAAAATTACATTAAAACATTTATATATATTAAAACATGTATATATATTAAAACATTTATGTATTTCATATATTTATATATTTAAAACATATTTTTTTTTCTTTACCCACAACCAGTGGTTGACAAACCTGGATGTGTATCAATAGCTAAAGGGGATCATATTGAAAATAGGATTAGATGGTGCAATGGAGTTTGAGGTCCATGAGTGTGTATTACTACAAAGCTTCCCAGGAAGCTTTTGAAGTGGTTTCATCACTAATTTGCAGGGAGGTTTTGGACACATGGGAACACAGAACTTTAACACCCAGACTTGCTAAATAACCTCAGTTCGGTGCTTTATGCTTTGTAAAAATGACCTAAGATTTAGCTGGAAATTATAATTCAATTCAATTTAAAATTAGCAAAAACCATGCAGCCACTGTATGCCAGGCACTTAAGGTTTGTAGGTGGGTGGACTTAGGTAAAAAGATGACTTTCAAGGACTACAGAAAACAGACCTACAACTGACTATAATACAAAGCAGAGTTAAATAGTACTAAATGGAAGGACTAGTTACATACTGGGAGAAAGAAAAAGAAGTTGTAATTAATTCTGTCTGGTGGAAGTAGACTGGGGGTGGGGAAGGCAAATGAGGGAAGCATCACACGGAGGTTACAGCATAGAAGCTGGGTTTTGCAAGATAAGATGAATTTCAAAAGGTGGTGCAGATGGCATTTCAGTAAAAAAAAAAAAAAATACCAAAAAACTTAGACTCAGAAAAAGTTGTGTTTTAATATTAATAATTTTGCTCAGCATTCTCAAGGGGTAATGTTTTCCAAAATTCTTGTCACATTGAAAGACAAGTGTCTGGTTCTTTTGTACTCATGCAATTTGCAAGATAAGAAGTGCACATTTCAAAAACCGAAGAACTAATCTTACAAGAATAGAATAACCCTGAACATTTGACTGTGATTCTTTTTCAGTCACAATTTGCCTAGTTCAGAGAACTCTCACAGTCCCTAATGCCTTCCCACATTCTTTTCTTGGTTTTCTTTTCTTCTTTTGAAGATCACAGAGATCTGCATAATAGGCTACCTGTCCTAAGAACAGGAAGAGTGATAGCAAAGCCGACTCTCTCAACTCCTGTTGAAACAGAGAGTCTTAATAAAAGAAAAATTAAAAAAGAAATCAAACTTAAAGAACAAGGAATAGTATCAGTGAAATCTCAGGAGAGGCAAATTTCACCATGAAGATGACATTTGAAAATGTTTTCATTTGTGAATTTATGCTCAATGTGTCTTTTGGCCACATAATTCTAGGATTGATTTGTGGGGGTTTTTTGTTATTTGAAAAAAATTTTTTTTATCAGTACGTTCTTTCTTTCTTAGGGCTGTCAAACAGACTAGTACATAATACAAGAGCTGTTAAAATATGCCAAGGTCCATATAATGAAACATAAATCATGCCCATGCAATACCAATTATTTCAAAATTTTGCGTTAACATATAGAAATCACTGATTTGTCCCAAATGTTTTAGTTCTTGAAATATTGGGAACAAAGTTAGCTATAGCTTTACATGGCTCCAGCTAAAAGAACTAGGCTCCCTATTATTATATGCACCATTTAAATAAGGTCAGAGTATTTATTATAAAGAGTGGTAAGTTTTACTCAGAAATGCAAAGCATTTTTCAGAAGTGCACTCACGCAGTGTATCAGGCAGAAGAGTTGTACAGGGAAAACTTTAAAAGGAAAATCAAGCAGCTAATAAATAATCTTCTCTTTCTAGCAATGAAATAATATGACATAATCAAAAGACTCCAGGGTTTGGCATCAGATGCATTTAGGTAAGGATCCCACCACCACTAATAACTCTACGACCTTGGGCAAATTACTTCATGACGCTGAGTCTCAGTTAACTTCTTCATAAAATGTGGAAAATATAAGTAAACCTCAGGATTATTTAAAGGAATCAGAATAATATAAAATAGCAGATAGCAGTCACAAAGTGGGCTAGGTATTCAAGTATTTCCAGTTGATAGTAAATGGAACACAGAGTGCCATCACTTCAGATTTCATAATGACAACTATCCAAAGACTAATTCCATGACTTCAGCATGTTGTTTTCCTTCTGATTCACACTCTAGAGTGTTGGGGTTTATTATTTCGAGTTATTTCCCTTATACCACAGGGTCCTCAGATGACACTGGAAATTCTGTGGATTCTGCTGGTACCTCTTCTGCCCATGTGGGCAGATAGAATGCCGCCATTTGTCCAACAGTTCTTGCTATAGGTCTGTATACAGATTAACTGTGAACTCATGCTCTTAAAACAGCAAGAAAAATTCTCCTGAAAAGAGGGGATGGCCCTGCCTAAGTATGCAGTGTGCACACAGTTTAATGACTAGTTTCCCACATCATGAATCCTGTCATGGAGGGGAGAGCTCTTCCCTCTGGGCTCTCTCTACAGTGGCACCCACCCCTGCTCACTTCCACTTGTCCCTGCCAAAGACTCTGTTTGTGAGCCAGTCACAGGGCGTTAGCAAATTACTGCTATTCTGAGCTCCTCGTCTGCAAAAGCAGACAATGTCAGAGACACTAAGATCTGGTTAGCATTATAATTTACCAGCTTTGTTGGAGGTAGAACGATCCTGCATGCAAACACATGCAGTGTACAAATACCGAAGCCAGAAGAAAGGATTAAATCGTCAACATCGTCTTGGAACAAGAGATGGACACATTTTAAATATAATAATGCTGTACACATTTATGCAGAGATGTAACAAAACAAGATCCAATTATTTAATTAAAGAATTTTACTCAGAATGCAAAACATTCTACATATACCTAAAAAGAGAATTCTATATACTAACCCTATGGTTCACCAACACCCCCCCGTATAACAAGATACAATTATAGTTATAACATACGAGGGCATATTAACTGTATATAAAACACAGACCCTTTATACAAACCTGTAGAAAACCCTTTACACGAACATATATTTAATCTCTATATAAGCGTATGTAACCAAAATGCTGTAAAAAAATGACAAGATATTTCGATAGAATGAACATTGGTATTGTTACCACTTTGAAATACGACACTTTGTCAAATGGCTGTCTGATGCTTCTTTTTAATTATCCTCACTCTGCATATGAGATCTCTGTTTGTATTATCTCTACAATGTTCATTCAAAGAAAATATTTCTGCCTTCTGTTACTGACATATAGTCATTCTGCCCTTTCTCAGATTATTCTTCAAAATCCATTTCTTTGGGGGGCTTTTTTTTTGTGTGACTTCCTTGCTCAATGTCCTCACCCCCAATAACTTCATTTCTCCCAAATTTCACTAAGAACCTTTTCAAACCAAAAAGTTTTTAGGTGAATACTCATTTAGTATCATCCGGATCCTACAATTAATGTTTTACTAAACTTGCTTTGTCACACTTTCCATCAAACCATCCCTCTATCCACCCACCAATTAATCTCATTTTATTTGATGCATTTTTAAAAATTTGTTATTGAAGTGTAGTTGACATACAATGATATATTAATTTCAGGTGTGATTAATTAATTTCGTAGTGATTTGACAATTGCATACAATATTCAACACTTAGAGCTTCTTAGAGCTGTCCTCTGTAGTGAGGACTCAGTATAGCTTTAGGTCTTACTGAGACAGCAAAATCCCCAGAGTGGAGAACTCCTCTATGACAAATTATAAAAATTACAGTGTCTTTTAGAGAGACATGTAAAGTAACTTGGCCAAAATTTAGTAGGATGTGGTATTATGCAGTGTATTAGAACACAGGCTCTGGGAGGAAAGGGTTCCAAGTTCCCATCCTGGCCTTGCCAGTTACCGCCCGCCTGAGCTCATGCAAATCGCTAACCACTCTAGTTGTATTTCATCATCAGGAATGAGGAATGTAATAATGTCTGCCCCATAGGGTGGAATTGAAGACGAAGTGACAGGAGGCATTTAAAGCACTTTACACAGCGCTTGACACAAATAAGTTCTCAGTAAACATCAGCTGTTATTGTTGCTATTTTTTAATTAGTATATGCAAAACCAGATATAACTCTCATGCAGTTCTGCCCAACGATGTACCTCTTGCATATGCAGATTTAATGACCTCCAAGGAATTGATTTTATCACAGTCTGTCCACAGATAAACCTTTAGTAGGTGTAATTCTTTCATGTGATTGATAGCCTTCTGTATGATAAAATGGGATAGACAACCCCAGATGTTCTATTTCAAGCAATTAAAGCCATGAGCCCCATATAAGTGGATTCCGCACAGATATGCTGACATAAAGTCAGAAAAATAATCCACATCTTCCCTTTTTTCCGGAGCAAAATGTCAATCTCTCTTAGATTTCCCCGACATCAGCAGAACATTTGCTTTGTTAAGAGTTACTCCTGCTGTCAGCAGAAGCTGGCAGGTGCCGTGCATGCTTTGCTCTTTGTACAAACCTGAAGCCGTCACGGAGACGGCACCTTCAGAACATGTGCACATACACAAAATAACATATTTATTTCGTAGTAGTATGCATTTAGAAAATCATTTTTTCTTGGCTTCCCTGTCCAGTTCTTTGAGTATAGCATACAAGGGATTAACTAGTTGACCTAAATAATTTTTTTTTTCAGGAATAATAGTCTTATTTGGCAGGGAGGAAGGATGGAGGGAAAGGGAAAGAAAGAGGTTATATAGTCTTTACGGTTGTTTGGTAGGATGTCTAAGTGTGTGTGTGTGTGTGTGTGTGTGTGTGTGTGTGTGTGTGTGTATAAAATGAGGTACCTTTCCCTGCCCCTTGATAAACTGTCAAATACGTCTTTGAAAGCTCCTCTCTTCCTTGGACTTCCTATCCCTTCTCCATTTCACTTTGCTCACTGAAGCATGCTTATGTCAAATGAATCAGTGGATGAAAACTTTAATTTATTTGAGCAGAGCAAATACCACTACAATTAAAAGGTGCCTAATTTGCCTTGTGCAGTGAGAAAGTACAGTCTCAAAAACAGCACTGTATTTCATTTTAGATTCCAAACAAGACTGCAAAGTTTTGTAAATTGATTTTTGTACATATACAATATGGAAATCTTTGTCCATTTAATGTACTTGCTTACTTGATAATTTTGCTTCCTATAATCCTCTATAAGCCTTGATATCGTGAAATATCAGCATAATTAGCAGCATCTGGAGTTCTTCCTCCCCCCACCCCCACTTTGGATAATGTGGGGATATTGGTGTTTGTTTATTTTCATAAAGCTCACTTAAACCATTTGACCATAATTATGGAATAGAGATGAAAATTCCATCTCTGGCACAATTGGACACGTTTTTGTTGAATTCATCCTGTTTTGTTTTCCTTAATGCATCAGCCCTCCACCCGCATTGAGTTTTTGCTATAAAGGTCAGTGCCTGTTTAAAGGGCTAGAGGAGGGGAGAAGCTTTGGTGACTGGCTCTCTATGTTGGCAGGGCTGTTTGAAAAAGCTTCCACAGCTGACTGAACCTACTTTATGCCTGACCAGCACCATTAATCCTTTGCAACCAGGAATGGTCAATTAACGCTATCTTTTAAAAAAAAAAAAAAAAAGTTAATCTCATTTGAATTCTTCGTGGGAACAATGATTTTGTTCTTAAGCAGCAAGGCGTATGTGCTAAGGGGAGACGCACATGAAAAAAATGTCTCCTGAATAATTTAAAGCTCTTTCTTTGTAATATGGCAAACTAACTTCTGTATAATTATTTACTATAGTAAAAGTATACGATAATGGGTGTGTGTGTGTGTGTGTGTGTGTGTGTGTATATGCTGCTACTTATATAATATTTGGTAATTTCCAGTGATTCTGCCATCTTTGCCTTTGATTCCTAAAGTGAGAACTTGATGCAGAGTGACAAGGAGACATTACCCAGATATCACTGACTCACTGGTAAGATTCAGATGTAATAATATTTGTTGACCACACGCACAGAACAGAAATGCAGCCCTCACTTTGCTAGCACTCACTCTCACTCTACTGTCTGTATCTTCAAGATCTTCGGTGGTCAACTTAATTGTTTATTTGTATTAGTACCAAAGATTTATTTTTTATTTTTTTTTTAAAGATTTTCTTTATTTATTTGACAGGGATAGAGACAGCCAGCGAGAGAGGGAACACAAGCAGGGGGAGTGGGAGAGGAAGAAGCAGGCTCATAGCGGAGGAGCCTGATGTGGGGCTCGATCCCATAATGCCGGGATCACGCCCTGAGCCGAAGGCAGGCGCTTAACCGCTGTGCCACCCAGGCGCCCCCAAAGATTTATTTTATCTTATATGGAATCATGGATCCTGTCTTGCAGGATTGAAATCTCAGGGTTTCTTGTTTTTTGTTTTGTTTTGTCTTTCTCCTGTTATCTTCCTGTATGAACTTTCCACAATGATAATATCTTCTCCAGAGAATGAAATGGATTACAGAAAACATCTCATTTTGTTGATCACACATCTTTTCAGCTAAATTCAAAGACGGTTTTAGACATTATTTTCATTAATATAAGTTGTTTTATGAGGGCATCATAATTTCTCACACTATATACTCTAATGAGTACAGAAAGATAAGTCTTAAAATCATATAGTTTTATGGTAAAAAGGAAATTACAAAGAAGAAATAAATACATTTATTTGGGGGTGTTACTGTAAACTGGAAAAAAAAGTCTTATAATTATCAAAATGTTATTTTTGTTCTTAAGAAGCAATGTTATTTTTGCCTAAGTTTACATCTGTGTAGGAGTTCTGGCTAAAGATGACACACTGAACATATGGGGGTTTTTTTCCCCTCTTCCTAACTATGAAATGGTACTAAGGATGCATAGATGGTCATAATCATAAGCAACCCTGAAAACAAAATACCTCTCATTAGCACATCAGAGAAGTTGATTCTTTAGTTGATCTCAATTAGATCGATCTATAATTGGATGCGATTATATTGATTGAGAAACCAAAGCAGAAGTGGTTGAAGCCTAAAATATGATCAGCAAAAGAAAGAGCTCTTCTCCCTAGTGGGCTTGAAAGAGGCTCAAAGCAAGAACTGCAGCTACAGAAAAAAATAAAATATTTGCCCGTAACCAAGATCATTAGTGACTGCCTATCGAAGAGCTTCATCAGGTGCCACCTCCTCTCCTACAGGCGCCCACAAACAGAGGAAGCGGTGTCTAGCATTTGTCCCACGATAAACCCATACAACTGCTCCCTGTAGAAACTACATTGTTTGCCTGGGGGGAAACTGCCATGAGTCTTTTTGCCTAAGAGAGTAGCAAAAAAGATCAAAGTAGCATAAAGGAAACTTAACATGGGTGGGGACAGTGGAAGATCAAAGGCAAGGCAATGTTGCCAGCCGCTCTCTTCCTGATCTCGCCCTTCTTATTTCACATCTGATAGCGCCCCCGCTCATCTGACTACTCTTGGCATCCTATGCCTCCTAATAATATTGCCAATACTTTTCTGAGTTCTTCACATAAATTAAATGAGCTCATTCATTCTCATAAGAGCCCTGTGGTAAGTCACATTATCATTGTCATCTAAGAGATAAGGAAACTGGCTGGGGCACAAAAATATTAAGTAATTTGCCTAAGTTCACACAGCTAGAAAGTATTAGAGCTGAGACAGGAAGAGAGTCTGGTTCAAGAGTCCCAGGTACTTAACTGTTGCCCTGGGTCACCCTGATACGGTGCCTGCCGTTCAATGTGCCACACAAATGCTATAGGCAACTTTCCCACAGAGAGGACAGGACTTCAGAGACAGACCAACAAACCTACAGGGAATACCCATGCCATCTCTCTTTACTTAGCTGCTGAAGTCCCTTGTCCATAAACATGACTGTCTAACCAAGAATCATCAAACATCATCAAACATTTGAGGAAACACAATGGTGAGCAAGAGAAAAGATCAATGAAAGGAAGAACTGACACAAGGAAAAAAAAAAAAAGAACCAGAGACATTTTAAGGAACAGAAGGGAACTTTAAAAATTATAATAATCAATAAAAAGTAAATACTGCAATGGAAGAAAAAGTTATTACATAAAAGTAAATCTCTTGGAAATTTCAAATGTGATTCCTAAAATTTATGAAAGCCCATAGAATGGCTAAATAACAAAATAGATCTGGTTTAAATCAAATTGTTCATCTTGAATGACCGAATGATGAGCTGTCTCAGCATATGGAGAATATGAAAGAAATGAAGGAATACAAAGGATCAAGGTAGGTATTCCTACATCCATTAAATAGAAATTCTGGAATTAACACAGAAATTTTAAGAGAAAAATAAAATTATAAAAATTATAAAATTATAAAAGAATATAATTTAGATGATCTTAAGCCATTTTTTTATTTAAGAATTTGCTAACCATCAAATAGAATGGGATGAAAAGATTTAAACCTAGAGTCTTACGGCAAAATTTCTGAATTTGAAGAGAAATTACGAGAGCTTTCAGAATGGAAAAAATATTCCAAGAATAAGAACTCAGATTGGGATCACATTTGGCTACCACCCATACCAAGCTTTATGATAATGGGGCCTTACCTTCAAAGTTCAGAGTTAAATGATCTTTAGCTTGTAATTCCAAATCTAGTTGTCAGTTAAAAAAAAAAAAAAAAAGACTCAGATATTTTATGTCTCATAGATACTTATTTCAAAAAGTTTTCTTAAATATATATTTGAGTAAAATGGTAAATACATCCAAGCTATAAAAAAATATTTAATACAAGTCCAGTAGGAATTAAAGTAGGAAACCGAATAGTTAAAACCAGAGAGGACAATGTGCAGTTGGCCAAGAAAGCAATAGATCCAAACTAGACTAAGAAGTGAATTAATAAAGTTGTCTGCAAGAAGAAAGTGGGTCCCCCCCCATAATTCATTTCTTTTAAAGATTTTACTTATTTATTTGACAGAGACATCAAGAGAGGGAACACAAACAAGGGGAGTGTGAGAGGGTGAAGCAGGCTTCCCGCCAAGCAGGGAGCCCGATGTGGGGCTCGATCCCAGGACCCTGGGATCACGACCTAAGCCGAAGGCAGACGCTTAAAGGCTGAGCCACCCAGGCTCCCCTCCCATAATTCTTTTAATGGCAATTGGTAATCATCAAATTAGCAATGGTTATCTTCAAAAGATATTATATTAACTGTGCTGTTATTTCTCAAGAATGATCAGATACCTAGAGTCACAGACATTTCCCACAGAGGATGCATCATATAAAATCAGACTTGGTTTATCACCAGCATTTATAAAACCAGACCTAGGGGAAGAAGTAGGTCTGGGGACACATGCATGGTCTTAATATATGTTTAGCCTGCCCTGATTATTGCAAAATTAGAACAGCAAGAATATATGCATGAAGAAAGTGGGTTTAATCAGTAAATTGTGTGATTAGGAAAATAAAGATCTTCATATGTTTCCTTTACCAATAAGAAACAAACAAAATAATAGAATTCTGGAAAACATTTAAAATATAAAAAAAGCCCTGAAAAAATAATGAAATTATGTATGTAATTTGAGATAAGCTGAAAGGTGATATAATTTTCAGCAAATTTTTGAGTATAAGAGAAGAGAATTCTTTTTAGCTAGGCTTGTAGAAAATTCTTATCTGAATGACAAGATTTCATGAAATAGAATTGAATTTCTTTTCGTCAAATCATAGTATTGTTTATTTAGGGGTATATTTTATCTATTCATAATATTGTTTTCATTAGTTACCTATCTTTGGAATGAAGAGTAGGCTAAATATTCAAGAGAGTTAAGTTTAGTTACAGAACATGAATGTTATAAATCACAGAACCCTGAAAATGTCTACTTCATGTCATAACCGACAAAAGTCAGAAAGAGGAGAAGCAGAGGAGAGAAGGTGTGGATTAGTTAACTTCTGCTTCTTACGTAGCCAGTATTAGTAGATAATTTTTAACAATTATGGACTAAAAGTAGAGATGTGTATGATTTTTACAGTAAAGAAATATAACTATAAGAAGGACAAAAAATTAGAAAAACAAAAATGAGGCTTGGAAAGGAGAGGAAAATAGAAGTAGTAGGTAACGTAACTGTGCTAGATTTCAGCTACAAAGGTAAGATACCTAGAGACAGAGTCCAATTCAAGAAATGATACTGACAAAAAAAAGGTATAATAACATTTTGGTTTATGGTTTTAACCATAATATTAACTTGTAAAAATTTATATCAGAAAATGGGTTAGTTGCCCCTGTAGGAAGTGGGGTGGAGAGAAAAGCAGAAAGCATTTTAATCTTGCATATACCCCTTTCTACTATTTGAAATTGTAAGTCAGGAACGTATATTATTACTATAATAGAAAAATTAAAAGATCAAAAATTATAAAAATGTATGTACACACATACACCTGTCTATGCATGTACATACACGTGCACATAGATACATGCATATACAGGAGTATATGTGCATATGTGTATACATATCCATACTTTCAGATCCTTTCCCTTTGAGAGTGTTCGTAAACCTCATGTAAGCACCTATTTTCAGCCATCTAATGCTGTCTTTAATTAAGAGATGTATGCTTCCTACTTGTGCAATCCTGCATCCTACTGCCAGTTTTTCTCCCTAAGGGTGAAGCAAATTCTAGGGATAATAAATATATATAGTACAATAAATTGTAATCTCTATTAGATACACAAAGTTAATCTCATTACTCTGAGGATGGGGTGGTATATTCAGTTTCATGGGCTTTATTATGTTCTCATTGATCATTAGGGCTTAAAATGCACAATCTCTCTTTCATGAGAGAAGCTGAACTGTTCCCCATCCAGAGGCTTTCTTGTGCACGGTTGCTGTTCTGAAGAGTATTTTGATCACTCTGTAGAACACATTTTGAGGGTAATTACTTTAAGATGCTAACATCCCACAGCACAGAAATTTGGCCAGATTGTGTTACAAAGATGACTCAGAAAAACTGTGCAGCCAGAGTATTTGATCAGAATATTCCCTTGCCTCATCCAAACTATTATATATATAAATTTTATATATATAAATTTTAAATGTAAAAATATGTTATGTATATATACACATATGCATACGTACATACAACATTTTCTTTATATATATATTTTTTAAATATATAAATATATACTTACACACACACACACACACACACACACGCACGCACACACATAAAACATTTTCTTTATCCAGGCATCCAATGAAGGACATTTAGGTTATTTCCGTATCTTGGCTATTGTGAGTAATGCTACAGTGAACATGGGAGTGCAGATATCTCTTCAAGGTGCTGATTTTAATTCCCTCAGATATGTACCCAGGAGTGGGATTATTAGATCATATGGTAGTTCAATTCTTAATTTTTTGAGAAACTGCCATACCGTTTTCCATAATGGCTGTGCCAATTTACATCCCCTCCAACAGTGTGTAGGAGTTCCCTTTTCTCCACATTCTCACCATTGTTTGTTCTCTAGTCTTTTTGATACTAGCCATTCTTAGAGGTGTGAGGTAATACCTCATTGTGCTGGTTTTTTTTTTTTTTTTTTAAGATTTTATTTGTTTATTTGAGAGAGAGTGCCCACGAGCAGAGAGAGTCAGAGGAGCAGAGGGAGAGGGAGAAGCAGACTCCCCACTGAGCAGGGAGCCTGATGCGAGACTCAATCCCAGGACCCCAGGATCACAACCTAAGCTGAAGGCAGACACTTAACTGGTTGAGTGGTTTTGATTTGCATTTCCCTGATGATTCCCTGATGTTGTACCTTTTCATATACCTGTTGGCCATCTGTATATCTTCTTTGGAAAAAAATCTCTATTCAGGTCCTTTGCCCAATTTTCCTTGGATTATTTGGGGTTTTTTTTGCTGTTGAGTTGTAGGAGTTCTTTATATATTTTGGATATTAACCTCTTATCAGATACATGGTTTATGAATATTTTTTTCTGATTCTATAGGTTGCCTTTTCAATTTATTGATTATTTCCTTTACTATGCAGTTCTTTAATTTAATGTGGTTCCTATTTTTCCTTCCAGGAGTTTTACAGTGTCAGGTCTTACATTTAAGTCTTTGATCCATTTTGAGTTTTTTTTGGTTTTTTTGGTTGTTTTGTTTTGTTTTGTTTTGCTTTGAGTGGCATAAGATAGTGATCCAGCTTCATTCTTTCACATGTGGGTATTCAGTTTTCCCAACAGCATTCTGGAGATATTATACTACCTGATTTCAAGATATTGTACAAAGTTGTAGCGATCAGAAAAGCATGGCACTGACATAAAAACAGATACCTAGACCAGTGGAACAGAGAGAGAGCTCAGACATAAACCCGTGCATATACAATCAACTAATTTTTGACAAGGGCTAAAGAACACACAGTGGGGAAAGGACTGTTTTGTCAATAAGTGGTAGTGGGAAATCTAGTATCACCATCTTCATGAAGGCTTTTTTAATCATCTCAGTTCACATGCATTTGTACACTCAATCATTCATGAGTGCCACGAACGAACATCGTTTACTAAGCACTAATTATTTCTCAGGTGACAAGATACACATATGAATAAAAGTTACAGACCTTGTCCTCAAGCAACCCATAGTCTAGTGAACACAACAGAATGTAGACAAGTCACACATAACATAGTAAAGGAAATAAAGTGCTCTTGATGGAGGGAAGCATAGAATGCTTTAGGAACACAGACTGATATCCAACCCAGTCTTGTGAGAAAGGAGGAAAACTGGTGGTCAGGATTCTAGAAGGAATATCTGAATTTAATTGTAAAAGATGAGTAAGAGTTAATCAGGCAAAGAAGAACGCAGTGTTCTAGGCAGAGGACACCAATAAGACATATATTAACTGTACTCCTGACTTGCATAGTTTTCTGGTTTATGTTCCTGAAGAATTTCCTTGGCTCTTTGTAGAGAATGGGTGAGCGAGTCAAAGTTGGAAGCAGAGAACCACATGGAGACTATTTGCAGCAATCTGTGTGAAAGAAGACTGTGGCTTGGACCATGGTTGCAAAAGAAATAAAAAGACTAGGAGGGATTTGTGATATATTTTGGAAGAAGAAATAGCATAAATAAGTCATGGGTTATTTGCTGAGAAGTGAAGGAAAAATGGGAACAAAAAATCATTCCCACAGGCCAGATAATAGTGGTATTTTTTACTGAGAAAAGACAGTATGGTGAACAACATGTTTGGCATGAGGGAGATAATAATGTGGTATTTTCATATATCTTGTATCTCTAATAAGTAAAACGGAACTCTTAAGAGTCCTAAATATGGCATGTTGTTAAGAGAATAACTCTTTCAGGTGGTAGGGTATAGTACTTAGAAAATTAACTTCATTTAAGTTATGTAAAG
The DNA here is from genome assembly GCF_017311325.1 of Ursus maritimus. Classification (NCBI taxonomy): domain Eukaryota; kingdom Metazoa; phylum Chordata; class Mammalia; order Carnivora; family Ursidae; genus Ursus; species Ursus maritimus. The sequence goes on from NW_024424008.1 coordinate 33,399,199, forward strand.
TACTTTTAGTATCAGTTCTATAGTTAACTGTAGAGGAAATTCATGGTCATAAATAATTCAGGAGTACAGGGAGAATGAGGTGATTGGAGCCAGGGGCAACTTCATTCAGCCAAAGGACATGTTTTGCCTGGAACACTGTCTTCGTATGTTGGAATGATGGAGGCACAGGTTGAGAGAGGGGAATGAGGATATGCATACTTCTGCTTCCTGGCCCAAGTGCCACAAGCCTGATTAAAAGCAGTGAATGGCTTTTCTTTGCTCTTAGGAACAGCAAGCTACTCTCAAACCTCACCTTACACTCCAGCCATACTTACCCTTTTTCTGTTCCTTGAACAGGCCCCTCTTCATGATTTTGCAATGGCTATTTCGTCTGCCTTGAGTGCTCCTCATCCAGCCTTTTGATGGTTTGGCTCAGTCCCATTTTTTAGGTTTCAGCACAAATGCCTACTCTTCAGAGCAGGTTTCCTTCAGCACACTAGCAACCTCGGCAAGCTGTTTCTGCACACCATGGTACTATATAGTCTGTGTGTTCATACTTCATTGTTCCCAGAATGTGATCTCCACGAGGGCAAGCTTTGGCTTTCTTCACTGTAGTTCAAGGCCAGGCATAAAAGGTGATGAATAAGCATTCGTTATTTGACTGAAAAATAAAGATTAAATATTACAAAGCAAATCAGAGGCACAGTTAATATATGTTTTAATGATTTCCTCTGCCTAGAAAGCTCTTTACATTCTTCTTTACATGATTAACTCACACTCGTTTCTCACAACTGAATTCAGATATTACTTCTAGAAATCTCTAACTGATCACTTTTTCTCCTTTCTCATTAGACCAGGTTGCATGCTCCTCTGTGTCCCTAGAGCATTCTATGTTCTCTCTATCAAACCCCATTGATTTATTTTATTGTGTTGTATTCTCTTGATTTGTCAGGACAAAATAATCCCCATCCATATGTAAACATGCTGTGGTATATATCATCTTAAAATTATTTTAAGTTCCTCCTTTACCACTGCATTTATTTCTAGCTGTCAATTTATTCTATGATTTCCTTTACAATGGAGTTTTTTTAAAAGGGTGGCTTGTACTTCCTATCTGCTTTCTCTCTTCCTATTTTCTCTTACATCGTTATCAATCAGATTTTTGTAAAAAAAAAAAAAAGAAAAGAAAAGAAAGGAAGACCTCCCAGAACACTGCTCTTGTCAAGGTCACTAATGACCCCCACATTTCTAATTCTGATATCAATTTTCAGACTTCACCTTAAATAATATATCAATAGCATTTTCAACCAGTGATTACCCCATTCCTAAAACACTTTGCTCATGGCCTCCAAACCACACTACTCATTGATTCTCCTTCTTCATAAATGCCAGTTCCTTCTTGTCTTACTAAAGTCTCAATGTTGAAGACCCTCATTCACTCCCTAATAAACTAATTATTCCCCAATTCATACCCTTAACCCTAATCTCGAATGCCATTCATTTTCTAATTAATGTTACTAATCCTTAATTTCCACTGAACTTGCCCCAAACTGAAGTCTTTTTGCTCCCACAAACCTGCTCCTTCTCCCATCTTTATCTGAGTAAATAAAATCCCCACTCTTTCAATTGCTCAGGACAGAATCCTTAGAGTTATTCTAAATCTTTCTCTTTTTCTCACCACAGCATTTAATCCATCAACCAAATCTTTAGCTTCTATCTGTAATTAGACTCCTTTTCTCCACTCCATCAGTGCCATCCTAGACGATGCAAACCTCATCTGTAGCCCGGAGCCCTGTACTGCAATAACCCCCTAAATTACATTGTCAGCTTCCTTGCCTGTTTGGAGTCTGTTCTCCACTCAGCAACCATAATGAAATAATCCTCATAAAGAGAGGTCTGATCAATTTCTCCTAAGCTCAAAAGCCTGTAAAACATTTGATATCTCTCATAAAACATCCACGGATTTTAAAAAATATATATTCTAGAGGTAGCCTAAATCGTGGCATTCATTGTCTTCCCCTACAGTTTTGGTTAAGTTATTTAACTCTTCTTTGTCTCAGATTTCCCGTATGTAAAATGTTAATAATTAATGCACCAGATTCATAACATTACTGTGAGGGTTAATTGACTTTAAACTGGTAAAGCTCTTGGGATGACGTCCGGCACAAAGTGCTGTGTAACTGTTAATTGTTAATCATTGGTGTCTGGAGACCCTACCTGATGTTGTTCCCCAGTCACCACCTGATAGTCCGTCACTCCCTCTCTTGTTCATTTGCTCCATGCTTGATGGTCTCTTGCTGTTTACAAAGCATGCCAGCAAAATCCACTTGCAAATCTCTCTACCTGTAAGATTTTTGACTCATACATTTACATGGCAAACTATTGCAAATTACTTGACTTTCTGCTCAAAAAATATTTTATGAAAGACTCCTTTGCTAATCCTCTTCTATAAAAGACCATGCCTTGTCACATTCCATCTTCATGTGCCATTTTTTATATTGTATAGTATTTCATGACAAGGGACGTTTTCCTCTGTTTGTCTGGACATTATCTATCTTCCATGTCAGAATTAACATCCATGAAGGCAGAAACTTTGTTCAGTGCAGGATGCCACAAGCCTTGAAAGATGTGTGGCATGTAAGAAGGGATCAACAAATATTTGTTAAACTTGTCCGTCAATAATCAAAAGCATTTATAATTCATAGCGAGGTGTTTACCAGGTGACAATTAATCATGTAAAAATGTACCTTATTAACAGGTTATAATAACAAAGCCCAAACATAAGTAATCAACATTTATTGATTTTTTAGATTTCATAAAGTAACTAATTTGCCCATAAGTTGATTAGATACTTTTCTTTCAAGAATTTAATTTCCTGGATCCTTATTGTGATTAATATTTATTCAGGTCTGAGTCCTGCAGTAACTATAATTACAGCAATTTTGAGAACATCACAATCGTAATGGCCATATGTCAACAAATTAGTTATTATTCAAAATAGAAATTATGTTTAGTAAATTCCACTTAAGAAGGTAGAAATGTGGTTCTAAAACATACCTTTCCTGCCAGCTAGAAAATGTCATTCACCAGAATAGCACTGTTACCAGAATGTATCATTCTCATTTTCAGTTGGTATTTTTTGTAGAGAAGACAGAATATGTTTAGTATTGAGCTCTTTAGAAAGAATATTTACCACTAAGAACTTGAGGAGATTTTTTTAAAGATTTATTTATTTATTTTAGAGAGCATATGCAGGAGAAAGGGGGAGAGAGGGAGAGAGAATCTCAAGAAGACTCCATGCTGAGCGCAGAGCCCATTGCAAGATCATGAGCCTGAGGTCTCGACCTGAGCCAAAACCAGGAATCCAACACTTAAGCCAACTGAGCCACCCAGGTGCCCCTAAGAATCTTTGGAGATTTTTTAAAACCACAAACCTTCTACTGTCCCATTATAAACAGGCAGTGTCCCAATCTAAATTTAGTAAAGAAAAGAAGAGAAAATTTTTGATGAGGCAATTTTAATTCAATAATACTACGGTACCTTCTCCAGAGCTGTCTTGCAAACTACCCCTTTTCCAACCATCATAGACAGAATTCTAAAGAAATCTTGTTAAGAAACTTGTTATCTCAGGATAAATTGAACAATCAGTAAAATTAACTTTGCCCTTGAAGATTCCAAGTTATGTACATTTTTCCTTTGAACAGTCTCCATTCCTATCAGATCATATGTGAGAAGACATGAGCAGAATTCTAGAGCAAATAAGGCAACAGGAAAACCAAAGTGAAAACGAAGGAAAGAGTATTAGTGGTGGCTCAGTTTAGGAAATACACACTGCTTTAGGTGGATTAGGCAGCACAGACTTTAACACCAAAGAATAGTGCTTATAACTGCTTCGGAAGGACTAGCGGAGAAACTTCATAGCTAAAGATTCTGAATAGCAGCACCAAGAACACCATAGAACTTGCATCCAGGGAAGTTACTACCTCTGACACAATCAGAACCATGGAGAACCAGGAAGCCACCACCAGAAATATTGAGGGTTTGTTTTTGTGTGTGTGGTTTTTTTTTTTTTTTTTTAGATTTTACTTATTTATTTACTTATTTACTTATTTATTTAGAGAGGAAGGGGGCAGAGGGAGAGAGCGAATCTCAAGCAGACTTCATGCTGAGCATGGAGCCTGGGGCGGGGCTCGATCTCAAGACCCTGAGATCATGACTTCAGAGCCAAAATCAAGAGGAGGATGCTAAACAGACTGAGCCACCCATGCACCCCTGGAAATATTGAGCTTAAGAATATACCGTAGTAGATAGAATCCAAGCAGCAGTGTGCTGTTAAATATGTGGCAACCAGCTGGGGTCATTGCCCGTCTCTTACTGGTTTAAAGTATTTGCCAGTAACTGTGGTATGGATTGTCCCACATGGCCTAGGATTAGCACCAAGGTGAAATCACTATGTGGAACTGTGAGGAGACGAGCAGTAGTAACACACCATATGTGTTCTTCCCACAGTAGATACAGTAGATGTAAATAAACTCAAGAGCATAGAATATAGTAAGATGTAATAATTGGGAAGTGATGAGTTTTAAGTAAGTATTTCTTCGATTTTTAATATAATGCATTTAATCGTAAATTATATAATTTAAATTGTAATAATGATTGTGTTTAAAAACCAGCTTGTAAAAGAAAGGACTAGTTTGGGTATGTGTTTGGGGGAGAAAATGGGTAAAAGAAAAAAATACCTTCCCTGATGGAGACTACAATGTTGTAGAAGAGCTATAAAACACAACTGCAAAAAAAGGAAAAAAGAAAAAAAAAGATATCTGTTAAAACAGCATAGTTTGAAATTGTAAAACAGAAACACAACCGAATCAGGGAGAATTTAGAGCAAGGATCATCCACATTCAATTTGAAAATGAAGAAAGTACTCAAGGAAGATAATGCCTTGTGATATGGACTCTAAAGGGTTAGTAAGAATTTGAAGATGGAAGGGTATGAGCCATGATTCGTGATTAAAAATTATATAAACCAACCATGTAGCTTTAAGCAAAAACGTAAATATGTTGCAAAGTTATTGGGAACTGAGAGAATCAATAGGAAGCTCCAGCTCAGAAATCAGGGAAGGAAAAGGGCAGTTTAGAAAACTGACAAGAATCTTGCTAGGCAGTAAGAAAAATCTAGCCAGAAAGCATCTGCCATACCATTAACCCATCACCATATTAACAACAACAAAAATGTGAGTTGTAAATGTGTTTTAGTACTCACATCACTCACCAGAGTCAGTATGCTAGGCAGGGATAATTTGGAAGCATCCCTTCAGCAAGTTTAGGTCATGGACTAGCAGTCTGGACTCAGGAATTGGAAAGTGAAGGAATGAGAAAAAGGAGAAACCTGCCCTGTAATATCGTAAGTGAGAGAATGGATATTGCTTCTAGTGATTTGGATACCAAATTTTAGTAATTCATAATCTGGAATATTGTCTTACTTATGTGTACAAAAATATAGATTTTTTTAAAACTGATGTTTCAGTATTTTTAAAAACATGAACCTTGAATAATTTACATTTTGAATTATAACCAGAGAGATATAATTGACCTTGATATTTTGAATCAAAAAATACTCATTTGAAAGGCATCCTTCATTTCCTACATAATACTCAGCAGAAGCAGGAAATTGCTATTCACAATGTATAGTTTCTCTAAAAGGATGATGCTTGATCCAAGTTCAAAGATTTTCTGAACATGTGGAATAAAAGTGAAATACTGAAATTTATGCGTGTACTTCTGCTCTGTAATCTCTGTGTTTCCGTGATTAAACTGAAGGACAAAGACGAACTGGAAATGTTATCTTTGAAGTGAAACTAGAGCTCACTCTCAGTAAGGAAATGATTGTTCAAAAATAATGCCCTTAAAGTTCTCAAACGACGGTTTATTTTCTTGTTAAATAGAATAGAAGTCTACAGTTAGGTAACAACTATCTCTTCACCATTTTCTTGACTGGAGTAGAATCAGAAAGCTTGTTGACCAATTGAAAATTATTATAAACAACATGCCCCAGATTCAACAATGATCTAACAATGACACACTTTGCCATTTGACTGTAACTTTTTTAAATGCTCAAATCATATAATTTCATATTATATTTTTAATTCACAGTTTGAACTCTTCGATGTATGTTTTTCATATATGTTAGAATATATAGCTTTTTTAAACCTAATTTGATTGTTTTATAAAATGTTATTACATATTTGTTTTTAATATGTACTAAATTTTTAGTTTCTTGATTTAGAATTCTGAACCCTTTTTAAAACACAATTCTTTGCAAGTAAATACTCAAATGAATACTAGTAATGTCATTTGGCTGTAGTATTGTTATCAGTAACCACTTTTCAAAGCACTCCCCACGGTGGAAGGATTTCCCTGAATAAAAATGACTGTGTGAAGTAGAATAGGAGAAAATTTACCTGAGAGATAACAAATGCAAGATCAGAGGCAGAAAAACCTACTGGAGAATGGTGAGTTGTTTAGCCAGAAGTTCAGTTGTAGATGATAAGCCTTATTTTCTTTGTCATAGCTCTATTTTAGCCACGGAAAGCCATATTCTGGAAAAATCTGCAGTATATTATACACATTTTTTACTGAATTCAGATGACTCATTGATTTAAAAAAAAAAAAAAGCTTGGGAATGGGGCAGATGACATTTCTGAATACTATGGCTGACTAGATCACATGTTTTCATCTTGATGGGAAGGAAGTGGACAGACACAACATGGACCATCCCACCATGCATCTGTGCAGACTAAGTGCATCAGAGTCCACTCAAGTCAATAACGTATGAGCATCATCACCAAATGTCTAATTATTCTGAAACCCTTCCAGGAAAGTAAAAGTTACCAGAGGATTGATTATACAGTGGAAAAGGGTACGTTTCGAATACAAAACAAAGCAGGTGATTAAATGTGTTAATTCTTCAGGCAAGTGAAAGGAAAGGATTTTTTTAGAAGGAAAGGATTTTAATGATCACTCAGAAATGAATATGAAAATATTTTTTAACCTGATCTCCTGCCAAGCCATTGGTTTTCCATAAAAAGGCTAACTAAGAATCCAAAATCATAAAATCTTAATAGCAATAACAGTACTTAAAAGGTTGCTTGCTATTCACTGAACTAGTAGTTCTCTTATTGTCTGAGTTTAGCATTACAATATGCAATCTGCTAGCAGCACATAAAGGCCGTTGTCAGTAGATGAAATATTATACAATCACCTTGTGGAGGAAAACTTTCAGGTAAAGATTCTGCTCAATTTTACGAATCTTCATGTGCATATAGTAATTCCTTCATGTAGACTGTTTAACAGTTCATTGCAACAGCATAGAGTCATTTTTCTCAAGCAATCAAGCACATTCAGCTAAAGAGACAGATGATGTTGTTCAACCCAGAATCCGAGCTGGAAAAGAATTGGTAATCTTACTTCGCATTAAAATTACCAACTTTTAAGGCCATGTAGAGCTAAAACACTGGTTTGAAATCCAAATGAATAAGAGCCGTGGATCCTTGGTACCATACTTTCTGTATCTTGAGACAATACTTTAAGCTTCCTGAGTGAGAAGAGGGAAATCGGTCCAATGATCTTTGCAACTACTTAGAGGATTTCTATTCAGTAGGGAAGAGGCAACAGCTGAAGACTTGAAGACTGACAATGTTAGAACGGCATCATCAGCAAATGGCACCTCTCTGATTTCGATTTCAGAGGCAGAATTATTCCATTTGAAGAGCAAAACTAGGAGGAAGTGATACTTGACTGGCACATGAGAACCTTGTATCCTATTTAAAAAACCATTTCAGTAACTTTGCAACATCTAACCCTACATGCTGCCAACATTTCCCATCAGCAAAATGGCACCTCATTTGCATAATAATATCAAGAAATGTATGAAACATTACATTAAAAGACAGGCGATTTGGAATCTAGTCTCCCTTTTACTACCTGCAGTTATATAACCAAATCTCACCATGTTCAGGCTTCAGTTGCTTCAGATACCGGAAGCAAGGATACTTCTGTCCCTGCATCTAGATTGGACTGGAAATAATAATAACAAGTTCTGTACCTGAATATAAATTGAACTGGGTGTTCTCTTGGGGTTCTTTTACTGATGAGATTCATGATTTTCTGATTGAATATGTTCGTGCTCCTGTAGAAATGAAAGAAAATTAAATTATTTTTCATCCTCTTACCTGTAACACCAGTGAATTAAATACCATCATTTTAATTATAATAAAACTACCATGTTGAGGATTCACAATATGCCAGGCATTGTGTTAAGCACCAATTAATCCTTGCTACAATGCCAAGAGATTGCTATTAATTTTCCCATTTCACAGATGATGAACTGAACATTAAAGAGATTAAGAAATGTGTTGAAGGTTACATATGTTCTGAGTAATAAACTGATTTAAACTTGCGTGCCTCGGGGTACCTGGGTGGTTCAGTTGGTTAAGCGTTTGCCTTGGGCTTAGGCGATGAGCCCAGGGTCCTAGGATCAAGCCCAGCTTTGATCTCCCTGCTAAATGTAGAGTCTGCTGCTCTTTCTCTGTGTGCCCCTCCTCCTTGCTCATTCTCTTTCTCTCTCTCTCTCTTTCAAATTAGTAAGTAAAACCTTTAAACTTGGGTGTCTCAGGTACCAAAGTGCTACCCTTCCCTTTATGTGGCAGTTTCTCATGCTTATTTCCACTGAAGAACTTGCATTGCTGCAACAAAGCAATACACATTTTTGCTTCAACTAGTTATGAGGATTCCATTTAGCCCAACGAATTTTCTTAGAAAAATTACAACAGGCTGATATGGTACTTTTAACTTCTCCAAAACAATGTCACATGTGTATTATTATCCCAGAAATTTTTTTTTTACCAGATATAATAGCTGTCTCTGTTCCCATTTGTCATAAAAAATATATATACGCAAGATAATAGAGAAAAGATAAATAACTTTTCTAGAGTCAGGGGATGATGATGGTGTGGTAGAACAAGATCTGCACAAGGAGTCAAGCAGAGCTGAATCTAAAGCCTCAGTGTTCCCAGTTCCCATCCAGTTCTCTTCCCAGTGCTTCATAAATTTTTACTTCATGGTTTTCTGCAGGCTGTGGCTTTCACTGAGTTCTGCACCCAGCAGTAACAGCAGCAGCAAGCTTTGAAGTAATAGTATGTGGGGCATAGACTCACCAAAAACATTCTCCAGTGAGATATACTGGCCAGTGAAGATCCCTCCAAATTCATGATAGACACCCTAAAGAAAAGTAAGTGGAGTCGAATCTCAACTAGAAGCTGGGAGTGAAAGGCGTCTGGGAAACATTTTTGTATGCTCATTCTATCATCTGATAACTATTCCTAAGCAAGAATCCAAGACATTTTGTTAAGTTGAAGATTAATCGTATCTAAAATAAAAACAAAAATAAAAAAGATGGGCAAGCAACTTCTTCAAAGAGATGTTGTGGTCAGGAAGACAGTCCTGGGTCATGACAACCAGCTGAGTCTCTGTGAGGCTGATGATGATGCTACGTGTTGAAAGTACAGGTGTCTCGTGGCTACCTGTGCAGGGGCAGCATAGCCCGCGAGAGGGAATTCTTTGCACTCACTCGCTAGGTAACTGGCTCAGCATTTGATCTTCTTCTTGCCTCTTTAAATAATTCATCTAACCTGTGATTATTTCTAGTTTCTTTGAATAGTTTAAATTATGGCAAGATGGCCAACAAGATCACTTACTGTCCTATACATGAAAATTAAGTCCTCATAAAGTCTAATAAATTAGGATCACTAAGAAACCCAAGAGTTAATGATAATGGCAACTAACATGTACTGAGAGCTACTATTTGCCAAGGATCATGCTTAATGTTTTATGTGACTACTGCATGAAAGCAGTATTTTGTAGGAAAGGCAAATGAGGTATACAGACGTTAAGTCTTCGCCTACAGCCACACAGATGGTAATGAGAAGAACCAGGGTATGAACTACAAGCTGGGCTCCAGAGTCTGAACTCTTAACTACTGCAATAAATAGCATCTTCTTTTCCCAGAGCATTTCCTGTGGGTCAGGATCCATGCCAAGCCATTATTGTATTTTCTCCTTGTATTTTTATTATCATTCCCATTTTCCCGATGAGGAAACAGAGACTTAGAGAAATGAAGTGAGTTATTCATTGAACACAGCTGGTTAGTAGTGGAGCCCAGATAAAATCTATTTTTGTTTTGCTTTTGTTTGCTTGTCCATTGCAGTCTCCATCCAAGCATGCATGTACTCTGTTACATTGCCTGCCTCTAGTTAGCATCATTACAAAGTAACAATAAAGAAAATATCTCATCTTGAGCCTTCTTTGTTCACATAGAAATTGAGGCTCGCAAGGAACAGGGACTTACTCAAGATCATACAGTTATTCACTGCAAAGAGTGACAAAATCTTTCAGACAATTTATCCAGACAGAGATCATCCAAGTAGGTGATCTTCCCTCCCACTCTCTCTCTCAATTTTAAGATTTATTTATTTTAGAGAGAGAGGGAAAGCATGGGGGGGGGAAGGGCAGAGGAAGAGAGAGTCTCAACAGACTCCATGCTGAGTGTGGAGCCCAATGCGGGTCTCCATCTCAAGACCCTGAGATCAGGACCTAAGCTGAAACCAAGACTATGCCACCCAAGTGCCCTGATCTTTCCTCTCTTAAAGTATTCTCTCTGACCTTCACTCATTAAGTTACATCTATTATAAGACATATTCAATTTAGAATTATATGGTGCTACTTATGATTACTGTTATTTTGTATTATAAAATTTCTCTGAGGAGCAGTTTTTCACCTATATTATTTTTTAATTACCTGAAAAACAATTAAAAACACATGAGAGGAAAGGCAATGTTCATTTTCTTCTCAGACCTGGGTTCTGCTTCTACATCTAAATTTAAAAGTTAGACTCTGTCAACTTGTTTAATTACCCATCTAACCAAACTGATAGATTCTCGGAAGATGTTTGGAGAGATTTATGTATATTACAAATGCCACATCAAGGTTTGTTTCATATGAGAATTTCTGATAATTGTAGGGCGTATTTGGCATAGTTGTAGCATCTTTGGTTGAAAGTACTGGAAGGTAAAAATGTATCCCTCAAGTATACTCTTACTTTCATAGAGTAGTTTCATTTCCAAAACCACAGGACAAGTTTGTGGCAGAGTCAACTTTGTGTTTGTAATGTTCTTTAACCAGCAGGGAGCTAAACCTGCACAAGGTTGGATGGCAGGCAGGGGTTCCTGACCCAAAGGGTGCTGTGGAGATGGTTAATAACAAAGCGTTCTTAGGATAGGGGAGAAGGACAGCCAAAAAATATACTGCTTAATTTATACAATAAAAATAAATCAAGGATGGGTAATACGGAGACTGAGAATACCTACGCCAATAATGATGTTTTGCCCAGTTATTGATGTGAGTCAGTTCATAGACTTGGAACCCATCGACTGAAAAAGAAGCCAGCTATTCAGAAGGAATCACAGTGCAATTATAACCAGTAATGCTTCCCCCATACCTTCCCAAAAGGGATATTTAACCAGTTAGATATTCATACCATGTGAAAAGATGAATACTCCAACAATTCCAGGATTCTTAGGCACAGGGAATCAGGAACCAAAAGTTCCATCACAGCCGTGTTGCAGGAGGGATATATGCAGGGTAGGTAATAAATGGAGTCCTGACTCAGATCCAGCTCATTGTGGGTCAGCAGGGTTCCCAAGATCACCTGCTGATCATTTTCCCAGTCACTGAATAAATAATTTGAATTGATATACTTGTGGTTGGTAAAATCCTCATATTGGTTCCTTGATGGGTGAAGGGCCTTCATGGGGAAGCTCTGAAAATTTCCCTTTCCTTCAAGATGGTACATTACAAGCAATATTGTATTCTCATGGGAAAAACAGTAATTGATGTCACCCTAAAATAATTAAAAGATACAAGAGTGGTATCCGTCATATTACCATATAATGCACCAGTTTAGCTCCTACCAAAACTGGAGGAATCATAGCAGATGGCAGTGGATTACTACAATTTTTCCAAGTAGTCCCATTGAATTTGCTGTACTGGGTGTGGTATATTTGTTAGAGGAAATTAGCATAGCCTCTAGCAGGTGGCACTGAGACATTGACTTGGTGAACACATTCTTTTCCATCAAACTCTGCTGTATGAGGTAGAGGATATGAACCACATCCATGGGTTCCCATCACCAATGATATCTTTTCGGGTTTAGCCATTTGAAAGGTCAGAGGAGGAATTGGATGCCTGCCTGTATAGCCACCTTGAGCAGGTTGTGTTCCTTGATTGAAGGTTACTGATCTTCTAAGCAACTCTGTCTCCAGGTTCCAATATCCCCTACTTTGCTTCATTCCTTTATGCCTAAGGATGTTAATAGCTTGGCTACCACTAAGCTCCAGGTTGTAGTTCTAATCTCACATCTTTGTAATTGTTTCTTAATAAAAAAAAAAAGCCCTCTTTAATTATTTTATTTTGAATCTTCCCTCTGTTTCCTTTGGGCCTCTGACTATTTGATAGAAGAGGCTATCACATCCACCTGAGATATTCAGAAGAAAAAGAGAAATTGAGAACTAGAAAGATAAAAATTATACAGAATGGTTTGTGACAATTTTCTTCTCAATGACTCCTGGGCATATTTTAAGAATTTCACCAACATCTAATGAATGATTTGATATGTCTCTGTATTAAAATGATGATACTCAGGGGCGTCTGGGTGGCTCAGTCATTAAGTGTCTGCCTTTGGCTCAGGGCGTGATCCCGGTGTTCTGGGAGCAAGCCCCACATCGGGCTCCTCCGCTAGGAGCCTGCTTCTTCCTCTCCCGCTGGCTCTCTCTCTGTCAAATAAATAATAAAATCTTTTAAAAAATTAAAAAATAAAAAATAATAAAATGATACTCAATATATGGCCTCTACATCCATGGCATCAATAATCCTTGGGAACTTGTTAGAAATGTAATTCCTTGGGCTCCATCCCAGATCTACTAAATCAGAGATTCTGGAGTAAGACCCGACAGTCTATGATTTAAGAAGCCCACTAGGTGACCATCATGCATACTACAGTTTGAGAACCATTACATTGACATGGATCGTGATCCCACCTTTTTAATACATTACACAGAGAAATACTAACTTAGGTAAAACCAAACACTTTGGAGACTCTTACTAGGTAAATATATTAAATCAAGATGTGAATAGATGATGAAATATTTACATGATTGTATCTATTGCCAAGCTTCAGTCTTTTTTTTTTTTTAGAAGTACATAGAATGTTTAGCTCTGCTGTGCCAAGTTTATCATAATTTTCAGTTCTAGAAACCACGTGAGCCAGAAAGAGGTGTCTAGGGAGCAAATATAATTATTTAGGTTAGAATTTTTTAATGTTTTCTTCAATACTACCATGAAGTATTTTTTTAAATATAGAAATATAATTTTATTTTTGATTATTGATCTTATGTATACTGATCTTGCTAAATTCATTTATTCTAAAGGTGTTTCTATTAATCATTTTGGATTTTCTACATAAACAATCACATCACCTGTGAATGAAGACTGTTTTACTTCCGATTTCAGGGTAAATGACTTTGGTATTTCACTATTAAATAATATATATGCTGTGGACTTTTTGTAGACACTTTTTTTTTTTTTTTTACTTTGCCATGAACTATTAGTAAGAAATATTGGGAAACTGGACATGGTGGACTCTAGGTCAAATAATTTAAGAAAACTTTTAGTTCAATGGTATTAAATACATTTATTAATAGTATAACTATCCCAGGTCATTAATATGCAGCTGTGCATTAAAAATTTCCATGAGGTCATAAAGCATGTTACATCTCCTAAAGTGTTATAGATCTATTTTTGGAGAAATCTCAGGTCAAGAAATGGCATAATTAGTAAAACAGCTATATCACAGGTAACCAAAGGCAGATATAAACAAAAAAAAAATGAGATAATTGACGTTATATGGACATTATATGAGGGTCTCTGATTCTCTGAATAGGATATTAGAATTATTCTCTAGAATTGCAGAATTGTACCACAGGATTTGAGAAAGCAGAAGGAATTATAGGACCCACATGAGGGAGGGAGAAGGTAGCTTTGTCAGGTCATGACAAATTGGTGGACTGACTGACGTAAAGAATAGGCATTGAAAAAGTACAACTCAAAGAAAATTTTATGTACCAAAGGCAATTTTTCACTTAAAGTCAAAGAGTAAGGAGAGACATTTATTGATTAATCCATTATTTTATGTGATCTCAACTGAGGAGTCCATCAGAATTAACCATCGATGGAATGTCAGTGCAAATCCAAGTATACTATTGAGTATAATTTGAAATATGTAGATAAGATTACCTCTTCTATTCTCTTTGTGTCCAAGAGGAAACTCACTGTCCCCAACACATTCCAAATAAAGATTTCTCTTTCCCTGGCTTTCCCGCCACCATTGACAGCATAAAGAGGGAGCCCCAGAACTCTGTGTTCTTCTGTCAAGACTTCCACCTTGCCATCCTTCATAAAATGTATCCTCTTACCACCATTAATTCTGCCTGGAAAATTTCATTATGACATCAATCCCTGAAATAGTCAGTGGTCACCAAAGGAAGCCTAGAGCATCCCTCTTTCCCAGACTATAATCATAAGGTGTCATGGGCAGTGAAGCAGCTCACCTTAGGGTGAGCACTGCCTTTCATCCTTCCCTGACTTATTTTCTGTTCAGCACTTAACTCCATCTGATATAATTTATATTTTAACTATTTAGTAATTTATCTCTCTCCTCTACAATAAAAGCTCCTTGAAGGCAAAGATTTTTTCTGTATTTCCTAAGTTTAAATGGTTTCTAACACATAAGAACTACACATATTTAATGAATAAATGAATAAATGAATGCTCTACTGCCCTCCATATAATTAACTAACATGAAGCGTAACTAGATTCACTGATTCTTCTAAGTATTATTGCTCTGTATTTCCTCTATATACCAAGAATACATATGAAAATTCTGTTATATCTTACTCTTATTTGTCTGCTTACAAATAATCTCTTTTCAACAAACAAAAACAAAAACTCCTTAGGGAGAGGATCATGTTTTATATCTATATCCCCAGGCTCTTTGGCAGAGTCTGCCATATATTTCTTAAACTGGTGATGCATATATAAAAATAAATGAGGAGAATGATATCTGAATTAATAGAAAAAGAACTTTCCTTCAATTTTTAAAGTAATGTTAAGATATACAATGATGGAAAAAAACCACAAAGCATTATTTGCAGTTAAAGAAATCTAGTATCTTTAAAGTCTCTATTCCTTTGTCAGGTTTCCCAGATCTTTATAACCACATACTCTCCAAAGTGGCACAGGCCACTTGCACTTTTACAGACTTGTAGTATCGAAGAGGAGAAGGAGGTGGGAGGATGGGCAAAATGGGAGGAAACAGAGGGGGAGGTACAGGCTTTCAGTTATGGAATGAGTAAGTCATGGAATAAAAGGTACAGCATAGGGAACATAGTCAGTGGTACTGTAATAGTGTTGTATGGTAACAGGTGGTAGTTATACTTGTGTTGCGTCTAGTATGAAATATAAACTTTTTGAATCACTATGTTGTATATCTGAAAATAATGTAATGTGGTATGTCAACTATACTTAAAAAAAAAGTGAAAAAGGAGAATATGCCAAAACAGGTTATAAAAGTTATAGATATTTGCACTCAATGTAATAATATATTTAAAACAAAATACAATAGAATATGTAGAATGTATAAAACGATATTAGTGTGAACACATAAAAATATAACATGCACATGGACAAGGAAAAGAAGATGACTTGAAAAACATTTATTTGCATGATGGTCCCCTCAAAAATTTTTTTCTTGGAAAATTGTATAGTGGGTTTAACAAATACAGATGAAATTTTAAAGAAATAATGTAATACATTAAAAACTATGTTGCAGATACTGTGGTTAATTTTGCATATAATAAATTCTTTTTTTAAAATAAATTCTTTAAATTAAGACGTATGATATAAATTAACCATACTATGCACAAGAAAATTACAGAATTTGTGAAAAATTTGAATTCACAATAAACTATAAAATGTTCCAAACTAGCACATGCATATGAGTATATACAATGAAGACATTATTTTATTTGTAAGTATATATCTCTGGCTCAATATGTAATTCCCTTGGAGAGAGCATTAATAACCCACATTTCAGGCCTGTTATTGTCATTGGCATGGTTTAATGTCCTGACCATAATGTGAGAGCAAGCCACAAGACATGCAGAATCAAGTCAGAAGTAATATTAATACTCCTAAGATTTATGGCCCTGCCAGATGGGAATAATTCAGAATGAAACCAGGAGTTAAAAAAAAAAAGAAAGTTGAATCTATTCTATGTGTTGTAATCTAGGATGGCTTGAGACTCAAGAAGGATTTGTGAGGTATCTATTACCTAACTTAAATTCAGGGAATCTAGGCTAGAGACCCTATTATTTGGAGAGTATGGAGTTGGACTTGATACATAGGAATTATAAATGAGGTCTCTATGTATTTTTTATTGTTCCGAACAAAGCCATCCAGATGTCAGGTCTCCTCCCAATCTCTGGTTGATGTGCAACCCCAGCTAAATTGGGCGTATAATCCAAAATTCCTTGGGAGAATAACCTTAAATTGCTTGAAGTGTTATTAATGTTTCCTTGATAGGCAAATATATTTCCTTGGTGGGCCAATCCATTTAATTTTAAGTAAATTATAAAAATTTAGAAGTAATGGAAGCTATAATTTTAATGTTCTTGTGTTAAGTTTAAGAACAATTTGTGTGTCTGTGTGTATGCATATAAAAATTATAAATAGTTTTTTTTAAAGATTTTATTTATTGGAGAGAGTGTACGTGTGTGCACGAGCACAGGGGTGCGGGGTCAGAGGGAGAAGCAGGCTCTCCACTGAGCCCAACGTGGGGCTTGATCCCAGGATCTCAGGACCCTGAGATCACGACCTGAGCCGAAGGCAGACGCTAACCAACTGAGCCACCCAGCACCCCAATACTGTCGTTTAATAGAAAATTACACATTAGAATACCTAATAGCTTAACTTTATGATTATAATTAAAATATTTGTGTAAATGATGAAACTTTTTATTTTACTATGAAAGGTTAAAAAAATTACTGAATTTGATACCAGTATTAAATATAAGAATTAGCACATTTATAACCTTAATCTGTTGGATTTATAAGACACATTTAAGTACTTAGGTTCTATTTGTTAGGTAGTTGAAGTACTAACAGAGAAAAATGGATTAAAGGTGATTGTGAAAATCTAATAGGTTTGTTAAACAGAATGATAACATTTGTAAGTGAAAACTAAAAGCATAAGTGTTAATAGGTTTTAAAATTTGAATATAAAGCAAATGTTAATTTTAATGCTAAAATAGCTACACATTTTATTTCCTGTGCACAAAGGCCACCCTCAAAGACACCAAAAAAATTTCCCAATGACAATAATAAATGTGAGATTTGGCGAACTTTGTAATATGTTCTGCTTATAGCCCTAAGATGCTTACGAATTTTTCTCATTCTGAGTACCAGATTCGGGACTACTAATTAGTCAAGTTCCACCCAGTCAAATTATGTATATTTTATAGCTTGTAACTAGAAGAACAGTTGAATCTGTGATGAAAACTATATATACTTTTATATACATAACTTTTTTATATCAGAGGGAAAAAATAACTATAAAAATACAGTTATTATCGAGCTGCATTCTAAGAGAGGAGCAGCATTACCAGAGGAAATAACTGTTCATTAAGGAGACAGTTAGGTGTGTAATGACGTCAGCAAGACGACCAAATAAGATGCGCTTTTTTTGTGTCCCATTCTCAACACTCTTAACATTACTTATCTTGAAAATGCAAATCTAAACCACAGTGAGCTACCACAGCACACCTGTTGGAATGACTATTATTAAAAAGACAAAAGAGGTGTTGGTGAGGTTGGGTAGTTAAGAGAAACTTTGTGCATCTTTGGTTGGAATGTACATTGTTACAGCCTCTTAGAAACAGTATGAAGGGTTCCCAAAAAATGAAAAATAGAGAACTACCATATGATCCAGCAGTCAATCTCACTGTTGGGTGTATATCCAAGGAAATTGTATCACTATCCCAAAGAGATATCTGTACCCCCATGTTTATTGCAGCTTTATACACAGTAGCCAAGACATGGACAAAACTTAGGTTTCCATCAGTGATTACATGGATAAATGAGATTTGGCATATATAAACAATGGAATATTATTTAACAAAAATAAAGAAGGAAATACAGCCACTTGCAACAATATGGATATACCTTGAGTGTGTTATGCTAAATGAAGTAAGTCAGACAAGGACAAATACTGTGTTATGTCACTGATATGTGGAATCTTTAAAAAAATAAATAAAAAGCTGAACTCACAGAAACAGAGTAAAATGGTGATTTTCAAGGGCTGGAGGGTAGGGGGGAGATCCTGGTCAACAGGTAGAAATCTCCAGTGATAAAGTGATTAAGTTCTGGGGATCTAATGTACAGCATGTTGCTTATAGTTAGTAATATCATATTATATATGTAAAAGCTGATTAGAGAGTATGTCTTACAAGTTTTCAGTATAAAAAAAGATTATGTGAAGTGATGAATGTGTTAACTAATCTTTTGTGGTAATCATTTCACAGTATATACATGTATCAAATCATGAACCATACAACTTAAATTTGCACAACGTTATTTGTCAATTACATTTCTCCCAATATATATCTATTATATATCTAATTTACATATCTATATATGTAAATAAAGCTATGTGGGTGGGTAGAAAACACCTAGATGGATTGTTGCTTAGTTATGCAAGGTTATTATTATCCTGTTGTGTTCTACGAAGTGTGGAAGGGGCTGGTATCAACAGAAATCAGAAAATTGTCATGAATGACAAATATCAGACATTGTTGGATTACAGAAAAAATAGAAAGAAAAAATATAGGAGAGAAGGTCAAATAAATGTGGCATCAGGCAAGGCTATAAGAAGGGTAGCTGTAAAAAAATTTGTGAGAGAGTTGGACTGAGGACTGTGGCAGGTGTGGCCAAGGGGCAGAAGGATTGAGTTGCTTGATAATTCAGATTTAGGTTATGGCCTGTTCTATGCTGTGTTAGAATTAACCTTTAATATTTAGCAAAACGCTTTTGTCCAAATTAGTATAACCAATGGCTCTGGAGTCTGAAGAAAGGGGAGATTTTCCATGCTTAGGGATATAAAGAACAGAGAGAAAAGTACAATCTTAGAATGTAAAATTGAGAATTCAGCAGAAGCAAGAAATTTGATCAAGGCGTGCCTTTCTTTTTTCAAGATTTTGTTTATTTATTTGACAGAGAGAGAGAGAGATAGCCAGCAAGAGAGGGAACACAAGCAGGGGGAGTGGGAGAGGAAGAAGCAGGCTCCCAGGGAGCAGCATGGAGCCCGATGGGGGGCTCGATCCCAGGACCCCAAGATCACGCCCTAAGCCAAAGGCAGACGCTAGTTCCTAACCTGAGCCACCCAGGCGCCCCAAGGTATGCCTCCTAAAACCACACAAGAGGCTGGGGAAATGCCTAGACTTTCCATATGAAATGGAATGGGAACTCTAGGTAGTTTGTATTTAAAGACATAAGGATATGGACAACAACAGCAACAAAAATAAATAAATAAAGGGGTGCCTAGATGGCTCAGTTGGTTAAGTGTCTGCTTTTGGCTCTGTTCATGATCCCAGAGTCCTGGGATTGAGCCCTGCATCAGGCTTTCTACTCAGTGGGGAGTCTGCTTCTCCCCCTTGCTCTCCCTCTGCCCCTCCCCCTGCTCGTGCTCTCAGTACGCACTCTCTCCAATAAAAAGTAAATAAAATCTTCAATAAATAAATAAATAAATAAATACCAGATAGACAACAGATAATTGGAAGATTTAATGACATTCAAGTGACAAACATATGGATTACTTTTATATGTAATGAAATATAAAAGATAGATAGTAGACACTTTCTCCTCAACAAGGAATTGGTGAGAACACTTACTTAATGCTTCAGAGAAAATCCCTGTATTGGCCCACACTGTAATCCTGGTTCTGGCTCTTTATAACTTTCTGCTGATAGGCTGTGAAATTTGCTGGGGTCAGATACCTGTCTTGAAAAAATCTCATTTTCTCAAGCTATGTTCCCTGTGTTTATATTCATGGTTCTGTCCTTGGTTTGGAAACTGGTTTATACTCTGTCCTTTAGGTAACCCTTAGCTCTACCTGTTTCCTTAATTTAAGTGTTATCTGTCACTTTGGATACAAATATTCCCGTTAGCAGAGACTTCATCAAAGCCCTGCCCCTTTCCTTTTGCCCACTGAATGACAGGGGTAAAAACATTACTTCCACGTTTCAGGAGAATCTCTTTGTGTTGTTTATGGCTTTTTCTCTTTGCTGTCGCCTCAGATATCTACCCATTAAGACATGTAATAGTGTTTTATAATTTTTTTTCTTACAACATATTTGAAACTATAACTACAAACTCAGGGGAGAACTTTTTAAACTGAAGGATTAAATTCTTAAAATTATGTGAAAGTATTTGTCATGAATCAACAAGGTTTATAGAAATCATTTTCAAACGTTCTCCATCCAGAGACCTCTAGCTAGAAAGTAACAGGTTAGAGGAGCCAGTCATTCTGAGACCCTAGCCAAGTTTTCCAACCTCAACCTGTCTCCCCCCACCCCCTCAGTGTAATTAGTATTCATCTGCCAGCTGAGATGCTTTGGAGACAAACGTGAGGCAAATCAGCAGGATTTCTTATTAATAACTAAAGCAAAAATAGAAAATGTCATTAAATAAAAACTCCTACAGAATTGTATGGGCTAGCAACTAACCCTTTAATTAAAAAAAAAATCTGAAGCATGAATAAAAATAATTATTAGCTGGTATCATTGCTTCTTTTGCATAAGGAGCAACTAGCTATGGAAAGAGGTGCAGATGACCTAGTAGGCTGAGTTATTATTGAGAAGGAATCACAGATGGAGAGAGAGCCCTTCCCGACCTCCTTCATTCCCAGTGAACATAAAACCAACAGCATTTCTCTGGTGGAACGAAGCCTATTGTTTAATTACAATAACAGCCCTCTTACGAGTATAGCCTCTACTCCCCTATCAGGAAGCCCTTGCTTCAGCTATTTCAAATAATTTAACAAATTATTTGGTGGTTTAAGTTACTTCAAGAGAGTATATTTTTCTGAAGAATGAGCTTAAACCAGCTGCATGAGAAACAATATCATGCAAAAGGAACGTAGAGAATGGAACTCTCAGTTACTGGCTCTAATCAAAGCCAATTCCCATATCTAAGCCTCAGAGTTGAATAATGATTAAAATACTGGTGAACGTTGCCTTCATTTTTATCACTAAGTGTTGGGCCCTTTCATGTCCTAGTGAGAGAAAGATTCCCAAAGTCCTTTTCTCCCACCTACAAGAAATTATGTGGGCGAATAGAATAATATTTATCTGCCTTTTCATCTACCTTGCCCTATTTCCACTTCCACTTTAGGTATTATATAATCTTCACTTGGTCCTACAAGAAGCGAATAAGCATGCATATATATCTATTATATGTTAGACAAAACCCCAAGCACTTTTACATATATTGCCTTTTTAAATTATTTTAACTTTTCTGCAAGATGTCATTACACCATTTTACAGATTATAAAACTAAGGCTTCATGAGAATAAAAAATTACTTGCTAAAGGTCAATTGACTAATATGGAAGAGAATTAGGATTTAGAACCTGGTATTTCCTTGGAGAGCTTGATAGGTAACTGAATTGGAATTTTCTTGGGGAGACAAACAAGATAATGTTTTTATTGTAGGTTGACTTACATAGAAAGCAATCAGTAAAATGGTTGTTCAATAAATTTTACGTTACTACTCCTTTTGTTATACTTAGCCACCTCTTCTAGTTCCTAACCTGTCTTCTGCCCCTCAATGGCAATTCTGTTTAGAGTAGATCACAACATTCAGCATAAAGGTTTGTAAAAATGCTAAGTGGCATATTTCAAGAAATACACATTTAACCTTGGAACCATTAAATGAGTCAGGACTCAATATATAACTTAAATTGATCATGGGAAGTAGCAAATGATAAGTGACAGCATGGGAGGGGCAGAGCAGGAACAATAGGAATATAATTTTAAAAACTGTTGTCTAGGGGCGCCTGGGTGGCTCAGTTGGTTAAGCCTCTGCCTTTGGCTCAGGTCATGATCCTAGGGTCCTGGGATCAAGTCCCACATCGGGCTCCCTGCTCAGTGGGGAGCCTGCTTCTCCCTCTCCCTCTGCCTGCTGCTCCCCCTGCTTGTCTTGCTCTCTCAGTCTCTAGTAAATAAATAAAATCTTTAAAAAAATAGTTGTCTAGCCTAATGAGATCTTTACCTACTGTCCTCATATACATTTCTCCTGTTCCGCAGTGGAGTTGAATACCTGAAGAGGTCGGTCCTTAGGATTAGGTATTACTAAAAAAAAAAAAAAAATGCCGTTGTATAAACCCTTGCAAAATGCATTACTAGAGCTGAAGTAACATAATCATTGGTAGATATTCTTCTCTTCTTTCTTTTCCTTTCTGTACAGGAAGGAATCAATCAAATTACCCCATGGAATAAAACAGAGACATATCCAATTGGAGCTAAGCAAGCAGTGCACACAAATGTAGGCGTGTACTTACACTCCCTTCCCTTATGGATGTGTGTGGTTTCTCTTATAAATTGACAGCACAGGGCCAGCTCACGTGATGCCAAACTGTAGGTCAGTAGAGTCCCCTTTTCACCACAGCTTTTGGTAACAATTTCCAATTAATAACTCACTCTAGCTGCATACCAGTGTTCCATAATTTTTCTTGCATAGTATTATTTTGGGCTTGACAGTGAGGGGAAGTATTGGAGAGGGATTCGGAATGTACATGTTGGTGAGGATATTTTCCATGTTTCGAAATTTCATGTTAAGTGGATGAAGAGTTCAAGACCTTGGTAGCCTCCTGATGAATATATAAGTAATCTGTAGATGTTACTGGTGCAGAAAATGAATAATTTTTCACTGAAAGGACATAAGTTGAACTTTTTGGAATACTTTCATTTTCTTAAGAATGTGCATTTTACAAAGCCCTCAGGTCCCACAGATTACACGGAGACAATAAGGCTTCCCCACCCCCGCGGTGACACCAATAATGTTTCTGCTAAGTACAAAAGAGAAAATTGACTGTATCTTTTCCAAGGCAATTGGCAATAGGGCTGTAGTTATATTTTATTTTTTTCCATTTTTAAAATAGCCAAAACTAAAGGAACAGCCTGACCAGTTAACCTGCCTGCACAATTGCAGGGCAATGATAATCACATGTCTTTGGGGCTGGCTCTGCCTCCCCCCAACTCATTCAGCAAAGGTACCATCTTCTAAGGGAAATGACACTTTGACAACTGCAGTCATTATAAGACAAATGCAGTTCTCAGGAATTGGAAACACTCTGCTGTCAGCTCCCTGGCTCAGGATGTTCCCAGGCTTATGATTATCTCACAGCTGCAAACCTTGGAGGACGCTGCTCTTTCGTTAAAGCTCAGCTAGGATTTCTTCTCTGGGGTACCCAGACTAGATGCTGGGTGGATTTCTCCTCCACTGCCACATCAGTCTGACCAAATGAAAGAAGAAAAAAGGAAATGTCTGTGACTTAAGACTATTTCTTCCTCTCAGGTTTTGGAAAGGTCTTCTGTAGGTAGCCTGGGTATCTTGAATGATTTAACCCCATGCCTAAAAGACCTGTAAGACAGGATTCAGCCTTTCATGTGGACATTTGTAACAAAATGAGTGTCTCTATCCTCGCTTTTTATTGTGATTGTAAAGCACACTACACTAAAAAGCAGGAGACTTGCATTGTATTTCCATCTCCATCACAAATTATTTACCTTCTCTGGATTTCACTTTCTCATCTCTAAAATGAGCCGTTTAGGTTGGATGGTCTCTGAGGTCCCTCAATGTCAAGTTTCTTTAATTTATACAGACTTTTAATTTGCTTCAAGCTAATGATAGCTTGAGGTGCAAACCATCATCACATTAGTTGACCTCATATTGTAAACTGTCCTCTCCCCATACAGACACACCCCGTTTAAGAACAGTGAGAACTAATGCTATTGAAAATCTGCAAAAATGTCAAGCACTATTTTCTCTCACTTAATGCTCACGTTTTTAGAATTTATATCATTATATAAATTTTTCAAATAAAGAAACCGATAATTTGATAGATTAAAAAAATTGAGGAACTGACTTTGCTTGCAAATAGCAGTTTGGGGTCTGTAAAACCATGTTTATTCCACATTTTTATGGTGCCTTCTACTATATTATATTTATTCACGTCATTCACTGATAAAAAGTCTTCCGTTTTTTTTAAAGATTATTTCTCAATAATTAATGGAATGACCTCTGTGTGCCAGGCTGTATTCTAGATACTGAGAATATAGATCCTGCCATCACAGAACTTATGTTCTAGTACAGAAGGAAGATATATACAATATAATAAAAATAATAGGTAAATATCAGGCTATCATGTATTATTAGACCATGATAAACAACAAAGAGAAGAATAAATCCTAGTAGAAGGATTGAGGATATTAAAGTTTGATGAAGGTGAGGACAGTGTGCTTGTTTGAATGGGTTGGTATAAAAATTTTCATTATGGAGGTGACATGTGAGGAAAGGACCTACAGAGGTAAGGGAATATGTCATTCAGGTAACTTGAAAAGCAGAACTATAAGCAGAGGAAGCAGTAAATATAGGTTTCTGAGGAATTAGTGTCCCTGTAGGGTATAAAGAACAATCAGTGAGGACCAGGTGGAAGGTGGCAAAGAGACACGAAGTAGAAGATAACTTCAGAGAGATAATGAAGTAATGGGTGATGGTAGGAAACAGACTCTTTGGGGTCTTACATGCCATTGGAAATTCTTTGCCTTTAATTTCAAGTGAGGCATAAAGCTATTGGAGAGTTCTGAGGGGAGGAATAACCTGTTTAACTTACATTGCGAAACATCATTTAGGTTGCTATGTTAAGAGTAGAATGTAGAGGAATAATGGAGGAATCAGGGAGAACAATTAGGGGCTATCGGTGATAATAATGTAGAAGAGAGATGATATTGGCTTGAACAAGGCCTACAATGGTGGAATAAGAATAGTAAGAAGTGGTGTGGGTATTTGCAGGTAGAGCTCAAAGGACTTCCTGAATTGGATGAAGGGTAAGAATAAAGAGAAGAATTAAGAAGGGGCCCATGGTTTTTGACTTCAGAAACTGCAGGTTTGTAGTTATCACTTATTGAGATGCAGAAGACTTCTGGAGAAGCAAATGTGGGGGGAGAATTAGAAATTTAGGACACAGAACATTTGGATGTTTAAAATTAGATTGTAAGTTTGGCTTGTGTATTAAATACCCATGGAAACATTAGAGGGTTCAATATATGAGATCAGAGTTCATAGCTCTGAAATAGAGATACAAAATTTTAAATAATCAGCATATACATGGCACTTCAGTCTTTTGAGAATTTATGATCTTTCTATGGAATAAGAGTAAATAAAAAAACCCCAAGAGCTCCAAGAACTAACCATTATATATTCCAATATCTATGTACTGAGGACTAAGGGAAAACCATCAAAGATTATGAAAAGTACCAGCTAAAAGGTAGGTAGAAAACCAGAATCTATAGTTTCCTAGAAGCCAAACAGGGAGCAAGCCTTTCAAGAATGAGGAAATGATTCTGCCAAATATTAGTGATAGGTAAAATAATATGCCATCTGGAAATTCACTGTTTGATTTAGCAAAGTAAAGATCTTGGTAACCAGGATCTTGATAGAGACCACCTCCCTCCCCCTGCCTCCCAAAAAATTGAATTGTATTTAGGAGAACATGCAAGGAAAGAAATTGAGACTGTAAGACCAGACCATTCTTCTGAGGAATTTTGCTTTAAAGGGAGAAAAATGTGGTGGTAGTTGACATGGAGCCATTATAAGGATGATAAAGATGGTTACTAACAGACAGCATCTGAAAATTCTTTACTTTTTTAACGTGGTAAAGAAACAGTAGGATCAAGGTTGATAAGTATTATCAATTCACTCAATCAGTAAATTCTTATTGAATACCTTCTTTGTGTCAGGTACTTCTCTAAGGTACTGGATACACAGCAGTGAACCTTCAGAGGAAGTCTTTGTTTACAAAGGAAAAAGTTCTGTGCAGAGAATTGAAACAGAGTTTGCATAAAAGGAAGAGTGACCAATGGCTACTACAGATTCCATGTTCAAAAATGCAGTTTGAGAGATGCCCAAGACTGCCTTTAAGTTAAATAATTCTCTAGAAGGGCCCAGCAAATTCAGAAAAGCCCTTATACCTGTGGCTACATTTTATTACAACAAAAGGATATGGGCTAAAATCAACCAAGGGATGATTCACATAGAGCAGAGTCGGGAGATAACAGGTGTAGGTTTACCATTGCCCCCTCCCAGTGGAATCATGCAGACAGCAGTCACATCTACCAGCAACAATGTGTGGCAATATTTATGGATTATTCCCAATCAGGGACGATCACTGAAACCTTGGTGCTCAGCATTTTACTGGGGGTCAGTCACATAAGCATTACCGCTTACGTTACTCAGTCTTACTGAGTCATGACGTTAGTTACTCAGTGTCCAGCCCCTCTACTGGTCAAGCTGATACCACTGGCCTAAGGCCCCATCAAAAATAACATTATTAAAATAAACTGTCTGATGTGACTCAAGAACCCAGGTGAAGACATTCTTAAAAGGCAGAATATTCCAAGAGGTTAGAGGTTGCCTTGCAGGAGCAGGTCATGGGCCAAACTTTTCTTTGAAAGATATTCCCTCATATTATAATGTAGAATTTTAATGTTTTAATGTAACTATCCATATCTTAAATACCTGTTGAAATCTTTAAAAGGATCTGGTATTGTCTTGCTTAAACAATTCTCTTAGCTTCCAGAAGCTCAACTAGAATTTCTGATTATTTTAACAGTTTAATCTGATTTTTCCTTCTATTCTGTTGGCTAAAGAACTGTTGGGTGGTTTACATTATTTAATTTCAAGAAGGCTCTGGGCTGAATCAACTGTGTCCAAATTGGTAAACAAATTATTTTTAATTACTGAGCAGCTTGAAATAATTTAACAATTTTCATTCAGAAGATGAAAAAGATGGAATACATTTTGTGACAGCTGAAAACTAGTATCATATCAGACAATATGAGAACAAAAATAATCTTTAACAGGCATGAGACTATTGAATTTCGAACCCATTGTTTCTCATCATAGAAATAAATATTTCTAGTTGTAAAAAATAAGAGATTTAAAAAAAATTAAACATCTATTTATGGCCCCAAAAGAGATAACTAAAATGCACAAAGTAAACAACCCTTTAAGATAAAGACTATCACTATTGTCATAGTGTTTTAAAGAACCCCTAAAATACCTCGCCACAGCAATCCACATTTATTTTCCTGCATATATTCTGAAGTTTTTGAATTTGCCATAATACTGTCATCAATAGCCAAGAAACAAAATGTGGTGGTTCCATAATTTTCACATATGCAATTTCAGCTCTGACCCAGAACACCTATTTTAAATATTGCTTACAAGCACGTGCTCAGAAATCAAATATGAAGGGAAGAATAATACTGATTATTTGATCTGAAAAAACATTGTTGTGTTCAAAGAGGAAATAGCCACTTATTAGTTTGATCAGTGTTAGAGTCTCCCTATCAGTTTGGGAGAAGAAAGGAACTGGAGGACAGAGCCTGGGGTCGAGGTGCTTGATGTGGTACCTGCAACTACACTGTATTTTCCAGGATTCTTCATTAAAGCAGCTTGAACTTTATTCCTAAGGGCTGTCCTTCATCAGATCTCTAAATCAGTCAAAGAAGGATAAGCATTCATTTATTGTTTACTATATTCTAGATAATGCTAAATACATATTTTAGTACTATCTAATTGTTTAAAGAAAAGTCCTATAATGATGGTATTATTATGCCCATTTTACAGAGAAAGAAATGAGGACTAGAGAGACTGGATAACTTGCCTAAAGATAGATAGAAGGTTAATAAGGAGCAAGAATGAAACCTGAACCTTGTTCCATCCCAGAATACCATTTGAAACTGTGGAGGTGTTTCATAGAGATCCAAAGGGTGAGATTAGTAAAGGTCATGCGTGAGTCCACAGAATAAACACCAAATGTAATTGTTCATTAAAAAATAATGGAGCCAAAAAAGAAATGCTTATTGAGCGTTAGAACTCCTTGGTGCTGGCCTACAGAAAAGAAAACAATCCTCAAGAGATAAACAGTCTAGTGAAGGAGAAAAGATTCTCCAATCCATGATGATAATCCACTTTGATCGGAGGTGTAAACGAGGGGGTTGTGGAACATAGGAGAGAACACTCTGTTACATTCTGAGACTAACGAGGATCATATGAGAATTGTACTCAAAGCATGAATTCTTCAAGGAGGTGGACTGGGGAAGGAAATTCCAGGTGAAAATGGCAAGTATAAAGAAAGGCACAGAAGCATGAAAGATTGCAGGCTGGCTGATCTGACCATAGCATGACAGCATGACATATTCAGAGGGATTTAAGAGAGGATAAGACTAAGAAAAGATTAGGATCAGACTATCTGTTTTAAGAAATCTGGAGTCTATGGCACAAAGGATAACCATTGAGAGGGGAATGTAAGAATAGATATCTGTGTATCAGAGTTTTAAAATGCTTGCTTTTATGCCTTAAGGTTGGGAACAGTTTCTCTTGGAGTATATGTTTTTTATTTAGAAAAATATCCTGATGAGTTACTTTGAATGTGAAAGATAGAAGATTTTCTCTTTTTCACTTGCCTTCCTTCACTGGAACATACTTTGGAAAGAGGCAGTAAAACAAAATGATATGTAAGCTGGACTGCATAATAAATATATAGGAATAATGTGCAGAAAAAGAAGTGAGAGAAGGGAAAAGGCTGAGCAACATCACAAGTGGGCAGAGAGAAAGAAATCACCATTAAGATTTTGAGAATGCCCAAAATATTCTTAATAACACCAGAATCTAACATTCAGTCTTGTGGGACTCCGTTGTAATTTTTACTCCAGACTTTGGTAAAAATTTACATACAGGCTTTGTGTAGATGTACTTGAGAAAAAGTATTGAAAAGGGACTATATCCCATATCACAGTGGCACATGTGAAAGAAGAAAGCAACTGAGAGGGAAAAAAATGGAATTCTAAATGGATTTTAGAGTCCATTAGGCATACAAAGTAAGGGACAGAAGAAACTGTGAGAATAAATTTCCACACCGATCTGCAGATACCGTGAGGAATGATGTTTGCTCCCCAATCACCCAAGGTAGGGATTTTTAAGAAAATTTCATTTAAATATCATAGAACATTGATAAATAGGAAAGAAACATGACAATTAAGTGATTCCTCCAGTGTCCTGTGTAAGTGATGACAGTGACTTGGACTAAGGTGTTTGTGGCAGATATATCAGATGGGAACAGGATGACTCTTGCAAGTAAAATCAGAAGGATGTGGCAATTATTTAGAAAAAAATTTAGGCCCCCCCACCCTGCCCTGGTGAACAGTAGGATAGATGGTAATACCATTTACTGAGAAGAGTAGAGAGAAATACGTAGGATTAGAACAAGAGACCTGTTTTGCTCTGTTGGACTTGAAATGTATTTTAGATAACTAAATGGAGTTGTTGTTACCACTCTGTTCATAATCACCTAAGAAAATAGTATATATGAGGCTCGGTCATGAGCTGAGCGGTAGCTTAGTCCGTTAAGTGTCTGATTCTTGATTTCGGCTCAGATCATGATCTCAAGGTAGTGAGATTGAGCCCCACATTGGGCTCTGGGCTCAGCAGAGTCTGCTTGTCCCTCCCTGCCTCATGCTCTCCCTCTCTCTCTCACACACAAATAAAGAAATCGATCTTTAAAAAAATATATAGTCTATATGAAGAGTGGTGGTGGGCATTGGATAGAGCCCTCATGGACTGCACCATTTAGAGGCCTAACAGAAAAGGAAAACAAGGAAAAGAAACTAAAATGGAATAGCCAGTAAGTTAAGCAGGATGTGATGAAAACAAAACAAGAGTATTTCGAGAACATGGGAGTCTGTTTGTGCCAAATGCTGTTGAGAATTTGGCTAAGATGGGAGCAGGTAAGAAATCTTTGAACTGGATGTTTAGAAGTCAGTGGTAACATTGACAATAGTATTTTTAGTGTAATTTAAGTAGAGTATATGTTGAGATTTTGCTGTGGAATTCCAGAAAAAAAAAATGTCAGGTAGTAGTTTCAGGAGGAATATTATATAATGAAAGCACATACATTGTTTAATATGAGATATATTAGGAAATGTTTGGGGACACCTGGTGGCTCAGTCAGTTAAGCATCTGCCCTTGGCTCAGGTCATGATTCCAGGGTCCTGGGATCAAGTCCCGCTTTGGGCTCCTTGCTTGGTGGGGAGCCTGCTTCTCCCTCTACCTGTCCCTCCTCCTGCTTGTGCTCTCTCCCTCTCTCTGACAAATAAATTTTAAAAAGGGGTGGGAATGTTTGTACACTCCTAGAACTGTTCTAGAATAAATTATGGAGACTATGTAATAATAAGAACTGTGCCTTAAAAATATATATAGTATCCTCTAATTGTCTTGCAAAGACCTATTTATCACTGTAACATCTATTCTCCCCCAAACATTGAGGTTCCCGGGTACTAAAGGTTTGCAGTTGGTTCAATAATACCTTGGTTGACATTTCTTGGAAAACAAATCAGTGCTTTTATTTCTGTTTTTGTTTTTGTTTCTAAACTTTTTATTTCAGAATAGTTTTAAATTTTCAGAAAATTTGATAGTGTTTCTTCAGACCTGTCCTATATGTCCGCTTTTATTAACATCCAGTATAGTATGGTATGTTTTTCCCAGCTAATGAACAAATATTGATATATTAACTGAAGTCTATGCTTTATTCAGATTTGCTTGGTTTTAACCTAATGTCACTTTTCTGTTCCAGAAACATCACATCTCTTTAGGCTACTCTTGGTGGTTTCAGTATCTCAGAATAATCTTGTTTTTGATAACCTTATAAGTTTTGAGGAATACGGGTCACATATTTTGTAGAATGTCCCTCAGTTGGGATTTTTCTGATGCTTTCCCCATTATTAGACTGGGGTTATTAGACTGGGGTTATGCATATTTGAAATGACCACAGAGGTAAAGTGCCAATCACATTGCATCATATCGAGAAATTCCATCGATATGACTTACTATTGTTGATGATAATTTTTTTTTTTTTTTTAATGAGAGAGAGCAGGGGGCAAAGGGTGGGAGGAGCAGAGGAAGAAGGACAAGCGGACTCCATGCTGAGCATGAAGCCCCGATGCAGGGCTCAATCCACAACCCTGAGATTATGGCCTGAGCCAAAACCCAGAGTCAGATGCTTAACCGACTGAGCCACCCGGGCGCCCCTGTTGATGTTAGTCTTAATCACAAGGCTGAGGTGGGGTTTGGCAAGATTCTCCAGGGTAATGTTCCTCTTCTTCCACCTTTGTATACCGTAATCTTTGGAAAGAAGTTTTTATGCACAGCACACACTGGAGAGGTGAGGAGTAGTTTCTACCTCCTCAAATCAGAGTATCTACATAAATTACTTAGAATTCTTCTGCACGAGGTTAATCCCCTCCCCTTTATTTCTTTCCTTATTTATTTATTCAATCGTTTATTTGCCTCAGTATAGGCTTACTGGTATTTATATTATACATGGAGTTATAATTCAGTACAAAACCATTTGTATTGCTCGAATTGTGCTAGCTTTTAGCCACTGGGAGCTCTTTCAGTTATCTCCTGTGTCTCTTTGACATATCTCCATTATGGGGTGTTGGGTTATGAGCCCTTTCTTATTTTTTGGCGCTATAAAATGCTCTGGGCGCATCTTTTTAAATTTCCTGCTCCGGTCCTACAATCAACCATAGGATTGCAGCCCTGGTTTCTTGTATTTGACAATAGTATAATAAACCAAGATCTGGGCAGTGGTATACTCATTGTTCCTGGGGTGTTTTCTTTCAGACTCTGTCAGCTATCAGAACAGGGAAATATATGTGTGTATACTAAACCATGTATATATGCATGTCTATTTTTAAATTTCAAATTCCATTATTCACTTTGGATATATAGTGAAGCTGTTGATGCTTATATATTATCTTTGTTTCCTGTGACTCTCCTATATAGGATTTTGTTGCTGTTGCTGTAGAATCTTTGAGATTTTCTACATAGGCAACCATGTCATCCGTGAATACGATTTTGCATTTAATTTCTTTCTAATGGGCATACCTTTTATTTCCCTATCTTGTTATATTTCACTAGCTAGAACTTTCAGTATGATGTTGAATAGGAATGAGGAGAGAAAATATCCTTGTCTTGGTTCACCTGACCAGAAATTTATCAATTTTATTGACCTTTTTAAAGAACAAGCTTTTGGTTTTGATTTTCTCTGTTTTCCTGTTTTCAATTTCATCAGTTTCTGCTCTATTTTTTATTATTTCTTCTGCTTGCTTCAAATATAAATTGCTCTTTTTTTCCTCTGGTTTCTTAGGTATGTAAGCTGAAGTTATTAATTTTATATATTTCCTTGTTCTGAAATAAAAAATCAGTATAGCTTCGTGATTGACTTTTCTCCATTCCTTTAGTTTTTAAAAGATTTTATTTATTTGTTTGAGAGAGAGAGAAAGAGAGAGGAGGGGAGGGAGGGCATGTGCGTGGGCACCTGTGCCCCGAGTCAGGGGAGGAGCAAAGGGGGAGGGAAAAGCAGATTCCCTGTTGAGCGCAGGGCCTGATGTGGGGCTGGAGATGGGGCTGGATGCCCCTCAATCCCAGGACCCTGGGATCACTACCTGAGCCAAAGTCAGACGCTTAACCTGACTGAGCCACCCACGTGCCCCACCTTTATTTTTAATTTCCTATAGTCTTTAAAAGAAGAACTCTTGTATACTACGTATAGTTGGGTTTTGCATTTTATCCATTCTAACAATTTCTGTCTTTTAACTATTGTATTTAGACCATTTACTTTGAAATGGATATTGATATAACTGGTTCAATATCAGCTATGTTTGTAACTGTTTTCTTTTTGTTGACAGAGGTTTGCTTCTCTGGTATTACCTGAGCATTTTATATGATTCTATGTTATATCCTTTCCTAGCATGTCAGTTATACTTAAAGAAAATTACTGGTTGCCTTTGAGTTTACAATATACAGTTTTTATTAATTTGTCTCCATCTTCTATTAACATTATTTTGCTTCATATATAATTCAGGAACCTTATAACAGAGTATTCTCAATTTCTCCCTCATGTTCCTTGTCATGTTGCTGTTATTTATTTCATAACCTGTCTGCTGTAATCATCTAATATATTTTAACACATTCCTTTAAGCAAAGTCATCCTTTAGATCAATTAAGAATGAGAGAAATAAAATGTTATCTTCACTAATTCCTTCTCTGACACCTCTTTATGATTTTGTAAATCCAAGTTTTATACTTATACCATTTTCCTTTTGCCTGTAGGAAGTATTTTAACATTTCTTGCTGAGCAGATCTACTGGCCATAAATGATGTCAGTTTTTATTTGTCTGAAAAAATTATTTCTCCTGCACTTTTGAAGGATAATTTTGCTATCTCTAGAAGTCTATGCCTTTGGGTGTTTTCTTTCAACAATTTAAATATTTCACTCTATTCTCTTATTGCATTCATGGGTTCTGACAAAAAGTCCTGTGTAATTCTTTTTCTATAGATGAGTTTGGTTTTTTTTTTCCCTCCAGAATTCTTTCAAGAGTTTCTCTTTGTCTTTGGTTTTCTAAAGCTTGAATATGAGATGCCTAGATGTAACTTTTTTCTATTCAAGTTCTGTTTAGTGTTCTCTGAGCTTCCTACGTCTGTGGTTTGGTGTCTGACATTAACTTTGAAAAACTCTCAGCCATTTTTACTTAAAATATCTGTTCTGCTCTGGTCTCTTCTCTTTCTTATGTCCCAGTTACTTTCAAAATTGTCCCATAGATACATATTTTGTTCTGGGGTGGGTTTTTTTTCATATTTTCTCTTTGTGTTTCACTTTTGAAAATTTCTATTAACTTTCAATTCACCCATTCTTTCCTGTGTCCTCTCCAGTCTACTGATGAGTTCATCAAACATATTCTTTTTTTTCTCCAAAGTTTTATTTAAATTCTACTTCATTAACATACAGTTTAGTATTGGTTTCAGGAGTAGAATTTAGTGATTCATCATTTACATACAGCACCCAGTGCTCATCATAACAAATGCCCTCATTAATGCCCATCATCCATCTAGCCCATCCCCCACACACCTCCCTCCAACAATTCAGTTTGTTCTCTATCAGTAAGAGTCTCTCACAGTTTGCTTCCTTCTCTCTCTCTCTCTCTTTTTTCCCCCTCCCATATGTTCATCTGTTTTGTTTCCTAAATTCACATATAAGTGAAGTCATATGGTATTTGTCTTTCTTTGGCTGACTTATTTCGCCTAACATTATACACTCTAGCTCCATCCATATTGTTGCAAATGGCAAGATTTCATTCTTTTTGATGACTGAGTGATATTCCATTGTATCTATATACCACTTCTTCTTTATTCATTCATCAGTCGACGGACATTTTGGCTCTTTCCATAGTTTGGTTATTATTGATAATGCTGCTATAAACATTGGGGTGCAGTTACCCCTTCAATCTGTATTTTTGTATCCTTTGGGTAAATACCTAGTAATGCAATTGCTGGATCATAGGATAATTCTATTTTTAACTGTTCGAGGAACCTCCATACTGTTCTCCAGAGTGGCTGCACCACTTTGCAATCCCTTCCAACAGTGCATGAAGTTTCCCCTTTCTCCACATTCTCACCAACACCTGTTGTTTCCTGTGTTGTTAATTTTAGCCATTCTGACAAGTGTGAGGTGGTATCTCATCATGGTTTTGATTTGTATTTCCCTGATGCTGAGTGATGTTGAGCATCTTTTCATGTGTCTGGAGCCATCTGGATGTCTTCTTTGGAGAAATGCCTGTTCATGTCTTCTGCCCATGTCATCATTGATTTGTTTGTTTTTTGGGTGTTGAGTTTGATGAGTTATTTATAGATTTTTGGATACTAACCCTTTATCATGTATTTCATTTGCAAATATCTTCTCTGATTCTGTAGGCTACCTTTTAGTTTTGTTGACTGTTTCTCTTTCTGTGCAGAAGCTTTTTATCTAGATGAAGTCCCAATAGTTCATTTTTGCTTTTATTTCTCTTGCCTCTGGAAACTTGTCTCATAAGAAGTTGCTGAGGCTGAGATCAGAGAGGTTGCTGCCTGTTCTCTTCTAGGATTCTGATGGTTTCCTGTCTCACACTTAGGTCTTTCATCCATTTTGAGTTTATTTTTGTGTATGGCATAAGTGGTCCAGTTTCATTCTTCTGCACACTGCTGTCCAGTTTTCCCCAACACCATTTGTTGAAGAGACTGTCTTTTTCCACTGGATATTCTTTCCTACTTTGTCGAAGATTAGTTGGCCATATAATTGTGGTCCATTCCTGGGTGTTCTATTCTGTTCCACTGATCTATGTGTCTGTTTTTGTGCTGGTACCATACTGTCTTGATGACTATGGCTTTGTAATACAGCTTGAAGTCTGGAATTGTGATGCCTCCAGCTTTGCTTAACCACATTCTTTATTTCTATTACAACATTTTTGATTTCTAGCATTTTCTTTTGATTCTCAGAATTTCCACCTCTCTACTTACATTACCTGCCTTACTGCTATATGTTATTTATTGTTCTGTTTAAGCTCTTAACATATTAAACATACTTATTTAATTATTTTATTATATATATATTATATATAAATTTATTATATAAATAAATAATATAATGTCTTACGTCTGGTTCTGATGTTTACTTTATCTCCTCAGGCTGTGTTTCTTTTTCTTTTTGTCATGTCTATAATTTTTTTGTTGGAAGCTACTGCTTTAGGTAATAAGCCCTGGGTAAATAGGCCTCTAGTGTGAGGATTTGTGTTAACCTGGCTAGTATTTTGACTTTGTTTAATGTTTGTCATAGCTACAAGTGCCAGAGGCTTTGAATCCTTGTCTCCTTGTTTTGTCTCCCCTCTTGACTTTGGGGTTCTCTGTGAACTCCTCCTCAAGGAGTATCTGTATCTTGCAGTGCTTTCAGCAGTGATCTGCTATTATTACACTGCAGCCCTGTTGGAACGGTCGTAAAGTGTCAAGGAGGCGATCATTCTACTATCTCATGATTAAACGTCAGTCCTCCAGCAGGCCTTAGTCTCTGGCCTGTGAGCTTCACAAGTGTTTCCTTCTGTATAGCTTTCCATCCTCTTTAGTGAGACAGGAAGGCTAGCACAGGCTAGAATGAGACAAATGTATTTAACCCACTGTGACAGGGCTCTGGTAAAGTCTTTCCCACTGGAGAGTAGGCCTTTGTAATGGAGAAGGTTCTAGACACATTTCATAAGAATTTCTTTTTTCTTCCCTTGCCAGAGCCACAAAAGGATCTTTCTCAGATCTTCACCATGAGAACTTGGTATGGAATCTGGAAATATAGGCTGTTTAAGTGCAGGGACCCTCTTTTAACTACTGACTCTCACACTGGTCCACACTCAACCACAAGATTACCATTAAAGTGTTCCTATCAGTTTATGGCTCTAGGAGCTTCTGCCACAGGTAATAAGATTTTGGCTTGGACTCTCTGAATTCACCTGTCTCTCAGGATTTTAGTGTGGCAGTTGTATTGCAAATTTAGTTCTCTGCTGCATCTAAGAAGAATTATTGATTTTCAGTTTGTCCAGCCCTTTCTTATTATAAGGACAAGAATAACAAATTCCAAGCTCCTTATAGTTCAGAGCTGAAACCAGAAGTCAGTTGCTTTGTGTTTAATTTATCAACTCATGCCTGTCCTGTTTTCTATATGTGAGCCAGGTCTTTTCAAATGAATAACCTGAGCTTTATCTAAAACTTCAGTGCCTGAGTTATAATGTTGTTAAGTGTGGAGTTATTTAAATTTTAACATGGCACAAAAACATACGTAATATGAGAAACAACAGATTTGGTTTCAGAAGACCTGGCTCTAACCCTTGATGGTTGTGTGACTTTGGGTGTTAGGTTTATTAAATGAATCAAGTAAGATATACACTCAATCAGTGCTAGATTTTATTAGTGTTATTTAGAAGTATTTCTTAAGCTTTTGAATTATGTATTGTTAGTAATAAAATTATCATTTTAAATCTAAGTACTTGATTTCTATAAGAGAGAATTCTAGATTCTTTAACAGGCAGGTCAGAGAAATATTTTTGAGCTGATAGTCACAGAAAGATACTTTTAAATTTTTACTCCTATTCACAATGTATTTAAAAGTAGTTAAGAGCTGGGGCGCCTGGGTGGCTCAGTTGCTAAGCGTCTGCCTTCAGCTCAGGGCGTGATCTCAGAGACCTGGGATCGAGCCCCACATCAGGCTCCTCCGCTGTGAGCCTGCTTCTTCCTCTCCCACTCCCCCTGCTTGTGTTCCCTCTCTCGCTGGCTGTCTCTATCTCTGTCAAATAAATAAATAAAATCTTTGAAAAAAAAAAAAGTAGTTAAGAGTTTTCCAGTACTGAGAGCTTAGGGTCTATCTGGGTCTGAATCATTTGTTCTTTTGTTTTGTTTTGATACATGAAATCCTAAGAGACCAGGTCTTATTTTTCATCCATTTACTAATTTGTGTGTCCATTCACCCATTACATATATTTATTGAGCTTGAACATGTTTCAGGCAAATGATTGGTATTGGAGATAAAGAATAAATAGCTTAAAGTTTTTCTACTCAAGGTGTTCGAAGTGTGTTTGGGAAAACAGCTATATGAAGCAACAATGAGATTGAGGAAAGATTTTGTTAACAATAGGGCTAGGAAACAAATAAACCAAATCGTGAGAGAATGCTCTAAAGTTTAGACTTGATCATGTATAAAGCATTAAGCCAAAAGATAATTTTTTAAAAAGGGAAGTGCATGGTGAGATTTATTTACTATATTTCTGTCGCTGAGCAAAAGATTCCAAATAAAAGGATACTGCAATAATTTAAGTGACAGGTTTAAAAAGACAGAATACAATAAAGATAATGTAAATAAGATGAATTTGGGAGTTCTTCAGGAAATAGAATTGATAGGGGCGCCTGGGTGGATCAGTCAGTTAAGTGTCCAACTCTTGGTTTCAGCTCAGGTCATGATCTCAGTGTCATGAGATCGAGCCCCACACCAGGCTCTGGACTCAGTGCAGAGTCTGCTTGAGATTCTCCCTCCCTCTCTTTCTTCCCCTCCCCTCCCTCAAATAAATAAATAAATAAATAAAATCTTAAAAAAAAGGGGGGGGAATTGAATTGATAAGTGATAGGATTATGCCAGATCTCTCCCTGCTTTTATTTACTGAATGGTTAAAATTGAAATCAGTAAATAGGAAGCAAGCATACTCTGTGAGGTCATTGAGGATAAAGAGGTCTTTTTTGGTCATTAAACTCAGTGTAGTGGAAAAAGAAAATTGATCTGTATAAACAAAATTGTATGTATAATTGGTAGAATTTTATATATAAACAGAAGACCAAAAAAAGGGAAGTAAGTTCAATGTAGATTTTTTAAATTATTATTATTTTGTCCAATCCCTCAATGCAATGCCAATAAATTCTAATTGATTTTAATTCTGAATGGGAATTTCTGGGTTTTGAGGGCCAGAGAAAAAAGGGGAATTTTTTTGAAAGTCAAAGACATCTTATGAAAGTACAGTGTTCACATGGAATGTCATTGACAAAAGAAAATTGGAAAAATTTTAAGAGTTAACAACTAAAAAAGGGGAAAATCGATTATGATTATAATAATAGCATATACTTAAACATGAATGAGGCACTCTTCTAAGGACTTTACAAATATTATATCATTTAATCTTTGCCACAGTCCTATTAGACAGTGTTATTTTTCCCATTTGGCAGAGAGGGATGAGACACAGAGAGCTTAAGAAACTTGTCCAACTTCACACAATTGAGGAGTAGCAGACCTGAGTTTTAAGCTCAGGCTATTTATTTCAATTATACTATACTACCTCACAGATTATGACACTATGAAAGGTTTTTTTTTTTAATAATCTGAACATCAAGCATTAATATCAGCTTTTGGGAAAATTAAAGCCTTTAAATATTTTTTTCAGGTTGACAGCTTTCATGGTCATGATGACAAAGTCAAATGTGAAAATATAGATGTCACGTTCTATTATACTTTTTTAGAACAATTACACAAACATATAAATATTAATTCATTTTTGTTTTAATTATGATAGATAATTTCTGAGTGTTTACTATGGATCATAAAATATTCTAAGTGCTTAATGTATTAATTCTTGTCATTTTCAAAACAATCCTGAAAGACAATGCAATTGTTATCCTCATTTTACAGAGGCACAGAAAGGTTGTCACCGAGGTAGTAAGGAGTTGAGATTTGAATCCAGGCTGCCTGACTTCATTTCCCTATACTTCTAAGCTATTTGGTTTTCACTGTAATTTTATAGAGATTCCTAGGTGCCTGCTGGCTCAGTTGTTTAAGCATCTGACTCTTGATTTTGGTTCAGGTCATGATCTCAGGGTTGTGGGATTAAGCCCACATTGGGCATCATGCTAAACATGGAGCCTGCTTGGAATTCTCTCTCTCCCTCTCTCTCTGCCCCTCCCCACCCCCTGTTCACGCTCACTCTCTCTCTCTAAAAAAAAAAAAAAAAAAATTCCATCCTTCTTTCTGATCTTACTTATTTTGTACTATGAGACTTACTATAACATGAATTCACTGAAGTTTCAGATGATAGGAGTTTTCTCCATCTCTCTGTTTGAGACTTGTCATTATTATAATACAATGAAGGTAAAGTTATCCTGAACAACTGCTAGCATTAGCAAAATTCTATTTAGTTAATTTGCCATAGAGAAAGTGATTTGAGTTAGTGATCTTTTTCTCATTACTTCACTGTACATATATAATTTCTTCATAATATTTTTAGCTAGTCATAATTTGTTTATGGTCTTGTGAAACTATTACTTTGGGAATTAGGCATTTGAGATAGAACTAGCAAGATTATAGTTCACAACAGAATTGAATATATTATTCGGTAATAATTCTTTGGAAAATAAATGTATTGTTCTTACTACTTAACCATGATTTGAGCCTAGTTAACTCAAACACTGACACTTTGATGATTTAGTAAGCATTATCTAAAGTTGATAATGAAATGAAATGAAAACTCAAGTACTTTTTTACATTATTTATTTAAGTAATCTCTACACCCAATGTGTGGCTCAAATCATGACCCCAAGATCAAGAGCTGCATGCTCTTCTAAGCCAGCCAGACACCCCAAGGCTGGAGTATTTAGACACTATGTATAGGTTTCAAATATATGTGTTTCTATTTTTACTCATACATAGATATCACCTGTATATGACACACTTAACAAATATACACATTATGAATGTATGTGTTTGTATATATTTAATATCATCTAATGTGCTGCAATGTTTTATATATGTGTGTGTATACACACACACACACACACATACATACATATTACAAAGCTTTAATTTCATTCTTCAAAGTTCTATGCTGTAATGGCAATGTGTACATAAATGATGTTAAAAGACTGACTCTTCCCTTTTTCTATATATACCTGGTATTTAAATGTTTGATGGATTGCTTAGTACCTTGATCTTCCTAAAACAACAAATTCTGGGAGTTTACGTTGCAATGTAATAAAGGCAATGAGAAAATGAGAAAATTTTGAATAAAAGATATTTATCTTCCTGAACATTCCTTTCAGAAATAAAAAATGTGACATAAGGTAATACAACCTCTAATTGGAAGGCCTTCAACTTAACATATGTTATGATACATCTTATCTCCAAAATGAGAATCCCACTTCAGTTTCTGGCCAAGATAGAACAAAAGGGATAGGATTTACCCAGCCCCTGTAACAACCAAAAGGAAAAACAAACAAAATATGAAGAAACAACAGTTTTCAATCATTGCACGTTAGGCATCAAATGACAGAGATCTCAGACACGGGAAACCAATGAGGTGAACCCCATCATAGCACGAATTTACTGCCTAGAAAGTGAATCCAGGTATCTGTCTAGAAAGGTGAGCCCAAACAGAGCACATAGGTCTGCCAGAGTGAATGAAAGAAAGCCCGGAATCCATGGAGGCCAAGACGGTAAGAGTTCACAGAGGGAAGTGTCAAAAAGGAGAGAGCAGCTGAAATAGAGCACTCCAGAGATCAGAAGACCCCCACATACACACCTTAAGTCTTTAGCTCATTACTTATCAGTGCAGTACTTACAAGATCAGGAATAGAAGCACCCCAAAAGATCAGAGACTGAAATCCCTGGAGCTCACAAAGGGCCATAAATAGTTCATATTCCCACTAGCCAGTGTGAAATACATACTAATTCATCATTACCAGGCAATTCATGACCAGGGTATTGCCTCAAAGTGGGGCAAAATTAGCCCTAAGATAAATGCTGTTTTGGTTTCACTTAACAAAGCATATGATTAAAACTTTAAAGGATTAAACTATTTCCATGTAGCTTAACTATGTGTCACAAGAAGACAATAATTTTTAAATGAAATTTATAAAAAGTCTAGTACTCAACTGGTAAAATGTACAGTGTATCACATATAACAAAAGTAACTAGACAGGCAAAGAGACTCAGAAGATAGTAGAAAGACCCAAATCCAACGTCTTGAGATAAAAGAATATGTCTGCAGTAAAAACTACTCTTGATGAAATAAAAGCAGACAAAATACTCAAAAAATAGTGAATTTGAAGACATAGTAATAAAAACTAGTTAGCCCTTGAACAACACAGGGATTAGGGGCACCAACCCCTTCAAAGTCAAAAATCCACTTATAACTTTTGACTCCGCCCAAGTGTAACCACTTATACCCTACTGTTGACCAGAAGCCTTACCAATAACATAAATAGTTGACCAACACATATTTTGTATGTTACACATGTTATATACTGCATTCTTACAATAAAGTAAGAGAAAAGAAAATGTTGATAAGAAAATCATAAAGAAAATGCATTTATAGTACTGTACTGTATTTATGTAAAAAAATCTACATATGGGTGGACCCTCTCCGTTCAAGCCCTTGTTGTTCAAGAGTCAACAGTATTTAAAATAAAACACAGAGGGGAAAAGAGTCTGAAAAATAAACAGCATCAGTGAACTATGGGTCAACTTCAAGCAATATAAAATAAGGGTAATTTGAATCCAAAGGTAGGGAGGGCAATGGATTTTGAGAAGATATTTTAAGAAATACATCTTAAATTTTTCAAAATTTGTTGAAACTATAAACCCACAGAAGTTCAATGAGCCCCAATAATAAGGAAAACAACATAAAGAAAATCAAATCAAGGCAGTTAATTAAGTTGATTAGACCCATTTAATTAAATCAAGCTGATTTAACTTGGAAAACAATCTGAGAAGAAAGACAAATTACACAGGATAACAAAAATAAGAATGATAGTAGACTTCTTTACGGAGACTTCTTTATGAAGAAGAGTGTCATCTTTAAACCCTGAAAGAAAAAATTTCAATCTAATATTTTATGTTCATCAAGCATATCTTTTAAAAATGAAGGTGGAATAAAGACTTCTTCAAAAACTTTGTTATTATTTCTCTCCAAGGCTTCTCTTTTCATTAAAGTGCCCCTGAAAAAGGGTTATTTCAGCTTTTCTCCTTGCTTTTTAAAAATATCTTTATTGCAGTGTAATCCACATACTGTAAAATCCACCCGTTTAAAGTGTACAATTAAATGGTTTTAGTATATTTACAGAGTTGTTTAAACATCATTACAATCTAAGTTTAGAGCATTTTCTTACCCCACCCCAAGCCCCCATTTCCATCCCTCTCCAGCCCCCTAACCTAGCCCTAGACAACCCCTAAGCTGATTTTCTTCTCTATATATTTGCCCACTGCAGACACTTCACATAAAGGGAATCATAAAACACATGGTCTTTTGTGACTGGCTTCTTTAACTTCACATGATGGTTTCAAGGTTAATACATGCTGTAGCATGCCTTATTACCTCATTCCTTCTCATTGCAAAATAATATATCATTGTATAGGGTGTAACACATTGTATTTATTCATTTATCAGTTGATGGACATTTGGCTTGTTTCCACTTTGGCTGTTATGAATAATGCTGTATGAATATCTGCATATGAGATTTTTGTGAAGATATATGTTGTCATTTCTGTTAAGTATATGTCTAAGAATGGAGTTACTGTGTCATATTACAACACAATTTTTAACATTTGAGGAAATGCCAAAATGTTTCCAAAGTGGCTATACCATTTTACATTCCCATGAGCAATATATAAGGGTTCCAATTTTTCTATATCCTTGGCAACATTTGTTATCTTTTTTGTTACAGCCATCCCAGGGGGTATGAAGTGGTAGCTCACTAATGTTTAGATTTGCATTTACCTAATGTCTAATAATGTTGAATATTTTTGAATGTGCTTTTTGGCCATTTATGTATCTTCTTTGGAGAAATATATTTACAAATCCTATGCCCATTTTATGATTATGATATTTATCTCTTTATTATTAAGCAGTAGTATTCTTTCTATATTCTGAAACCAGTTCTTTATCAGATATATAATCTGCAGATATTTTCTTCTATGGATTGTTTTGCTTATTTTCTTGATTGTATCATTTTAGCACAAAAGTTTTAACTTGAATATAATGTGATTTATCTATTTTTTTATTTAAACTTTTGATGCCATGTCTAGAAGACCATTACCTAATCCAAGATATGGAGATTTTCTCCTGTGTTTCCTTCTAAAAGTCTTAGAATTTCAGCTCTTAAATTTAGGCCTGTTTCCCATTTTTTTAACTTTTGTATATAGGGTAAGGGAGGGAAGGGTCCACTTCATTCTTTTCCATTTGGATATCTAGTTGTCTTAAAACCATTTGTTGAAAAGACAATTCTTTCTCTGCTTAATTTTCTTGACATGGTAAAAAAATGGTAAAAAAAATCAATTTACCATAAATGTAAGAGTTCATTTATGGACTGTCAATTCTATTCCATTGATTGAGTTATATGTCTGTCTTTATACCGGTACAATGTCTTGATTACTATAGCTTTGTGGTAAGTTGTGAAATTAGAAAATATGAGTCCTCTAACTGAAAAAAAAAAAGGACATTTCCATATGAATATTAGGATCAGCTTAAAAATTTATGCAAAAGAAAGTAGCTTGGATGTTGATTTGGATGTTGATACAGATTGAATCTATCACTCAATTTGGGGAATATTGCCATCTTAGCAATATTAAGTCTTCAATTGTGATTATAGGATGTCTTTCCATTTATTTATGTATTCATTAAGTTCTTTTTTTTTAAGATTTTTTATTTATTCATTTGAGAGAGAGAGGGAGAGCACAAGAGGGGGGAGGGTCAGAGGGAGAAGCAGACTCCCCGCTAAGCAGGGAGTTGATACAAGGCTCAATCCTGGAACTCTGGGATCATGACCTGAGCTGAAGGCAGACACACTGACTGAGCCACCCAGGTGCCCCTTCATTAAGTTCTTCCAACAATGTTTTATTGTTTTTGATGTATAAATATTGCACTTCTTCTGTTAAATTTATACCTAAATATGCTTGCTCCTGGAAGAT
Organism: Ursus maritimus; assembly: GCF_017311325.1. Lineage (NCBI taxonomy): Eukaryota > Metazoa > Chordata > Mammalia > Carnivora > Ursidae > Ursus > Ursus maritimus. The sequence continues at coordinate 33,444,032 of NW_024424008.1, forward strand.
TTTGCAAATGCAGTTGTTTCCTAAATTTTGTTTTGGAATGATCATTGCTAGTGTAGAGAAATACAATTGATATTTGTATAATAATCCTGTATCCTGCAAACTTACTCTTTTATTAATTCTAATAGTTTTTAGTGATGTCTTTATGATTATGATATCCTATGAACAAGATACTGTCAAGTGTGAATAGGGATATTTTACTTTTTCCTTTTCAATCTGGATGTCTTTCGTCTTTTTCTTAACTAATTCCCCTTACACTCTTCAACACAATGTTCAATAGAAGTGGTGGGAGAATATCCTAGTCTTGTTCTTGGTCTTAAGGTGAAGTCATTCACCATAGAGAATATTATTAGCCGTAGGATTTTCGCACATACCCTATGTCACTTTGAGGCAGTTCCTTTCTACTCTTACTAGTTAGTGCAGTGTTTTTATCATGAAAGGATGTTGTATTTTGTTCCTTATGCTTTTGGTCATATCCAAGAAATCATTGTCAATCCATTTATAAAGCTTTCCCCCCATGATTGCTTTGTTTCTTTCACTTATAATATTGTTTGAATCCTTTCTTTTTTTTCTTGGTTAGTCTAGCTAATGATTTGTCAATCCTGCTTATCTTTTCAGAAAATTATCTCTTAGTTTCCTTAATTTTTTCTGTGGGTTTTCTAGTTTCAATGTCATTTATTTCTACTCTGATTTTTATTATTTCCTTTCTCTGCTAACTTTAGGCTTGTTTTTTCTTCTTTTTCTAGTTTTGGGTTATAAAAATAGGTTGTTTGAAATCTTTCTTTTTTCATAATGTAGGTATGTATCACTATAAACTTCTTATAAATGCTTTCAGTGCATCCCATTAAGTTTTAATATGTTTGTATCCATTTCCATTTGTCTCAAAATAATTTTTAATTTCCCTTTTGATTTATTCTTTGACCCACTGGTTGTTCAAGAGTGTGTGTGTTTTGTTGTGTTTTGTTTTTAACTGGAGTATAGTTGACATATAATATTACATTAGTTTCAGGTGTGCAACATAATGATTTAACAATTATATACATTACAGAATGCTCATTATGATAACTATATTATAATATTATCAACTATATTCCTTATACTGTACTTTCTATCCCAGTGACTTATTTTATCATTAGACGTTTGTAGCTCTTAGTCCCTTTCATACATTTTGCCCACCTCCTCACCCCCTTCTCTTTGGCAACCACCAGTTTGTTCTCTTTATTTATGGATCTGTTTCTCTCTTTGTTGTTGTTGTTGTTTGTTCATTTGTTTTTTTCGATTCTACATGTAAGTGAAGTCCTGTGGCATTTCTCTTTCTCTGTCTGGCTTATTTCACTTAGTATAATGCCCTCTAGGTCTGTCTATGTTGTCACAATGTCAAGATCTTTCTTTTTCATGACTGAGTAATAGTCCATGATGTACGTGTGTGTGTGTGTGTGTGTGTGTGTGTGTGTGTATCACATCTTTATCCACACATCCATCAATAGACACTATCCATTTCCATATCTTAGCTTTTGTAAATAATGGTGCAATGAACATAGAGATGAATATATAATTTTTTATTTACTATTTCATTTTCTTCCGGTAAATACCAGAAGTGAAACTAGTGGATCAAATGGTACTTCTATTTTTAGTTTTTAGTTAAAGAAGCTCCATACTGTTTTCCACAGTGGTTGCACCAATTTATATTTTCACCAACAGTGCATCTGGGCTCCCTTTTCTCCACATCCTTGTCAACACTTGTTTTGTTGTTGTTGTTGTTGTTGTTGTTGTTGTTGTTTAATCTTTTTGATTCTAGTTATTCTAACAGTTCTGAGGTGATATCTCATTGTGGTTTTGATTTGTATTTCCCTAATTAGTTATGCTGAGCATCTATTCATGTGTCTGTTGACCATCTGTATGTCTTCTTTGGAAAAATGTCTACCCAGGTTCTCTTTCCACTTTTTTAATTGGATTGTTTGGGTTTTTTTGGTGTCCAGTTGTATGAGTTGTTTATATATTTTGGATATTAACTCCTTTTCAGATACATTATTTGCAATTTTTTTTCCCATTCAGTACATTGCCTTTTCATCTTATTGATGGTTTCCTTTGCTGTGCAAAGTTTTTAAGTTTGATGTGGTCCCCATAGTTTATTTTGCTTTTGTTGCCCTTACCAGAGGAGACAGATCCAGAAAAGTATTGCTAAGGTTGATGCCCAAGAGATTACCACCTATGTTTTCTTTTAGGAGTTTTATGGTTTCATGTTTCTACATGTAGGTCTTTATTCCATTTGAAGTTTATTTTTGTGTGTGGCTAAGAAAGTGCTTTTTTTTAATTCTTTTGCACGTAGCTGTCCAGTTTTTCCAACACAATTTATTGAGGACTGTCTCATCTTGATTATATATTATGCCTCCTTTGTCATAGATTAATCGATCATATATACATGGGTTTTTTTTCTGGGCTCTCAGTTCTGTTCCACTGATTATTGTCTGTATTTTTGTGTGTGCTGTGTGTTAATTTCCACATATTTGTGAATTTTTCCATTTTCATCCTTTTATTAATTTGCAGTTTTGTATCATGTGGTCAGAAAAGACACTTGATATAATTTTAATCTATTTCAGTTATTAAGACTATCTTGTGGTCCAACATATGATCAATCCTGAAGAATTTTCTGTTTATACTCAAGAATAATGTGTATTCTGGTGCTGTTTAAATAAATGTCTGTATATGTTTGGTATGTCCTTCTTGTGTATAATGTTATTCAAGTTCTGTGTTTCCTTATTAATTTTCTGTCTGGATGACTTATCTAATGTTGAAGTGGAGTACTTAAGTCTACTACTATTATTGTATTGCTGTCTATTTCCCCTCCAGTTCTATTAATTTTTGCTTTAGTATTTAGGTACACCAATGTTGGGTGCATATATATTTTCAATTTTCATATCCTCTTCAGGAATTGACTCATTTATCACTATGGGGTGGCCTTCTATGTCTCTTGTGACCAATTTTGACTGAAAGTCTATTTTATCTGATATATGTATAGCTACTTCTACTCTCTTTTGGTTACTATTTACATGAGACATCTTTTTTCCATCCCTTCACTTTTAGTCTATGTGTGTCTTTAAGTCTAATGTGACTCTCTTGTAGTCAGCATATTGCTGAATCTTGTTTTTTATCCATCAACCACTCTGTGCCTTCATTGGAAAATTTAATCCATTTGCATCTAAAATAAGTATTAATAGATAAGAACTTACTATTTCCATTTTGTTGTTTTCTGACTTTTTGTAGTTCCTTTGTTCCTTGCCTCCTCACTTGCTGTCTTCCTTTGTGATTTATTTTTTGTAGTGCTACATTTTTAATTCCTCTCTTTTTATCTTTTGCGTATCTATTAAAGGTTGTGTGTGTGTGTGTGTGTGTGTGTGTGTGTGTGTTTACCATGAGGCTTACAAGGTAAACCTTATAATAGTCCGTTTTAAGCTAATAACAACTTACTTCAGTTGCACACAGAAACTATATACATTTATTACTCTTCCCCACTTTTTATGCTATCAGTATAACAACTTACATATTTTTATATTGTGCATCTATTAACAAACGATCATATCTATAGTTATATTTAATACAATTCTCTTCTAGCTTTTATGCCAGAGATAAAAATGATTTACACACCATTAGAGTATTCTGAATTTGAGTATATACTTACCCTTAAAAGTGAGTTTTATACTTTTACAAACAATCAAATGGGGCTGTAGCCTTGCACACATGGGATGGCATTGTTTGCAGGTCTGTTACTGGGATTCCTGGGCAAGGTTCTGCCTCCTCAAAATGGTCCTCCTTCAACTTGAACTCCATTAGGGTTTCACAGTTTCCTATCTGGATCCCAGAGTTCCCACAAAGACACAATTTTTCCATGGATAGCTGCCAAAATATTGTGGCTGGGGGCAATATGAGTGGGGGGACCTCTTATTCTGTCATCTTGCTGACATCACTCCTCCATAATCACTTTAAACTATAGTAGTCAGAGTACCCAATTAAGAAGAGAGCACTAGGTTGGATTTTTTTTTCAAAGTAGAAAACTGTTCTGTCTATTCCCTTCAAGAAGCCCAGTTTAAATGCAAAAACTTAAATATGTCAAAATTAGAATAACAGAAAAAATATACCAGAAAAACACCAATCAAAGTAAGGCTGGATTTCAGACCAAAGAATATTACCAGAGTTAGAGAGGGTCAGTTCACTATGATAAAGTGGTCAATTCATTAAGTAGACATACCAACCCTAAATATTTACATATCTAGTAACAGAACTCCAAATCAATTTTAAAAAAATGACAGGATTACAAGAACAAATAGATAAATCCACAGTTATACAACAGAGTGTCTAGATATGTAAAGGAAAAAAATATATTAAAAAAAAGGGAATAAAAATATCCATAAGTTCAATTGGAAATTTCCGTAGCCTTCTTAAAGTAATTGATAGCAGTAGGTTATCACTAAAGATATAGAATAGTTGAGCAACATTATCAATCAAATTAACCTACTTTATATTTATAGAATTGCTCACTCAACAAATGCAAAATGACCATTTTTTTCAGATACACCTGAAGAATTTACCAAAATAAATTATATTCTGAGTCAAAAAATAAGTGTCCATTAACTTGAAAGATTTAGCATCATACAAAATATATTACTGATCAAAAAGGAAACTATCATTTTGTCCTAAGTTAGGTAAAGTTGAGTTTCTGTCACTTGTACCCAAAAAATTTCAGAATAATAAAGTGCCACATAAGATGTCTCTATCTGAGCTGAGTTTGGAATACAGGCTTATCATTTCCCAGCAGCTTATATCTCACTGGGATTTCAAATGTTTGATAGTGTTAGTTTAGTTTTCTTATATTTGATCTTCCCATTTCAACCTGATTTTTTTCTTTCTGTTTTCCAAGTTTTTGAATATTTACTGCTTTTAACAATATTCTATCCAAAGTTCAATGTGGAGAGAATTAGGAGAATGTCTTTCTCAGTGTTGTAGGGCTGGAAGTCATTTTTAACTAATCTCATAATGTTCCTTCTATCTCATACCCTGAGATAAGAAAGCAGGTATTGTGTAACTTGATGGTTCCAAATTTGTAGAATAGTGAACTTCATATTTGAAACAATTGAATTAAAGCTATGGATCCTCCGCAGAAGTGGTCAGACATACACACAGAACAACACATCATTTTGCAGAATTTCATGGATTCCAAGTTAAGAATCTCTCTTATGAGCAGAAAGGCTGCATTCTAATTCAAAATGATTTTATCATCCATTATTGTATTTTTATGTTTTATTTATTTTGACAAAATATAATACCAAAGCTGCTAGGAATTAAGAACTATTTTAATATTTTTCTTTTATTGTGTATATAGCATCTACATGAATTTTCAAAATACTGAAAGTATAAGTCCACACCATTTTATTTATTCACCTAATGATCTTATAAGGTACATAAGCAGATTCTCTGCTATAACCCAATGGCTCTACCAGACATCGCTGTGCTACAGTGAACCAATGAATCACTGGTATACACCTCTTTCAGATTCCCCTGTGTTTTAAAATATTGAGTTACAAACTACAGAAGCCTTGCTACCATGCTTATCATTATAAAATGAAACCAAACACCTTGATGGGCATCATGAAAATGAAAAGCCAGATAGGATCAGCTGAACATTGTGAACAACTGCATATACAAATAATGATTACCACTGTGTGTACCAGGCTTCAATATAAAAGAGGAAAATTACAATAAGAGCAGTCTTTTCCCATTTTCATACATTTTCAGTAAGATTTACTCATTCAACTCTCGTAACAGCTCTATGAAGAATATAGAGGTTTAATATTATTATTGTTGTTTTATTAAAAAAGTAACAGTGTTCCAAGAGAGCCAATTAGTTTCCACTGTAGTTATGCAGCTATGGTTTACTCATATAAAATTTGAAACGAAAAACATTTATAAATCTGAATTTTATTTGCTGGTACATGGATGACATAAAGAATGGTTCAAAAAGAGCCCAAACAGAATTTAGAACATAGAGATCCTTAGGTTATTCTTAAAGCAATAAATAAAGCAGAATGCTCTTGGTAGAAAAGCATATAGACACAATTTTTTATCAAATAAACTGTCTCCTCAAAGTTATCCATCTTTTTACTATCACTTGCAGCAAGGGAGTCTTGGCACATCTGAGAAATCATAAAATAAATCCACAAATATAAAATTTAATGAGAAATCAAATAACATAAACCAATCTCATAAAAAAGAAATGAGGAAATGAGATAAAAAACAGCCAAGAAAAAAATCTGACTTTAATACTCTTGATGGTTTGCCAGTTCACAGCCTGCTATAAAAAATCACTATTATTAATGGACACAGGAGCAAAATATTTGGAGAATGAAGGGAGAGATTGCCACAGTTATTATTTTTTCTGAGTTGATTATATAATTTATGACAAGGGGAATGTGGAAATACCAGCATCATCATGTAAAGATTGACCAGATTTTCAATTCTTTTTTATATAATATATTATATAAAAGTAAAATGCAATGTAGTAATGATACAAATTCTGACTAAAAGGATGTTTCATGTGATGCACCAGACAAGCCTTTAGTGTAGCATCAGATAGCGTGCGTGTGTATCTCACCTTTTCAGCTGATTAGCCCCAGTGCGATCTCAGCAAGGTTGTTTCACCTTTCTGGCCCCATCTTTCCTTATCTAAATGAAGAAGCTTGTGCTAACAAATTAAACATGCCAATAGTAAAAAATTAGGAGGCAAAATATGAAAAGTACCTGAAAGAAGTATTTCACAGACATAATGAATAAGTTTTAATTGTACGTGAGAGTAATGAGATAATGATTGTGATGAATATTTATTCAGTGAATATTTATTGGTAAATTAACATGCTATCTGTGTTAAGTACTGGATAATATCATCAGATATTCTGGAAAAGGGGAGATATCAAAATATATGTATATGCAATTTACAGAGCATTCAATTTACAGCATGGAAACAAATATTGTTGTATCATTTTAAAATATGGCTCTGATTGCATGAGCACTAGAAATTTTGTCCTCATTAAAAAGTAATAATTATCCCTTTTGAAAACTTAAAAATATATAAAAATACTCTCAAAAGCAAAAGGATCTGAGATACTGAGACATAGCCCTTAATAACATATTTCTGGAAAGTTATTAATGTTATTATATACGCATCCATTTCAAAGTCAAATAATATTAAAAGTCTTCCAATGAATAGCAGTCATCCGCTCCAGATAGAACTTCCTATCACCCCAGTTTTGATCTTTGAGACAATCACCTTCAATACATTCAGCTATTTTTTTCTGAAATTTATTTCTACACATCTAGATAATAAGATTTGTGGTATTTATTGATTTATCACTCTATTATATATTGATTTTATTTCATTTTACATCAGGATTTAAGTCTTTTATACTCACGTTCCTCTTCCTTCTTCTTTTCCGTTCCCTGTTTTGATTTTCTATTGCCATAAAAAATTATCACAACCTTAGTGTCTTAAAAAGCATAAATTTGTCATTTCACTGTTCTGTGGGCCAAAAGTCTGGTAGATCAGCTAGTTTCTTTGCTCTGGGTCCCAAGAGGTCAAATCAAGACATTGGTCAGCCTGGACTCCTATCTGGAGACTCTTGAGGAGAAACCATTTCCAGGCTCTTTCAGGTGGTTTATAAAGTCAGCTCATTCAGCTGTAATCTGAGGTCATCATTTCTTTCTTGGATGTCAGCTGGAGCTGTTCTTAACTTCTAAGTGCTTCTCTCCAGTCCTTGTACATGGCCCCCTACATCTCAGAACCAGAAAAACAAAGTTGTAAACTAAACTAGGAGCTATTGTGGGTTGCCATGGAAGCTGTCTGCCACCAGCCACCATCCAGCCCCCAGTGAATCACAATCCTCCCACACGCAAAAGTTTTACATGCTCCCAAAGTTCTTTACAGACTCACCCCCTTACAGCATTGCTCCAAGTCCATGATCTTGTCATATAGATCACATCCATGCTCAGATGAGGCTTCTAGGTATTACCCATTAAGTACAGCTCTTAGGATACAATTCCTTTCCACGTGTGAGTCTGTGAAACTAAAGAAAAGAATTATCTTTCTAACACACCCAATAAATGTTAGTGAGAGAAGTAGAGGATAACAGCTATAGTTTTTGTGGATTTTTTTGTGTTGTTGTTGTCGTCCTAAAATAGTGGGAAAATGAGGTTGAAAAGGAATCATTGGTCCGTAACAGTTCTGGCATCCAGCCAGGCAAACTCCAGCCACAGTTCTTTGATTAGGTTTCAATGTCTAGGAATAATCCTTCCTGTCTTTCAGCTCTGTTTGGGCTATTGGTTGTGGCCTCTGAGCCATACTTCCTTTTTAAATGAAAGATGGTGTGTGTTTGCAGAGGAATTTTATCAGCCTGATAATCGCTTCCAGTAGAATTTGGGGGCTTCAGGAGTCTTTTCTCATTTTGCACCCTTTCTGTCTCTGTCAGTCCAAGCTGCCAGTTTTTGCTGAAGTAGATTTCTCAAAAGTTTTTAGGTTTCCCATGGATTTCACTGAGGTTTACTCCATTAGACAAAGGCACACCTACAATTGTTTTTTTTTTTTTTTTAGGTAACATCTTAATTTTTTACTTCTGCTGGGATGACTGAAGGACAATGCCCTTAAGCTTGCTAGAGGTGCTATAGTTTGATTGAGAGGATCTGTGAGATATATACTCACTCAATCTTATGAAAGAGCCCTTTATGCAACTATTTGGACCTTTTTATCTTTTTGAGGTTTTAGCAAAATTCTGTGCAGTTAACATCCTGGCCTTTCCTCTAGAGCATGCTTTCCTAACAGCAAATCTCTTCCTGTTGGCATCCTTTTCCATCTGGAGAGACTGAAAATTTTTAAGACTATTGACTCCTATTTTCTTTTTTGTTTAATAGTCTTTCCTCTATTTATTTCTCTCCTTTTTTATTTTACTAGAAGCATCAAGGAGAAACTAGGTATCACCTTCAACAACATTCTTGGCAATCTACTTAGCTATATAACCAAATATATCACATAAATGTCCCGATTTTCATATAACTGCAGGAGGTAATTTTGCTAAGCTTTCTGCCACCATGTAACAAGGATTTCCCTCATTCCTTAAATTTCTAGTAATCTATCCCTCACTTCCATCTGAGCTTCCCACCCTCCCCCCCGCTGATGGCAACTTCCTCTAAGTCTGGATTTCTACTAGAAATCTGTTTAAAGCAATTTAGGCTTTCTATCATGCTCCCCCAAATTCTTCCAGTCTCAGTTTATTGCTCAGTTCCGCTCAGTTCCAAACTCATGCACATTTCTAGGTCTTTGTGCCATAGAACCTCACTTCTGATACCAAAATCTGTTATTTGTTTTATCTTCCTGTGTAGCAAATTATCACAAACTTAGGAACTTAAAGCAATACACATTTATTATTTCACAATTTCCATGGATTCCAGGAATATCTCAGCTGGGTCATCCTCTTGAAATCTCATTAAGACTCCAATCAACATATCAGTCAAAGGTGCCTTTAGCTTTTGGGCACTGATTGCTCAGAATTTTTAAACTAAAAAAAATTGCTGGACCACTAAGTTGTCAGTATTTGAAATACATGAATCCATGTGGAGTCACTATGTTATGATGTTATGTTATTGTTATTAAACCTCTTGATCTGAATGACTTGGGATTAAAGCAAATTGGTTTTGTTTTAAGTCAGCTCCAAGCCCAGCATGGAGCCCAACATGGGGCTTGAACTCACAACCCTGAAATCAAGACCTGTGCTGAGTTGGACACAACTGACTAAGCCACCCAGACTCCCCAAAGCAAATTGTTTTTTAAAATTGACCTTAAAGGGCTTGTATTTAATATCATGGTTGGTAAGTTTATCTTTTCACAAGTCGTAGTTCATTCTGAAAGATGTAGTTTCTGTCTCATTTTTTAAAAATGGATCAGCATGAGATTCTCTGGGATATCAACAAGGTAGGATAAGAACATGATGGAAACCAGGATGATAGTTCTGGCTAAAGAGGCCAAAGCTGAATGGTTGGCTTCTCTATATGAATTCAGCTTACTTTTTATTTCTCTTTGTGATAGGAATCAAAAAGATAAATAAAATGTATATTCTAAATCCATGTTAATATACAATGTGTCAGGGACAATATTGATTTTTTTCAATGACGTTATATCACATCTAGAACCACAGATATAATTGATACCAACACCTGCATAAGTTTTTTTTCTACTACTATTTTCCATACCTTTTTGGTTTTTTCACTGACCAAACAGGCAAGTTAAATATAGATATGGTAGGAATCACCACATTTCTTAGGCTACAGGTAATAATCTCAGGAATTCTTCCAAGGAATGTAGTATTAATAGCTTTTAGTTTACCGTCTTGGCAGGGTACACTTGTATGGAACACTTTCATACCCTTCTCACCAGAATACTAATTTCCTGCTCTTCTCATCCTGACTATAATGTTTAGTGACAAGGGCAGAGATTCTGCCAGTAACTAAGTTCATTTATTCCCCATTTTCTGGGACTGAATAAATAACCACAGTATACATCCATGGTCCAAGTAAACGTCATTCAGTTAGACTGACTAAGGTCAACTCTTCAGTTGTCACTTGGTTACACTCATTCATGGCTTCTGGCATTTGGGGTCTTTGAGGCTAAGCATGAAACCAGTGTCAATATTAAGTAATTCCAAGAATGTCTGGGGGTTTTCCTTCACCAGTGCATAACCAGTATCCCCTTGCGGAAGTCTTGGGTGAAGATTAGTGGCCTAATCCTGTGGCTATATTATAGGGTCCTTCCATAAAGGAGCTCTGCCTCCTTCTCTAAGTAGCACTAGATCTATGAGCTGGTATATGCCTAAACATGAGATAAGAGTATTCCTACTGTATTAGCTACATCCAATTTCTGAACAGAAGATCTAGAATTCTCACCTGTGTATGTTAGGTAGAACCATATATAGCTGACCATTTATTTTAAGGATGCTGATCCATCAGTAATTGTCATAAATCTCTATGTCAAAATAGACTAGTTCCAGTGGAATCCTTGTAGCTTATTTTATTACTTGCTTCTACTTTGTCTATGGTATTTAAGCAATCCCATTAAGTTCTAGCGTTCTATATCATTCAGCTCTATTATTCTCTTTTTTCCCATTGAAATCATGGAATTCAGTTCCACTATAGCACCATTTTTACTTTCTTCTTCACTTTATTTCTGACCTACATATGAACACCACCAGAGATCTCTTTTAGTGATGTTGATATTCCCTGACCTATATATTTCTGATTCTTTAATGAAGAGCGTGGCCTCTCTTATTGACAGAAAGTGTGGTTTAGGAGTAGTTGAGCAGATTTCTTATAATAGGTCCATTTCAATGTGCTTATTTCTGAGAGTTCTCAGATACCTTTTTCTATAGTATGACAAGAAACTTCTGGAATTATGGCCTCATTAACTGAAGGCCACCATTGCATCCAGGCTTCAATTATCCAACCAAGTTAACTATTAATGTTAGTCCCAAGTGCTGAAGCTGCCAATTAAATACAAATCCTAGGTGGGTGCTCTCCTGTCAATGATGGGCCTAGAAGTAATGTGGGTTTGGTCCTGAGAAGAAATGCTTGCTTCCACATATAGTGTACCTATTAAAGTGCTTTTAAATATATAAGACCATTCCTTCACAGTGGGAAGATGTTGTCTGCAATGATGAAAGACATTCAAGGAAACACTGAGGTTCAAAATTCTTAGCCTCTTTCATGAATGTGTACATGTAACAATTCCATGTCTGTTCCTGCTGTTTTCTCAGTAGTACTCATACATGAGCATAAGGGACCTGGTAGAATTAAGCATTTAATTGGTATTTCAAAGTCTTTAGTCCTTTCAGTCAGTTCTTGGATGTGGTCTTCATATAAGAGAGAACAGATTCCTTTAAAGTTGCCACTGAGGGGCATCTGGGTGGCTCAGTCAGTTAAGTGTCTGCCTTCAGCTTGGGTTGTGATCCTAGGGTCCTGGGATGGAACCCCGTGGCAGGCTCACTGTTTGGCAGGGAGCCTGCTTCTCCCTCTTCCTCTGCTGCTCCCCATTTGTGCTCTCTTACTCTCTCTGTCAAATAAATAAATAAAATCTTAAAAAAAAATAAAGTTGCCATTGAGGCATTCTGATTTTTAATACATATTCTTAATTACATGTTAATAGTTTTTAATTTCTATATGTACTATTGTGTGATCTCTAGAACTATCCTAGTAAGTGATGTGATTGCAGTTTTTATAATCACTAGTATTGCCACAATGTTTAATTCCCACAGCCATGTGTTCTCCTAAAGCCTGCCCCTTTACTAGTACTTCATACCTTTTCTTATACTTCATGCCATGCTGCTACCAGAAAAAAAGATTAGGCATACCTCATTTTCTCTAGGTGAGACAATTAATCTGCTGTTACTTGAAAGTATGGACCAACATCATCTCCAAATATGTATTCAGTTGGTTATATTTTCTGGCCACTTGCAGGACCAATTACTTAACAATTATGATTCCATTAAGAAACAGATGGCACACTTAAAACAAAATCATTTAAGGAGCGTTTTCTTGTAAAGTTAAAAAAGAAGCAATGTAAGGAAACCAGAAGGGATAGTAGGTTAGTCAGAAGTATACTTGTTAACACTGTTGGGCCCAAAGAAATATGGGAAGGAAGAAATTATTGGAATTCTGATAGAGATAGTGGTTGTATTAGCTTTCTAGGGTTGACAAAAGAAAGCAGAAACTGGACGACATAAAACAACAGAAATATATTTTCTCACGGTTTGCAAGGTGAGAAATCTAAAATCAAGATGTCAACAGGGCCATGCCTCTCTGATGGCTCAAAAGGAGGATCCATCCTTGCCTTTTTCTAGGTTCTGAAGGTTACTGGCAATCCTTGATGTTCCTTGGCTTATAGATACATCCCTCCAATTTTTTGTCTCTCTCTTTACATGCCTATCTTTTCTGTATGTCTTTTTGTCTCTGTGTCTCTTTACCTCTTCTGAAAGGACACTGGTCATTGTATTTGCGGTACACTCTACTCCAGTATGACCTCATCTTAATTAATTACATCTCAAAGACACTACATCCAAATTAGGTCACATCTGAGGTTCTGGGGATGACATCAATTTGGGGGGAACATTGTTCAGCCCAGTATAATTTATATAGAGTTATCTTGAGAAAGGCTTTACCTGTCAATGTAGTGAAACAACTAGCTTGAGTTCACCTAGAAATGATAGAGCTAAGAAAATAAATACATTGATTCCACTGATTTCTCTCCATCTAAATCTCCTGCTCAGTTCTCCACTGGCCAGCACCAACTGGAATCTAAAAGAAATGAAACTGAGGCACTTGGGTGGCTCAGTATGTTGAGCATCTGACTCTTTGATTTCAGCTCAGGTCATGATCTCAGGGTCATGAGATAGAGTCCGGCCATAGGCTCGCACTGGGCATGGAGCCTGCTTAAGATTCTCTCTCTCCCTTTTCCTCTGCCCCTCCCCACCACTCATGTGCATGCACACTCACTATCTCTTTAAAAAATAATAATAATAATAATAAATAAAGATAAAAGACATGGAATATTGCTCAATCTCTTGTCCAGAGAGCTAGATGGAAAGAGGTAGAGAGCAAATGTTATATAGGAGAAAAATATTTAACATGCCCCTAAGGGGATTCACAGAAATCTAAATAAGCTTACTAGGTTTCCAAACAATATTATGGAAAGTAGACCAAAAATTAAGTACTTGGTGGAATAGAATAATGAAAACAGGAGGTTATAACCTAAACTTCATAAGCAAAGCAATAAAAAGTTGGTGTTGATAAAATTTTTCAATTTTTAGTGTGGAGTTTCATTTGTTCTTTAACTTCTCAAGAATCAGAAACTCTTGGATACTCAGGAGAAATTAAAAATGTTTGAAAGAAAACTATTAAATTCAAATATTTTGAAAATCTAATCCTATGGAAATCCAGTAAGTTTATATGCTGAGTTAGAAAAAGGCAATTAATTTTCTAAAGATGCTTAGGAATAGAGAAGTAACTATTACCTCTCTTTAGAAATGGTATAGCCCAGGTACTCTTAACACTGGTTATGAGACTATCTTCCTGAGTTCTGATCTTCCAGTCAACTAAAACAATCTTTTGAGGTGTCTTTGCTAAATTATGATTGATGTGACTAGGGAAAAAAAACAAACCTTCCATTATTCAAAGTGAATAAGCATTTTTCATCCAAAATAATTATTAAACTAACTCTTCTTTGAAAGGAAAAACATAGTACACCTAGGTTAGGATAATGTAAATACAACACTCTTGAATGTACTATCTCTGCATGCCACACCAGAACATTATTAGGAACACTAAATAATAAAATGCACTAGCACTGGAAACTAACCCTAGCAGTTACCAACTCATCAGTGTCAGTAAAGAATGTCCATTAGGGGCAAGATTTAGTGGCATATTTTTGTATACCTCAGCTTCTGACCTTGAACTCTACTCAAGAAAGAGGTAAGCTTTGGTTTTACACACCTTAACACTCTCACCCTAACTAAAGCACATGTTTCTACATCAAACAGGTATCCTGTATAGGAATACTGCTTTCTTTATTAGTCATTGCCCCACATTCCACCACATGACCCCTTCCTTTCTACATGCATTCAGATATTATCCGTCTGATGACTGGGGGAAAAAGAAAACAGATATTGAAACTTGGCATCCTCATGTGGAATCCTCTCACCTAATGCACTGCAGCTGGGAGAGACACAAAAAGAAAGGTAATTCATGTCGAAGTCAGGGTGTGTGTGTGTGTGTGTGTGTGTGTGTTCATTTTCATGCTCTGCAAATGATCAAAAAAAAGCTATGTTATGAGGAACATAAATTTTTTCTCCTTTCCAGAAACCATGTAAATATCCCTTGTTTAAACATAAAATATAATGAAATATACCAAAACAAGTGCAAAGGTCATTGAAATGCATAATTACAGGTTATTTTTAATTTCTCTATCACAAATTTTTGGATTTTCTAAATTTCTCATACCATGTTTTTATAACTTTTGTAATTAAGAGGGATAAACATTTTAAAAAGAAATGGACAGGAAAGGAGAAAAGGAAAAGTAAGAAAAAAAAAGACCTCTTGTCTGAATGATATTATTATTAATTTTTGTAGCAGTGGCTGAAAAAAACAATAAATGAAGAATAATGTTCATCACACAGATGATGATTCAACAAGTTGCTGACTTAATTTGTAATTTTTGTATTTGTATCTTAATTCTGTGATGTTTTGCTCACAACATAGTAACTGGATGTTCCCTAATACACAGGGTGTAGTTTCCTAGCAATACCCCATAGTTATTTTAATTTGTAGTTGGGTGTTTTGTGGTTTTTTGGGGGGGCTTTTTTGGGGTTTTTTGTTTGTTTGCTTGTTTTGGTTTTTTGTTTTTGCCAACCTTTTATGAAGTACTTGTTTGCAATTCAGTTGTTTCTCCCATGCTCCTAGATCTAGCTCAAACATTTTAAGAAATTTTCCTGAAATTTATACTCTGTGGTTATCTCTCTTTTCCCTTAATTACTATTAAACTGATCTAGATTTAAATAAATTATACTCTTTTCTGCACATTTTTATATTAAACTGTATCTTCTCAATAGGCTGTGATAAAAATTAAATTTGGCATTGTATTTGCATCCAGATCTACCATAGCTGGTATATTTTTATTTCTTCAGCTGTGGAGAAGAGCCAATAAAAATGTGTAATCTCCCTAACAAAATTGTACTAGATAGATACAAAGATATGTTTAAGCTAAAAATCACAAGGAGCTAATTTGCAAACTTATTATCTGAAAAGTGATCTATTTTTAACATAGTTTATGTGACAAAACTTAATTTTCTGTTACAGACATATTTTCTTTTAAGATTTTATTTATTTTTTATATATACAGAGAGAGTGCTTATGCATGTGGGGGCTTGGGGAAAGAGTGAGGGAACAGTGTGGGAGGGAGAGGGACAAGCAGATTCCATGCTAAATGCAGAGCCCAATGCAGGGCTCCATCTCAGACCCTGAAATCATGACCTGAGCTGAGACTAAGTCCAACGCTTAACCAACTGAGCCACTCAGGCACCCCTACAAAGATATTTCTATGGTCTCAGTGAAAACAGGTACATTTTAGATTTTTGGCCATCATTAGTATTAAAGTAAAGTTTACATATTTGGGAAGTTAAACATACAAATGAATAGTTTCTCTGTCAATACATCTAACTATCTAGAACCGAAGTGCTAGTAATGGACACTGAATCTATGATCATGATCATAAAGAATAAATATACAGATTTAAATTTAATTACAACCTTTGCCTATTTGGCTAGACATTTTGTTTATTGCACATATGTAGTCACTCAGTCATAAATATTCTCTAAATTTCTCTTACATACCTGAGGAGGCATTAAACAGTACTTGAGTATTTTTATAACAACAAGCATATTCTTTCAAAGATTTTTATTATGTACTGTTGAAACATACATTTAAAAAATTTTTTTTTCAAATTTCCACAATGCTTCTAAATATCAGGTCAACAGATATTACACTGTACTGGAAGTGCTTTCTAAATGTTTATTGACTGAACGTTTTTTTTTTTTTTACTTGAACTACTTAAGAGGAATTTCTCTCAGAGATTAGATACACATGAATATAAATAAGTCAAGAGTTCTTACTCTTTTTTTTTTTTTTGAAAGATTTTATTTATTTCTGTGACAGAGAGACAGCCAGCGAGAGAGGGAACACAGCAGGGGGAGTGGGAGAGGAAGAAGCAGGCTTATAGCGGAGGAGCCTGATGTGGGACTCGATTCCAGAACTCCGGGATCACGCCCTGAGCCAAAGGCAGCCGCTTAAGGACTGCGCCACCCAGGCACCCCAAGAGTTCTTACTCTTAAGGAACTTATAATCTAGATGAAGGAGGAGACCAGTTTATACACAATCAATGCAATGTAATGAATATTATTCTGTATATATGAACGATGATCAACAGAAACACAGATAAAGGAATGTTTAACTTTGCCTCTGAAGGTGGGAGAAAGATTTAACAAAGGAAATACTACTCAACTTGATTCTTAAAGAATTTATCCACTCATTTATTTGTGTATCCACCCTTTTATGGTTGTTCCTGAGAAATTTTATGTTCTAAGCACTGGCCTAGGTAATAGAGATGTAATTTTTAGCAATATATTCAAACTCAAATCCATTATAACTAATATAGGAGACAAATGATTTTAAAAATTTCCTTAGTGGATATATAATTGCAAACTGAAGTATACTATAGGAGGACAAAGAATGAGGGCCTGTAAAAACATATAAGACAGTACTCAAATTTACCCTAAGGAAATGTGGCTTAAGCTTGGTGGAATTAATCAGGCAAAGTAAAGAATGAGATCAAGAAATATCATTGCATATACAAAGATCATCTGGTAAAAGAAAATAGAACACATGGAAAGTGATTTTTAAAACCACAATGACCAAAAACCTTATAGGATAGCAGAGTATTGAGGAACGGCAACATAAGATGATATGAAACCCTAGTCAGGACCACATAGGCAATGTTCAAGGCCATGTTCAAGACTCTATACTAATGCTTCGAGCAATGAAAACCAATGGAAACTTTTGAATAGGATTTGACCTTTCAAAGAAAAGGATTTGGTACAATGCTAACGTTAAAATAAGAGCACATGTGGCATATTCAGAAAATGGTAACTAGTTGAGTTTAATTATGCAAAATGGGGATTGTGAGGTCTCCAAGACAGCCTTAATTGCCCCTGACCTTCCTGTAGAATTAGAGAATGTACATTATTATTTTTTTTTTTTGAGTGGAGAGATTGCATATCCTTTAAAGTTTATTCAAAGATTTGGCAACTTGTTACTTTTGTTTGTTTTTTATTCCTCTTTTAAAAGTTTCTATTTAAATTCTGGTAACACACAGTGTAATATTAGTTTCAGATGTATGATATAGTGATTCAACACTTCCATACAATACCCTGTTGCTCATCACAATTTCACTCCTTAAACCCCATCACCTATTTAATCCATCCTCCCACCTGCCTCCCCTCTGATAACCATCAGTGTGTTCTCTATTGTGAAGAGTCTGTTTCTTCGTTTGCCAGTCTCTTTTCCCCCCTTTGATCATTTATTTTCATTCTTAAATTCCACACATGAGAGAAATCATATGATATATGTCTTTTTCTCACTGACTTATTTCACATAGCATTATACTCTCTAGTTCCATCCATGTCACTGCAAATTGCAAGATTTAACTCCTTTTTATGATGGGGTAATATTCCATTTTATATATACACCACATCTTCTTTATCATTCATCAGTCAATGGACACTTGGGCTGTTTCCATAATTTGGCTATTGTACATAATGCTGCTATAAAAATCAGGGTGCGTGTATCCCTTTGAATTAGAATTTTTATATTCTTTGGGTAAATAATCTAGTAGTGCAATTGTTGGATCATAGGGTAGTTCTATTTTTAACTTTTTGAGGAACCTCCATACGGTTTTCCAAAGTGGCTGCATCAGTTTGCATTCCCACCAACAGTATAAGCGGGTTTTCATTTCTCCACATCCTCACCAACACATGTTGTTTCTTCTGTTGTTGATTTTAACCATTCTATACGAGGTGATGTCTTATTGTAGTTTTGATTTGCATTTCCCTGAAGATCAGTGATGTTCATCTTTTTATGTGTCTGTCGGCCATCTGGATGTGTTCTTTGGAAAAATGTCTATTGATGTCTTCTGCCCATTTCTTAACTGGATTATTCATTTTTTGGTTGTTGAGTTTTATAAGTTCTTTGTACATTTTGGATACTGACCGTTTATCAGATACGTCATTTACAAATACCTTCTCCCATTCCATAGGTTGCCTTTTAGTTTCGTTGATTATTTCCTTCACTGTTCAGAAGCTTTTTATCTTGATGAAGTCCCAATAGTTCATTTTTGCTTTTGTTCCCCTTGCCTTCAAAGACATATTTTGAGAGAAGTTGCTACGGTCAATGTCGAAGAGGTAACTGTCTCTGTTATCCTCTAGGATTTTTATGGTTTCAGGGCTCACATTTAGGTCCTTAGTCCATTTTAAATTTATTTTGGTGTAAGAAAGTGGTCCAGTTTCATTCTTTTGCATGTTGCTGTCCAGTTTTCCCAATGCCATTTGTTGAAGAGACTGTCTTTTTTCCATTGGATAGTCTTTCTTGCTTTGTCATGGATTAATTGACCATATAGTTGTGGTTTCATTTCTGGGCTTTCTGTTCTGTTCTACTGATCTATGTGCCTATTTTGTGGCATTACCATACTTTCTTGATCACTACAGCTTTTTAATATAATTTGAAGTCTGTAATTGTGATGCCTCTAGCTTTGCTTTTCTTTTTCAAGTTTGCTTTGGCTACTCAGGGTCTTTTGGGGTTCCATAAAATTTTAGGAGTGTTTGGCCTAGCTCTGTGAAAAATGTTGTTGGTATTTTGATAGGGATTGCATTTAATGTGTAGACTGCTTTGGGTAATGTAGACATTTTAACAGTATTTGTTCTTCCAATCCATGAGCATGGAATGTATTTCCATTTCTCTATGTCATCTTCCAATTTCTATCATTGTAGAGCATTTACTTTACAAACCATAATTATAAATTCTTTCTCTCCCCCTTTGAGGTATAAATCTTTTTAAAGGCTTCCTTGCTTGTTTTACTTTGGTAAAATTGTTGCTTCCACAGAGGTGAGACCAAAAAACAGGAAAAAATATACTGAGAAGTTTGTGTTCCATTATTAGGCAATGTGGAACCATCCAAGGATACTGAAGGGGGGGAAATCAGGTAATCTGACAAGATGTCTTTTGGGGCAGTGTAGATAAAAACTTGAAGATTAGGTAAGAGATATTTTAAGAGAGCAAGGATCTGATAATAGGTTATATGTGAAAGATAACTTAGAGAAATTTTCACATCTGAAATCAAGATTTATAATATAGCTGAATTGATAGATACTAATCCTGTTAATTAATGGTCTTAGTTCATGTTTTTCTTGCCTGAAATATTCCATTCCTAACTCTCTCTATATTCCTTAAATTCCTTTAAGAGCTTCTTTATGTGTCATCCTATCTTTGTGTTTTCCCCCAGTGCTTCCAAGTGGCAATGACTTGTTTCTTCCTATGATGCTAGAGTATGTTTGATGTTGTTCAAGGTATCTGTAACCTTGTTATTTATTTGTTTGTCTGCCACATTTTACAGAGAAGAAAATGTGTCTTATTCATAGTTGAATGTCTACAGTTGTACCTGTTACATAAAAGTTAAAGGTCATAGAAATGGGGAAGTAAAAATGATGAGAAAATCCCAATTGTATATGAGTGAAGATAAAAGAGGTAGGTTGTCATGGTATGTTATGAGAGAAGGAGCACTGTTGATCGTACAAAGGAGACCTAAGGTTTCTGTTTTAGTGTACTGAATAATATAATGTTTGAAATTATAGAAGTTGCAGAATTTGAGCAAAATCAGACAAAAACAAGGAAGAGGAAAATCTAACATAATTGACTAAGAATTGCATTGTAACTAAATACAACCACAAAACATGCCTCTGGAGGACTTCAAAGATGAGTAGTTACACAGATTCCCAGGAGTACATGGAAACAACCCAACTTTTGGAGAAGTGACTGTTACAGCCTTGCTTCTGAGTTGCACGAAGATATTAAAGGACTTTTAAAGACTGTTGCCTTAGGATATCTTTTGTGTGGAGTCAGAAACTGGAGGTAGAAAGGAGAGGATGGAGCTCATTTCTGCGCTTAACCTCAACTGCCTATTAAAAGAAGAAAACTGGTGTGTGTGCTGAAAGTCTAAGGTTCTTAAGTAAATATATCTTAAGATTTGTTTGAAGATCCTTCCTTACCATACCCTGGAATCCCAAATTATCACTATGTGAGATTCAACTTATTAGAAGGTACTCAATAGTGTTTGTTGATTGGGATTGAATTGGTACATTGTCTGTATGCTCATGTTTTATATACAGAACTTTAGACTTGGTAGTATTGTCTAATTTAATCAGCTATCAAAGTAAAATATTTCCTATGGAAAATGCTAATTAAACAATTAAAGAATCTGAATATCTACATCCATTATGAGTCAACTAACTATCATAGTATCTGGCACTTAATAGGTACTCAAAAATCTTAGTTCCGTTTTCTTGTGTCCTTGCTTTCTCTATCAAAAGCATATAAGGAAACAATCAACATGCTATAATACTTTAATAAATATTGAAATGGAAGGGCACCTGGGTGATTCAGTCAGTTAAGTATCCACGTCTTGGTTTTGGCTCAGGTCATGATTTCAGGGTCATGAGATTGAGCCCTGAGTTGGGCTCCATGCTCAGCAGTGAGTCTGCTTAAGATTCTCTTTCTTCCTCTCCCTCTGCCCTTCCCCCCATTTGCAATGCCCTCTCTCTCTCTCTAAAATAAATAAATCTTTAAAAATAAATAAATAAATATTGAAATGGAATATAAAACTTCTGTTGATATTATAACTATATCAACTATAAATGGTACCTAATTTGTAGACAAATTATCCTTAAATACGGGGCTCCTGGGTGGCTCAGTCATTAAGCATCTGCCTTCAGCTCAGGGCATGATCCCAGGGTCCTGGGATCGAACCCCACATCAGGCTCTCTGCTCTGCTGGGAGCCTGCTTCATCCTCTCCCACTCCCGCTGCTTGTGTTCCCTCTCTCGCTGGCTGTCTCTCTCTCTCTGTCAAATAAATAAGTAAAATCTTTTTTAAAAAATTATCCTTAAATAGATTAAAGTTTTGGGGCACCTGGGTGGCTCTGTCATTAAGTGTCTGCCTTTGGCTCAGGGCGTGATCCTGGTGTTCCAGGATCGAGCCCCACATCAGGCTCCTCTGCTGGAAGCCTGCTTCTTCCTCTCCCACTCCCCCTGCTTGTGTTCCCTCTCTCGCTGGCTGTCTTTCTGTCAAATAGATAAAAATTTTAAAAAATAAATAAATAAATAGGTTAAAGTTTTATAAACTTAAATATATATATGTATTAAATGACTTCTGAAATAACATATTTAATAAAAATATTTTAAAGAATAGATTGTTGCAACATTTTCTACATTTTCAATTAAAAATTGTTAGAAATTCTGGGTGACCAGTACCGTAATTGACCTGTCAGAAGAATTGATACCTACTCTTCCATGAGTTAGCAGAATCATTTGCTCACTCATAAAAAATGAGATGATTTTTTCTTTAATGACTTGAGACCATGTCTTTATTACTTTGGTGACTTTGCTTTAGTAAAAGGAATTCCATGAAATTTGTTAAGCCATTTAAAGCTGTTTATTTGCCTCTTTGATTTTCCTTTATAAAAAAAACAGTCATGGTATAAAATCAACATCTCAAGTATTTTAGTTGAGAAAGGTATCATAAAACATTTTTTTTCATTACCCTATAGGTATAGTGCAATAGATAATGAAGATTAATGGCATATTAAATGATATTGTACTTATGATGAACATGTCTACTGTTATAAATTCAGCCACAGTAGGAGATATCTCAGTATGTATATAGCGACAATTAGGATATGGGAATGTTAAAATTGAAATGGTACCTCAAAGTGACTCAATTAAAGTCTTCTTGTTACTGATCAGTGCATTGTAACCTTTAGAGATTAAGTGATAAGTGCAAATTTTCAAAACTAGTAAGGGTCATAGCCACGCTGTACCACAGGATACCACACTATCCATCCAACTTGTTACCATTATGAGCCCTAATTTTCTCAACTATAACAACAGGATAAAAACACCTTAAAGTGTTATTTAAAAGGATGAAATGAGATAATGCCGTAGGTACTCAATAAATTATTGTTGTTGCTGATGCTATTATGCCGCCTGTCCCAAATTAATATTATTGCTTCCCAACCTCGACTAGGAAATATTAACAATAATAGTCTGTAACAATCTGAATTTAAGAGCAATCTATCTTCATAATGATTAAATGAAGGGAATCAAGGCATTTCTCATAAATGTATTTTCTCTAAAGGCTGCAATAAAGGATAAATACAATTACCTTTTGTAATACGATAAAATTGAGACACTGAAGCTGCAGCTCCTTACCTACATAACAAATTAGCATGCAAGATGGAACCAAAGTTATTATTTACGCCAGAATTTCCTGAATTTTCAACACATTAGGTAGTTCTATTTATCTCAAGAATGGGAGTAGGTGAAAATGCTAGAATATTTCTTTAATATTAAAAATGACTTTTCCTTTTGCTCTATTTATTTTATTTATATAATAAATACTCTCCAGCAAGGAAAAAGGAAAGGGGACCACAAAATCAAATTTGCTCTGTCATAATGGATTAAAACTCTGAAAACCCCACAAAGGATGAGACTCATGTTTGAAAATACTCATTCCTCGGGGTGCCTGGGTGGCTCAGTCGTTAAGTGCCTGCCTTCAGCTCAGGGCGTGATCCCAGGGTCCTGGAATCAAGCCCCACGTCAGGCTCCCCGCTCCACTGGGAGCCTGCTTCTTCCTCTCCCACCCCCCCCACCCCCCGTTTGTGTTCCCTCTCTCGCTTCACTCTGTCAAATAAATAAATAAAATCTTAAAAAAAAAAGGAACAAAGAAAATGCTCATTCCAATTGGTCAATCATATATGCAACATTTAAGTTTAGTAATTTCCTCTATTATCTGAAAATTATAAAATTTAAGAAGTTATACTTTAATAGCCCTAATTTTGAAAGAAGAAAGTGATTTGAGTGAAACACTAGTTACCTTCTGTTTCTCCTTTGGCCAGACTGACCAAGGATCTCTAGATCAGGAATCAGGTCCTCAAAAAGCTCAACATGCTACTACAGAGTTAGTGGAAATCACTAGGTCCGACAGGGTGATCGGGTGTTATCCGATCTGTTATCCAACAGGTGTTATGGGCAAATATAGAAAAAGTCAATGGATATGGGAGGAAAAATAAGATGATTTTAAAAATGAGGAGTAGAATAATTGGGATAGAAAACCAGAAGAGAGAGAATAAAACGGATGACCTAGTACACTGAGCCACCACTCAGTCACACCCAGAAGTTCTCATCTCCTTAGTTCTTGTTAGTGGTGCATTCTCTTCTTCCAAATGCATTGAAAATCAGAAATGGAAAAAGACTGAAGAATTGCACCATAACTAAGACCTTATTCTAAATTTAATTTCTTACCATTTTATTGTTAAATTTTTTTTTAAAGATTTTATTTATTTATTTGACAGAGATAGAGACAGCCAGCGAGAGAGGGAACACAAGCAGGGGGAGTGGGAGCGGAAGAAGCAGGCTCATAGCGGAGGAGCCTGATGTGGGGCTCGATCCCATAACGCCAGGATCACGCCCTGAGCCGAAGGCAGACGCTTAACCGCTGTGCCACCCAGGCGCCCCTATTGTTAAATTTTAATATGAGCTTTGAATTTTGAAAAAGTGCTATGGTTGTGTAAACAAATTCACTTTGAAGAGAATCCAATCTTCCTTAATTGCTTGCTAATTTCACTTTATAAATATTGATGAATGAATCAATTAGGTTCCTGGCAGAATGGAATTGGCACACCTGAACAAAATAAGGTTTACAGCATATGACATGGAAACTATTTATGAAACTATAGGTACAATTAGAAAATTCAATAAGGTATGGTGAAATATCCCTGGAGATAGCAATAACTGGGAGCTCTTACTACCGATAGGCTTTAATAGGCAAGGGTGGTGGTTACCCAGGAAATGGTCAAAGGCACTATTGTGTGGGATATCATGACAACAGATAAGGCATTTTGCAATTCCACAAAGGGTGGTGTTGGCACAACCACAGAGGACAGTAAAGAAATTCCATATAGTAAGAATATATGCCTATTCTTAAGAAAATTGATTTCTGTCTCTCCTCCCATCTCCTACCCATGAAATATAGGATCAAACAATCTATCTATTGGCCGCTAGTTCCTCCAGGGAATGATGGGGCTTTAGCATAGACCTCTCCTATTGGCAGGTTGGGCACTCAACAGTGGTAAAAATCAGATCTCCCTTAATAAGGGCAATTCCATATTGTCAGCCTACTCCCTGCTATCATAGCACTTTTAAACTGGACTTATTGAATAAGCACTGGAGTGGCTAGAAGTATTCTGACCTCCACAAGATAGGTCATCTTGTCCACATGACTGCTGAGACCCTTCGGTGTGGTAGATGGACATTTATATAAATGCGAATATCTTGACACTGTGTGGCTATTCCAAGGCAGTCATCAACATATCTCTCATAAAATCATTATCATCAGTATTTGTGGTGGTTAATTTTATATATCAATTTCACTGGGATAAGCAAAGCCCAGATAGCTAGTAAAACATTATTTCTGGGTATGTCTGTGAGGGTGTTTCTGGAAGAGATTAGCACTTGATTCAGAAGATGAAGTAAAGTTATTAGCCCTCACCAGTATGGGTGGTGATCATCTACTCTGTTGAGGGCCTGAATGGAACAAAAGGCAAGAGAAAGACAAATTCTTTCTCTTCTTCTTCTTTTTTTTTTTTTTTTAAGATTTTATTTATTTATTTGACAGAGAAAGAGAGCACAAGCAGGGGGAGTGGCAGCAGTGGGAGAAGGAGAAGCAGGATCACCGCTGAGCAAAAGTCAGATGTGGGGCTCTATCCCAGGACCCCAGGATCATGACCTGAGCTGAAGACAGACGCTTAACTGACCGAGCCACCCAGCTCAGACATCAATATTTTCCTATTCTAGGACATTAGAATTCCTGGGCACTTG
Organism: Ursus maritimus; assembly: GCF_017311325.1. NCBI lineage: Eukaryota > Metazoa > Chordata > Mammalia > Carnivora > Ursidae > Ursus > Ursus maritimus. Next base: position 33,469,863 of record NW_024424008.1, read on the forward strand.
GACTCCAGAATTTACACCGGCAGACTCCCCTGGTTCTCCTGCCTTCAGACTTGAGTTGAATCATACCTCTGGCTTTCCTGTTCTCTAACCATACTAGATTGTGGAGCTTCTCAGTCTCCATAAACATGTGAGCCAATTGCTTTAATAAATCTTCTCTTATTCATATCTATATCAATCTATATTCTATTGGTCCTGTTTTTCAGGGGAATACTAACACAATATTCTAATCCTGTTCTAAGTCCCTAACGAGATGGCCAACCTATCAGAAACTTCTGAATTAATATAGATTAGTACTTGGGTCATCTCTTCTTCATACAAAGTAGATATACGCATATGATTTACAGGATTTCCTTGAACCCCTAAGTAGGTAGTCGTACAGAGGCTATCCATATCCAGGTGGTGCTGTCATACCAGAAATTGTAGTGAAATACCTTTGAGGCAATAGATAGATGTAAAGATAGAAAGAAGCTACAAAGCTATATAGCATGAAAGAATGAGCCCCCTACTTATGCAGTTTATTTGTGCTTTCTGGACTTGCTGGGGCCTAAACTTGTATATACAATTTTCTAATTTACAAGGGAATGCTACTGCATACATCCAATTTTATTATTCAGTAGATAGTATAATGCCTCTATATGATGGATGACTCAGGCCATATAGTTTCTTATGTCCTCTGAACAGGCTTTCATTATCTGTGAGGGCTCAGCAGCAAGCCACAAACTGATTTTCAAATGGAATATAGTTATTGGCCAAAGAAAGCAGAGCCTTAGATGGAAAGCCGCGGGATCTGCACTGTAATTCTCCTATCCTGGCTTGCTGAATGCTCCATATAGCTTTTCTCTATGCTACAGGCACTTCCAGTTTCATTAGGTATGCTGAGTCATAAAGTCCAAGTGATGGTGTGGCATGCATCACAGTTAGACCTGATTCAAAACTCTTTTGCTCCCATCCTACTCAAAGTTAGCCGTCTTTCAGGTGACCAGGAAAATGAAGCACAGTAAAAAACCAACACGGAGTATATTGCCTCCAAAATCCAAAACGGCATACTGAAAGAGATTTTCCTCCTCCACCATGTTTTGAGGTAGCTGGTTCATCAACATGACTCATTTTCAGATAAATGTGCAAATGTGCACCAGGCTGCCAGACCACTTTAAATTATACCAAGGTAGCAGGCTCCTAGACTTCTGGAGGTTACATCTTCTACCCTCAGATATAATTTTTCTTATTAATACAACAAGGTGGTTAATATTTTCTCATCAGTTTCAATTACTGTCATCAATATAATGGATCAGTATAATGTTCTGTGAAATATCAAGGTGATCTAGATCTCTCTGGAATTTGTTATGACAGGGAAAGTGAATGTTGACGTGGCCTCAAAACAACGTGAAATACTTTTGGTTTTGCTGTGTAAAGGGAAACTGGTTCTGGTTATCTTTGTTGATAGATGGGGAAGGGGTGGCATTTTCTAGATCAATACTGTATCCCAGGTGCCAGGAGATTTATTGGTTTATTTCAGTAACAAAGTCACATCTAAGAGCACAGCGGCAATTAACATCACCACATGATTAATTTTGTGGAAATCATTCTTTAGGTGAGTGGAATGTGAATTTTGAAGGACTCTCCGGTCTGTAGCTTCCAGTCTTTGAAGGCGGCACAGAATAAAATATCCGCCCCCCCCCCACACACAGTTGCGCTATTTCTTTACTAGTTTGTAAGGGAGGGAACGATTCCAGGTCCTTTCGCTTGGCCTTTGTATCATAATAGCCCTCGCTACATGGGCCAGGAAACCAGTGTGGAGGTACTGCCAATTATCCCATTTGTCTATTCCCTTTAAGAATTCTGGGAATGAGGGGCGCCTGGGTGGCGCAGTCGTTAAGCATCTGCCTTCGGCTCAGGGCATGATCCCAGCATTCTGGGATGGAGCCCCGCATTGGGCTCCTCCGCTGGGAGCCTCCTTCTTCCTCTCCCACTCCCCCTGCTTGTGTTCTCTCTCTCTCGATGGCTGTCTCTCTCTCTGCAAATAAATAAATAAAATCTTTAAAAAAAAAAAGAATTCTGGGAATGAGAAAATAACCACAGAATATATTCACAGTCCCACTGAACCAACTGTAGGGCAGATTTGATCCAGGACTCATCACTTGAACTTTATAAGTATTTACTATGATTGGTTGATCAGAGTGGCATTGGGAATTTTCATCAGTTCAAAACTAGTATCTATTAGACCTGAAAATTCTAGAAATTTCACTTAATTCTAGAATTTTATGAGTGTGTAGTCACTCTGGTAAATAACTTCAAATTTTCTGGGGAAAGTTGTGAAGAGTCATAGCTTAGAGTGATCTTCTTCAAATGAACCTATCTTCCATCTCAACTGATGCCTTCCCATATGTGAAATGCCTTAATTTTAAGATATAAGAAGGAGAGCAAATCCCAACTATGGCAAAGTGAATTAGGATTCTTCCCATAGACCTAAAATAGTGTGTGTTTATCTCTCTCTCTCTCTCTCTCTCTGTGTGTGTGTATACACATATACAGTCAATTCTCATTATTCACAAATTCCACAGTTTTGAATTTACCTACTTGCTAAAATTTATTTGTAACCTCAAAGTCCATACTTACTGGCTTTCACAGTAATTTATAAACATGTGCAGAATGGGGAAAATCTTTTTTTTTTTTTTTAAAGATTTTATTTATTTACTTGACAGAGATAGAGACAGCCAGCGAGAGAGGGAACACAAGCAGGGGGAGTGGGAGAGGAAGAAGCAGGCTCACAGCAGAGGAGCCTGATGTGGGGCTCGATCCCACAACGCCGGGATCACGCCCTGAGCCGAAGGCAGACGCTTAACCGCTGTGCCACCCAGGCGCCCCAGAATGGGGAAAATCTTGAATTACCTGAAGCCCAAATTCTCATCTGAGTTTGATTCCCTGCCTTCTCTTTTCAGCTCACAAGTGAACAGTTGTCTTTTCACAGTTATTTAATGCCACACTTTCTATATTTTTTATGCTTTTTGTTGGTGATTTTACTGTTTAAAATGTCCCCCAAGCATAGAGCTAAGTCGTGTTCTTAAGCATGATAAGGTTGATGGAGAAAACACACGTATTGGAGAAGTTTTGTATAAATTATGTTAGAAGTTTCATATAAATTATGGTGATGTTGACCATGAGTCCAGTGTTAATAATGAATCAAAATATATTAAATAAAGTGTCTTTAAACAAAAACCACACATAAAACAAGTTAATGTATTGATCAGTTGATGAGATGTTGTGAACAGAGGCTTGTGGGAACCTGACCCTGTATTTCTCCCTTGGAGCAGTGGTTCAGTATTGCCTAATTAAGTGTTCCAGTAGCTTTGTAGAATATAACTTCCACACAAATAATGAGTACAGCCAGAATTAGCTGTCTGTATGCATATATATCAAGAAGCATGTTAGTTATCTACTTATTAGTTTCATTCCTAAAGACAGCATGATCAATTAATCAATATGGGAGATCTTTATGGGTGAAACATTCTAACTATCTGTCCAATGTAGATTATTGTGGTCACTATGCCCACCTATCCCTTTGAGTTAAGTAATACATTTGGTCTCTCCATTCTCGAATCCTATTATTTCCAGTGAAATCAGGAAGCCTGCTTCCATTGCATCAAACCCCAATGACAGCTCTGAATACAGAGGACAGCCTCCATAGAGGTTTTGAGGATGCTAATGTCTCTGAGTGTGCACCAGTTTCAATTACTTCAGCCTAATCAAACCTTATATTTTATTTCCCAAGGTCTAACACCCTTAAAATCCATTCACATACATGCTTCCTAGACTTGTATTGATATAAATTGGTAAGGTCCTACAAGTCTTCAGTGTATAGTGTATCTCTTAGCATCCCAGGACTTGTGTGTCACTATCTGAAATATGTTGGCTCTGATTCTTATTTGTGGAAAGTCAATGAGGAGTGGGGAAAGTCAAATGTCCTGAGGTGTATGAGTATGCCATTGTGAAGTAACCATCCCAGATCAAATCACTGCAAGGCTATTATGAGATTGGAAAAACTGGTTCACTCAAAAACCATCTTTTCCTTTTTCTTTTCTTTTCTTTTCTTTTTTTTTTTTTTTTTGGCAGGTTAAAGAGAGAAGTGTTGCTTTCCCTAGCAAGGAATGTTCATTGAATTTTGTGACTTAAAATTCATCAGTCACATCTGTGGTTGCCAAAATATGCATTTACCATCTCTCAGGGTCTCTCTGCTCCCACATCAGCTCTTTAACCTTTACATGAGGGGCATGACTGGGTTGATTAATTAATGTTTGAACTACATAAGGCCCTGGGCTTTATCTCCTCTCATATCTATCTTGTAACCGCAGAAGGTCAGAGATTCCTTCAAAGCTGCCATAACAGATTTTTTTTTTAAATTTTCCATTTGTTTCTTCTGAGGTGGGCAATAGAAGCCTTCAGCTTTCTCCCCTGTATGCTCTTGGGTTTTTAGCATAGCTCTGGCACATCAGTCTTTGTAATCACCGTGGTTGCCAAGGTTAGTAAGTGCCATAGCCACTTGATATCTCAACACCTTGCTCTCTATCTGCACTACACTCCATGCCACCACTGGGGGCAGCTCCATAATTGCGACACCTTCATGAGACTCAGACTTTTAGTACTCCATTCTGCTTCAGCAAGATGACATTACAAACCCATTTCAAAAGTCCCTTTCTTGGGACAACTTCCCATATCAATTACTGTATGTGTCAGGCTCTAAAGAAGAAACTGAGGGCACACTTAAGATGGGGTGATTTGATATAATAAAGAGACTATTCACAGATGAGTGAGCATCAAGCAAAGGTATAGTGTCCTGGGCTAGTGATTATTTTGCCACTGAGTGTGATGCAGCAAACAGAGGGAGTAGGTACTGGAGACCAAAAAAACCTGTAGTAGAGGGCCATGCAGCATGAGCGATGGCCTTCAGTAGGTCATCTACAGTGACACCGGTAGGGAAGAAAAGAGAGAATAAAGACCCACACTTGAAACTCCCACTATTCATTCATTAATCAGAGAAACAATGTCATTGTGTCAGAAAGCAATGGAGCAAATTGATGAAATCAAAAAAGTTCAAGTTCCTGAGACACAGAGCACAGTGAAGAGTGCTTACACAATAAATATTCATTTATTCAACGTAAATTAAATGAGTAATAAATATCAAAGACAGACTCTTGTGACGGAGACCAAAAGGAACTACACACAGCTTTTGCCCTATCTCGCAGTGAGGAAAACATAGAATCAATATGTGCATAAAAGAGAAGCATATAAAAAATGATATGAATACATAAAAGAAAAAATGAATTAATTTTGAGTGAAAAGCAGGAAGGCTTCCTAGAGTTGCCCCTTAAAGGATTTATAGGACTTCTCCACATGGAGGATTGAAGAAAGGGGCATTCTACTTGGAGGATCAGCGTGGATAAATGTGGAGACGTGTGGAAATGTGTGACAGGGAATGGTCGGTTGTTGGATGTAGTGGGTTTCAAAACTACATAAGTGGGAATAACTGGGAACGTGACTGAAACAAACCAACATCTTCTTAAGAAGAATCTTTGTAAATACAATAAGGATTTTAAATTTTATAGGCAATGAGGAAACATTGAAGGTTTCTAAGCAGCATCTGCGTTTGGGAATTTTATTTAGACTTTCTCTGAAATGTTACTTTTATTAAATTATAGTGCCCTCCTTCGGAATCTCAAAACTCAGCAGGTGGAGGCTATAAGAAAATTATATAAACTACTTCTTTAAGGACAACATTCTGGCAGTGGATTTGTAGATCATAATTTAGGCCAGGTTTGTTACATTTTCTGATAACTCATCACCTGCGAGATTGATCCTTGAGAAACCAAGAATCACAAAAGTCAGTCTAGTCTGTTAATATAATCTAGAAACATTTCATAATGCCAAAGTAAATTCAGAATCTGTCTCTTATTTGATGCATTGAAAAGAAGCCAACTTACATAGTACCACATTGTTATGCTTCTTGCTTAGTGATAAGAAAAGAGGTATTATGTCAGTATATTGGCAGTGGAAAACTCCATGTCATATGACTGCCTTGCAAACTGTTCTCACTTGCTTTTATTTTTTTAGAAAAATAACTTGCAGTAAACTGACATTAATAATATGAAAGTCAAGAGATTCTACTCAGATTACATCTCTAGTAAAATAACTTGTATGCCAAATATACTTCATAATATCATGTCATGAGAAAATTCTGTCATCTTTCCTTGTGGAGTCAATAGTCACTGTTTCAATTTTAGAATAAAAAGACCCAATACATAATGGCTTGCATATTTTACTTAAAATTACAAAGATGAATGCATGAAAAAACTGTAAACCTCACATTTTTCTTAAGGAGAGGGAGACAAAAACTTTAAACAATGACAATACATTTCCAGATTCAAAACAAAGTGATAGCAAGGAAATATTAAAACAGAAAACAAATTCAATAACAAATATTAGGCAAAATGTATTTCTTATACTAGTAGATAGGAAAAAAAACTCACATATTAATAACAAAAGTAGTATTGCATTGAAAAATGAATCAACTATATGCAACATATGAAACATCTGAAAATAGGGATATAGAAATGTCAAAAATAAAAGGATGGATAAGGGTTCCTGGGTGGTTCAGTTGGTTAAGCATCTGACTTGACCTCTGCTCAGGACTTCATCTCAGGGTTGTGAGTTCAAGCCTCATGTTGGGCTCCACACCGGGCATGGAGCCTACTTAAAAAAAAAAAAAAAAAAAAAAGATGGAAAAAGACATGTCCGAAAAATATCGATAATAAAATCAACAGGAATAAAAATTGAGGTTTAAATATAACAAAAAGAATTTGAATTTCTGTAATTCATTGTTATATGATACAAATAAAGATAATTTATAATGACAACCATTACTGGGAAAGAGGACATAGCTGTGTGGTAGCATAAATGGTTTCATTGTCAAGTCAGATTCACATGAATCATAGATCTTTCTAATACCCAATTTTACTAATAAATGAAAAGATACCACATGCACAAGGCACAGGCCAACATTCTTCCCTGGGAGAAGCTGGATACCGTCCGACTCAGTACCCAGTTAAATTCCTTCTCTCTCATTATCATACATTCGGATTTCAGAGTTAATCTATGAAGTGTTTTTTGAGAAATGTATGTGGAGATATTGTTTTGTTTATGGAACATCTCAGTTTGACATCTCACTCTCCTCCCAGCATACAATTCTGTATGTATTTAAAATTAAGCAACAGAGGCAAACAAGGCAGTTTAGTTTTCTATTCCTGCCACAACAAATTACCACACAGATGTCAGTTTCAAACAATACAAATGTCCTGTGTTACAGTTTCTCTGGGTCAGAAGTCAGAGGGTCTCACAGGGCTAAAATCAAGGTGTCATACAGATATATTCTCTACTTAAGGCTCTGGGGAAAATCTTCCCAGGCACACTCAGATTGTTGGTCAAGTCTGATTCCTTGTAGTTTTAGGACAAAGGTCCCCATTTCTTTGTTGGCTATTAGGCAGGGGTGCCCCTTAGCAACTAGAGGTAACTCTCCAGTCCTCACACACAGCCTCCGGGTTTCAGAACTCTAGCAATGATTTTCCTTACACTTAATGGAATCACTGTAACTTTCCCTTCTGTTGCATCATTTCCACCTCCTTCTGTTGCATCTGATTCCAGCCAGAAAAAGTTCTTCTTTTTAGGGCTCTTATGATTAGATTGGGCCCACCTAAGTAATACAGGATAATTGCCCAGTCTTAAGGTCTATAACCTTAATTACACATGCAAAGGCTCTTTTCTCATGTACCGATAACCTATGACAGATTCCAGGTATTAAGTCATGGACATCTTTGGAGAGCCATTATTTGACCTACCACAAAAGGTATATCCACTTAAAATTGTTTCATAGATAGTAACTTTGTTATCTTTTCATGAATATTAGCATTACTGTGTGAATCAGATCTGATTATCAGCATGCACGCAGAAGACTTGGCAGGATCATTCTTTCTTCCCGAGCAACCCTGAGAGAAGAAAGAATGGTATATTGGTCTGCTGTTAACCTTTTCTTATTTTCCCAAGCTGACAGTACTTCAGGTGAAGAACGATATAGAATCAAAACATATAAAGCAAAACTACCAGAAATTCATAGAACTAATATCTTTAAAAATATAATAAGGGTGATTATTAATGCTTATTTAAAACTCTATTGGTGCTTTTCTTTGAATAGTCTATCAAACATTTACAAGCACTACCAAATGTGACACAATAAAGGAAAACTCAACAAATCCTACAAAATAGAAATAGTAGATTCCAGATGAATAAGATGAAGAAAAAGGGAAGAATTACATGAAGAAGAAGAAAGAGGAGAAGGTAGAGAAGGAAGAGGAAAGAAAAGGAGAAAAAGAAAAAACATTTATTGATCACGTTCTATGTGCCAGGAACAGTTTTAAGTATACACTTTCATCCTCTAAAACCCAGTGAGGTAGGCACTGTTATTTTTAATTTATTGACCTATGATTAACATACAGTGTTCTATTCGTTCCAGGTGTACAATATAATGATTCAGTAATTCCATAGTCATTGCTCATCATATTAACTGTACTCTTGATTGCCATCCCCCTTCCCCCCACTCCCCCCACCGTTATTTTGTGGTTAAGGGAACTGGAACACAGGGGTATTAAGTGAAATGCCCAAGTGAAATTCACAAGCAGGAAGTGGTGGATCAAATTAAGGTGACCCAGAATTTGTCTTTTTTAACCACCACATTATGTTGAGCCTGAAAAAAAAATCTAGAAATTAATAATAACATAAATAAACAAAAAACCTATGTTTTGAATGTTTATGCCCCCCCCCCCATTCATATGCTGAAGCCCTAACCCTCAATGGGGCTATAATGGAGATCCGGCCTTTCAGGTTAAATGAGGTTATAAGGGTGGGGCCCTGACCTAGTAGAATTAGTGTCCTTGTAAGAAGAGACCCCAGAGAGCTCCCTTGCTCTCTTGTTTTCTCCACATGTACTACACACCAAAGAAAAACCATGGGAGCACAGAGATATGGTGGCCATCTGCCACCCAAGGCTAGAGCCTACACCAGATACCAATCCCACTGGCACCTTGATCTTCTATTTCCACTATCCAGAATGGTAAGAAAATTAATTTCTGTTGTTTAAGCCACTCAACCTGTGGTATTTTCTTATGGCAATCTAAGTGGTGAATATACACCACCACTTGGATATTTTAAAACTCTTTGCATTATGAGAAACCAAAACCAAAAGTACAGAACATTTTGAAAGTAATATGATTAAAATATACCTTATAAAAATGTATAAGATATGACCTTCATGAATATGTGGTTTTTTTGGCAATGGAATATATATTTCTTCTGGCAGTTGCCACCACTCCCATATTTTCAGCCAAGGACTTCTAATGAAATTGACCTCCACCATGACCCCAGAACTGGGCCCTAGTTGATCTAAACCCATCCATGCCTTGTGTTCTCTTGGCCACAGCAGTTGTTTCAAGGATATACATATGACCCAGTCAAAAACCCTAAGACCAAGAAGACGTTTGCTGACACTCGTGAGGTAAAAGCACACCTTCTTTTCTACAGGACTTGGGTAAAGTAGATATAAAGTGGATATAGACTAGAGTTGCTGTATCGGCCACCACTGGCAGCAAAAGAAAGTTCACATAAAGAAGTGAGCAGAGAAGCAGCAAAGAAAAACTAGGTTCTCTGAGAGGATTTTGAGATGTCAGGATCCCTCGATGCAACACCACCCTTGGGACTTAACAGTTACATAAGCCAAAAAACAGGCTTTTTGCTTGGAACAGTTTGGGTTGGATTTTCTGTTACATTAAACCTAAAGAGCCCTAAATAATATAAAACCGAAGTTGTGCTCAGGGAAACTTCTGTGACTTTCTGACCAACTATTAGGCCATCAAACCTTTCATTCAGCTTTGGTTAAAGGTAAAGTGAAAAAGTAGAGGGCAGGGTTTTTACTGAGAGTAAGAGAAATGGTCCAATATGTGTCGGAAAGTGTAATTCACACAAGTATCACCCTTTGGTAAAATGGATGAAAACCTGAGTGATATTGATACGGTCTCTTTGGTCTTGAAAAATAAATACATACTTTTATTCAGAAGTCTAAACATTATGCTACTTATTATTGCTGAGTAATCATCGGCAAAATATAGATTCTAAAGATACAACTGAGTATTATTTATGTAATTCTTCACCCACAGGTAAAAGGTAAAGGTGACCTCAATGCCATAGCTATAATTGGATCAAATATACAACCCAAAATCAAACAAATGATTTTAGATTAAGAGAAAAAAAGTTTTTAAATCTGAACGATATCCCCCGAAGTCTTGGTTTGATTGCCTAAGGGAATGTTTCATGGCAAGACATATTAAGAGCTTTAAGAATATTAACTCGGAAATATAAAACTCTGACATAAGAAATGCTATTTCAGAGCAAGATTTTGAGTGAATATTTTAAATGTAGACTTTGTAGAAATAACAGTAAGAGATGAGGAAATATATTTCCACTCATCATTCCCTATTTTAACTTTTGATAAGCTACAAAATAGAATAGGCCTTCACTGAGAAGTGCTAAATGTTCTTGGAATATTATCAATGTCTGTGGCTCTGTTCATCAGTTATTTTGTACATCAGGCATTTGCTAATTTCAGGCTTAAAGACATATGCTTAAAATTATAACAAGATGAATAAATACTCAAAACTAAGTTCATCTGACATTATTCTTAAATTTCTTTTTAATTTGAAGACCATTTTCAAGATTTCCATCTCCATGTTGCTCACTCTCTCTCTCTCTCTTTTTTTTTTTTTTTTTTTTTTTGCTTCAGGCAATCTCCATGTTAAGCAACTCAGAGCATATAAATTTAACTGGAAAAAGTTTCTTACATTCCCCAAAATTGCCGAAAATTGAAACTGCAAATTTCAATATGCATTTGCAAAGAAACTCATTTTTTATTATGAGCTGAAAAAGCTTGTCTCCTGAATGCTTGAGGCCACTCAGTCAACCTGCTTGCATAATTCAAATACTTGGAAACCCACAAATAATCTAAGGCCAAACTCCAACTACAGAAAATAGCACAGGAAAATCCTTTTTTGCATATTTCCAATACCATATGGTGAATTGCATTTTCTGCTGGTGGAGAACATTTTAACTCTGATGAATTTGTAATTTTATCCAACTAATTAGTGGTAATTTTTTTAAACCATGCTGCCCTTTCTTTTAAGAGGAAAAAATTTTTCTATATCTTCCTACAGTGATTATCACTTTTACTTATGTGTGTAATTGTTATAGGGAAAGGAATTTAAAGCAGTCAGCAAATCAATATTCATGAAATAGGGATTGAAAAGGGTGGTGCAAAACCTGCTTTACCCTGTCTTAGAATCAGAATCCACAAGTTGGTGAAATATTTTCTGTTTGACATGTTGGTTGCATGTGGACTCAAATCTGTTTCATAGTCCAACTCTTGAGAGTTTAAATGTGGGGACAAATCAGGGTAGGTAATGTTTTTCTTTTTCACTTCTGCTCTATTCTGTCAGTCTGCAAGTTTTAACACATTCTTTGAAAACTAGTTTCCGGGATTTCTGCTGATGCCTTTCTGTTCTCTCAGCAAAGCCAGGACAGAGTACCTAAAGGGCACAATAGACAGGGTCCATCTGGTTAGTTCCTGGTTCAGTCTACTGAAACAGCCGCTAAAACCATTCCAGTCAGTTAGCGGCTCTTCGCCAGATCTTTGAAAATGCATTGATGTCACCACTGACTAGGCAACAAGCTTTCCTGAATAGTCTTCCCTTTCCTTACCCTGTCATCTTCTCTGGGGGGAGTGGTGGGCAGGGAGGAGGGGCTGCTGCTTCTTCAAGGGCACAGTGTCCTCATTCTTTGTGTCTTTCCTCATCAAAATTTGCTTTCAGTGAAAGGTCCATTACAAGTCCCTAATGTTTCCTGTGTTACCACTTAGCTTTTGGGTGGGAAAGCCTAGTCTCCCGTGAAAGGAATATCAGAAAGTGATGGGGAATTTTTCTCAGGAAAAAGCTCTTCAAGCTCTTCTTGGTGTTCTTGTAATCACTTATGGGCACAAAATCTAAACTGGATTAAGGCTGGCAGAGGCAGGCATATCATAATATTTACAGTAACACCTATTGAGGATGGAAACATAGTAGCACACATGGTACACTGTATAAGTGCCATTTTATCTACAGTAATCCTGACAGTAATCCTCATTTTACAGATGAGGAAACTTATAGGTGATGTCTTAATCTGTAAATTCTGTATCTAATATTTTGTCATTAAAAAATGGGTACAGGGTCTAAAAATCATTTAAGCCAAATTGACATGGATGTCTGACTGACACTTGAATATCAGTCACATACCATTTTGACGCTGCCTTTGCTGTTATGAAATGGTCCCATTCCCCTTGCCAGAGAATAGAGGTCAGTTTTGGCTTTGTATATTAAGCAAGTCAGATTATGTCCCAAGCTCCCAATTTTTTATTTTCCCCAATTGACCTGCAGTAGCTTTCATGTATGGGTAAGGAAACCAGGGCTCAAAGAATCTAAATGACTTGCCCAAAAGGGTAGTGCTAGTAAATGTAGCAATAGGAGCCTATCTGCCCTACTCCAAAGCCTAGGGTGTAACCGCTACCTCTAAATAGGCTTGCGGCCCTTCTAGAAATTCTGTGTGCCTTTCCAGATTAAAAGTTAGAAATTGCCAGACAAAGGAAGAAAGAAAAAAAGAAAGAAAGAAAAAAAGAAGAAGAAGAAGAAGAAAGAAATTGCCAGGCTTTGCCAGACTCTGCTGGCTTTTTAAAGTTTGTTTTGTTTCTGTTTTATTTTGTTTATTTGTTTTCTCCCAAATGAATTTATCTGTCTTTTTTTTCACATGGGTTGATACATGATACATGGAACAAACCTAAACTCCAGTAAAAAAAAATCTGCACAATTGTTCATGCAATCATCTCTTGCCATTGTATGTTGCTGTCTTTTCCCATAGCTTTTTAATAATATTTGGTGAAGATTTAACAACTATATCCTTGGCAAGGGATCCATCCAGTTTCATTTAAAAAAAAAAATGAAATTGGATGTTTATTGGCATAGAAAGCAGGATAGGTAAAACAAGAAAAAACAAAACAAAACAACAACAACAAAGACAAAGAGCGTGCATGCCACTGGTAGACACATGAAGTAAAATGGGGTATAAAAAAAAGTATAGAGTGGTAGAATCTGCCCTGGGAGGTAAGTCCCTTTATGAATAAGACAAACACAATAACTTTAAAGGGCCTTGACACTGATAAATTTCTTTTTCCTCCCGGGATATTCCCTGTGTATCCATAGCCCATTGCCCACAGCACACACCCCACTCTTAAGCTCCCCGCTCCCCATTGTACTTCTGTGCCCTCCAGAGCTCCAGCTCATCTACACATGACCACCATTTCCACACTGGGCAGACCAATGAGCCACTCCTCACAACTGCCTCAAAGTATTCCCTAACTTTTGCACATTCCCTAACTTTTCTTTCTTATCTATTTCAGAAAAAGGATTAGTCTCATATTTACTTAAATTGAATCTCTCTTTCTGTACTTTTTTTTTTTTTTTTTTTTTACTTTTTGATGAATGTTTATTGAGTATCTCTTATATGTGTCATGCTGGCCTGGGTCTCAAGTTCTGCAGTATCCTATGTCTGGCACAGAGGTGGTTAGTAAAGAAGCTGAGAGCGAGGTCACCTCTTTGGCCTGAAATATTGAATGTGAAAATGTTCTGTAATCTATAAAGAGCTATATTATTGTGGCATCATCAGGACCATTTTTCCTTTTTCCATCTTTTCCTGTTCTCTCCCTGCATTTCTTCTTTTCTTTTTCTTCCTTTTCTTTTTTATATTTCATTATAGAAATTGTAAAACATACACAAAAGGAGACAGGATAATATAAAGGAACCTTTAGAACCATTGTCACTCAACGCCAACACTTATCAGCCCATAGCCAATTTTATTTTTTTTTTCTGTACCCTGGACCTAGTCCCCCATTTCCAAATTGTTTTAAAGTACATCTAGAACATTAGTCACACAGTTTCATTTATGGATAATCTAGTGTCTATCCCCAAATTAAATAGCTTAAATCATCATTGTTACTTAAAAAATTAACCATAATATCTTGTTATGAAATATTTAGGCAGTGATCAAATTTCCTGTTGTCTCTTCAAACATTTTTTTTCATTTGTGTGTCTGAATCAGGATCAAATAGTGTTCACACATTGAAATACGTCCTTTATGCCTCTTTCAATTTAGTTTCCTTCCATTGTTTTTTTCCTCCCTTCCCTTATAGTTTACTTTTGAAAAACTATAGTTTCCATAATCTAGAGTTTGCTGATTTTATCTAAAAGCTGTATCTTATAATATGTTCTTCTCTCCTCCACATTTCCCCTAAATTGGACAGTTGCATATAAAGGCTTAATTAGATTTCACTCTTTTTTTTTTTTTTTTTTTTTTTTTTTTTTTTTTTGTGGCAAGACCACTGCATAGAGGGTGTGTATTCTTCAGGAAGGGATCATCTTTTGTGTCTCTTCTTATATGATGTTAGAAGCCATTGATGACCAATAACTAGATTGACTAAAGGTTGCAAAGTAGTACTATTCTATCATTCCTTTTTGTATTTATTAGCTAGAGTAAATCCATGAAGAGAAACTTTCCTACCAACAGCTATTTATTTGGTTTCCAAGTGACGTGGTTCACCAGTTATCAAAATAATTAGTTATATCCCTGGATACACCAATGATAACTAAGTAGGATTGTTTTTGGAGGAGTGGGAGTCAGGTTTATTGAGGTATAATTTACATACAGTGAAGTTCACACCTTTAATCATACAGTTCTATGAGTTTTGACAAATGCATGTAGTTATGTAATCACTTCTGCAATGAAAATATAGAATGTTTCCATCTTCCAAAAAATTCCTTTATGCCCTCCTGTAGTCAATACCTTCCATCTTCAGCCTCTGACAACTACTAATTTGTTTTCCATTTACATATTTTTGCCTTTTCCAGAATCTCATATAAATGGAATCATATATTATGTGGCCTTATGAGTCTTGCTTCTTTCATTTAATGTAATTCATTTGAAATTCATCCATATTGTTGAGTATCAGTCTATTCTTTTTTTCTTTTTTTTCTGAGTAGTATTCCATTCTATGGATATACCACAGTTTATCCATTCCCCAGGGAAGGAACTTAAATTGTTTCCAATTTTACATAAACATTCATGAACAAGTTTTTGGATGATCACAGCTTTTCATTTCTCTTGGTTCCATACCTGGAAGTGGGGTTGCTGGCACTTATGGTGAATACATGCTTAACTTTATAAGAAACTGCCAACCTGTTTGCTAAAGTGGCTGTGACATTTTATATTCACGCCAACAGGGTGTGAGAATTCCACCTGCTCTGCATCTTCAACAGCACTGTGTATGGTCAGATGTTTGTATTTTATTTTTTCCAATTTGTGTGTAAGGATTTCGTGTTGGGTTTTTGATTTACATTTCTCTAATGACTAAGTGTATTGAACATTATTTTTAATGTGCTTATTAACCATATGTGTATAGTTTTTTTTGAAATCCCTGTTCATGGATTTGGCCATTTTTTTTATTGTGTTTTGTTGTTGTTCATTTTCTTACTGAGTTTCAGAGTTACCTATATATTCTGCAGAAAAGCCTCGTATCAATATGAGTTGTGCAAATTTTGTCTCTTTATCTGGGGCTTGCCTTTTTACTTTCTTAGCAGTATCTGTTTTTTATAATAATTTTTTTATTATATAATGTTAGTCACCATACAGTACATCCCTGGTTTTTGATGTAAAGTTCGATGATTCCTTAGTTGCGTATAACACCCAGTTCACCATGCAATACGTACCCTCCTTACTACCTATCACCAGCCTATCCCATTCCCCCACCCCCTCCCCTCTGAAGCCCTCAATTTGTTTCTCAGAGTCCATAGTCTCTCATGTTAGCAGTATCTTTTGATGAGTCGATTTTTCACCTTTGATGAAGGCTAATTTTTTTTTTCTTTTATGGGTCATGCTTTTGTTGTTGTATCTAATAAATCTTTATCTTAGGTACACAGAGATTTTTCTCCTACTTTTCTTCTATGATGTTTATAGTTTTAATGTTTTAAATCTAGGTCTGTGATACCTGATATTTTATGGTAACGTTAATAGGATATATAATAAAGATCAAGGTTTATTTTTTGCATATGGTTGTCCAGTTTTTCTAGCACCATTTGGTACCCTTGATTTCATTCTGTTCCATCACCATTCCACAAATTAACATATTTATTTTACATTTACTACTTTATTATTCAATAGTTCATGAATGTTACAACAAAACTCTTCAAAAAATGTATCTATATCTCCTGTCACCATTTCCTCTTTTACTATTGTTTCCTAAATATATAATAGTCAACTAATATAGATGGTTATTGACAACAGCCACCTCTCTAATGGTACTGAGTTCCTTAAAGGCACATCACATAAAGTGTACATTCTATATGTGTATAGCCCCATATATTACTTTACACAGTATTCAGGAAAATATTGGTACATAAAAAATTGTGAAAAATACATGAAAAATTACAGCTTAACATAGTTATTATCATGAAAGTATAATAAAGTATAAATGTCGAGATTTTAGTTGATGGAGTCCAAAAGTATGTGCATTGTTTTCATATTTGAGATGGAAATTTCCTTTTAAATCAGAACTTAACTAGGAGAAAAATAACTTTCTGTGTAAGTATACTCAAGTAAAAATACTATGAGCAGTTATAAGTAATGATCTGGTTAGGCATAAATTTTTCACTTCTGTCACTTCTGGGTAATAGATACTCTCATTTCTCAAGGAAAAGCTATCAAAATATTTTTTTTATAAATTTCTCAAAAACATTTTTTGCCCAGCTTTATTTCAAAACTAAGTTCCTATGATAAATTCTCTAGCCCAGCATGAACTCAATGACTAATCAATCCTTGTTATTTTTCAGATTAAATGTGAATATCTGAGAGCAGCTATTCTGAAAACCTCCAATGGAACAAGGTAAAATTGAATATCTTATACTCATTTTTACCTGTTCTAAACAAATTTGTATATATATTATTATCAATTTCAAAGACTTCTTCTCTTCCATATAATCATTTTCTACTACCTGCGATGAAACTTGGAAAGTTTTTATTAGTGTTTTATGGCAAAACAATACAAGAACAGAAGGGATTTTTACAGTATGATAACTTTTAAATAATGGTCTGGGTATGACTGGATATGATTTGTTCCTCTACAGCAAGTACTATAAATTTCTCTGCCATTTGTTTAAATTAAATAACTATTGTATATCCCTATTCAAATATCCACATATACTTCATGCTGTAGGTCCTTAGATGTATTGTTAATAGTTTTATGGCAGTACAGCATTTAAATGTGATAAGGCTATCTAATAAACCACCTGAAATGAAACAACAAAAAAAGAAAGAAAACTTTATTCTAAGTAAGTATTTATTTTAGTGTCTGAGTATTTTTCAATCATATTTGGAGTATTGCCCCAAAATGCCTTTCTACAATAGACGGTTGTGTCTAAAATAGATCTTCATGTATATAATTTATTTCACAGTGACAAACATAATTTCCATGAATTAAACTCTCAACTGTACCATTTAACAACGTTTAAACTAAAACACCTATTTTTATTGCTATGATTTCATTGTCACCAAACAAAATCAGAACGTTGTAGAGACCAATGTACCAAACACAAAAATGACATTGGGGTGATTGCGATCTCATTAAGCTGAGAAAACAGACCCAAAACAGAAAAACACAGAGCAAGAAAAGGTAATAATACATGGTAGACCTTAAGACTGTCATAATTTCTAAAGAGGAAACTTGAGGAAATAACTCTTTCCTTAAAGAATATTTCTCATTTTTAAGTTGAATTTCCCTAAGTGCTGAATCCATACTATAGAAATCCCTGGAGAACTCAATTGCATCTTAGCTACCCAGCCAAGGACATTATTTGTCTATAGAGAATTCAACTAACCAGAGAAGATGGTGGGGGAAGAACAAAAGAATTCAAAAGCAGTACTCTCACAATGAAAATTCTCTAGAGACTATAAATCCCTCAACAAATACATAATAAATAAATTTATTTGGATTTATAAGACAGCTGCCAAGTAAGATTTGTCCTTTGTGTATCTTATAATCTAAACACTCCTACAATGGAAGTAACAGAAATATATATGTATATCAATGTAGAGTTCACATAATACCTTTCTTTTGCTTCACTTAATTTAATCTTCACGCTGTCCTTGTAACATGGGTATTATTACTTTATTATTACAAAGTGTTCCTACTTTGGATATGAAGAAAGTGGATGATTAAGTGTAAGGGGATGAGCTGAAGAAAGACAAAGAGACACAGAGAGATAAAGATACGGTGGTGGAGGGGTAGACCCAGGTAAGATTAATTTAAAGCCATATTTTGGAAAGTTATAATGTAAAGAGAATACCAAATATTTGCTTCTCCTATGGCTACATGCTGATTATATAAGCATATCTTCCAAGAAATGGAAATATTCCTTCAGTTCATAAATATAAGTAATTGCCGCTACTATGTTCCCAACTCGTTAAGTTTATTTTTAATAAACTTAACGCTCCTACTACCAATTCTATTTTAATTTTATGTTTGGTGGTATTCTTTCAAGTGGGGGTGGGGTTGATAGAAGAAAATAAAAGGAACATTATTGTGGTTTGACATCACCAAAAAAATGTATGTTTTTGTGTTAAGTGACTTATGGTGAGAAAAACAATATGCACTCAAGCCAAGGGAAAATTATTTCACTCTTTTTTATTTTTAGATTCTAGTGAATAAATATAATTTCAGTGAAATGAAATTGTGCAGTTGTGTTTAACAATTATGGCTTTGATAAGAAGGTGAGAAGAGACAAAAAAAAATAGTCACTGAACAAAGAAACAAGCAAAAGAAAGTTTAAAGAAGGAAGTATTGAGACTCTGTATAGGGACTGTGAAGGTTCTGGGTAGAAATTGACTAAATTTATTCATTAGACCTGAAGAGTCAAGAGAGCCAATAGACCATAACAGACTATGTACCTAGTCCTGTGCAAAGTGCTAGGGAATAAAGAAATGAGATATGGTTCCTAGTTTAGCAGACAACCATGTACATAAATGACTATAATAAATGAGATTCAATGAGTGAACCAATAAGCTAAGTTCTACAAAACAGTCATTCCATGTTCAATATATTAGAAGGTTAAGGATATCAGGCTCAGTGTTACAGTTGGACTTCTTTCATCAAGTTGGAAAAGACATACTGGAAATGTTTTGTATATTCATGTCTTGTTAAGACGTCCAGGTCAATCTCCTCTCTTGATGACCCCTCAAGGAAACATTACTTTGTACAACACTGAGCTATACCTTTTGGGCCTCAAAAATATTACAGGCTGTGGATAGAAATTGGCTGGTTAAATTGGAAAATAATAGGTGGTTTGAATTAGAAATTAACACTATATTCTGCTTTTTACTATAATTTTTTAAAAGCACTACTAGGTTAATTTTGCTTTTGCAATTCGCATTTGCTTTTGCAAATGGTCATCTCTACAATCAACAGGAAGCGTAAGATTTGATAACTGTTGGAACAGGAATGCCTCAGGCAATGGGACACTATGCAAGCAATGTCACTGCTGTTGGAAACTCTTGAGACTAGATGACAGAAGTTGTAATCCTTCTTGAGGACCAGTCTTTGAGACCTGGAGATTCCAGATCTTTGGAACAACTCTACTCACTCCTCTTTGACATTATTATACACCAAATCTTGCCTATTTCAACTGTGAATTCCCTTCTTTGGTTAAGGTTTCTTCTTTTTCTTCCCTCCTACTCCAAGAAGATTGAAAACATGTTACTTTGTTTCTGCTATGTGAATAGATATACTCATTTGTATGGGGAAGAGTTTTGGAACCTTTACTTCCAGACTGGAAAATAAGTTTCTAGCCAGGTTAATACAGCTAGTGTCAGGAAACCAGGCATTAAGGAAATTTCCATGGAGACACAAGTAATCAGGAAATTGTTGCATGTTTGTAAATGGAGTGAGAAAGGGAATACTAATACAAAAACTGGATTATGGAGTTATTATTATGTGATAATTGTGGTATGGTATTGTATTATGTGGCAATCGTAATCATGGAAATTTAAGTATAAACTCTCTATGCTGTACAAAAAAACAGGATCACATCTGAATAGTGAGGTCATATCCTGTACAGCATCTTGAAAGTAAGGCAGTTCTCTCAGGCAGGAACCCAGACCTGAAAGGGAAGGCCCAAGTAACAGAGAATAGTCTTGTTTTCTCTTAGCTTTGACCAGGAAGCTGCCAAGACCTTTTGAAAAGAGTTCCTGTGTAATACATACAAATGTTGTCCTCTAAAAGTTGGAATTAATAAAGGCAATCTTTTTTTTTAATCAAATTAGAGTCCCCTAGTCGTGACTAAAGAGATGCTTTCCTAGTCACTCCATGTTCTGAGAGCATCTACAAAAGATTAGCACAGCTGTGAATGATGAATTTGAGAATGCAGATGAGAAAAAATTACAGAAGTGGAAGGGAAAAGACAAAACCTAGTTGCTCTTTTCTTCTATGCTCCAAAGTATATTTAACTTATCTCTAGTGTTTTCATACAGAAACTATTTCATTCATAATTCGTGTGCATGTTTCTCTTCCTTATCAGAACGTAACTTCTAGAGGGCAGCTATGCAGAGTTCCTGGCACAGGGCCCAGCACTTGGAAGACTCTCAGTAGCTGTTAATGAATGAATAAACAGTACCTGAAACCACAGCAACCTCCTTTCTGTTTATGGATGAAATCAATTCACGTATTTTCAAACTAGTGATTATTTGCATTACTGCCATTGTGTTAAAGTAGAAAATAAATGTGGTCGAGGGTATAAGATTAACAGGTAGGCAGAGATCTGATACTATAAAGAGAACTGATAACTCCCCTGTTTGTTAAAATTCCCATAAAGGTAGAGGAACTTAAATAGTTTAAGATCTCTTTTAGGCCTTAAAATATTCCTTCAGATGCCACTATGTATCTTGCTTTTCACTGTTCAGGGCCTTTTTTTAAGCACATATATACTTCTAGTCAATGCTCTCCAAACACAAGATGCCAAACTATTATAGACAGAAAGAGCTGAACGGTCAGAGATGTTGGAATCTTCACCGTTTTCATGTAGATAATTAATTATGTAGTAGTATTGGCAACAAGAGCAATTGAGAGGAGAGTTGGAATATTATTAAATTTTGGAGCTTATAAAACCTTGCGGAAAACTTCTCCAAGTCTCTCTTTGTATGAGGGAAGAAAGGGACCAGAAGTTAGCAGGGAGCTTCTAGTCACATTCTTAAATGAGGCTGTGAAGGGAAGGAGAAGACACTCCTGTGAGACAAACATTGTGTTAGGCACTCTCAGGGTGGGGGAAAATGAATAGATACTTTATATCTGAGTAGCACTTTACAGCTTAAAAAGTTCTATAAGGGGCTCCTGGGTGGTTTAGTCAGTTAAGCATCTGACTCTTGATTTTGGCTCAAGTCATGATCTCAGGGTCATGAGATTGAGCCCTGCATCGGGCTCTGCATGGGGTGTGGAGCCTGCTTAAGATTCTCTCTGCCCAACCCCTCCAGATCCCCTCCCCCGATCCCCAGCTCACACACATACTCTCTCTCTGTTTCTAAAAACAAAAAAGAAAGAAAGAAGAAAAGGTTTATCATATTTAACCACATGTATAGTCAGAAAACTAACTGGCAAACTGGGACCAGAACCCAGCTTTTTTGATTCTAAAATCTATGTATAAACACAAAAACCAAAAACCAAAAAAATAGATTTTAACTTTCGTGGAAAATTATATTGACTAGTGGAGGCTGTCGAGAGTTCTGTATTAAAAAGGATCTGAAGCCAAGCCCCAACTCACTGGAAAAGACCTCTGTGGTTGATTATTAATGTCTGCCCTGGACAAAAAATAAAGAGTGGCGGAATGTGAACCTTCCCTGCACTTTTCGCCCATGCTGAGGTCCCAAATAAGCATGTCCACCACAACAGTGACACTGATTATAAGATCATTGATCAATGGAAGGTAGGACTTCCTTCGAGCTGCAAGGAATTCGAGCAAATTGCAGGTGCCCGCTCCTAACCCAAGAGACCAGATAGGACTTCATTGACTAGATTTTTCTCAAAGCCATATTCAGAGATGACCAGAGAAAGAGTAGGAAAGGAGTTATTCCCGGGAAGTGGATTCTGCCCTGGAAGACTGCATCTTCATTAGACAAAGCATGCTATCTATATGTAACTGAAGTGGAAAGAAATCTTGCATCCAATTTACAGAGTTTAAAATATTTGCATAATTCCAATGATTTTAAGAATAGTGAAATTTAAAGAGTATCATAGCCTTTTATACACATCACTTCCACCTAAATAAAATACCTTTATTTTTGCCCTTCGTAGTAATGGGAAGATTTGCCATTTGAATGATGAGTATTCTTCCCAAACATGAGACAAGTAATTCTCTTCAGGTAAATAAGGTATTTGTCTCTTTTAGGAGACCAGTTAAGTGGGCTTGATCAACAGAGTAAGAAGACTGTAATTTTTACATTACTATACTTAAAGTACTTACTGACATATTCACCGAGGGAAAAAAACATATATAAAGAAAGCATTGTAGCAATGTAATGAGGTAACTCTTATATAAATTTGTAGGAAAAAAAAAATTATGCTTTAAGATGTTGCATCAACTGTTAATGGTCTTTGGGCCACTTGTTTCGTATTAGACCCTTTTTCACGTGCTTCTGTCTCTTTGTCCCTGAATGGTCTTGCTGCCCATTGCCTTTCTTCCGGCTGAAAAGGCGGAGGCACAGAGAGCCTTCAGTGCCCAGTGCATTTCAAATCTATTCTCATTTACAATGCCCGATTCTGTGTGGAAAGGTGTAATTTAAATTCAATTTCAGGGTAATTTTAATAGAACATTTGCATAATACAATTCTTGCTTCTCGTAATTCAAATCTGCTTACCCCAAATAGGCTTCTCCTTGGGCACGTTTCTGCTATGCTTCAAATTCTGATACATTTGGCTTCCCTCAGATGAGCGTAAGGAAGCAAAAAGGAGCAAAGCCTATGGGAAGAAGGCTGAGGTGGGATTTCATGAAGCTATTAATTAAGAATACCAGAAGACCTTGAATTTTCACACAATCACACTTTGCTAAAACAAGCACACCTGTTATCTAATCCTTCCATTCTAGTCTCTCTTGGGCAACTTCAGACTCAGGCAACTCCCTCAGGCAATGGATCTGCATTTGAACGGGTTGATGTCATTGACAAATTTCTGACTGGTGGTTAAAGCAAAACTGAAGTTCAAAGAGCCTGCTCTCAATCTCAACCAGCAGAAGCCTGCAACTGCGCCTACCTGTTCTTAAATCTCCCTATTTCCTCATTCCTAATGGTCGAATAGTTGGATTTTTTCCCCAAAACTTATTTTGCCCGTATTTTAAAAATATCTCCTCTCTTCCATAAATCCTTTCTGTAAATTATTCTCAGAGGTAAAGCAGAAGAAATGAGAAATGCTAGCATGCTCAAAAATGTTCACTTCCCATTTACTGCAAAGAAAAGTAAATTTAAGAAATATAATCATGTAGGAGCGCCTGGGTGGCTCAGTCGTTAAGCGTCTGCCTTCGCTCAGGGCGTGATCCCGGCGTTATGGGATGGAGCCCCACGTCGGGCTCCTCCATTGGGAACCTGCTTCTCCCTCTCCCACTCCCCCTGCTTGTGTTCTCTCTCTCTCGCTGGCTGTCTCTCTCTGTCAAATAAATAAATAAAATCTAAAAAAAAAAAAAGAAAGAAAGAAAGAAAGAAATATAATCATATATAGTTACCATATCAAGAAGTGAAACTTCATACACTGACTTACAACGCTTAGTCTTCTAAGATCTATTTAGCTAGTCAGTCTGTGCCTTTAGTTCATATTTGTTTTCTGTTTCCAGATATTCTGCCTACACAAACTTAAATGGATGGTTTTAAAGAGACCTGCACCTTCAAAGTGGCAGAGTGTACAGGGATATTGTCACAATAATTCTTTTTCCTAAAATAGTCTTCTCACTTAATGCTTTAACTCAGGTTTCTCACCTCTCCAAAACATTTTTCATGCTGCTGCCAAAGTTAACTTTCTAAAATAACTGTTCCAATCCCCCAGTACTCACATCAGGCCTGCAGTGTATCACCACTGCTTTTAAGATTTTGTATGGTGAGACCTCTCCAAGATTTAACAATTGACTCATCATTACCCACATCGCGCAGCAGACTTCAACCTCCACTCCCTTACTTGCGGTGGTCCCTTACCTTAGTGCTGCTCCACCGCCATTTATATTCTTTGCTTATTGGAATACCGTGTTACCTTAATGACCCAACTCCTATATGGCCTCTTCTTTAAAAGCCTTCCACAATGAAATAATCACACATATTTCTTCTTTTATGTTTCTAGAACATGTTACTTTTTTCCATTTATTCACCACGTATTTCCTTCTGTCTTGAATCCAAAGTAATTGCCTCTTTCTTAACTTACCTCGTTAGATTATATGTTCCTTCAGGGACAGCATTAAGGTTTATCCTGCTCTCCTCTCCATAATCTCCCACCACCAACATCCAGCATAAATAAATGCTTTATAAATCTGCATTGACTTGAATTTAATTTCTAAACTCATTAACATAAACAAGTAATTCCAGTACTATTTAGCTTTCACTCTCTGTGGTGGCTTTTATGATTATTGTTCTCTAGTTCAGTGACACCTCATTCAATTTTTCCTTGACCTTTTGACCAATGGTCTAGGAATCTGGTCTCCAGTGTGTTACACTTTCACCTGATCAATTTTGTGCCTATAATAATTTAATTAAGTTATTGATTATTCACTGCTCTCTTATGTCTTTATGCATTTAGTAGCTTATTCTATTTATATGTGCTTGAACACTGTTTCTACAGCAAACATTCCAAGAAAAAGAAAGAAAGTAAAAGAAGAAAAAATGTACTCTAAAGCAAAATGACTTTATTGTCTTCTTAAACTGTATTTGATTTTATTGGTAATTAACTTTCAAAATGAGTCTGATCAATGTGCATTGCTCTTAGTATCCTTTAAACATGGCCACTCAGTATGCCCCTCAATTTTATGCTTTTGGCCATGTGCAAGTAGTCTCTCCCTATCAAAGAAAAAAAAAAAGAAAGAAAGAAAAGAAAAAGGAAAATCCAGTAAGTAGATTGATTTAAAGAAGCTTATATATACAATGTGTCAATTTAGAAACAAAAGAGAAGACTCAGAGAGGAGATGGTACTTGTAACATTAGGCAACTTGCCCACTGAAAACCACTCTTAATTAGCATTATTACCCCCAGAGAAAATGGCACACTACCTTGTATGTAGGCACTCTGCCATCTAACAGATGGATCTGCACATACGATGCCAAGAAACCACATATGAACATCAGACATGGCTCTTAACCATGTTATTTTCAGCTTATAGTATTAAAATGACTGTTGTCCTGCAATGCTGTGGTTGTAGTCAAGAAGAGCAATTATAACCACAGCAGCTGTCCGGGATCAAACAAGAGGGGGTTCCATTTCAACATATCTCTTCGTCTGTTATTCTGACTTTTAGTCAGTGAACGGAAAGGTATAAAGTTTCATTGCTCTGCTAACAAATACAGGAAGTACATGTATATATATGGACAAACATTAGCAAATAGACTAAAGTCATCTTTCTAAAGGCTAATGAGAATTTTGTTTCTGGAAATAGTTTCTACTTAAATCATAGCTACCTAAGAAGATTTCTTCTGTAGCAGTCTGTATCATTGAAATTCAAAACGATTGATTTCCAGGATCACTTAAAAGTTTAAATCAAATTTTGACCATCAGAATATATTTCAATTATTGAAGAAAAATATACCATCATATGTTAGCCAAATAGCCAACTATGTTTCTCACACCTCAAATTTATAACTTTATATATAAAACATAAAATTAAGGTCCGTTAACATTAATGAAACACCCGTTATATTTGCAGTATTGTGGTGAGTGCTGAGGGGGATGTGGAAAGAAAGACAACAGGCCTACCATCTTTGGACTTTTTATGCAATTGTGAAGGGCATACAGGGTAAGTTATATTTAAATTTTTATGCTTGTTTACTGAAAAAACTTACACCCAGTTCACAGCATCAGTAAAGATCTTTGAAGGAGGTAAAATGAAGACAGGCTAAGAAGAACAGGTAATAGTTTGAATTTACAATGAGTTGAATATGGTATGCAGTGTTATCTACCCTTTGTGGGGCAGATTGAAAGTCAAAAGCTCTGATAATCAATAGGTAACTTAAATGGCCTCTCCACAGCTTCTGTATTTTGTATTCCTTTAAAATATTCCAACAATTGCTCAAGTAACTAATAAACTTTAGTGGATTCCTGGCAAAGATCTTATCGGTCATGCCTACGGAGGCAGGTGCTGCCTCTAACTGCAGAGGTAACCATGAAATTCTGCCGCTGAGGGGAACCTGGCCAAAGAGAAGGTGAACCCGTGGGGACCCACTGTCTTGGTTTCTCAAGCAGAGATCTCTGAGGGATTTCCAGGGTGACTTCCAACAGAACCGCCTTGCTCATCTTGCCTTCTTAATTTTCCAGAAGTATTTACTTCTCCCCATTCCCAAAGAAAATGGATTTCCATTTTCCTCCTTAACTCAACAGACTCTAGTCTTGGAGGTTAAAATGTTAAATGCATTAATTAGTCCACGTTATCTATTTTTCTGCTGCTGGGCTCTTCCACTACTATGATTCCATTCACAGTTAGGGCCTTTCTTTCCCACATGCCTCATAACCAAAAATCTGTCCTCTGGTTCTTCCCAGCCTTGACTTTTCCTGACTTCTGGATTTCACAAGCTTCTGCTCTAGAAAGGAACTGGCTGGCCCTTATCAGTGGGCATATAAGCTTTAATGGTCCTCTCCACTAACATTAAAACTATCAAATTTGCCTTAATAATCAGAATGTCTTTAAGTGTAAATGTCTCCCAGTAGGCATCTATCCTCTGTGTGGAAAAGAAACAATGGAATGGTTTAAAAAGCAGTCTCTTCCCCAAATGCCAGGATTGAATTAACCTGCCAGTTCCCTGGGAAAATTTTTAAATAACTGCTCAGCAGACTAACATGTCGTATGTTTGAATAATAGGAAATGTTAAACAAAATGGCTGACTCACAGTAGGCACTCAGTAAATATTTAAACAATTATTAAATGAAATCCTCTCTTTTCACATTCTTATTGTAGCCTTGCCTAGTAACCACTCAATGAAACTGTCCCCGATCCCAAGGTAGAATTATATTTATAATTATGTTTGTGAATTATAAATTATATTTTATAAATATAGTATTTATAGATTATTTTCAAAATGTAGTATTCAATTTGTAAGCTTCTATAGGAAATAACATGTCATGTCTAACATTAGACACTAGAAACAGGTTCATTCTTTATTCATTTATTCAAAAAATATTAGACACTTCATCAGTCAGGATTGGTGAGGTTATGCTGCAATAATAAACAGCCTAACGATTCAATAGCATAGAAAATAAAATACATCTTTTACTCATACTGTATGTCTATTGCTGGTTCATAAGAGGGCTCTGCTCACTGTGGTCACTCATTGATCCAGTATGACAGAAATTTCATCTCACTTTACTCTTCCACAATCACAGACAATTTTGAGGGTAAAGAGAATTTTGAACCAAATACTGGTTCTAAAAGCTTTTTCATGGAATAATATATCACATCTACCAAAATATTACTGACTGGAGAGTCACATGTCTACTCTTGGTTTAAATAGGTGCTCACATTTTGAGGCAACAGGAGACAAATCAGGATATATAGTGAATAAGAATACAATATTTCACAAGCATTGAGTAAATGTCACATTTGATGCACTAAGATACAAGGAGAGAAAGATGAGCTTGAGCCCTGGTTGACTGTATTGTCTATTAACCTCTTTAAGGTTGGCAACTATTACTTTTCTTTTTGTGTCCTCCCGACAAGAAAAAATAGGTGTTCAATCTATGACTGTGGATGATGATGATGACTGTATTTACTCTTTAGAAGTAAGGACAAAATAGGGGCGCCTGGGTGGCACAGCAGTTAAGCGTCTGCCTTCAACTCAGGGCGTGATCCCGGCGTTATGGGATCAAGCCCCACATGAGTCTCCTCCGCTATGAGTCTGCTTCTTCCTCTCCCACTCCCCCTGCTTGTGTTCCCTCTCTCGCTGGCTGTCTCTATCTCTGTCAAATAAATAAATAAAATCTTTAAAAAAAAAAAAAGAAGTAAGGACAAAATAAATAATAATCTTTTACAATGAAGTTGAATAAACACTTTGGATGACTGAAGCATGAATATAGGGCCTGTACAGATTTCCTCCAGTTCACTTTATCCCACCAAGGCCCACTGTGAGCAGTTATGCAGGAGACAAATTGCCCTTTTGATTGTCCATGCCATGCCTCTAAGCCCCCCTGTTGTCTTCATCCTTTCTGCATTCTTCCTAAAACTGTTAACATGTCTGGAAGCCTACAAGAAAAAAGTCTCAATTACCTGCCCATCTCACCTCTGAGGATTGCTACTAGAGTCAAAAGAACTAAAAAATAGATATAAATATGTCTCATAAAGTATAAAGTGCTACATTAATTTATGAGTGATTGCTATTATAAATCCAAAGAAATGTGCCTCTTAGTGAGCTCTGTGGGGATAGAAGAGTGAAGGAAGACAAAATTTAGGGGAGCTCTGGTCTGGTAGTTGTAGAAGTAAATATCCAGTCTATTTTTTTTTAAACATTAGGATTTTTTTTTTAATTTTTTTAAAGATTTTATTTATTAATTTGACAGAGAGAGACATCCAGCGAGAGAAGGAACACAAGCAGGGGGAGTGGGAGAGGAAGAAGCAGGCTCCCAGCAGAGGAGCCCGATGTGGGCCTCGATCCCATAACGCCGGGATCACGCCCTGAGTCGAAGGCAGATGCTTAACCGCTGTGCCACCCAGGCGCCCCTTGGTTATGGTCTTTTAATAAGCTTGCTACTTTGTTCTAGGCTAAAGAAGGGTCTATAAATTTATGTTGGTACTAGAACCCAGGTAGAGCAGCAAGGTTGAGCTTAGGCAGAATTGTTCATTAGGAAGCCAACCTTGGCTGAATACATGATGATAAAATGAGACCACCATGGGATTTGAGTCAAACTAACACAATTTTGTAGACAGACTTGATTGCTCATTTCCAGATTTCTCACTGAGCCTCAGATCTTGTTTCAAAATGGAGATCATGTCACTCACCTCATGATATCACCATAGTATTAAAGAAAAAAAAAGATAATACAATACCATAGGAAAAATACCTAACACAGTGCTTCTCCCTCTGTCCTTTGGTGATCCATATGTATCCTTCTTTCTACTAGGTTTCCTCCTTAGAATATGTGGTATATGCCATCTTCATTTACAGTTTCTAATTTTATATGAAATATAAAAGTTATGACTGTCTCAGGAAATGTTTTAGTGAGTCTATAAACAGTAATACTAAATTATAACTAAGTAGACTTAAGATGTTATCTCTCTCTAAGGTAATTTGAATTTTGAAAGGGGATAAAGTCTTAAGGAAAAGAATCTTAATCTTATATAAGCACTGTACTCTTAGTCTTTTGACTTTCAATTATATGACCCTAAACTAAATCACTATGGAAGTGACTGCCCATGCTAAGCCTCAAGTTTTCATTTTATCTGGTTTGGTTGTTGTTGTTTTTAACTTTAACACAATGAACTAAACCTAGGTTATCTTTAATGATATGCTCATTCTATGGTTTTTATTGTGGAGTTTTCAATATTAATAAGCCAAAACAAATAATGTTTACTAAATGCAAAAAAAGTTGAGCTACGTCCTCTAAATAATCTTTAATTCTCAAAGAATTTCTAAGAGTCATTATTATTCTCCCTGCTTTACAAATGAGGACTTTGAAGCTCAATGAGACTGAAGAGGCTTGCATCGGATTGGATGGCTGACAAGTGGATGAGCCAAACTTCAAATTCAAGCTTGCCCGACTCCAACACATTTGTTCTTTTCACCAGGAAACACTACTGCAACAGGAAGGCTGGTTTTGCCACCCATGAAATTATACCGTGAAAGAGGCCACTGTAATTAAGGTTGCTTGTTTTATTGGAGTTATCTTTATAGCACCACTTGTAGAGAAAGATATGCATAATTTGCTTTTTTTTTTTTTAAGTTCCAGCACATAAGAAAATTAAGTGATCAAGTATGTTTTCAGTAATAGTTTGCAAAGAAAAGAAGGCAGAAAAAGGAAGAGGAAGAGAGGGAGGAAAGAAAGAAGGAAGGGAGGAAAGAAGGAAGATAAAGGAAACATTTTATTTCTTACCCATTCTGAATTTCAGATCTTACTTCATTAAGCTGGAATAACAGTTATCCGAGGTGTAATTATAGGTAGCCATTTTCTACCGTAAATAAGATACTGTGAAAATAAGTTTTATTTTATTTTTTCAAAAATTTTATTTATTTGAAAGAGAGAGAGAGAGAGAGAGCATAAGCAGGGGGAGGGGGAGAGGGAGAGGGGAGGGAGAAGCAGACTCCCTGCTGAGCAGGGAGCCTGACACCTGCATGGGGCTCCCTTCCAGGACTCTGGGGTCATGACCTGAATTGAAGGCAGATGCTTAACCAACTGAGCTACCTAGGTGCCCCAATAAACTATTTTAAAAGCTGTTTAATTTTCTAAAAATTTTAATGCCATTCTCCATTCAAGTTTGTGATATCACACATAAAACAGTATTTTATGCTGAAGGGAAGAAAAAACTTTTCCTCTATGCTCTTATGTTTTATAACTGAGACATGCAAATTAAACTGGAAAAATATATTAAGAGGAGAAAAGGCATGAAGTTTTTATTTTTAATTTTATGTGCATGGGGACTCAACAGAAAACCCAATGAAGTGGTTAAATCTGGGGACTAATATATCATTTAACAAAGGTTGATAAATTGTGGGAAGGTGAGTAGGAAATATATGGTAAATAAGGGTTGGTTAGTAAGATTTTTTTATGCAGACTTATCTCAGTGCAATCTCAAGTCCTCCTGGTCTGGAAGAGGAGGACACCTTTACAAATGGAAATTTATAGAGGCACCTGGGTGATTCAGTGGGTTAAGCATCTGCCTTCAGCTCAGGTCATGATCTCAGGGTCCTGGGATAGAATCCCAGGTCAGGTTCCCTGCTCAGTGGAGAGCTTGCTTTTCCCTCTCACTCTGTGCTCGCGCGCTCTCTCTCTCTCTCTCAAATAAATAAATAAAATCTTCTTTAAAAATGGAAATTTATATCACCTAAACAAAAGGAAATTTATGCCCTGCTTTTAGGCAGAAAGGAGGAGGGCAGAGAGCTTTTCTTGTGTCTGCTATTTTTCTATGACCTTCACCTCAAAATAATCCTTATACAAAACTGGCATTTTTGGGTAGTGGCATATTCTGATCCCCTTCAATGCCAATAAGATTTTTGGATATTTAAAAGGTCAACAAAGCCTGTTGGAAAGTCTAGAGAAGATGGGTATTCTTTCACTGTAAGTTGCCATTTTGCATACATATTCTCTTTATCAAAATTTATTTAAAATTATATATCCTATGACCTAGGAATCCTGCTCCCTGGAATATTATTCAATAATCAGATGTATGTACAAAAATATGCCTATATGTTTGTTAATCAAAGTCAACTTTAGAATAGTAATAATAATAAATGGGGGGGTGTAAATGTACATGTACAGATCAATTATTGTGGCCAAACTATAAACCAGGTATCTATAATATAGATTTTATATATTGGCATGATGGATGCCCTTGACATATCATTGAGTAAAAGCATTGGTTATAGGTTATTTATAGAAGATACATAGTATGACAATATAAATTTTATATAAATAGTATCTTTCTATGTGATTATTCATAGAAAGATGTCTATAATCACCAAAATACTAATTAAGAGCAGTCTTTATTTTTACTTTTTTATATTATTTTAATTTTTATGATTCACAGATGTCATTATTAGAGAAAAAAGCTATTTTGAATTAGAGAAAAGTTGTATTTTAAAATACCAGTGTAACTAAACTAATGTGAGTTCACTCCTTGGTGAGTCACAGAGAGAAACTACACCAAGTGGAGTTAGTGCACAAAGGCAAGTTTATTTGCAGCAACAAAGGAGATCACAAGGAATAACTTCCAAAGCCATGACTCCCTGAGCAGGGGTAAGTGGGTTCCTTTTAGTGAGGGTTAAGAATGAATATTTAGAAAGGGAGACTTGTCACTGTATGTAGAGATGGGCATCAGGTCATGCATGTGCCTTAAGGAAACGTTAACATACATTGTATATTACGTACATGAGGCTTATACTCCTCCTTAGGCAGATATTTTAGTATTTTTTTTTTAAGATTTTATTTATTTGAGAAAGAGAGAGCATGGTGGGGGGTTAGAGGATGAGGGAAAGGGAAAGAGTCTCAAGCAGATTCCTTTCTGGGTGTGGAGCCAGACATAGGGCTCCGTCTCACAACCCTGAGATCATGACCTGAGCTGAAACCAAGAGGTGTACACTTAAATGAAGAGCCACCCAGGCACCCCAGAGATTTTAGTATTATAATGAGGTAAAGGTCAGTCACATCATGAGTCACTCCATGGTCCATCTACACAGGTGTCAGTTAGGATTTAAGCTCAAACTGGTCTGTGTGGTCTGGGCCACCAAAGCTCTTCTGCCAGGCAGTCATTATCGCTCGACGGGTAGTTTTAGTTTCCATCACAGAATGCTGTGCCCCTCAGGTCTTTTGCCCAAGTTAGAGATAAGCTGGAAACGAGAGCTTAAGGAAAAATGTAAGACAAAGGACGGTGGGTATAAGCAGGTGAGTAGTAAGTGTCAGGTCTTGGGGTCTGCTGGTGACACTAGGAAATAAGAAAAAAATATCAATTTTAATAAATAAACCTTGGAATATCTGAAGATAATTAGATGTAAAAGGTTTAGGTATTTTCTCAATATCAAAAAGTACTTGAAATACTGCCACGACTTTATAAACATGACTGAAAAATGGATCAGTTTTATAGGACATGTCCATAGAAAGTGAGCAGAATGTCTGAGCATGGGGCTGTTGGGGAGGAAGAATTTCCTTTGCCCTTTAAGGTCCTTGTAGGAGGCAAATTAAAAGGAGAAAATCAAATAACAGCATAAGTAGGAGGAATCTTCACAAACAGGGAAATTCCAGACAGTGGGGCAACATGAGGCTTATATGAGCTAAGGGAGTGGGCAGGGGCCTCAGGATACAAAGGAAAGAAAGACCATTAACAGGAACATGAGAGGAGATGTTTGGAAAATAAAAGTTGACCTATTATGTAGGTAAGTTTCTTAGGTGAAGAGAAATCTCTGTTAATAGCTTTCTTCCTGGTACAAACAGACAAGAGGGGAAGATAAAAAGCTTTTCCTTAATCTGCTAGGCTTTGTTTGCTTTTAACTCAAAAAAATGTTTCTGTTGAAGTGGCCCATCTTGGGATGACCTACCCTTGGCCCCTACAGGGGAAAAAGATCTTGAACATCAGTTCCATCCTTTTTGAATGAGTATGTGGAATACCAAGTAAAATCACATCACATGTGATGGGACAATCAAATGATTACTATTAAATGAAAGTCTAATGTGTTTTCTAAGACTTCTTCAACTAAGAATATGATATTTATCTCATGATGCACCTCGAAAAAGTTGATCTCACTGTAATGATAATTTTGTGAGAAATTTAACTACTCCTTGGGATTGTGTGTAGGAAACCTGAAAATAATAGCAATAGCATTAAATAATAATACAAAATTTTATTTATAAGGGAGAATTGAGTGTTTTGATAAGATTTTGTCTGTACACTTGCCTAATGAATGTTTTTCTTAAAAAACAAATTCAACTGAGTCAAATTAAAGATCTAATTGGCTTACTTACATGATTTATGAATTAGGTAGCACCCCATATAGCAAATAGAGAGATGCACAAGGAGTTGTACAAAATGGAAGTTTTCTCTAGGAGGGAGAATGTGGCAAGAAGTTATTAACAAAAGAAAGAAAAGATTGTTTCAGACTAGGGGGAAGGGTAAGGTAAGGTTGTATCATGCAGGTTATCTCACTAGGGCAGATATGAAAATTTCAGATTGATTTTTAAAAGGTAACGTTTCTGGAATAGATTGAAACTAAGTCTTGGTTTGCTGTTGTTGGGGGCAAATGACTACAATTTGGGTTTGTTTTTTTTTTCTCTTTTTACAGTTTAATCTTCTCCATGATAATTGTTCTGCAACTCAGGAGTGGTACCATTGCTTCTCCTGCTGTTTTATATGGAAATTAAAGAGACAGAGACCCCAAAACAAATCAGCCAGACCTCAAACATTCAATCAGAGTAGTCAGTTTTACTCTTGTTAAGCAAAATGAAATCTTTATAAAGCATAAATATCAATATCATACTTAAAGCCACAGAAAATTTAGAGCTAAAAGGGATCACAGAGAGTGTCAAAAACTTGCAGTAAAAGAGATGTCAATAAAAAGTGTAAATCTCAGAAGGGAAATAACTTCTTTGCCATTTTAAGACATCCAAGTTATCATCCACAGTATCTTCTTATTAATTCTTTTTTCTTAAAGTAACGCCTGTCTTTATCCTTTCACATTGGCCTTCTAGGATTTCTCTTCTTAGAACGTTATCTGTGTCCCATACTTCCTCTGTTTCGAGAAGACGAACTGCTCACAGTACTGTCAGAGTCAATATTCTCATGTATTGGCTTTTCATATCAAGCAGTTACTCATGGAGTAAGTCTAGTTTTCTCTGTCTCCTCCCTTAGTCAATGTGAGATGAAAACAATATGGGTCTCATTGGTTTCCATTATTGTATTTTCTCCATTCTGAAACAATACATTATTTTTCTGACATGTAGGGCTCCTTCACTCTTATTTCATATCTTATGCCTATGTCAAAAAGAAAAAAATTTTCTCTACTCTTTAAGATTCTTTTGGCTGGTCTAAGAATTAAATTGACATGAGACAGATTCACAGTAGAAAAACAAACAAAGGTTTTGTAACATGTATACCTCCTATATACATGGAGGAGACCCAAGGAAACTGAGTAACTCCCTGGAACATCCAAACCCATCGCCTTAAATACCATCTCCAGCCAAAGAAAAAAGAAGATATTGGCTGGAGAGGGTCAGTGTGGAAAGTTACCAGGGAAAGCACAATAAAGGAGGATAAAGTTGTTATGCAAATTTAAGGCCATGCCTTCTCCATTGATAATAGTTTCTAGAGGTTTAGATTTGACCCTCTCTTCCTGGTATAGGAAGATACCCTTACAAGTGGAAATGTTCCTTATACATGTAAATGTCTCTTACAAAAGGGTAACTTCTACTCTTTTTTCAGAGCTTCTCTTGTGTATGCAGTTTCTTAAAAATAACCAGCTTAAAATAATCAATATTCCATAGAGACAAAATGAATTGTCTTGGGGTGACAAAATCTTCTTTTGGGCATAATTCATTTCAACTCTGAGGCATATATTGACTTAAAATGTAGAAATGTTGTTTATTAACCTCTTTTATTTTTGTGGAAACTTTTATTCAACTGAACTGATAATTAGTTCCCCTGCCAAAAGAAACATGTTATTTGTAAGAGGACGCAAGTCTTCTGGGCAATTCTAAATTGATGCAAAGTACTTTACCTTTTAATTAAACATTATTTTTCTTAAAATGAATTTAAAATTTTGTCCTAGTCTCTGAAGGAAAATCATCAGAGGATCTTGATTAAAGACAGTGTATTTCCTGTATATCACATATCACTAGAAAATCAGTCTCTGTTTTTGGCTCAAAGGGACTGAGTAAAAAAAAATTAAAAACACATATCTTGAAAAATTATTGTAAAAGCTATTGCTTTATAATTACCAGAAAACTACATTTTTAAATATCTTTCAGTGTAAATTATCAAAATAACACACTGTAGGGGAATAAAATTTCAGCTATATATTTTTATATTTGTATTTATATATACATCAATTTTATCTTATTATTACAATACTGTAAGGTATTATTGTTGAGTATTATTTTCAATTTAGAGATGAAGAAATTAAGATCAGATGAGATCAAGAAGTTGCCCAAAGTCAGCCAGTACACGTAGTAGAGCTAGAATTTCTAGTATGAATGATCTTTCCATTATGTAAATATGACTGATGAAAGTCTACCGAAGAGAGTCACCTATCATGAGAAGTTAGTGTGAAATATTGGTCTGGATGGGACTTCACAATATATGATCCAACCAGTACATAGTTGTGACTCATTGTCACTGTGGTTTTGAGTTACAGATTCAATTATAGGATCCCTTGGTCTGTGCCCAGCACAACTTAACTACCTTGAGCTAGTTATTCACTTGATTTCTTTATTCCTCCTCCCCCATTTTGCATCTGTTTTGTCTCTAAGTGTTCAAATATTTTCACAATTCTGTCTGTCAATATAACCAACTTCCTAACTCCTTTGTAGGATGAAACTTCAAATGCTATATCTCTTTCTAGTTAACTTTCATCTCCGTTCAGTTGTTTCTTTCCACAGATCAATTGACAGAGCACTGTAGTTTTCCATGCATTCTTAACCTGCCAGCAAACTTGAGCAGGAGGAGAGATGGTACTTCTTTTTTAAAAATTTATACAAATATTGTGGTGTGTGTGTGTAGATTTAAAAAATAGATTTAGATTTTTAAAATTCCCTAAAGAAAAAGTGACCTTTTTATTATTCCACAAAACATGTAATTCCATCTAAATTTCAAGTCTGGGTTCACCATGGTAGGCATATTGGGGAGCTAGAGAGAAAGAGTTACTCAACTAATATGTGAAGGAAAGAAGGGGTTTCAACAAATGTATGAAAGAGAGATGGAGAACAAATATAAGAAGTAGAGGAAGGAAGGAAAGAGGACTAATATGTTCCACTTATTCAAAAACATTTCTTGATCACCTACTGTGTGAGACACCTTATAGAATACTTAAAAGCATTCAAACTACTTTCAAAAACATTATCTAATTCCATAGTAATTAATATTTTAAGATTGAATATTTACTAACGAATATAGTCTTTTAATGTGACTTTGATTAGTTCAAAAATTGATGTAGGGGAAAAATAAATCTTAAGCAATGACTAAAGTTTGCAAAAAACTGATAGTTAAAAATGAGCTCCTGGAAACTGGATTCTGGCAAACAATTCTCAGAGGTATAAGGTGCAGCTGTGCATTCATGCCTGAAATCACTACATCAGCTAATTTTAGACTGTACTTATCAGTAATGATGGTATCTCATTGTTCTCATTTTTTTTATTCTATATTATCCGTGATTCCTGCTGTGACAGTTAAATTGTTCTCAAATTTACCATAGTCAAAAAAGTTTAAAATTACACATGTGTATAATTTTGTTTCTAGAACTTTGGAAAATGGATGATGGTGATGATGGAAAGCTTTCTCCTGACTTTTGACAAGTTTAGATTGGACCCCAGCCAAAAAAGATTTTCAAAGTACATAATACCAGTATTTTTTATATATTCAAGGAAACAACTTTTATCATATTTCATGAAGTTCTCAATATACTGAGACTAAATTAGATATTAATTGTTATTGTATATTGTTAATGCTACTATTACTTTTATTTTATTACCATTTAGAAACTGCTTTAATGAACATAGCAGAATAGTAACCTAAAAGACTCAAATTTCCCATCTTACCATGTTTCATCCAGTGTAGTTAGCCAATAGTAGGACTAGTTCCACTCAATTTTATAAATGTTTGGTTAATTGTTTGTTTTAACCCACCAGGCTACACACCATGCACATTACTTGAGGGTAATATATGTGTTATTAGGTTTCACGTTCTCAGCATCCCAGTTCATTGTCTATTATTCACAAGCACGCAAAAAACATCTGTTGAGTGAATTAGTGCTTCAGTGCCTTTGTTCTATAGATTGGTCTATGATTCAATTCACCTTTAAAATCTTTAGAAAAATGTCAAAGATATGTCTATAAAGTCATAACTTTATGTAAATAAAGTGCTTTTAAAAAATAGTTTCTATTATGTGGTTAAACTTCAGTTAATAGGATATCTGCTCCCCCTGACTAGAATTTAGAATGCACGCGAGCATGAAGTTTTGTCTTTTATTTAGTGCTCTATCCTCAGTACCTAGGAATTCTTAGATATAGCATAATAATAAATATCTTTTGAATATGTTAATGGGTGAATATCGAGTGGATTATTATCTGGCTCTCTTAGGCATGGCATCATAAGCAGATATTACCTGTAAAATTCATTATTTCAGTACATTAAGGATATACCTCATACTTCACTAAATCATGGAAGTACATTTTTCCATCCAAAATTTCATTTCTATTTTTGAGGATCACGAAAGTCAGTTGTATTATCAGAGTTGGCCAAGTCCAGTGGTAGACACAATGCAAGAGAGGAAATTGTTAAAATAGAGGATCAATCTTAATTTGTAATAATGACATAAGTGTTAACGAAGAGGTAAAGATTTATGTCAACTTCCCGAAGGTAATATCCCTTGAAAAGTTTCCAACTTGAGATCATTACCATAAGAAGATTGCTTTCAAGTCAACAGAATCAGAGTGATCTTGTTTGCTATAATCAAGCTATGGATAGATGGACGTACCTATCTCTTCTACAGAGGGAAAGAAATAGGAGAAATGGGTTAGAATTTAAGTGTCTTTTTGTTGTTGTTGTTGTTGTTTTGTTTGTTTGTTTTTAGCGAGAGAGGGGGTGGGTAGAGGAAAAGAGAGAGAGAGAATCTTAAGCAAGCTCCATGCCTAGCACAGGGCCCGACACAGGGCTTGATCTTACAATGCTGAGATCATGACCTGCACTGAAATCAAGAGTTGGACACCTAACTGTTGGCCCATTGAAGTAATTTTATTCCTAAACAATGTTTGAGTCCCACTTTAGACCTCTTACTCTCTGGTCACCTTTTTGAGGCTGTGCCCACGTTGAACTTGAAATTTTCTAAATCACATTTACATAAATCCTCAGGAAGGGTATATTAAAGTGAGAAACATACTTAGAAAACATATTTGACATAGACTGGTTGCTTGGGCATTTAGTTTTTTAAACTTCTTGAAGTCATGTAGAAGCTTTTCATTTTAATATCTTTAGAATTTAGATTAAACCCTTGGCATAGATGGTCACAAAGTACTTATTTAGTGTATGCTATGTGTCAGGCGTATACATTTTCTCATTCATTAAATTCTCATAATACCTACATTTTATTTATTTATTTTTTTTAAAGATTTTATTTATTTATTTAACAGAGATAGAGACAGCCAGCAAGAGAGGGAACACAAGCAGGGGCAGTGGCAGAGGAAGAAGCAGGCTCATAGCGGAGGAGCCTGATGTGGGGCTCGAACCCAGAACGCTGGGATCACGCCCTGAGCCGAAGGCAGACGCTTAACTGCTGCGCCACCCAGGCGCCCCAATACCTACATTTTAAAGATGAATTAAAAGGTGAAGTAACTTGCCTGAATTCACACAACAAGTAGGAAATAAAGACAGGATTGTAGATGAGGTTCAGCAGGTCATGTTCTTTCCTCTATCCCATGCTACCTCTCATGAATATCTACTTTATTTGGTCTTATTTAATTATTTATTTGGTCTTATTTAATTTGTAAGAAGTAGACATAATTAATAATATCCAAGGATTATATGTATTGTGATTAAGGATATATAAAGTATTTATTTAATCTTCCCAATAATCGTTATAAATAGGGAGTGATTGTGTTTGTTTTTCACAAAAAGAAAAGAAACTTAAAGAAATTTGGCTTTTGACAAAGGGATAGAAGACTGAACTTCAGTATTGGGTCCATTTGACTTAAAATCCATCCTCTTTCCAAAATATTAGTCTAGTTTTGACACAATGAGATCAATAGGAAGATAGTATAATAATTTAGATGAAAAAGAAAAAGTGGCTAGACTACGCCAGTGGGGTTGGAAAGCAAGGAAATAAGGAATGGATGATGCTTATCATGTGGGTTTTCTAGGAATGTTTTAACATGACTCAAACCTAGGGTAAGGCCCAATATACCACAATGACTTCCCAAAGGTCTGTAATGCAATTTTACTTAAGAAGTGTACTTGCTAATTATTGTTCTAATCCTATTTGCCTATCTTAATTACAGCCTAAAATGAACTCTAAAGCTTGTTGCACACAATGTGCCTGTTTAAGTTCCTTACTGGATATTATTGTTTTTTTATTCTCAAAACACAAAGCTTTATATAAGCCTATAAGGATAATATATACATTATATCATCGGCTTATAAAAAGTGGCAAAATCTAATATCTTACCATTTATTTCAGGTATACTTTGGGAATGTTTCCTGAAGTAAAAATCCTTGCCTTTAATTTGATCTCTTTCTTACTTAATCCAAACTTACTCTAAACTTCACAAGAATTATGCCTCAATGTTCTGTTAAGACAATAACAATTTTTTAAGCCCAAAACAATTTATGGTGAAGTAATATTCAGTGTGTACCTCGTACTGTTTTAGCCTCTAGAGAAACAAAAGTAAGTGAACCATGGTTGGTGCCCATGGGAAACAGTCTCTTAGAGACTCAGGTAAATGGATTCAATATAAGGAGGTGAGGGTTTTGTGGAAGTACCTAGGGGACACAACAAAGGAGAAAGGAGGGAGGAGCCAGTTTCTTCTCATTCTTGTAAACTTTGTTCTTAAAACTAGGATTGGCTTTTGACTCATCATATATTACGTGTTCTAAGCGAAAATGATTTTGCACGTCGATTTGATTATATCTTCCCCATCTTGAATTTTATTAAAGCTTTCCCCATCATATAAACTTGGAAATCTGGCCAGCATAGGAAGTTCTATATGAACTCTGGTCCCTGACTAGCTCTCACGTCTCATTACACCAAAACATATACTAAAACTTTAGCCATATTACAAAAATATACAGTTGAACACTGTCACATTCTTGCCCCTGTGACTACACTCTGGGTTTTCCTTATATCTGAAATGTTACTCCTCGTTCCTCTAGCCAACTCCAAGTTAAATTTTCTTGTACCTCTTCTACGTAAAATCCATCTAATTTTACCTCAGGAGTCACATTCTCCAGAAATTCTTCCAGGTCCTAGAATGTGATTTTAATACGCATGCCCTGTGCTCCGCAAACAGTGTAATGAGATTAACACTGAACCACTGAATTAGTGTTCTGTATTGCATGATAAATTACCACAAATTTAGCAGCTTAAAACAACATGCATTTATGTAACAGTTTCTGTGAGTCTGGATTCTGGACACAGCTAAGCTGGGTGTCTATGCAGGAATTCCATCAGGGCGTCAATAAAGGCTGGGTTCTCAGCAGGAGGCTCCAAAAGGAAAGATCAACTTCCAAGATCACTCACTCAACTTGTTGGTGCCATTTATTTACTTGTAGCTGTACAATTTGTAACTGTTTGCCGCTTCAAAGACAGCAAGGGGAGGAAGGTTCTAGAACAAGACTATTAGCAAAAAGGAGTCTTCTATAACATACTGTAATCACAGGTGTCATATCCTATAACTTTTGCCAAATTTTTTAGTTAAAAGTAGTTCACAGGGGCTCCTGGGTGGCACAGCGGTTAAGCGTCTGCCTTCGGCTCAGGGCGTGATAAAAAAAAAATAAAATAAATTAAATTAAAATAAAATAATAAAATAAAATAAAATAAAATAAAATAAAATAAAATAAAATAAAAAAGTAGTTCACAGGTCCTACCCACACTGAAAGAGAACAAGTTAAACACGGATATGAACACCAAGATCCGGGTATCATGAGAGTCACCTTAAAGTTTGTCTACCACATTTGTCATCGCTGATTTATAAGCCTGTTTTCCCATCTAGGCCACAGGCAGCTTAATGGCAAGGAACACGTCTTACCTGACTTCGTGTGGCCAGTAACTAGCACTCTATGTTTGGTATGTGACACACTTTAAATTTGATTCACTAACTGCTGCCCAAAACAAAAATATCGAGGCTATATGAAGTAAAAGGCAATTCCTTTTCCATAAAAATACTCAAAACCTCTAGCACCTAGAAACCAATGAATATAAAATTATAATAATAAATAGTAAAATATCATAGGCAATATTAACCTTGTAACCTCGTTCCTTGGCTATAACTATAATGATATTGTTATGTCAGGGATTTTTAGAACTAGAATATCAATGTGATACATCAACTAGGATGGTGGAAACTTTATGCATTCTTATTGACTACTTAAAAAGGAAAAGAGATGTTGTGGATTTATTACCAAAAATTATCTACCTATAGAATATTTCGTTGCCATAGCAATTTAGTTAATTAACAGGCTTGGTTTGTATTATACAACTGCTAAAGGAGATTCATGTTTCTGGGAACACAGAAATGTAAATTGTGCTCTGAGGCTGTCCTATATGCTCCAGAGAAAGAAACATTATTTTGCAGAATCCCTCTCCAATAATTAGAAGTTATGTTGAGGCTTTCAAATGCTTACATCTACCCTTCAGGCAAAAATAATACCTTTTAATAGAACAGAGAGTCTACTTTCTTTCTTTTTTTTTTTTTTAAAGATTTTATTTATTTATTTGACAGAGATAGGGACAGCCAGTGAGAGAGGGAACACAAGCAGGGGGAGTGGGAGAGGAAGAAGCAGGCTCATAGCAGAGGAGCCTGATGTGGGGCTCGATCCCATAACGCCGGGATCACGCCCTGAGCCGAAGGCAGATGCTTAACCGCTGTGCCAGCCAGGCGCCCCGAGAGTCTACTTTCTGAACTTGCATTTACAGTATAATAAAGAGGTTCAGATTTGAAATCTAGTTACAATGAAATGTTAGAGTAGATGCAGTCAACATGAGAAATTAATTTCCTTGATCTGTCATAAAAATTTGCACAATGATATCTGTGAAGTCCACTGACTTTACTTCTAGGCAGCCGAGCTGATGCTCTTTGGCTTCAGGGATTTCTTTTATAGCTCATGAGACCCCCTAAAAAATATTTTCACAAAACTAAAAACATCAAATAATTGACTACAAACCATAGTTTTTTTTTTTTTTTTAAGATTTTATTTATTTATTTGAGAGAGAGAGAGACAGAGTGTGATCGGGGGAAAGGAGCAGAGGCAGAGGGAGAAGCAGGCTCCCCACTGTGCAGGGAGCCTGATGCGGGGCTCAATCCCAGGACCCTGGGATCATGACCTGAGCTAAAGGCAGATGCTTAACTAACTGAGTCACCCAGGAGCCCTTCACTGTAGTTTTGCTCTATAGAAAGATCCACATCTTAAAAAATCAACAGAAGTGGTTGTATTATTATTTTATTTTTATTAATATTTATTAATAAATATGTATTAATTTTTATTAAATATTTATCAAATTATGCCCTGTGTTAGGCAGTAGATACTTAATATTTACTATATATCAGGTACAAAATTAAGTGTTTTAATCTTACATTAATTTTCACAATAACCCATAAAGTAGGCTGCTGCCCATTTGGCAGATAAGAAAATCTTGGCTTACAAAGGTTACATGACTTATTGATGGTACTACATCTACTAAGTGATAGAACCAGAATCTGAACTCTGGCCCTTTGACTACAGGACACATGTTTCTAAATTTTATGTAGGAATGCCTTGCCACATATGACATATCATGGAACTAATAAATTTAGTTTCATTGCTTTGGACGCTTTGGAGTCAGCTTCCCTGACTTGTACTTTTGGCTTTCTGCCCTTTGTTTCTCTACCCTTCTAATTGCTTTGTAAGCTCTTAATTCCAATATTAGGTCTTTAATACTTAGAATAAATACAGTGTCTTCTGTTTTCCTTGATTAAAAAGTTTAGTCAATAATGTACCCCAGAATCTTTTAAATGAAAAGCACGAGGAACGCTATCCAGATTTCCAACTCATCCTGGAGGACTTTGGGATCTCTGACTGCATCAGCATTTAATATTCAAGTAGCCAACTACATGGACAATGAAAATATGGAACAAAGTTTGAAAAAACAGCTATAACATATGAATTATTACTTTATCCAGTTTAAATCTATCTTATGGCAAATCTTTAATGCCTTAACCCAAAGGATATTCCAGCCATCTTGACAAAAAGTGGTGGAAGAAGTATTTGGAGGTAGGAACTATATCTTGTCGCTCAAAATTCACTATCAAAGTAACTAATGCCTTGATAGGCAAATCTAGCCCTGCTGACAAGGTATGATAATGGAGAATGTGAGGGTGGTATGAACGAAAACAATAATGTGTCCTTGATTTGTCAGTATTTGCTAACTCTTGATTTAATATGTTAATGGCTAAAAATGTTTTCCAATGTGTTCATAAAGAATTACTCTGC
Source organism: Ursus maritimus (assembly GCF_017311325.1). Classification (NCBI taxonomy): domain Eukaryota; kingdom Metazoa; phylum Chordata; class Mammalia; order Carnivora; family Ursidae; genus Ursus; species Ursus maritimus. The sequence goes on from NW_024424008.1 coordinate 33,514,387, forward strand.
TCTTCACCTTCAAAATAGTAACCAAAACAAGAAAAAAACACATATTTTTCATAAGCAATGATAATAATAGCATCCATTTACTGAGCACTTACTATATATTGGACATATTGGGAGCTGATCATAATTATCTACTTCAGTTCTTATCACCACACTATGATATATTTCTTTATTCCAAATTTACAAATTAAACTTAGTGAATGTTGTAACATTTTCACTTACCAACCTATCATCCTCCATTCTCCAGATCAGCAGCAGCTGCTGGGACAGTAACCTACATTCCTCATGTAACCTGATGGGTCAATATAAACCTGGTTCTCAAATAATTGTGGATCACTGTGGTTGTGTATTTTGACCCAATTGGTGGTTTGCTGAGGGATCAGCTCTGAGGCTTGCCTTTGTTTCCCCTCCCTTGAATCCCTCTCAGGTCTGGAGTAGTCATTTGTAGCATTTTCCTAAAATATTTAAAAACATATACTATCACAGCCACCTTGGGGCAAGGACAGCAAATGAAACAGACTTAGAAGCCTAGAAAGCAGACAAGCAACAAACAGACCTAAAAGCCTAGGAAGAGTGAGGCTGAGGTAAGAGATGGAAGAATGAGAGCTTTCAAGGACTTCTTTTTTTTTTTTTAAGATTTTTATTTATTTATTTGACAGAGAAAGACAGCCAGCGAGAGAGGAAACACAAGCAGGGGGAGTGGGAGAGGAAGAAGCAGGCTCCTAGCAGAGAAGCCTGATGTGGGGCTCGATCCCAGAATGCTGGGATCACACCCTGAGCCGAAGGCAGATGCTTAACGACTGCACCACCCAGGTGCCCCTAGGACTTCTGCATCTGTCAGGAAACTAGAGAGTCAAATGCATGCCTAGTGATGAGTACATGCTCAGAAGAGACCTGAAAGGACCCTAGACTTGCACTTCTGACTGACCTTTAGATACTGGACAAGCAGAAGGAAAAACCTAAGGCAGAATTGTAGGCATCCTGGCTGAGCACTGAAGGAATTCCATAGCTCAGAATCAATCTACAATGAACAAGAAGGCATTTTTTTGCTTTATTTTGTTTTTCTTTTCAGCTCAGGAGTTTAAGGAAATCTCTGTCCAGTCATTGACTGAGTGCTAAGCTAATGGGATGGAGACATCAGTGACCACACATGACAAGAAATACGGTCTTTGCAAAAATAGTTTTGAAAAGCCACTGAATAAATGGATGCCTTCAGGTAACAAAATATAACAACGCGAACCCAGTGGGTATGGCAGAAAGAGGACTTGATTTTTAGAGTTATAACATATAATATTCAAATTTTTCCATTTTAACAAATAAAAAATTCAGAGATTAGGAGAGTAGAGTTCATTAACAGGAAAAAAAATTGCAGAAACCATCCTTTAGGAAGCCCAAAAACTGGACTTACTGGACAAAGATTTCAATCAACTGTCTTAAATATGCTCGAAGTGCTAAAGGAAACCATTGGGAAAGAATCAAATGAAATAGGAGAATGATTACAGAATAATCTATAAAACTAATACAGAATATCAATAAGTAGAAAATTTTAAGAAGAACTAAATAGATATTCTGGAGCTGAGAAGTACAATGCTAAAATGAAATTTCTCTACAGGAGTTCAATAGCAGATTTGAGTAGTCAATAAAAAATGAGCAAACTTGAAGATAGGTCGATCAAAATTATCCAATTTGAGGAACAGAAAGATAAAAGAATGGGAAAAATTGAACAGAGCCAAAGGAATCTGTGAGATACCACCACAATTACCAACTTGGCATTTTGAAAGTGTCAGGCAAAGAGTGACAAAGAAAGGAGCAGAAAGTATTTGAACAAACAGTGGTCAAACACTTTCCAGTTTGATGAAATAATTAATCTACATATCAAAGAAGTGCAAAAAACTCTCAGTAGGATATACATAAAAAGACCCATACTAAGACACACTGTAATCACACTTTCAAAAGACAAAGACAAAAAAGAATCTTCAAAGCATCAAGAGAGAAGCAGTTCATCATGTACAAGGGATATTTAATAAGATTAACAGTTTCTCAGGAGAGACCATGGAGGCCAGAGGGCAGTATATGATATACTTAAAGACCTAAAAGATAAATTATCAATCAAGAATTTATGTCCAACAAAACTATTCTCCAAAACGAAGGATCATTAATAAATTCCCAGATACACAAAGGCTCAGAGAGTTTGTTGCTATTATACCTGCTTTACAAGAAATGGTAAAGGTAATCCTTCAAGATAAAATGAAAGAACACTAGACAGCAATTTGAAGCCATGTGAAAAAATAAAGAATAACAGGAAAGGTAACTATATAGTTAAATATAAAAGCCAGTATTTTTGTATTTTTTGGTTTGTAACTCCTCTTTTTAAAATGATTTAAAAGACAAAAGCATAAAACAATAATTATACATGCATGTCAACGAGAGCACAATGTACAGATATGTAATTTGGGATAGTACCAACATAAGGGGAAGGGACAGAATTGCTTAGGAGCAGAAGTTTATATGCTATTGAAGTTAAGTTGCTGTCAGTTCAAACTAGATTTATATTTACTAAGGATGTTAATTGTACTACTCAACATAAACCCTAAGACAATAAATACAAATATAGAGAGAAAATGAGGAGGAAATAAAAATGGTACACGAGAAAAGCCATTTAAATACACAAAATGTTTTAATGGACAAATTGAGGAAATGAAAATATATATGAGACATAAAGAAAATAAATATCAAATGATAGAAGTAATCACTATAACTAGGATTAAAACACCATTAAATGGATTAAAAGGCAGAGATAGACAGAATGGATATAAAAAAAAAATGACCTAACTATATACTGTTTATAAGAGACTCACATAAGTTCCAAAGATTCAATTAGACTAAAAACGAAAGAATGGAAAGAGATATTTCATGCACATAGGCACCAAAAGAGAATTGGGACAGCTATACTAATATTAGACAAGCAGACTTCAACATTAAAAAAACCACACAATTGTTACAAGAGAGAGACAACCACATCACATATAGGTAAAGTGTCAATTTCATCAAGAATTTATAACAATTATAAATATAGAGTCAAAATAGATAAATTGGACTACATTAAAATTAAATATTTTTGTGCATCAAAGGGCATTATCAAGAAAGTTAAGAACACTCCACATGAGAAAATATTTACAAATCATGTAATTGATAATGATCTAATATCCAGAATATATGAAAAACTCTAACAAATCAACAACAAAGAACCAACAACCCAATTCAAATTTGAGCAAAGCGCTTGAATGTCTTAAATATTCATTTTTTCCAAAAAAAGATACATAAATGGTCAACAAGGAGATGAAAATATGCTTAACATTATAATCCATTAGGCAAATGCAAATCAAAACCACAATGAGATACCACTTCACATGCAAAGATAACTAACAAAAAGGAAGGCGGGGGCGGGGATAGAAAATGTTAGGATATGGAAAAATTGGAACCCTTCCTCCCACATTCCTGGTGGAAATGAAAGATAATGCAACTACTGTGGAAAACAGTTTGGCCATTTCTCCATAAGTTAAACACAGAATTACCATATGTTTCAGCAATTCCACTCTGAGTGTACACCCAAAAGAATTGAAAACAGATGTTCAAACAAAAATTTGCACGTGAATCTTCATTGCAGCACTATAGCCAAATCAAGGAAATCAAATAAGTGAACGAAATGTCCAACAACTGATGAATAAATAAACAAAACGTGGTATATTCATATAATGGAGTATCATTCAGCCATAAAAAGTAATTAAGTATTTCTGCATTCTACAACATGAATGAACCTTGAAAACATTAGACTAAGTGAAAGAAACCAGACACAAAAGGCCATATGTTGTATGATTCCATTTATATGAATATCCAGAATAGGCAAATCCATAGACAGAAAGCAGACTAGTGGTTGCCAGGGGCTGGGTGTAAGGGGTAATGCAGAAGACTGTTTAATGTGTATGGTGATGAAAGTATTATGAATCTAGATATTGATGATGGTTGTGCAAAGCTGTAAATGTACTAAAGTAACTGAAGGTAAACATATGTATGTTTTACCACACTTAAAAAAATTACAAGCAAGTTAAAAGAAAGAACAATATAAACCATTTGATAGCTTCTTGGAGAAAGACAACAGGTTGATATCATTGACTCAGAATAAGAATAAAAAACCAAGCCTTATTACTTATTAGCTGCCACCATATACTTGCACAATATTTTATCAGGATTAAGTGAGAAAGATAATATGTGAAGTGACCAGTGTAGAATTTGACCCATAACATGGTTTTCATACATATTGATTGAATCTAAACTTCTCCTTTGTTTAAAGTTGTATATTTTGATGCAACTGCTTTTGGGGCATTTTTGTATAATTATCCAGTTATTTAATAGAGTATGTTAATTACATGTGCTGGCCCTGGAGTCACTGACATTGCCCAAGTTCAAATTTGGCCTCTTTTTCTTATTCTGTAACATTCAGAAATGTCCTTTACCTCTTTTTGCCTCCATTTCCTCATTTATAAAATGGAGTTAATCATAGTACTTACCTCCTGAGGAATTATAATTATAGTAAAAAATGTATGGCAAATTTTAAACATAATTCTAGGCTCTTAAATCAGCACTCAGTAAATGTTTATTGTTAGTAGTAGTATATCTGTTACTGTTATTATTAGCATTTTTCCTATTGTCACATATCATTCCTGCTTCATACACAGAGAGGAAGAAAATAATTCAAACTTGAAGGGGAAGGTGTACTATTTATTTCAGTGAAACTATTTCTTTCCTGTGTCATTCCAAAGAGAAAACTGCCCTTCCTATCTGGCTTCCACACCTTCTGTTTTGCTTCCTGACACCTCTATCTTCCCCTTCTTCTCTTGTTTAGATTGACAATCTAGTGGTATAATTTGTCCAGAATTTTATTTCTCTTATTCTTCAGAGCATTATCCATCATTGTTCCCTCTTGTGTATCAATGACTATTTATTAACTTAATCTTGCCTGGCACGAGTTCATAAATTGCCGCATGCTTAGGAGAAAAGATAAGACATGTTGAACTAGTAGACCTTTCAGTGCTGAAACCATTCTATGGTTTTATTTAAATATAGTGAATAAAATAACTTCTGCTAAGTTCAAAATTCTCTAGGTGGGAAAAGAAAAGGAAGACAATCTTACCTCAGGTTCCCAGAATAGCCTGCTTATATCATCTCTGCTATCTTGGTGTCATGTAGAACTAGACAATGACAACAATCTGTTCCAAAAAGGTATGAGTACAAAGCCTCAGGTTGTTGAAAAGCAGTTTCTCAATAGGCCAACAAGGAAAATAATTCAATAATGCTCAGGAACTTGTTGAAATCTGGCTTCTCACTAGACTCCTTGCTGAGACATATATTTAGAAAGTCCTAAGAAAACAAAAGCCTTGTCAGTACATACCCAGAGAAGGACTATAACAGAAATATAAATTTTGAGCATGCCCCAGGCACACAAGGTTGTATATTCAATGGTTGTCAGTTTCTTGAATTTTACTCTAAGTAATGATGAAAAAAAGCTAAATTGTTTTCAATTGTTCTAAAAACATAGGGACATGTGAATAAAATACAAATGAAAAATTGATATATCACAAATCTATGTATTTCCTCAGACTATCAAGAAAAGTGGTAGGTAAGTTAAGAAAAATATATACCCTCAGTAAAAGTCAAAGGAAAATAAATTAAAGTAACAATGCAATGTCATTTTCAATAATAATTACTGGCTATGATTTTTAAGTGATATTATGGAAATTTTTCAAATATACAGAAATAGACAAAATATCATGAACCCCCAAGCAACCATAACCCAGCTTCAGCAATTATCAATACATGAACATTTTTGTTTCATTTTTACTCTCATATTTTATCTCTCATATTTCATTGAAGCAAATTCCAGCTTTCAAATTATTTCATCCAAAGTATTTTAAGTACCTCTAAAAGATACAGTACTTTTTAAAGCATAAAAAAAGCCATTATCTAACCTAAAATTAACAGTAATTATGTAATAGCTTCAAATAACCAGTCATACTCAGGAATGCTTTTTTTTAATGTGTTCGAATCAAGATTCCAGTAAGGCTCACCTATTACAATTGGCTGATTTTGTCTTTCAAATATTAAAATCTATAGTCTTCTTCATTTATTTACTGAATTTATTTTTGATGCAAAGATATAAGGAACCATGTGGTTTAAGCTATAAGAGTACAGGGATTTTAGGGTGTTTTGCTCATTCTTATATCCCAATTAACAAGATCCCTGGAACATAGTAAATATTCAATAAATATTTGTTGAAAAGAATTGAGACTACAATCCTGAATAGTGTTTGTGAGGTATAAATTGTTCACATGTTGACACCCAGTGAAAAAGCAAAAGTAAATAAATCATTTTAAAATTCTGCCCATATTTGGATGGCTATACAACCTTAAGTATCCAGAAAATTCCAATATTTACCTGGTGTAGAGTGATTTCCAACCAGTTTAGTATGTGTTATTATAAAAGTATCTCACTTAATAGAAAATTTAAAAATATGTGGAGATCAAACAATATGTTCCTTAACAACCAATGGGTCAAAGAAGAAATTAAAAGAGAAATCTAAAAAACATGTATCTTGAGACAAATGAAAATAGAGATATACCAAAATTTATGGGATATAGCAAAAGAAGTTCTAAGAGAGGTTTATAGAGGTAAATCCCTGTTTAAGAAAAAGGAAAGATCTCAAACAACCTAACTTTATACATCAAGGAATTAGAAAAAGAAGAACAAACTAAACCCAAAGTTAGCAGAAGGAAGGAAATAACAAAGATCCAAGTGGAAATAGATGAAATAGAGAACTAAAACAACAATAGAAAAAATCAATGGACCTAAGAGCTTTATTTTTTTTTGAAAATATAGACAAACCTTTAGCTAAACTTATCAAGAAAAAAAGGGAGAGGACTCAAATAATTAAAAATAAAAGAAGATACACTGCACCTGATGCCATGTCCAAATACAAAGGATCCTAAGAGACTACAAGGAACAATTCTATGCTAACAAATTGGACAACAAGGCAGAAATGTATAAATTCCTAGAAACATACAACGTACCAAGGCTGAATCATGGAAGAAACAGAATATCTGAACAGACCAATTACTAATACAGAGATTAAGTCAGCAAGCAAAGATCTCACAACAAGGAAAATCAAGAACCTGACAGCTTCACTAGTGAATTCTACCAAACATTTTTTTAAAAATCAATCCTTCAGAAACTCTTCCAAGAAATAGAAGAGGAGGGAATACTTCCAAACTCGTTTTACAAAGCCAACATTATCCTGATATCAAAGCCAAAGAAGGACACTACAGGAAGAGAAAATTATAGATCAATATCCCTGATGAACATAGATGCAAAAATCCTCAACAAAATATTAGCAACCTAAATTCAGCAATACATTGAAAAGATCATATGTCACAATCAAGTGGGATTTATTCCAGGGGTGCAAGGATAGTTTACAAATTAATTACAAACATTTACAAATTAATAAATATGATGTATCACATTATCAAAATGAGTAATAAAAATCATGATCATCTCAATAGATGCAGAAAAAGCATTTGACAAAATTCAACACCTTTTCACGATAGAATCTCACAACAAATTTGGTATAGAGAAAACATACCTCATCATAATAAAGGCCATATATAGCAAGCCTACAGCTAACATCATACTCAATGATGAAACAATGAAAGTTTTACCTCTGATGTCAGGTACAAGGCAAGGATGCTCAATCTCTTCACTTTTATTCAACATAATACTAGAAAACCTAGACACAGCAGTTAGGCAAGAAAAAAGAAATAAAACCATCCAAATAAGAAGGGAAAAAGTAAAACTGTCTCTATTTGCAGATGAAATGGTATTATATATTAAAATACTCTAAAGACCAGCAAAAATATTGTTAGAAATAGTAAATTATTTCAGTAAAGTTGCAAGTCACAAAATCAATAGACAAAAATAAGTTGTGTTTCTAGAGACCAACAAACTGTCAGAAAGAGAAATTAAGAAAACTGTCCTATAGTCCTATTTTGATACAATAGTATTAAAAAGAATAAAGTACTTAGGAATAAATTTAACCAAGGAATTATATGATATATTCACTGTAAACTATAATACATTAATGAAAGAAATTTAAGAAGACCCAAATAAATGGAATGGCATTCTGTGTTCATGGACTAGAAATTGTATTATCGCTAAGAGGCCCATATTATCCAAGCAATCTATAGATTCAATGCAATCCCTATCAAAATTCCAATGGCAGTTTTCACAGAAATAGAAAAAGCAATTCTAAAATATGTATGGAACCACAAAAGAGCCCAAATAACCAAAGCAAAAAAGGGAAGAAAAAGAACAAAGCTAAATGCATCACCCTTCCTGATGTCAAACAATATTACAAAGCTATCATAATCAAAACAATATGGTATTGGCATAAAAACAGACACATAGATCAATAGAACAGAATAGAGAGCCAAAAATTAAACCCATGCATACATGTTCAATTAATTTACCAAAAAAGTTGTCAAGAATATGTAATGGGGAAAGAATAATTTCTTCAACAAATGGTGCTTATAAAACTGGATAGGCATGTGAAAAGAATGAAACTGGTCCCCTATCTTATACCACACACACAAATCAACTCAAAATAGATTAAAGATTTGAATGTAATACCTGATACTATGGAACTCCTAGAAGAAAACATAGGGGATAAGCTTCTTGGCATTGGTCTTGGCAATGATGTTTTTGGATTTGACACCAAAAACAAAGTCAACAAAAACGAAAACAAATGGGACTATATCAAACTAAAAAGCATCTGCACAGCAAAGAAAACTATCAACAAAATTAAAGAGCAACCTACGGAATAAGAGAAAATAACTTCAGACCTTATATCCAATAAGGGGATGATATCCACAATATACAAGGAATTCGTACAACTCAAAAGCAAAACGAAACAGAAGAAAAAATAAATAGACATGCAGATAGCCCACAAGTACATGAATTGTTGCTCAATATCACTAATCACCAGGGAAATGCAAATCAAAACCATAATGAGATATCAGTTTACATCTGTTAGGATGTTTATTACCAAAAAAAGACGGGGGATAACAGATGGTGTGGATGTGAAGAAAAGGAAATCCTTGTACACGGTTGGAGGAAATGCAAACTGCATTTGGTCACTATGGAAAACAGTATGGAGATTCCTTAAGAATTAAAAATAGAACTACCATATGATCCAGCAATGCCACTTCTGTGTATATATCCCCCCAAAATGAAATCATTATCTTAAAGAGATATCTGTAGTCCCATGTTCCTTGCAGCATTATTCACTATAGCCAAGGTATAGAAACAACATGTCTGTCAATGGATAAATGGATAAAGAAAAAATACACGCATGTACACAAGACTGGAATATCAATTGGCTATTTTTTATTTTTTATTTCTTCATGCCTCTGTGTTGTCTAAGTTTATACATAAGTAGATTATTCTTAAAGTTACTAAGATATGTCTCAAGAAATTTTTCTTTCTGTATCACTTTTAACAGTAAGTTAGCCTGAAAGGTATTGAAAACCAGTATAACTCAATCAGCTATGTACGACTCATTTAAAAAGAGGAAAAAAACTGACACAAAATTGGAAATGCTATTTTATATCTGTCTCAGTATTCCAGGATAAAAAAGACATTGAGGTAGGAGTCAGAAAAACTGGGTTCAAAAATACATTCTTACTTCACTTATTTCTCTATTGGCTTGAAGAATAGAGAATAGGAGTCAAGAACAGTTTGTCCAAAGCTTTTCCAATCCATTCAGAAGAGACCAACTGATGTGAGCACTCAATACTGGGCTCTTAAAAGATGAATAGTGGTCAATTTATTTGTGTATTGTGGATAAAAAATAATAATAAAGCATAGCACTATTGTGTGGCTTCCTACACATTTGCTATTTGTTATGTACACAGTTTTAATATATGTTGTGAGTTAGGGGCCAGTTGAAAAATACTACTTTATTATTGCTCAGTAGTGCCACTTTAATCTATTTTGATTCTGTATTTCAACTAATACCCTCATTGATCCCCCATCTATCTCACCCATAAGAATACAGTCATCTTTTAACCATTGCCATAGAATCCTATGTGTCAAGACCCAAGACTGATAATATTCTGGCCTTGCTGCAAAGTATACTAATTATGTTTACTTTGATTCCTGCAATTTAGTGCTCCTCATTTCAAGATCCCATCACTATTAACCCCAGGATAGCATATCCTACTGGTAACACTGGTCTACAAATACAACCATCATAAAGCTTTCCAGCAAGCTCTACTCCCTCACTTAGGGGATGTCGTATCACTGTAGTGAGAAGAATATCCTCTGAGAATATAGTCACCTGGTGGGTTCTCTGGTCATACATGATAAATCAGGTGACAGCTTTGCATATTATGTAGTCAATAAAAAGTTGCCTTCCTCTACCAAGGGGCTGCTATCCTCTTATAAGGGGAAGTAGATGATTCACAATCCCAGAATATTCAGTGGATTCTAGGAACTGAAAGTTGTCAGGAACATACCCCCAAATATCCCAGCCTATCTCAGAGTCCATGTTATAGTCTTGTCAAGACTGAATTCTGCCTTCGATGTACTTCATTACCCTCAAAACCAGACATTATTTTCCATACAGTCTGCTCTCACTTGCAGGACATGAGGCTCTCTAAATGTTGCCATACGGACTGTCTGACATTTACACTGGATCCTGAATTGATTGATTGTCCTAAGCCTATCATTTTATTCCAGCAGTGCTACGGTGTGGGCTAACAATAACCAACTAGCTCCACATCCTTATTATTGCCCCATAGCTGCCAAATGCTAGATGTATTACATAGGCCAGTGTGTTCTCCGTCACCCATATGTCATCTCAATTTACTAAAAGTAATTATGGTATCACAGTACACCAGAAATTATTCCTACCCTACTCACTATCAGCAATGGACATTTATAGTCACAGGGCCAATATGTGATCTAAATTCTAGCGTTTGACCCAGAGGATCTGTTTGTAATCATGTCCTTTAGTAATTGTCTTCTTTGGTTCTCCCAGAAACAGACTCTCAAACAAAGATGCAAGTGCATGGATTTATTTGAGAGAAAATTCCAGCAATCTGGCTTACTGGTAGAGAAGTTAGGGAAGAAAGCCAACAGAATACATATTATTAAGCAAGTTAGCAGTATGGGCAACTAGAACTTAATTCCTCTAGTGAACTTTGGGAGACAATTTAAAATGTACCTCAGACTTATCTCAACTAAGAGTCAAAGAGTCTGGGGTATTTATCCACTGTAAATTCGAATCCATTAGTTGAGGGCTTTTTCCAGTGCCATTAACTTTCTGGCACTTCTGGCTTTCCCTCCAGATGGAACATAATGCGCCTCCAGGCAGACAAAGGTCCTCACCAAGGACTGCTTGTGTCACCAGTAAGCAGCCTTCAGAGAACAGAAGTAACTGCACCAGTATAGGGTAGAATGCCAATCTTCTATAATAGTTATAAAACGTTTTTTTAACTTTTTATTTTGAAACAATCTTAGACTTAAATATTTTTTAAATAGTAATAACAGTTTTCACATGTATTTCACTCACATTCTCCATATTTCTATTCTACCACATTGGCTTCATTGGCTTCAGCTTTATTGAGAGAGAGAGAGAATGAGCACAAACTCTGAAACTTTGAGTACAGGTTACAGACATCATGCCCCCCTTTCCCTAAATATTTCAGTTCTAAAGTAGTACGTCCTCTTATACAACCACTGTATAATTGATACAGCACCTTGATCTACATTACAGATCATATTCAAATTTTGACAATTGACATACTAATTTCTTTTATGGCAAAAATAAAAATGCAATTAAAATTGCATTTAATTATAACTCTTTAGTCTCCTTTAAGCAGGAAATATACTTCAGTTTTCTTTGCCTTTCCTGCCTTTGACATTTTTGAAGAGTATATACCTTTAATTCATAGACTGTCCCCCAGTTTCGGTCCGTCTGTAGTTTCCTCATGATTTGATTCATTTTATGCACTTTTAGCGGGACATGATACTGTGTCCTCCCCACAACATATCAAGGGGCGTATGTTATCTGTTTGTTCCATGACTGGTGATGCTAACCTTGAACACTTGGTTAAAGTGGTATCTGCCAGGTTTTCACATTATAACAATACTATTTTCCTTTTTGAAATTAATATGTATGTCGCTCTGAGACCCTTTTGAAATTGTATGAATTTCTTGTCTCTCATCAAAATTTCTCCCTCAAGTTTCAGCAAGCACTTGCTACTGTTGCAATAGTGTTTTCCAAATGGTGATTTCCTTTTTAAGATTTATGTATTTATGTATGTATTTATGTATTTATTGAGAGAGACCGAGCGAGTGAGAGTGAGTTGGTGGGGGGGGGGGGCAGAGGAAGAGAGAGAGAGACAATCCCAAGCAGATTCTGCACTAAGCACAGAGCCCAACACAGGGCTCAATCCCATGACCCTGAGATCATAACCTGAGCCAAAATCAAGAGTCTGACAATCAACTGACTGAGCCACCCAGGCACCCCAAATGGTGACTTTCTAAACCCATAATTCCTTCTGCAATTAATAGTTAGCATTCTACTAGAAAAAGAAAAGTCCTTTTCTACATTTAATTCATTTATTCATTTATATCAGTATGAACTCATGGTTTCTAATTTTATTCTGTGAGGTATGATTCATGAATATAATTTTTTATTTTGATCCTCAAAATTGATCCAGATTTGATAAGCCCTTTCAAATGAGCCTCTGTGCCTTTGGCATGCCCCCATAATTTTTCTTTTAATACTCCTTAATTTCTGGTACAACAAGATGTTCCAGGTTCATAATGGAATCTTCCATGCCCAGCCCAGAAATAAGCCATGTTCCCAAAGAGCTTGGATGACTTATAGTAGAAAATAGAACTTAGGGGCGCCTGGGTGGCACAGCAGTTAAGCGTCTGCTTTCGGCTCAGGGAGAGATCCCGGCGTTATGGGATCGAGCCCCACGTCAGGCTCCTCCGCTATGACCCTGCTTCTTCCTCTCCCACTCCCGCTGCTTGTGTTCCCTCTCTCGCTGGCTGTCTCTATCTCTGTCTAATAAATAAATAAAATCTTTTTTAAAAAAAAGAAAGAAAATAGAACTTAGAATTAAAAAATCTGGGTTCTGTGTATTCTTATCTATCCACCTATCTATCTAATCATTCTATCTATCCATCAATCTAAGGATAAATGCATGCTGATAGCTCAAGTTTCAATGAAATGTTACAACAATATTCCCACATTTGTGATTCCCTTTTCTGTCAAAAATCTGGCTCCTACTATCCAAAAATATATTCTCAATCTTAGAATATGTATTAAACCTGAGAATTGCTAACCCATACCTCAATGAAGAAAGAAACCTATTAATAAATGTGTTATTGTTTGTAGTTTGAGTCATCGAAAGCTTAATGGTATACAAGTCAAAATATTGGTTCTAGAGTTACTTGGGGCAATTCTTTCCTTCCTACTTTACAGGCGTGGTTAATTTATATATTTGAAATACAATATGATTCATTTGTTTCTGTTTGTAATCCCCTGTTGATATAATTTCTTTAAAAAAAAAAAAAAAACCCACAACTTGGCTCTTATAGTCAAAACTGTACAAAAAGTTTCACTCAGATTAGTGTGGCCACCCCCCACCACACACCACCCCACCCCTTCTCCTGTTCCTCTAGCCTTACACACCTTCTCTGGAAAACCAATCTGATTGGTTTACTTTTCTGTTTCTTTTTGCACAAATGAGCTGATATGTATATATTTCCTTATTCTCACTTTTTTTCATTTTCATTTAACAATTTATTCTGGAAATTACTGTTTAATCAGTCAGCACTTTTTCTTTTGTCCAGTTTCCACTGTGATTTATTAAACCTTGGGGTTTTTTAGCAGTTTATCTGCCAATTTCAAAACCTTAAGGATTTGGGATTTATTTTCTAGTTATCTTTTTGGTAATTGATTTCTAGCTTAATTACATAGTGGTCAGAGAATACATATTCTGCAGGAATTTAATACCCTGAAATTTGCAAAGACTTCGTTTTGTTATAAAGTGTATGTGGTCAATTTTGGAAATGTTCTGTATATAATCATAAATAATGTGGACTCTGCAGTTATTCGGTACAATATTTCATAAATGCAAGTTAACCTAATTTATTTATCATGTTGTTCATATCTTTTATATATATACTGGTTGCCAAGATTGTTCTATCAGAAGTGTATTAAAACCTCCCACTGATTGTGAAATTCTCAAAAAGAGTTAGAGACTGTATTATACGTATTAAGAATTGATATATCTTCTTAGCAAATTGAAGGCTTCATTATTATGAAATGCTTTTTGCAATATCTATCAATGCTTTTGTATTGAAGTGTTGTATTAATATAGATAAATGAGCTTTTTGGGGGGGTTATTATTTGCATATGATATATTTTATCATTTTACTTTTCAACCTTTGAGCCATATGTTTAAAATATATTACTATTAAGTAGTACATAATTAGGTTTTTATTTTTATCTAATATAAACTAGTAATTTCTTTTTAAATTATAGCTCTTATTCTGTTTATATTTGATACAATTACTGATGTATTTAATTTATCTCTCCCATTTTACTCAGTGCTTTCTGCTTGTCCTGTGTTCTCTGTTTGTCTTCCTTTGGGAGATTCTTTTTCACTATCATTTCTTTTTTTTTTTTTTCCTATTAGCTTAAAAAAATTCTTCTTGTTGTTGCTCTAGGAAAAAGGTCAGTAAACTTTCCTGTTAAAAGCTAGATAGTATATTTTAGACTTTGTCAGCCAACATAATAAAGTCTCTGTCATACTCTTCATTGTTTTTAATATTTTTAATAATGATTTAAAGTGTAAAAATCATTTGTAGGCCCTACATAAAAAAGTCCTGGGCTGGATTTAACTCCTGTTGCCTAAATTAAAGCATCTTTTATTTGTCAAAACTTCATTTGGTACTTTTAATTGGTACATTTACCCTACTCTCAGACAATTCCATTTATTCTACTCTGAATTATAAAACATCCTTGTCCTTTGTTTTGATTCTACATATATTTTAAACTTGCTCCAAACATTTATTCAACCAATAATCACTTAGATTTAGTGACATATTTAACCATTTTTATTGTTCTTGATACCTTCTTACATTTCTGATCTTCAATTTGGGATCATTTTCCTTCTTGCTAAAGAAATCCCTTTATTGCATATATATAGATAGATAGATTAGATAGATAGATAGATAGATAGATAGATAGATAGATAGATAGATGATAGATAGATGATAGATAGATAGATAGATAGATAGATGATAGATAGATATAGAACACTACACCCCAGTGATAATTATCTCTATTCCTGTTTGTCTAATACTGTCTCTCTTCATTCTTCAGGACCAAGTTTTCTGGATATAGAATTCTGAATTAGCAGTTATTTTCTTTTGGCAATTTAAAGAGATCTTTCTAATGTCTTATGGCTTTCCTTGTTTTATTGAGAAACTACCAATGTAATTGATGCCCTTTTGAAAGTAATCATTCCTTTTCCTAAGAATTCTTTTAAGATTTTGTCTTTTACATGTATTTAATCAGTTATATTATAATGTGCCTGTGTGGTTTTACTTTATTTTTATGTTTAACTTTTTATTTTGAAATAATTGAGATTCACAAGTAGTGATTGGAAATAATGTCAAGAGAGTCCATATACCTTTCTCCCAGTTTCCCCCAATGGTAACATCTTAACATAACTATGAAACAATTTCAAAACCAAGAAATTCACATTGATACAATCTATTCTTCTTATTCAGATTGTACCAATTTTATATGGATTAATTTGCATATGTGGATAAGTGTATTTATTTCATTTTATCATATGTCACCACCACAGTCAAAATACAGAACAGTTCCATGATCGCAAGAATCTCTCATGTTACCCTTTTATAATTGGACTTATTTCTTCCCACCCCCACCCCTCCACCTTTAATCCCTAACATGTGGTAATAGTTAATCTGCTACCAATTGGTGCAGCCACTCTGGAAAATGGTATAGAGATTCCTCAAAATATTAAAAATAGAACTACCCTATGATCCAGCAATTGCACTACTAGATATTTACCCAAAGGATACAAAAATACAGATTCATAGGGGTACATGCACCCCAATGTTTATAGCAGCATTATCAACAATAACCAAACAATGGAAAAGGTCCAAGTATCCTTCAACTGATTAATGGAATAAAGAAGATGTGGTATAGGATGAAAAGTCATGACCCATCCATTTGCTGTCTATAAGAGACTCATCTTGAACCTAAAGATACATCCAGACTGAAAGTGAAGGGATGGAAAACGATTTTTCATGCCAATGGACCTCAAAAGAGAGCTGGGGTAGCAATTCTCATATCAGACAGATTGGATTTGAAACTAAAGACTCTACTTAGAGACACAGAAGAACACTATATTATTCTTAAAGGATGTATCCAACAAGTGAATATGACAATTATAAATATCTATGCCCCCAACAGGGGAGCAGCAAGATACACAAGCCAACTCTTAACCAGAATAAAGAGACATATAGATAAAAATACATTAATAATAGGGGACCTCAACACTCCAGTCTCAGCAATAGACAGATCACCTAAGCAGAAAATCAAAAAGAAACAAGAGCTTTGAATGATATACTGGACCAGATGGACCTCATAGATATAAATAGAATACTATACCCCAGAACAACAGAATACTCATTCTTTTCGAATGGATATGGAACTTTCTCCAGAATAGACCACATACTGGGTCACAAAACAGGACTCAACCGATATCAAAAGACTGAAATTATTCCCTGCATATTCTCAGACCACAATGCTTTGAAATTCTAACTCAATCACAAGGAAAGGTTTGGAAGAAACTCAAACACTTGGAAACTAAGAACCATCCTGCTCAAGAATGATTGGGTAAACCAGGAAATTAAAAATTAGTTTAAACAATTTATGGGGACCAACGAGAATGAAAACACATTGGTCCAAAACCTATGGGACACTGCAAAGGCACTCCTAAGGGGAAAATACATAGCCATCCAAGCCTTATTCAAAAGAATAGAAAAATCTAAAATGCAGTATTTATATTCTCACCTCAAGAAGCTGGAGCTGGAACAGAAGAACAGGCCTAACCCATGCACTAGAAGGCAGGCGATCAAGATTAGAGCAGAGATCAATGAATTAGAAACCAGGAGCACAGTAGAGCAGATCAACAGAACTAGAAGCTGGTTCTTTGAAAGAATAAATAAGATCGATAAGCCACTGGCCAGACTTATTCAAAAGAATAGGGAAAGGACCCAAATTAATAAAATTATAAATGAAAGGGGACAGATCACAACCAACACCAATGAAACAGGAAAGATCATTAGAAAATTTTATCAACAGCTTTATGCTAATGAATTAAACAACCTGGAAGAAATGCATGCCTTCCTGGAAACCTATAAACTACCACGACTGGAACAGGAAGAAATTGATGATTTAAACAGGCTGATTAATTATGAAGAGATTGAAGCAGTGATCAAAAACCTCCCCAAAAACAAGAGTCCAGGGCCTGATGGATTCCCCAGAGAATTCTACCAAACATTCAAAGAAGAAATAATATCTATTCTACTGAAGCTGTTTCAAAAAAAATAGAAACAAAAGGAAAACTACCGGACTCATTCTATGAGGCCAGTATTACCTTGATCCCCAAACCAGGTAAAGACCCCATCAAAAAGGAGAATTACAGACCGATTTCCTTGATGAATATGGACGCCAAAATTCTCAACAAGATCCTAGCTAATAGGATCCAACAGTACATTAAAAGGATCATCCATCATGACCAAGTGGAATTCATCCCTAGGATGCAAGGGTGGTTCAACATTCGCAAATCGATCGGTGTGATAGATCATATCAACAAGAAAAGAGTCAAGAACCATATGATCCTCTCAATTGATGCAGAAAAAGCATTTGACAAAATACAGCATCATTTCCTGATTAAAACCCTTCACATTGTAGGGATAGAGGGTACATTCCTCAATCTCATAAAAACCATCTATGAAAAGCCTACAGCAAATATCATTCTCAATGGGGAAAAGCTGGAAGCCTTGCCCTTAAGATCAGGAACACAAGGATGCCCACTCTCGATATTATTATTCAACAGTATTAGAAGTCCTTGTAACAGCAATCAGACAACAAAAAGGGATAAAAGGTATCCAAATTGGCAAAGAAGTCAAACTGTCTCTCTTCTCAGATGACAGGATAGTCTTTATAGAAAAACCAAAAGACTCCACCCCCAAACTACTAGAACTTATAGAGCAATTCAGTAATGTGGCGGGATACAAAATCAATGCTCAGAAATCAGTTGCATTTCTATACACGAACAGTGAGACTGAAGAAAGAGAAGTTAGGGAATCCATTCCATTTACAGTAGCACCAAAAATCATACATTATCTTGGAATTAACTTAACCAGAGACGTAAAGGACTTATATTCTAGAAACTACAAATCACTCTTGAAAGACGTTGAAGAAGACACAAAAAGATGGAAAAATATTCCATGCTCTTGGATCAGAAGAATTAATATAGTTAAAATGGCTATGCTACCCAGAGCAATCTACACTTTCAATGCCATCCCGATTACAATACCAATGACATTTTTCAAAGAACTGGAACAAACAGCCCTTAAATTTGTGTGGAACCAGAAAAGGCCCCGAATCTCAAGGAATTATTGAAAAGGAAAAACAAAGCTGGGGACATCATGTTGCCAGATTTCAAGCTATACTACAAAGCTGTGATCACCAAGACAGCATGGTACTGGCACAAAAACAGACATATAGACCAATGGAACAGAATAGAGAACCCAGAAATGGACCCTCGGCTCTCTGGGCAACTAATCTTTGACAAAGCAGGAAAAAACATCCAGTGGGAAAAAGACAGTCTCTTCAATAAATGGTGCTGGGAAAATTGGACAGCTACATGCAAAAGAATGAAACTTGAACACTCTCTCACACCATACACAAAGATAAACTCCAAATGGCTAAAAGACCTTGATGTGAGACAGGAATCCATCAGAATTGTAGAGGAGAACATAGGCTGCAACCTCTTTGACATAGGCCACAGCAACTTTTTTCATGACACATCTCCAACGGCAAGAGAAACAAAAGAAAAAATGAACTTGTGGGACTTCATCAAGATAAAAAGCTTCTGTACAGCCAAGAAAACAGTCAAAAAAACGAAGAGGCAGCCCATGGAATGGGAGAAGATATTTGCAAATGAGACTACAGATAAAAGACTGGTATCCAAGTTCTACAAAGAACTTCTCAAACTCAATACATGGGAAACAAATAATCAAATCAAAAAATGGGCAGAACATATGAACAGACACTTTTCCAATGAAGACATACAAATGGCTAACAGACACATGAAAAAATGTTCAAAATCATTAGCCATCAGGGAAATTCAAATCAAAACCATTTTGAGATACCACTTTACACCAGTTAGAATGGGAAAAATTGACAAGGCAGGAAACAACAAATGTTGGAGAGGATGTGGAGAAAGGGGATCCCTCTTACACTGTTGGTGGGAATGCAAGTTGGTACAGCCACTTTGGAAAACAGTGTGGAGGTCCCTTAAAAAGTTAAAAATTGAGCTACCCTATGATCCAGCAATTGCACTACTGGGTATTTACCCCAGAGATACAGACGTAGTGAAGAGAAGGGCCATATGCACCCCAATGTTCATAGCAGCATTGTCCACAATAGCTAAATCATGGAAGGAGCCACGATGCCCTTCAACAGATGACTGGATTAAGAAGATGTGTTCCATATATACAATGAAATATTACTCAGCCACCAAAAAGAACAATTTCAAAACATTTACAGCAACAGGACTGGAGAAGATTATGCTAAGTGAAATAAGTCAAGCAGAGAAAGACAATTATCATATGGTTTCACTCATTTATGGAACATAAGAAATAGGAAGATCGGTAGGAGAAGGAAGGTAAGAATGAAGGGAGTAAACAGAAGGGGGAATGAACCATGAGAGACTATGGACTCTGGGAAACAAACTGAGGGCTTCAGAGGGGAAGGGGGTGGGGGATTGGGATAGGCCGGTGATGGGTATTAAGGAGGGCACGTATTGCGTGGTGCACTGGGTGTTATACGCAAATAATGAATCAAGGAACATTGCATCAAAAACTGGGGATGTACTGTATGGTGACTAATATAACAAAATTGAAATTAAAAAAAAAAAGATGTGGTATATACAATGGAATATTACACATCTATCAAAAAGAATGAAATCTTACCATTTGCAATGACATCGATGCAACTACAGTATATTATGCCAAGTGAAATAAGTCAGAGAAAGACAAATACCATATGATTTCACTCACATGTGTAAATTAGGAAACAAAACAGATGAACATATGGGGAGGGGAAAAGAGAGAGAGAAGCAAACCGTGAGAGACTCTTAACAATAGAGAACAAACTGAAGGTTGATGGTGGGAGGTGAGTGGCTGATGCGCTAAATGGGTGATGGGTATTAAGGAGGGCACTTGTTATGAGGAGCACTGGGTGTAATATGTAAGTAATAAATCAGTAAATTCCTCTCCTGAAACCAATATTACACTATATGTTAACTAACTAGAATTTAAATCAAAATTTTGGGGAACAAAAAGTTAATCTGCCACCTATTTCTATAATTTTAACATTTTAAGAATTTTATATAGATGGAATTATACAGTATGTAAATTTTGTGGTTGGTTTTTTTCATTCAGAATGATTCCCTGGGTATTCATCCAAGTTGTGTGTATCGTTTTATTCAGTTTTATTGCTGAGTAGTATTCTATATGTATGTACCCATTTCCTTATCAAGGGACATTTGGACAGTTTCCAGTTTGGGACTTTACAAAGAAAGCTGCTATGAACATCCTTGTATGGGTTTTTATGCAAACATAAGTTTTCATTTCTCTGGGTTAAATGCCCAAGAGTATTAATTGCTGAGTTATATGATAACCGTGTATTTAATTTTTTAAGAAACTGCCAAATTATTTTCCAGAGTGACTATATCATTTTATATTCCTACCAACAGTGTATGAGTGATCTAGTTTCTCTACATCCTCACCAGCATTTGAGGTTGTCATTATTTTTTTATTTTAGCCATATTGATGTGTAGGGATATCTCATTGTGCTTTTAATTTGCATTTCCTTAATGATTAATAATGTTGGACATCTTTTCATGTGCTTGTCAGTCACTGCATTCCTCTTCAGTAATACCTGTTCATATCTCCTGCTCATTTTTTGATTTGGTTATTTGACTTTTTTTGCTATGAAAGAAAGAAAGAATTTTTTAGCATATTTTAGATACTAGTCTTTTGTCAGATACATTGTTTGCAAATATTTTCTCCCTGTTTGACTTGTCTTTTAATCCTCTTAACAGGGTCTATTGCAAAGTAAAGTTTCTTGAGATCCAGTTTATCAATTTTCTTTTATCAGTAGTGTCAAGTATGAGAATACTTTGTCTGTTTGTCTGTTTCTAAGTCTCAAAGATTGTCTCCTATTTTTTCTAAAAAATTTTGCAGTCTTATGTTTTTACATTTAAGTCTGTTTTCCATTTTCAGTTAATTTTTGTGTAAGATGTAAAGTTTAGATTGATGTTCAATTTTTGGCTTCCATACACCCAATCGGTCCAGTGTCATTTGTTAAAAAGGCTGTTCTCTATCTACTTAATTACTTTTGCATCTTGTGAAACTCAGTTGGGCATATTTGCATAATGTAGTTTTATTTTTATTTCTTTTCTTTGGTGATCTTTGTATATCTTTAAACTTCAGGTTGATATTTTTTATCAGTATTTGAAAAATTTCAGCCATTATTTCATTTGTCTTTTTCTCATCTTTGTGACTTCAGTTGCTTGACTGATACCTGTCCTCTTCTCATTTCTATGCCTCTTGCAATTTCTTTTGTTTTTACCATCTTCTGCCTCCCCCTGCTTTATTTTGAATATTTTCTCCCGAGCTATTTTCCAGCCAACTCCTCACTTGTTTCTAGTCTGCTATTAAGCCATCCATTGAATTACAAATTTTAATTATTATATTTTTAAGTTCTGAAATTTCCATTTTATAATGTAATTAATTTTTTATTCTCTACTAAACATCTCAATCTTCCATTTATTTTCTTGAACATTTAGTAAGTTATTCTAACTTCTATAGCTCATTTCCAAAACATCTACAGATCCTGTGTGTCTATTTGATTTGTGTGATGTTTTTCTGATTCATTTTGTTCAAGTTGTCTTATTAATACTTTTCTTTTTCTTGTTAGCACTTCAGCTTTCAAACAGATTAAAAAAAAAAAAAGATTTTGTCTCCCACTTTTCGTTGTCCTTAGGTGAAGGGCTGATAAGTTATCTAGTCTGCCAAGAATATTTGTGGCAAATTTTATTTTCTAAAGATGGCTACAACAATATTTCCCACTCTGTGTACTCTTTTAGAAATGTGATACTTTCCCACCTAAGAATATAGCCGAATTTCTTTCTTGAATCTGCATGGGTTTGCGACTTGCTTTTAACCAGCAAAATGTGAAAGTGACACTATGTGACTAGGTCATAAAAGGCCTTTCAAAATCTGCCTTCTTAGTTTGGACATTCACCTTCAGAGCCCTACACTGCTGTGTAAGTTCAACTACCTTGAAGCCTACATGCTCAGGGAATCCCTGATGATATTTAGATATTCAAGATAATAGCCCCAACGTGAGGTTGAAACCAATAGGTGGCATCAACCACCAGACTTGTGAGTGAATAAGCTTTCAGATTATTCTGGCTCCCAGACAATAAATCACCCCATTCAGACAGGGACTAAGACATGATGGAAGAAAGACAAACCATCACCACACTGCCCATTCCAAGTTCCTGACCTAGAGAAACTGTGAGCATAATAAGTGCCATGAAGTTTATAGTGGCTTGTTACACAGCAGTAACTGGAAAAGTTACCACCCATAACAAGGGCTCCATTGTGGTGTTTCTCTCCCAATTCTGACATTTGAAACAGGGAAGGACCTCTTCCTCTCAGTCTTGTCCCCACTGAGTTTGTAACTTCAGAAGGGATGGGCATAATGTATCTATTGATTTATTTAACTCCTGAGATTGACTCAGAATAACTATGTTATTATCATTCTCTCACAAGGCAAGAAAAACAAAAGAATGTAATTTTTTTTTAATATTCAGCAAGTACTGAAGACTACAAAGTAGTTGTTTTTGTTCTCTTATCACCTACATTGGTGGTCACCTCCCAGTGTCAGCAATTAACAATAGAACTGTTAACAAAACCCTTTCTTTTTCACTTTATTCTTTAATAATTGTTTGCCTAGAGTGGTTAAGCAATTTATATTGTTTTAATATCAAATTATTATGAAGAAGAGAATGTTTACCTCTTCATATGTTGGGGGATTTATGTAAGGACATGTAAGCAAAAGAGCCTACATTATCCAGGATATTGAAAGTACTCAAAGTGTCGGTATGCTAATTGAATCTTAATCTGAAATAATTAAGACAATGTCTGTAAGATAACGAAATAACTTCTTAATTTGATTTAAAGTTATCAGTTATATCAATTATTTTTCTTTCCAGTAACAAAAGTACATATTAATTATTTGAGTGTTTTGAGTTTTCTAAGCAGTGACGTAAGATTATTGGATCACATAGTGCAGCAATGAGAAAGTAGTCACTGTGAGGAATATTATAAAGGGAAGTAATAAAAGCTATTGTCAACATTAAAACTTACTGTGCTTACTATTTATAGGCAAGTAAGACTAACCACGCTTTGTGATTTAGTACAAAATCCCTACCCAGTGTGAAATCTGTATATCTGCAGACTGACCCTAAAAACAGTAAGAAATGCTTTATGGGGTACAATCATAAGAAAAATATTTTAGTTAAAACCATCTTTTATATGGTCATTATATTCTGTGGGAGATAGGAATAAGCATCTCAAAAGTTAAATTTGTTAATGATATGGCTGGTAATATTTGAGGATTAAACAGATCTAAATTAGTATGGGAAAGTAAAGGCTTATAGGGGATGAGGGACCGGGGGAAAAAAGTGAAGGTGTAGCTTGCTTAGGAAAAGAATGGCAAATTAAAAACTATCTTAAAGCATATGAAGATTTATTATATAGAAAATAGTGGCCAGCTGTTCTCCATCTCTAATGAGATACACCTCAGGAAATTGGCTTAAATTGCATTAAGAGGATTTAGGTTCCATATAAGAAGTGTGAGACTTGAGAGTGGGGGGAGATGAATGGTTCCTTAGGGGAATGTGGTCACCCCACTCTTAGAGGAAGGTTCTGTATCTCAAAAAAAAAACCATGATCCCCTGAATTTACAAAAATCCTCTTTTGGGGCTTCTCAGAGCATACACATGGAGGGTGGTCTACTAAACAAATACTTTTGTGATAAAGGGTATGCCAAAACCACCTCTAGGCAAAAGAAAGAATTTCCTGAGAGGATGATTAAGCACTAGTTTGGGCAATTTAAGGAAGTTCTGGTATCCCTTTTACAGTAGATTTTTAAGAACAGAATATTTTTTCCTGTCTGAACTGATTTACTCGGTCCTCCTTAGAGAAACATCAATCACTGTGATGAGGACAGTCTTCTCAATAAATTTTATGTAGAAATTTTTACCATCATTGTACCTTGGAAAAACTAAGGTTCAATGACTTGACAATATTCAGTTTATATGCTGTGGAGCCAATACTCAACTCCAAGAACTGAGGTATCCAGTGCTAAAACCACAATGTACATCAAACTGCAGGCCTAGTCTTGGTAACAGTCAGAAGGTCAGTTATAAATCAACACAGAGTAAATAATCAGTTGGGTGCATCAAAGAAACTGACTTCACAAATAATCCAGTCAATTCTGTCAGAAGTCAGTAAATAGTAATCCTGATCTCTAAGATATTAAACAACATTCATTCATTTTTTAAAATTTATTCAGCAAATATTTGCAGACATCTATTATATAACAGTTCCACCTCTAGGTGCTGGGAACACAGCAGAGACCAAAGCAGATAAGGTTCTTGCCTTCAAAGAGTTTATACTCCACAGAGTGTAAATAGATAATGAAAAGTAATAATAACTGCTGTCAGCATTTACTGGGTGCTTATATGTACCAGACATGTCTTAAGATTGTGTTATCTTTGTAACAACCTAGTAATGTGAGTTACTATTGTTACAAACATAGCAGAGAAGGAAAATGCATCACAGGGAAGTTAAATAACTTGGTTTAGGTAAGACAACTAAAAGCAGTAAAAATAGGCTGCCTGAGTCTGGAGTCCATGTTTTTAATTATCTCACCAAAAATTTCAGTTAATCTGGAGTGGTAAATTTTTCTTAATATTCAACTGCTACCTTTCTCTCCATGGAAGGAAGGGAGGGAGGGAGGAGAAAAGAAAGAAAAGAGAAAAAAGAAAAGAAAAGAATAGAGAAAAGAAAAAGGAGAAAGGAAGGAAGTAAGAAAGAGATGTTGATTTAACAGGGCAAAAAGGAAAGAAAGAAAACTAATGCATTGGAAAGATAGAAGGTGAAGCTGGTGTATGTAGTGGAACAAAAAATTATTTAAACATTTTTGAAGGATAATCTGGTAATATATACAAAGAATCATAAAAATGTTCTTTATTTTAGAGCTAGCAATTACATTTTGAGAGTTTGTTCCATGAAAATAATAAAGTTATCTGCAAAAGTGTTCAATATATATTTTTGTTACAGTAACTCGAGAAGTTACTTTATTATCTAACAAAATGGCATCAGTTAAATATATCTTGGTACAAACTCAAGGAAATAATGAGCAACCACTAAAAATGATCATTTCATAACTATGTAGCACGTAAAGCTAAGTTAAAATTAAGATATGAATATTTATGTTTAAAAAATATATATATGCTTAAAATATATATACATTTCTGTATTTCTATATATATCTTTCTATATATATATGCTAGAAAGAAATGCATAAAATTTATAAAAATTGTTTAAGGTAGTGGAATAAGAATGATTATTTTTTCTTTGTTTCCAAAGTTTTATAAAAATATTATATATTTTTTTATTCAAAACCACAGTTATGATAGTTGTTTCCTTTATACATCCCTTTATAGTCTTAAGATTAATAAGAGTTTATGAGCTAGTAGTCAGAAAGGAGTCTTTCTAAAGAATGCTTTCTCTTGGAAACATAGCTGGAAAGTTGACTTTGATAAGTCATGGATGCTTATGCAGAGAATAGCTTTCTTGAATGAAAGAAAGGGGGAAGAGAGAGGAAGGAAGGAAGGAAGGAAGGAAGGAAGGAAGGAAGGAAGGAAGGAAAGAGAAAGAAGAAGAGAAGAAAGAAAGAAAGAAAGAAAGAAAGAAAGAAAGAAAGAAAGAAAGAAAGAAAGAAAGAAAAGGGGAGAGGGAAAGGGAGGGAGCAAGGAAGGAAAGAGAGGGAGGGAGGGAGGAAAGAAGGAAAGGAAGGAAGGAAGGAAGGAAGGAAGGAAGGAAGGAAGGAAGAGGAGGGAGAGGAGGAGGAGAGGGAAAGAAGGAAAGAAAAAAGAAAGCTCAATGTTCATCCAAATGTTTTGTTTTCTAAGAAGTGGTTATGACCCCAGAATAATGCTTTTGAGACAACTTTATAACCATTGCAGAATTCTTATAAATTTTGAAAAATTATATACCAAGTAAAAATCAATTAAAATGTGCTCCCTGCAGCACACAGGGGAATACCATTTTGTATCTTTCCTCTTTCTAATTGGTGCCAATTATTAGATTCTCACAATATGGTAGAAAATGTGATCACAAAAAAGAAACTAACCACTTACCATGTGCCTAACCTTATAGATAATCAAGTCTTCAAATATGAACACAACTCACGCACATATTTTTTTTTAAAGATTTTATTTATTTATTCAACAGAGATAGAGACAGCCAGCGAGAGAGAGAACACAAGCAGGGGGAGTGGAAGAGGAAGAAGCAGGCTCATAGCGGAGGAGCCTGATGTGGGGCTCAATCCCACAACGCCAGGATCACGCCCTGAGCCGAAGGCAGACGCTTAACCGCTGTGCCACCCAGGCGCCCCAACTCACGCACATATTATTAATGATGAAACCAATGCCCTGAAAATTGACTTTCCTGAAGTCACACACCTGGTAAGTAACAGAAGCAGGATTCCAATATCAGTTTGGAAACTAAATCCAATATTCCATAAAAGAAAAATAGGAAATGATCAAAATAGAAGGTTTAATTTTCAACAGTAACTGAATACCTGCTATATACCACTCATGGAACTCAGGAGCTGAAAATACTTAGTATTTTTCCCTTACCTTGTATCAACAAGTTAAATTACATAATACCAGAGCACTTTTAAAGAACTAAAGTTATGTGAGAAAAAATGAACTTATCATGACATTTATACCCAATAAAATGGTTCCTGTGCCAAAAAAAGGAGATAAAGCATTTAATCAAAACTTTAATAAGAAAATGTCTATAAGTTTTATATCCATGAAGTTATCAACATTAAGTAAAAAATAATGCTTTTATAGAAACACTGTTATTGACTTAGGTAGGCTAAAGCTCAGTCAGAAATAACATTATGGCCAAACAACTATTTTTGAACTATCAGTCAAAATTCAATTGACTTAAATTAATGTTAAATAAATACTTATTAGTATCTGCTATTTTCTTCCATTTTATAGGACATAGAGTATCTTGTGGATATTTATTTAAGTACTTGTAATTATTTGTTTAGCTTCTGTTTTCTTCACTAGCCAAGAAAATTATAAAGGGCAAGAGCTATATTTATTTTGTTCACTGGTGTTCCCATTCCAGGACTGGATACATCATACACTCAATAAATTTATGCTGATCAGGTGAAATAGGTACCATAGCAGTAAAAAAAAGAAAAACAAAAAAAGAAGACATCTTATTTTTTCACACTAAATTTGGATTAGCTGTTTATTCATTTATCTCCCTCATCATACTAAAATTTTCTCAAGGTCATTGACCAATTTTTTATTCATATTTGTCCCAGAATACATAACTATGAGTGATATATGAGTGCTCAATAAATATCTAAAGAAAAAAAATTAAGCT
Source organism: Ursus maritimus (assembly GCF_017311325.1). NCBI lineage: Eukaryota > Metazoa > Chordata > Mammalia > Carnivora > Ursidae > Ursus > Ursus maritimus. The sequence continues at coordinate 33,542,614 of NW_024424008.1, forward strand.
GGGTGAGAAAAAAAAAATGGTGAATTGCATAGGAAAGGACATTTGTAGAAAGAGCCATACAACCCAGTTCTGTGAGTAGTGAAAATGAGAGAAAGAGAGAAGATCCAAAGATGACACAGGTCTCTGAAAATACCATGTCTTCTGTCTAGATGCCAGCACTTTTGAGACACTGTAAAGCAAAAGATAGAGTATTTTAGTCAAAAAAAAGAGCACAAAAATAATTACAGGAAATAGGCATTATGTGATATGATAGGAAGAACTTCATGAAGAAGAAAATATTTAGGAATTTATTAATTTAAGTATAGTAAGTAATTTGAGAGGCTTATAGTTATGGTAGATGTATAGTTATGGTAATTATCTCTCCAGATCATCTGAAACACTATTTCATAGAATGTTTCATATACTTTGTCCATTAAACCACTACTATTAAGATATTCCACAAATTTTAACATTGAGGAAACCAAAATACATTCACTGCCTGCCATTGATATTGGGGGGTGAGAGGGAAGAAGAATAAAAAAACAACAAACCTTAAGAGCATATATACCATTTGAACGGTTTTGGAATATGGTAAACACAGGTCTGTGAACCTGAGCTACCTAGCTGAGAGTTAATCAGATTAGTTCAGTGGCAAAATCTATAATCTTCTTCATCATATAAAAGTCTGTATTAAGACTTTTTGGTTTTTAGATTTATTTATTTATTTTTAGAGAGAGAGTGTGTACATGAGCAGGGGAAGGGGCAGAGGAAGAGGGAGAGAGAGAATCCCAAGCAAACTCCTCGTTGAGCACAGAGCCTGATGTGGGACTTAATGTCATGACCCTGAGATCATACCTGAGCTGAAATAAAGAGTCAGATGCCTAACCGACTGAGCCACCCAGGCTCCCCTGTACTAAGACTTGATTCTATCCTCCAAACTTTTAGGCTATTAATAGGAGATCTTAAAGTTCTCATCAGAAGAATAATTATAACTGTGAGGTGATGGATATTAATTATACTTACTGTGGTAATCATTTTGCAAGATATACATTTATCAAATCATTATATTGTACACCCTAAACTAATAAAATTTATGTCAGTTATATCTCAATAAAACTGGGAGAAAAGTAGCTCTACCTTTAACAGAAGAAAGCCCTTACAAACCCAAATCAAGGCAAATCTTATATTAAAAATAAAAATTAATATATGGCAGATGTTTTTTCTAATATTGTTGCATTTAATTCTCAGAAAAACTTAGGGAAATAGATATTATTTCCATTTTACAAATCAAGAGTATGAGTTACAACATCATCACATAGAAAATAAGAAGTAGCACTAGGATTTGTGCCAGGTGTGCCCAAATCCAAGGTCAGGGCTCTTTACACAACCATATCAATTTTTCTCATCTGCCATTTCATAATCTATTGTGAAATGATATTTATCTCCGTTGTTGGAAGGCTCTTCCAAAATAGAGAGTTGCAAAAAAATAAATAAAAGGGTTGGACAGCTGGAACTAAGTTGAACAGTATTTTTGGCATGTTGGTGATGCGTTCATGCCTTGGGAAGTGATTGATTATATTTACCCCCAAATGTCAAGGACCCATAATTGACTTGCTATTTTAGACCCTCACACTTGATCACAATTGAAATCCAGAATTTAGAAAATTTGCAAATTGGAGCTTTCTTGAGGTTGTTGTCAAGAGCAATTAACAAGCTGTTAACAATACTCACATGAAGAATCTCAGCTGCCTTTATTCTCCCTTGGGTGGCATTGCATATTACCCAGGTAGAAATACTGAGATAGGGAAATTTACAGGACTGGGGGTAAGTGGATTGAAAATGTTTACTCAAGCCATGATATTGAATTTTCCAAGACAATATCACAAACGTATAGTAAGAGAGAGAGAATTTATTTTTAGCATTTAAGCTTCCCCTTTAAAATTATCTCCTACTTCCCAAATCGTTTTATTCAGATTGGTTTGAATCATGGGGCCTGGAATAACAGGAAACCCCTGTGATAGTCAACTTAAGAATGCTGTTTCCCTACCTGAGCTGTTGAAAACACTTCCAGAATTGAATAAAGGAATCAATTATGGTCATTTTTTCTATTGCACCTTCTCTTGGATCAGAAGATCCTTGAAAAATGGAAAATGCAGTCAGAAGAAGTCCAAGATGGCTCTGCCAAGGTTTGTAAGAGACAATATATGCAGTGGGCAAAACACAGATTCTAGAGCAGGACTGTGTTCAGTTCCCAGGTTTATCACTTACCTATTATGTGATAGAAGTCAAGTTATTTGATCTCTCTGTAACTCAATTTCCTTACCTGTAAAGTGGAGGAATAATTCTTTATTGTTGTGAGAAATGGTTGCATTTAATACAAGTAGAGCATGAAACAGCATCTGCACACAAGTACTTTAAAATCATTAGCTCTTATTGGGGCTCTTGGGTGGCTCAGGCAGTTAAACAATCAACTCTTGGTTTCAGCTCAGGTCATGATCCCGGGGTTGTGATCTCAGGGTCGTGAGATAGAGCCCCAAGTCGGGCTTCGTGCTCAGTGTGGAGTCTGCTTAAGACTCTCTCTCCCTCTCCTTTTGCCCTTCCCCTTCCATTCTCTCTCTCTCTCAAATAAATAAATCTTTAAAAAATAAAAAATGAAAATAAAATCATAAGCTATTACTACATGGAGAAAGAGACTTCTCAGCATTTACATTCCCTCCAACTCTTTCCNGTGGGAATCTTATGAAAGGTTGAGGATGTTAATATCTGTGTGGTGCTGCTAATTCAAAATTTCATGAAGAACTATAACCAAAAGATAAATTGAAAAGGTTAAGTGGAGGCCAAGATGATTTGGCAATAGGAGATTTGGGTTTTAGCCCTGACACTAAAGACTTGTTTGACATTGCAGAATCTCTTGGGCTGTCTCTTCTCATTAGTTAATTAATAGTTTGGACTAAGTCAGCATACCCCAAAGCTTGTGCTATGAGAAATTTATACCGATGATAATATTCTTTAGAAGTATTTTCATATGTGCTTTCATAACCTATAAATCTGCACTGCATAGCCTGCAAGCCACTGAGTCAATGTCATTGGTTCCCTCAGGGTGAAAGTAAACTACCTTGAACTAAGTGGTCTGTCCTTCTTTAGGTTTGAATCATAGTTGATTTCATTAGTGTAGAGAATAGAGATCTGTCGCAAGAGAAAAGGGATTCTTAAAATTCTGAGCTAATTTTATATATAAAAACACCAATAAGAAAGTTCCTTATGGCTAGTGAAGGGAGAAAAACAGGAGGGATTCAAATAGAAGAAGCAAGAAAAGGGATGCATGTGTCAAGGCATCCACTTAGCTGGGAGTGAGGATAGACTCCAAGCTTTGTTAGATAGTTCCAGAAAAAGGCAACAGCTTTCCTGATGTGCCAAAATGGGGATGAAGCTTCAGGGTAGACAGTAGCAAAAGTGTAGGTAGGCACAAACAAGTCCTAAGTTTACATTCCTCAACTACCTTCAGCTCTGATCTAAGGTGAAAAGGTTCCAGAATTTCCCATATGCCCCAAGGTGGGTAGGGTGGGGAATATGTGGAAAGTCGTTGCATAAAGAACCAGGGATCTTTCAGAGAATAACATGACAAAGAATGACATAGTGAGGGGAAGATTCCCTAAGTATGGAAGAGACTGCCTTGAGCAGGACTGAAAACAACATTTCAATAAAAACGAGTATGTACCACTCATAAGAGCCGAGGTGGAGTCAAGTAGCAAAAATAGGCCAAAAAGACCAACTTTGGCTAAATAATAAAGGTCTAAGATCACCAGCCACGTTTTAGCAAACTCCAGTGCAAGGAACCAACGGGCCAGACCAGTCATCCCATAGCAGAGGCTGGCAAGAGTCCAGAGGAAAGAACAGACCCTGTTGCCAAGAGGTAACATAAGCAAGCCCATCTTTACCCATATAGCCAAATGTCAATTTGAGAAAATGAAGGAGATAATGTAACTCATTGAGCTTTTCACCCAGAGAGATAAACTTATCAAAAGAGACTGTTTAAACTCGAAAACGCTGAGACATTTTTGATTGGCAGTTAAAGACACCCACACTCATACATTCCTTCGGTCTGTAAATATAGACCTTAGTCACACCATCCACTCCGCAGTGTAGAAACTCACGAAGACCGTGAAATTGATAACAGAAACTGAAGGAGCTAGTTGTTGACTCTGTCTGCAACTGTAGAACACATTAATCTAACATGATGTCCTAGTAAAAAGAAATGTCCATATTCAAATATATTCAGAAAACATTGCATAAAATATCCTCCTTGTCCACACATTCATCTTTCCTATTAGCATATTAAAGACTCTGAGATGGCCTACAGCTTGGACATCTGTTCCAATGTTTTTGACTCCTGGTACAGTTTGGTCTAACACTATTTTCCCAGACATTACTTCTGGTCACAGATCTCTCCCACAAAGTGTGGGAATAAGTATACATATCCCATGGCATAAGGACTGGTTTAAGAATGGGCCTGTGATCCAAGCTGGGTCAACCAAATCCTTCAGTAGCATCTTCTGTCTCAAGCTGGTGAGAAAGAGCCATTTATGGGTCCAAAACAGCCCTTTGCTGGTTGCAAACACCAAAAATATCAATTTAGAGCTCACGGTAGCCACTGTGTGCATGCTATCCTGAGACAATATACAGAAAGAAGCAAAGACCAGAGAGACAGAAAAAGCAAGTGAACTGAGGGTTTTAAACCTGGTCATCTCTTCGTTTCCTGGTTACAATACTTTGAGTTAGAGTTTTTCCCACTTGCAAATAAAGGATCCAAACCAATAATAAGCCACTTAGGTTTTTGTGGTTTGGAGCATTTGTGGGGAAAAAAAGTAAACTAACAAATCAAGGAATATACTTTTGGAAATGCTGATTTTAATTATATGATGTCTGTTTTTTTTTTTTTAATTTCTATTATACGACCAACAGCCTGTACAAGCACAGAAAAGTGATCTCATAACCAACTTAGAAATCCCCCCTTGCCAGAGACAGGCATAGGCTATTTGTCTTTAAAATGTTATATTAATGAGAAATTTGAACCCAGACATTTTAAAGTCTCCATCAGTATCTTCCATTACTTCATCATTAATGGAAATGGCAAAATACTCACTAAAAATTACTTCCAGAACACGAAATGGATATTATACTGTTTAAATGGATGTCATATAAAAATAATTTGCTTTAATCATAGCACAACCCATTGCTATGATGCCATATTCATTGTGAACCTTAGGGATTTCTTCATTTAGAGTAGAATGAATTTTGACTAGGCATAAGTGCTTTTGTAAAAGAGTAAATTCACAAAACCCGATATGTTGAAAATACAACCAGGTGTGAGTGGCTTTAAAAAAATAAATTATGCCAAGATACATTGCCCAGCTGTGTTTCAGAGTTTCAAGAGATCTTAAGATATATTCAGGCATTAAGGGCTCAATAATACTCAAATTATATTTTCCTATGTCTTTTGTGCCTAATTCAAAACCTATTTACAAGAGAACTGAAGACACAGCATTTTCTGGCTATGTATATTTAATTTACTGAAGAATATTGCTTTGCAAAATTTTTACATGATAGTCATGTAGCTTTTGATATGAGATGGATTTTTTTTCAAAAGTAACTTATTTTAACCATTAAAAAATCTAAAAAGTGAACATCAGAAATTTGAATTCCATTCTTATGGATACATAGTTTGGTGGAAAAGGCCTAAGCTGGGGAGTCTGACAAAACTGGGTTCAAATCTCAGCCTTGCCAGTTGGGGGGCTATGTAACCTTAAGGAAGTTAGCAAACTTCTTATAATCTCATTAGCGGATTAGTAAAACAGGTATGATGAAACTGTCAAGTATAATAAATATTATAAGTGAAAGTGCCTAGTGCAAATGAAGCACTCTTGCCTCAACCTTCTACTGTAGAAGTGGAAATAATGGTAGTTCATGCTTTGCGTTCTCAGGACAGTTTTACTTCTCAAATTCTAACTGATTATTTTAGTGTAGTATTTAAATTAACCTCACTACAATTATGGATTACAAAACTTTTAGGTTACTCTATAAAATCACAGATGTACAGCTAGTAAATTGAACAAATATTCAATGAGGATTTGTTAGGTTCTAATGCAAGAATGTAAATTAAAGGATTCATTATAAATGAGAAAATCTATGTATCGAGGTTTCCTCTTGTTCCAGAGAGAAAGAAAATAACCAGAATATGAGACAAACTGGTTTAGGTGGCTATGGATGGATGTGAATCCTCTTTCCTCTTGGTAAAATCTGCAACGGGGTTGATATTATCTCCCCTAAACATGAAGACTCTCGTAGGAATAAAAATCCAGCCACAAATGTGGGCCACGTGTGTTATTTTAAATTTTCTAGAAGCCACATTTTAAAAAGGGAAAAGGAAAGGTAATCTTAACGTGATTTCCTAGTAATGTTAAATAACATAATATTACAAGAGTAACCCAATATATTTTTAAAAATATTTTATTAAGCAATTCACATAAAAATTGCTAATGAAGTATTTTATTTGGGGGAAGGAGCTTGGTCTTCAAAAATCTGATATGTATTTTGCAGTTATAGCCCATTTCAATTTAGACTAGTCACATTTCAAGTGCCTGATAGCTGCATACCTTTAACAGCTGCAGTGTTGGACATCACAGCTCAGAGAATGGGTATGTAACCTAATCACAGCCAAGTGGATGCTCCCACCCAGAAATTTGGATCTTGGGAAAGTAGTACAAAAATCTTAGTCAATTAGAATTTCTTCACAGTGGTTGCAATAGAGTTGAGTCCAAGTGCAAGGAGTAAGATATCCTTTGGTGGCAACTATCCACTAACAACAGAGCCAGTTACTGTGTCCTAGGTAAATCTCTCTTATAACACAATATTCAGCAATTCCTTAACATTCATGTGATCTCCATAATGCCATACTAATAAATTTATTTTCTGCCTATCTGAGGCAGAATTGGTAGTTTTGCTTGCACCTGGAAACTCTAACTAATACAGAGATATTTTGGAGTAACAAAGTAAAATTAGAGAATTGAAAAGGAAGGTAAGACCTCTGTGGAGTTTTGGAGATAGCATCATAGGTAAAAAGTCAGATGACTATAAACTTTAAGGATAAACCAGACTTAAAAAGGTGGATATGAAGTAAAATTGCTTACTTCAGCCCTTTGCTCATATGTTTCTCTTTTTGGAGAGGGAGGAATGAGGGAGGCTGGTATTGCATGATGGGATTCAGAGGTGGGGGATGGGTAGGAAAAATTCTTCAAGAAGGCAGACAAAGAGGAAAATGAAGCATGGTCATGTCAGTGGGGTTGTGTTCTGTTCTCTGGTTGAGAAGAGTCTAGAAAAGTGTCAGGCCATATAGACTACACAACCCAGTGTCACAGAGTAAACATCCATCTAACCTTGTTGGAGTAAATGAGAATAAACATACACTATCTTTAAAATGGAATGCATCTCTAGTGTTTTAACTCATAAAATGGACTCATCTAGGAATATCAGACTTTGGGACTGGTTGATGTAATTTAGAAAGGGCATAACTAAGGAAAATTCACAAAGATCAAAATTTCCCTTGTTTTATTTTTATTTTTATTTTTTAAAGATTTTATTTATTTATTCGACAGAGATAGAGACAGCCAGCGAGAGAGGGAACACAAGCAGGGGGAGTGGGAGAGGAAGAAGCCGGCTCCTAGCGGAGGAGCCTGATGTGGGGCTCGATCCCAGAACACCGGATCACACCCTGAGCCGAAGGCAGATGCTTAACCGCTGTGCCACCCAGGCGCCCCAAAATTTCCATTGTTTTAGAATTTTACAGTACCCACAGATTTTGGTGGCCCAACATTTTTGGCAATTTCAAGGCTAAAGCTTTAAAAGATGTTTAACTACAATGCTGCAGCACTAATATATTTATCACTATTGGAAAATTATAGAAATCAATTAACCTGACCTTCATTTTATGGACTTGAAGTATTAAGACTTTTAGCTGCTAATCTGAGGTTTCCTTTTGTTTTGGGCCGAAAGTGTTAAAGTACATAATTTGAAGTCCCATACCTAAGCTGGATAGAGAAAGATCCTAGTATTGCCAATAATGAGAATACGAAGGGAGAATAAGTAAAAGTGGAAACAGTTAACTAATAAGACTGGCTTTACTGGGAGACTCAGTGTCAAGATCAGAGATCTATGTAGGGCAGAGCAGGATGGGGGAGGTGTGCCCGTGAGAATTGTTTCCACATACTTTATAGTTACCCTAAGAGATCAGATAGTTTTGAATTAAAACTTCAACCATAAACACATTAGCATAATCATCATGACTTGTAAAGCTTTATCTGTACTGTTAAAATATAATTTATGAGCTCTGTGAGGATTGTTTAGCAAAAGTGCATGATCTCTATGTTACAGTCAAGATTAAAAATTAGGTATAATTATTGTTAACCATCATTTCCTAATATCATTGTTTCAAAATATACAAAGGCAGTACAAATGAGAAAAGTTATAAATACGAAGACTACAATGGGCCTGTGGAGAGCCCTGGAATATTACAAAATTGGTGCAAACATTACAAACTTAAAAATCTGTCATTTTGTTAGGGAATTTAAAAAAAATACATTGGGGCTATTTAATTCTCAACAAGAATGATCTTTTTATTTTCCAATATTCAATAACAATATAATATCTCCAATATGACAAACATTTTACACAAATGAAAACACAATGTAATGAAATGGGATGTTATGCACTTTCAGCAAAGCAGATGGAATAGAAAAATAAAGAAGAGAATCGATGAGGTGAGAGAGAAGAGAGAAAAAAGAGGAGATCCCCTTTTTGAAAAAGAACATGAGATCATACTGTCATTATATTTCTTTGATACTAACCCAGAGTGAGAAGAAGCAATACGGTATCCCCATCAGTATACTACCCATCTTGCAAAATGTTTATCTTTTTTAAATGATTCTCAGCAGTTCAGGAAACTATGCAGATACCAATTTCCATCTGGAAGGATACTATAAAACTAAATGGTGTACAGGAGAAACTATATAATTTGCAAGGGTCAGTGAAAAATAAAAATCCTGGACTTCTTATTTAAAATGATTAAGAATTTCAGGATGGAAAATAGCTGAACATTAAATCAAGCGTGAGGCCCTTCACTGATGGGCCCTGTGCAACAACACAGGTCATGCCCCCCTCCCCCAAGCCAGCCCTGATGATAAGTTCAGGAGTATGACTCATTAGAGACCAGCCATCCGTGAATCTGGTTGAGATCATTATGTGTATCTTAGGGTGAGTTCTCCTAAGATATTTTTAGAAGGTGATAAGGATAGCTGTTAAATTCCAGGCCATGGTGTTTCAAGGGACATAATGAAAACCCTGTCACTATGTGTAAGCAGGGCCTTCTAGAGAAATGTATTCCAAGAGGGCCCTTTTTCTGGCACTAAAGGGAGTTGGCTGATGAACTTGGACTTGATCCATTTTCCCTGGTTACTGAAGCACAGCACCATCATCATATAGAGTGCCTCAGTAGGGGCTGTCTCCTCCCTCATTACAGAATTGTCTTTCTCCCACCATTCAACAAGTATTTGATTGAATTTTATGGAACTTACCCCCAGTCATTTAATTACTTAAATTCATTCTGTGTTGCGTTTCCCTAATGTTCTTAACTGCTGCGAATTACCCTACTTTTGGCTGGGCGTCTGCCTTCAGCTCAGGTCATGATCCTGGGTTCCTGGGATTGAGTCCCACATCAGGCTCCTTGCTCAACAGGGAGCCTGCTTCTCCCTCTGCCTGCACTCTTCCCACTTGTGCTCGCTTTTTTTCTCTCTCTCAAATAAATAAATAAAATCTTTAAAAAAATTATTATTTTTTGAAAGGACCTGAATAAGGACTAACCATCAAAATTTCTACTATGGATATTAGGAAAAAACCTTCTAAACAGTCTGATACATAAGCTATTGCATGGAAATGAGATTTCATTTCAAAATCATGATCAGATAAAAGAAATCTGACTCACCAAATCACATTCTCTGTTCTTATAATGTGGAAACATTCTTGAGGTTAAAGAAGCTCTAAAGAAACCAGTTTTGCCCAAATGGTTTTGGGAACATTATAGAAATAAATTACGAGGGAGTTTTTTCAATGCTGAGTGAAACAAATATTAAAAGGAAACACATCTAAATGTTTTCTCTGTTTGGATCTGAGTAGTAGTAAAATGACTATTCTGTTCTCCCTTCTTATTCTAATTTTTCTGTATCTTAGAAATTATTTCTAATGATTCATTTCACAAGATAAGCATGAGAACATAAAAATGAAAATTTCAACTTCATTAAATGAAATTAAACTGATTGTATAATTATTATTGAAGAGGCCAAGTAACAGTTTTGTTCTTCGAGAAGAACTTGTAACTTGTGTTTGTAGGTACACGCATGTGTAAGAATAAATTTATCTAGGGCACCTGGGTGGCACAGCAGTTAAACGTCTGCCTTCGGCTCAGGGCGTGATCCCGGCGTTGTGGGATCGAGCCCCACATCAGGCTCCTCCGCTAGGAGCCTGCTTCTTCCTCTCCCACTCCCCCTGCTTGTGTTCCCTCTCTCGCTGGCTGTCTCTATCTCTGTCAAATAAATAAATAAAATCTTTAAAAAAAAAAGAATAAATTTATCTAAATTAATCCCAGCTACATTCTACAAATTGCCTAATTTTTTAAAAAGGGTAAAATTTTCCTCTTGTGTTTTATTACACGGCACTGTCATTCTTCGTGTTTTTCATAAAATGCCCAAGTACAGTGGAAGTCATGCCATATAGATTGGTATGTGTAGCAGATAATGAAAATTATTACTATTCCTGATTTGTCTTCTTTCATTCTAAGGATAAAAGCGTCAGGAGTTTGACACATGGTGACACAGGAGACTCCTGAACTCCTTTCCTCGGACGGACACACCCAATGTGAAGCTACGCATGGAGCAGTTACCTCTGGCAGAAATCCAGAAACTAGCTGAATAACTCAGACATATCAGGTGAGTGAGAAAATACCCACATCAAAACAGGTAGGAAAGACTGAAACAGACTCTCACCATAAATCTCAACCCCAGAACAGCAATTTACAATCTGGAAAGAACTCCTGACTCCCAGCTTCTCCCTTTGAAACAAAGGATTTAAACCCATACAGAGCACCACAATTTTTAAGACCCCACCTGAGGAATGGGCCCTAAAACATCTGACTTAAAAAGCCAGTGAGGGTTGCTTCCTGGAGACTCAGAAGACTATAGCAAACCAAGAGTCATTTGTTAACAGGCATACAGTCACTGGTGGCTATACCCCCAGGACACAGTGCAAATTGAGCAGGCAAAATCCAAATCTCCCAGTCTTCTCTTGAAAGGGATCCATCTGTGTACTTTGAAAACTTCTGCCTGAGGGTCAGGCTTCTAAATTAGTACATATCTAGGGGCAGGCTGTGATGCCCCAGGGGGGACCAGGAATCCCATGTACACCTGCCATGCCATCTCCCCGTAGCCTCTGCAAGTTGCTCGTGTCTTCCTCAAGCAGCTTGTACACTTGTCTGAGCCACAGCTTTTGCAGATGTTGCGCAAGAAATAGGTCCCTGGAACACTTGGCTCCCATTCACGAGTCCCACAGGACCACAGCCATCAAAAAGCACTCCTTAAATAGGCACAGGAGCAACCTTCCACCATGGCTATACACCAGGGCCCAGCACACAAGGAGCAGGCAAAAATGCCTATTTCCTTGTTTCTCACTGGAAGAGGAATAAGTACAGACTTTCCCAGCCGCTCCGCTTCCAATCAGCCTTCATTTAGGCACTGAATGTGATCCTCACTTTTGGGATATGGTCCAATTGAGGCACACCCTCAACTACGGAGAGCCACTAAGAACAAAGAAGATGACCTGGACAATCACAAAGCTTTCAGACGTAACTAGGAACCCAGGCCACACTAACTGACAAGGTTCGTCTCCTGCACGAGATGGACAGCCACATGCAAAAGAATGAAACTGGACACTTGCACCATACACAAAAATCAACTCAAAATGGATTAAAGACTTGAACTTAACCTGAAACCATAAAACTCCTAGAAGAAAATATAAGGAGTAAGCTCTTTGACATTGGTCTTAGCAAAAAAAAAAAAAAAATTGGATTTGACACCAGGAACAAAGATAACAAAAGTAAATATAAACAGGTGAGATCACATCAAACTAAAAAGCTTCTGCTCCTCAGGGGCGCCTGGGTAGCACAGCGGTTAAGTACCTGCCTTTGGCTCAGGGCGTGATCCTGGCGTTATGGGATCGAGCCCCACGTCAGGCTCCTCTGCTGTGAACCTGCTTCTTCCTCTCCCACTCCCCCTGCTTGTGTTCCCTCTCTCGCTGGCTGTCTCTATCTCTGTCAAATAAATAAATAAAATCTTAAAAAAAAAAAAAAAGCCTCTGCTTTGTTTAAAAAAAAAAAAAGCTTCTGCTCATCAAAGTTAACCATCAACAAAATGAAAACTCAACTTTGGAGTGGGAGAACACATTTGCATATCACATAGCCAATAAGGGGTTAATATACAAAATATACAAGGCATTCATACAACTCAATAGCAAAAAACCAAATAACTCTCTTAAAAAATGGACAAAGGACCTAAATAGACCGTTTTCCAAAGAAGAATGCCCAGTTACATGAAAAGGTGCTCAACATCATTCATCATCAGGGAAATGCTAATCAAAACCACAATGAGGTACGACCTCACACCTGTTTGAATGTCTATTATCAAAAAAACAAGAGATAACAAATATTGGTGAGGATATGAACAAAAAGAAAACCTGGTACCCTATGGGTAGGAATGTAAACTGGTATGGCCACTATAGAAATCAGCATGGAGTGTCCTCCAGAAATTAAAAATAAAATTACCATATATTCAGCAATCCCACTTCTGAGTATATATCCAAAAAAAGAAGGAGAAGAAGAAGAAGAAGAAGAAGAGGAGGAGGAGGAGGAGGAGGAGGAGGAGGAAACCACCATTATTTCAAAGAGATATCTGCATCCTATGTTCATTGCAGCATTATTCATCATGGTCAAGCTATGAAAACAATGTAAGTGCCCATCGATGGGAGAATGTATCAGGGAAATGTGGTATGTAGATTCAATGGAATATTATTTAGCCTTTAAAACTGAAAATACTGCCATTTGCAACAACATGGATATCCCTGGAGAGCATTATGGTAAGTGAAATGAGCCAGACAGAGGAATACTAATGTCACATGTCAAATCTGAAAAAAAAAATTTTTTTAAAGTGGAACTCGTAAAAACAGATTTGAAAAGTGGTTGCCAGCAGGTCTAATATATAACATGGTGACTATAGTTAATAATACATTACTGTATAATTGAAAACTGCTAAGAGAATAGAACATAAATTTCCTCATGAATAAAAAAAGTTAAATATGTGAAGTGATGGATGTGTTAATTAACTAGATGGGAGGAATCGATTCCCTTCACAATGTATACTTACATTAAATCATCACTTCGTGTGCTTTAAATATCTCACAATTTTATTTGTCAATTATACCTCAATAAAGCTGAAAAAAATACTTGTTGAATGATGCTATGCATAAGTAAGTACTCATATACTGTCCCCCAGCTCCCCCCCACATTAATTTATTATTTAACCTTCAGGATGCCGAGGTTAATGTGTCTTGTTCATTGTTTTATTCTCAGAGTTTGTCATAGTGCTTAGTGTATGGAAAATGCTCATTAAACATTTATTGAAATTTCATGGTCTTGAGTTATGGTACATTACAAGCTCAAAAAAATGTGAGTTTTATGAAGCATGCAAAAAGTAAAATTGTGTTTGTGTGTCTTAAACATTCACTAACTAAACATCGAAAGTACATGAAAAAAGAGAAACAATTCAAAGTATGTTCTGTCATGCAGTACCTCCAAGGGTTTTGGTAACTGCAGGCACCAATTTCCCTGGATAGGTGCTGAAGCTTCAGCTGTATGCAAGGGAGATAGAGATGAAATAATTGTTGACAGATAAATGATCGATAGAGAGATAGATCGATAGATTTATAAAATATGTTATTTTGTTATATACTTAATCCTAATGCTTTTCTTCACTCTCAATACTGCGAGTTTAAGTTCCACATAAGTTATGTAGCAATGTACACATTTATTCTATTGCTCCTAACTTCTGCATAATAGCCCATGTTGTGCAATTGCTGTATTTTGCTTACCCACCACCACTTATGAGCATCCACATTGCCTCCATCTTTCCACCAATACAAATCGTTCTTCCATGGGCGTGCTTATTGGTGCCCTTTTACCAATATGTTAGAATTGCTGCCATTAAAGTCTATCATTCCTGGATCAAATAGTATTGCTGTGCTTATCTTGACTGCTTCTGGAACGGCTACACCAGTCTAAACTGCCACCATCACAGCATGACAGGTCCTGTATCTCCACAACCCTACCAGCATTTGGCATTATTCAGCTCTTTAATTTTAGTGGTCAATATCATAGCTGTGATATCATATTGTAGTTTAAAATTCCAGTTTGCCTTATTACTAATAATTTCAAGCATCTCTTTAATCTGCTTATTAGACTTTTAGTTTTATTATTAAACTATCTCTTCCATATCATTTGCCCATTTTCTTAATGAGATTACTGATTTTTCTTGTTAAGTGTATGACTTCTTAGATATCTGATATTCTCATGTCATCTTAAATATTGCAAATCTTGGGGCACCTGAGTGGCTTAGTCGGCTAAACATCCAACTCTTGGTTTTAGCTCAGGTCATGATCTCAGGGTCATGAGATTGAGCCCAGCATTGGGTTCTGAGCTCAGCACAGAGTCTGCTTGATATTCTGTCTCTCCCTCTCCCTCTGCTCCCTGTCCCTGCTCACCGACGTGCACGTGCGTGTGCTCTTGAAAGAAGGAAGGAAGGAAGGAAGGAAGGAAGGAAGGAAGGAAGGAGGGAGGGAGGGAGGGAGGGAGGGAGGGAGGGAAGGAAGGAAGGAAGGAAGGAAGGAAGGAAGGAAGGAAGGAAGGAAAAAAATCTTTAAAAAAATTGCAAATCTCTTATCCCCATGTATCCTCTCAAATTTGTCTATGGTATTTTTGAGTGAGCAAAAATTTCTTATTTTGTGTAATCAAATTAAACTTTTTTAAAAAAAAGATTTTATGTATTTATTTGACACAAAGAGACAGCCAGCAAGAGAGGGAACACAAGCAGGGGGAGAGGGTGAGTGGGAGAGGAAGAAGCAGGCTCCCAGTGGAGGAGCCTGATGTGGGGCTTGATCCCAGGACTCCAGGATCACGCCCTGAGCCGAAGGCAGACACTTAATGACCACTTAATGACTGAGCCACCCAGGCGCCCCTCAAATTCAACTTTTTAATTTAAATTTTATGTTTTTGAAATTTTATGTTGCTCTCAACCCATAGATCCCAAAAGCATTTTCCCGTTTTTATTTAATAACTTCATATTTTTACTTTCTCATTTAGATCTTCTATTATCCTAGATTCTACCTTGATCTATTAATATAAATACAGTTCCACTTTTCTCAATGGAAAGTAGATAAATGGATGTTTTCCAAACATCATCCTTAACAAAGTCACTTTATTATTTTGGTGCTCACTTTATTATTTCATGTTGTAATGAAGAAATTCAGAGTAAAATATCCTAAATATTCTCCAAAGTATTGGAGAAGAGGTTTTATACAAAGAATAGCACTAAGAATACTTGGACTTCTAAATAGCAGCATGTATGCTAAAAGACATAGAATAGATACTCTCAAATTTTTCAGGAAAAAATGTACCACTCAAGAAATCAAAATATCAAATGAGTTAAATATAAAATAAAGATAATTTCAGACTTATAAGCACTCAGAATATATACATCACATGCCTACTTTCTTGGGTGGAATTAGAGAATATGCCCTCCAAAACAAAGATATCAGCCAAAAAGGACAAAAGTCTTGGATTCCAGATAATGGCAGAATATTCAACCTGGAAGAGTGGCAACTACAAGTTCCAGAATGAATCACTTCTAGAAAGCAAGAATTTCAGCTTAAAGCATGAGACAAGATGGTTCAAAACAAATAATGGAGAGAAAGGAAGAAGCTAGATAGAATAATATGATAAAATCATATTTTGAAGGTGAAAGGAAGGAATTTATTTTATCCTAAAACTTAGTAGTTATGAATCCACAGGTTCATTGAATGATTCTGCTGATAGAGACTGGGTTTCCTCTCACGTCTCACGTCTTCAGTCAGTCATCAGGTCAGCTGAGGGCTGGAAGGCGGAGAATGCTTGAAGCTGGGACCCCTTGATTTTGATGCACAAAGTCTCATCCTACAGCAGGAAGAACAGAGTTTGTTCTCATGGCTTTTGCAGGGATCCAAAAGAGGAAGTACATATGTCCCGATGGGTTTTCAAGCTTCTCTTTGCACCAGTGTTGTTAAAGTCCCAGAGTAAAAGCTTGTACGGCCAAACTCTGAGTTGACAGGCATGAGAAGAAACTTTTGAAGAGTGTGAACATAGCAAGGTGTAAAAATTGGGTCCGGCAATACAATAAATCTACCACAAAATGTACAAGTGGTGAAGAATAGTTTAATACTCAACTATTATAGGTGGAAGTCAGAAGATAATCTTAGAATTGGTAAGTCAAGAAAAAGCAAGATAAGCATTTTATTTACAGATAAAGAGGAAATTGCTGGAAGAAACCAATAAGAGTTAATAGAATTTGCTTCAGAAGCAGGATTTGAGAAGTAGAAAGTTTGGGGCAAGAGACAGCTGTTTTCATTATCAGATCTTCAGTACTTTATTTAAAAGAATTAATTTCTTAAGCAATAATTACTTAAATTAAAATATTAAAATTATGAATGAATAACATTTTAAAAATCAGAAATTATAAATAAAGCTATCTTTCTTAAGAAAATGTTCATCTGTCTTGAAAGAGCTAGCAAGAAAATATTTCAGAAAAGGGACTACTACATTGTCTTCAAGACAAGTCAGAAAAGTAACATCTTGAAAGAGTATAAACAGTATATCTGAATTATTTAAAAAGAATATCTATAAAAATACCTTTGGAAAAAAATAGAATTTGTGTATGAAAAAGATGTATCAAGACTAACCAGCATTTTCTATTCTCCTAAAGCCAAAGAGCCAAAATGTTATAGTCCATATAATATAAAGTAGCAAACAACTTGGAACTCCATAAAAGAAACAATAGAACAAATTATTTTAGCCCCAAGAGAGTCCTCTGTAACAGAGTGTTCAGTTAAGGACACAGAGATTTCTGTGGATTTCTTTTACTCACCATTGTTGATGCTGCCAACAGAAATCACTAACAGAGTACTATTCTTTTTGCCCAAAAGTATATTTCAGTAATCTGGGTATTGCGTGTTATGATATTAACAAAATGTAAGCTAATTGGAATAAGTAAAGTTCCCATTCCTAAAAATACCTAATATTTTGGAAAACAGTCATTTTTATTTTCATGTTTCCAACATTATTCTATGTATCCACATTATTATGTTAAAGCTATTATTTAACTTAGATAGTTAAAATGTATTACAATTATTTGTGTAGGTGTGCTTCCTCCACTAGGCTATCTTTTCTTTAAAGATGGGAACTGTTGTACTCATTTTAGAGTCTGTAGCACTTAGCACAGTGCCTGTCACACAGTAGGTAATAGTACAATTTGATGGAATAAGTAAAACAATAAAGAAATTCATTACCCTGACTGAACAATTAGAATCCATTTAGTAGTAAAAGAACTGCAACTTTTGGGAAACCTATGTTAAGCATCTCCTCCAAATAGGCACAATTTTTGAGAAGCAGAGAGAAGAATCATAATCCTTTCCATCAAGCCTTTTACATTTTAGGAGAAAGCAACACACATCTTTTGAGTAGTTATTACACGGCAAGAAAATGCTGGATGTTTGCATATATTATCCATTAAATCTGCAAAACAACTTTTGAAATTGTTATTGAGATGACATACCATTAAAATCAAAATGTAATATGACAGTCTTTACCTGTGTAGCCTTCTTTGTGCTTTCCCAGATTTTAAAGAAAAAACTTTTTGTTGTTTTGGTTACAAATCTGGAAGTTTTTCTTCATCCAGAAAGACCAGTATATCAATCACATAGTGGGTTGTCATTCCAAAATATCTGACCAACATTATAGCTCCTTTTTTTGCATACAAGTTAGAAGTCCTTAAAATTTTAATAAATCAAATGATCTAATCCTTAATTACTAAAAATTAAGATTACTATATTATAAAATTGTATAAAATGTTACTCTTCTTAAACACCTGTCACATATATGATTAACATAAGTATTAGCAACTACCACTTATTTAGTTGATATTTTATGGTCAAGCAGTTTGCCAAGAACTCTACAAATACCATATTTAATCTTCCCAATGATGATATGGAAAAGTTTTTATTAACTGCATTTTCTTATGTAAGGTAATTGAGTCTCAAATGGATTAATTTAAGTTCACACGTCGAGAAAGAATGATGACTTTTTCATCTGTCTGCTGAAAAGGCTATGCTTGACCATGGTATTATACTGTCTACTACACCTGTGAGGTGTGCAACATTAACATTTCTGTACCCATTTTACACAAAAGGAAACTGGTACAATGCAAGATCAAATGCTCCACAAGTGGTTGTAAGGAGAACCTTCATTTTTCCTTCTAACTCCAACTTCAGTCTGGTGGGATTAAATAATCCACCAGTACATACAAAAGACAAACAATTGCTTTCTACATTTTACCTTTCAAAGAACATAAAAAGAGAGAAAACCAAGAGAACCATAGTTCTTGATAATTACTTTTATGAACACCTTTTCAGTGTCACCCAAGCTTTACTTTGGAGCTCTCTACAAGCAAGTGTCCTTAACAAAGAGTAGATAATAATTATAAATAGAGTTAATAAAAAGTTCAGAGAAATTTCAGTGGAATTGTGTATTATAACCACGTCCACACTTTTTGAGTCTCCAAGGAGCTTACTACAACTATGCAAACCGTTTGTTATCAATCGCTTTTGTTCTCCATCTGATGAGGAGCTTTCCAGAATCATGAGGTGTAAGAAGACCTTCAGATCTAACTTGGCATTAGGGACCGCTTGAAAGCTACTACTTAAATGTTCCTGCTACCTATGTGGTTCTATTTTTTATTAATTACAACAAGCATTTGCAGTATTTCGGATTTTTGAAAACCAAAATAAATGCACAAAGAATTTCGTTTCTCTTATAACATCTTTGGGAATAAAAAGGTTTTGATAAATGCAATGTTCTTTATTCTTAAATTGCCTTGACTCATTAACTCAATTGATCAGTCTCTGTACCTCTCTCCCCCCCTCCTTTCCTCCTATTTCTGGTCTTAGCTATAATTAAATCCAAACTAATTATAGTATTTATATGTTAAGGAGTGTCATGGAGCTACTTGTAGCCCACAGACCTGGCCTGGTATAAGGAGAAAGGCAGAGGGCAGGTGAGAAATCTAAACAAGCCAAAATGATCAATTGCAAATCCCTAATAGGAATCACTCCCCCACTAAACATAACAAGACTATACCAAGATTTCCTGTTATAGAAGAAAACCAACCCAAGATGGAGGATGACCAGCCTGCCTTCCTTCTGTTTCAGATTTGTCCCTAAAATGGGTCAGGCTTTCAGAGATGCTCAACTTAAGGCTTAGAAGAAATGGCCAAAATCACCACCTGAAGCAAAAGTGGAACATAGTAGTTAGTAAGAGACTCCGTACTCAGGCCACAAACAAACAATGGTTCTAGTTCCATCACTTAGTAGTTAGGGGATCTCAGGAGACAGCCTTATTGTCTATGAGCCTCAGTTTCTTTCTCTGAAAAGTAATATACATGCAAAAATAATTATTAAGGATTAATGATAATGTATACAAAGTGTCTAGCACAATGTCTGGCACAAACTAGCCTCCCAAATTACATACTTTTTAAAATTATAAGGTGTAATTCTAAAAGTTCTTGAGATGACAGAGGAAAGAATGTAAATTGGGGTAATTAAAGCACACCAATGTTTAAAAGTGAATGAAATTCAGTAGTAATCCTTTATTACAGCTGAAAAATATAGAACAACCCATCTTCCCCTGTCTACAATGTACCTCTACAATCTCCAAAAAAAGCGAATTTAGAAAAGCTCAGTGGAAAAAATAAGGACTTCAAAATGAGTAACCTCTATAACTGAAAAAAAAAGTATATAAATTAGTCAATGAGTATGTAATGTAAATAGGGAAGAAACTCTGGAATTGGATCATACTTAACTGTGCTTGGAGACAATAAACAAACTTGTTAATTCAGAGTCTAGGTCATTGAATATTCAGATATATGCTTTTAATATTCATTTTTCCAATTTTGTAAGTAACTAAGATCTTTAGAATAACTCTTTGATGTTCAACTCGGCTATATTTTTAATCCATAAGAATTTTAAAGACCAACGTATATGCCCAACATTGGGCTAAACCTTGAGGACCCAATGATGAGAAAGGTAGGCTAGTTCTCTATCCACATTAAGCCTAAATTCCAACCAAAACTTAAGAGTGTTTTTCAGCTTATCTCATATTTTCTTAGCTTGTTAATTTTTAAGTCATCATAACAAATATTGTACACCTATTACTTGAAATGTATAGTAACCACAGAGAAGTCTCATCCTTGCTCAGCAATTAAATATAAAATACCAATACATAGTTGCCTATACCAAATATAGTTGACAATATGATTGATTTTTAAAAGGGTCAGAAGTATTAGTACATGACAGCTGGCAGAGTTTTCAGGAACGTTTCATTTTAATAGTGGTAGAGGATTTTTTTAAAGACAGATTTGTTGAAAACCTTTATGGATACATTCTGTAATGAAAATCTTTCACATAAACATGCACAATATATTACCAACTCATAATATGATTATTGCCTTGAATTGATATTGGCATCCTCTAGGGCCATAAGAAAATCACATAATATTCTGAATTATTTCTCTTTGAATTGGATGTATATTGAAATTCAGTGAAATAAGAATGGTTAGGTGTCTTGCATTATGCATAATGAAAATTTCCACTCTTGAGTCTGCAGTTTGATGGGCTGATGAAACACTTTGTGACAACTTTGCTTCTTAACTTTGCCTCATGACTAAAGAAAAATGACCCTCCATCTGGTTCACTGAGACAGGCAAAATTTCAACTCTTGTTATATCTAGCAATATCCGTGCACATTTTATGGGATTTAGAATTAAATATTCCTTGAGTTACTACATAGGTCTGACTATTATACCTCTGTTTTAACTGTATTTTAATATTCTTTATTTAATGTAAATTGCTGTCATGGTATGTTATTCCATACAGTTTAATTAAAATCAATTCAGAGTAGGATATTCAAGTTAAAAATACTAAAATACATTCAAGCCAAACATAAGAAGTTTTACAATCACAAAACTTACAAACAATATTCAAGGTCGTGAAGTTTATTATTAGCCAGGCAGATCAATACTTAAATATATGCATTTTTTTTCAAATGGGAGCAGCCAAGATACATTTTTCATTTTCAAGAAAGTAGAAACTAACCAAAATTATATAATGATCTTTCAATTATCAAATAGTGCCAACTGGAACCTCATTTTTAAACAGTAAATTTTTGTTTTGCTCTGTGACTTTCCTACAAACAAAATATATGAAATGGAAGGGCATTCCAAAGAAATGTATAGAAATCAGAAGGGAGATAATATTGATTTTCAACTAAAATGTAAACTATTTAAAAAATTGTTTTGTAGCTCATTCTTTTTCTTTTTTGCTCACATGTCTTTCTGTGCCACTTGTCTAACAGAAACCCAACTCTTACTGAATTCATCCATCTGTTTTCTCAATGTATGCATCTGCACAGCTAAATACTACTCAACCAGGAAAAGGGATAACTGCAAGTTACTTCATCAGGGTCCTGGCAATCTTACTATAATTTTCAAATGAATTGACTTCCTTTCTTTGTTAAATGAGGCTATTTTGGGAACCCACCAGTAATTAGTTGAATGGTAGCACTCAACAAGATACGCCACAACCATCCACTATCTACACACATAAGTATTCAACCCAGTATGCATGTCAGTAGCTTCAGAATTATTAACTTGTACCTCCATGGGAAATAATCTTATTAACCAGAGCACCATACTTATGTTTAGGTCTTTTACCTTTAGTCTTATAGTCTCTACTCAATTCCAAAGTTACTTAGATCAGCACATTTTTCCACTAGCCCCTCAGTGAGGTCATTTCACAAATTTGTAATATCATTAGTACTTTTGTTACAGCCTACGTGATGGTTATTTTTATGTGTCAACTTGTCTGGACCACAGGATGTCTATACAATTGGGCAAACATTATTCTGAATGTGTCTGTGAGAGTCTTTCTGGATAAGATTAACATTTGAATTGATCAACTGAGTGAAGCAGATTACCCTTCCTAGTGTGAGTGGGCCTCATCCAATCAACTGAAGACATAAATAGAACAAAAAGTAGAATAGAATTCCTCCTGCCTGAATGCCTGACCTGAAATATTGGTGTCTTCCAGCCTTGTGACTCAGACTGAAACATTGGCTCTTCTTGGACCTCAAACCTGCTGGAACTGCACATCAGCTCTCTTGGGTCTGTCTCCAAGTCTCGAGCTTGCTAACTGTAGCTCTTGGGACTTCTCAGCCTCTATAATCACGTGAGCTAATCCCTTATAATAAATCTCTTTATATTATAGGTATAGATATATTGCTATATGATTATCTGCTTATCTTAAGATCTGCTCTTTGTGCTATAAAAGTCTATGGGCTTTGACAAATGCATAGTGTCATGTAAGTCATATATTCACAATTACAGTATCATACAGACTATTTCAAGCATTCTTTTAAAAAAGTTCCCTGTGCTTTACCTATTCAAACTTCTATGCTCTTAAACTCCTGGCAACTACTGATCTGTTCATCATCTCCATAGTTTTGCCACTTCCAGAAGTGGCATATAGGTATGTCACCTTTGCAAATTGACTTCTTTCACTTAACAATATGCCTTCAAGATTCATCCCTGGTTTTGCACAGCTTGATAGCTCATTTCTTTATATTGCTGAATAGTACCACATTGCTTGACTATACAATATTTATTTATCCACTCACTTATTGAAGACATCTTGGTTGCTTTCCTGTTTTGGTGATTATGAATAAGGTTCTATAAACCTTTTTGTGCGAGTCGTTTGTGTAGAAATAAGTTTTCAAGTTGGTTGATGAAATAACTACCAGAGCAACTGCTGGACTGTATGGTAAAATTATGTTTAGCTTTTTAAGAAACTGTCAAATTGTCTTCCAAAGTGGCTATACTAGAGTGGTTCTATTACCAGCAGCAATGAATGAGAGTTTTCATAAGTTTTGGGAAAAGAATATTCCTGTAGTTTAAACCATTGAAATATTTTTTCATGAGAAAAAGAAATATAGATGTTATATAGATTTCAACCTTAAAAACAGAACAGTGCCCTAAGATTAAAAGTTGGATTTCATTCAATGCAGCATGCAGTCAGATCAGCTTCTTGGAATACATATATACCTTAGTTATGACTTTTTTCATATTGGGTCATAGCAGAAAACAAGATTGGTTTGGGAAATAATGTCTTCTAGAGTTAGGGCATAATTTTCCCTTTGTGTAGATTCATTTTCTTTCAAACATCCAAATCTGCCTCTGTTTGTTGTTACCTCATTTGAGACACTGAATCTTGTTCCCTCTTTCAATGGGTTTCCATTTCTGATGCTGTAATACTTCCTTTTTATAACAGATCAAGGAGGAGGAAATGCCCAGCCTGTATTATATTTTCAAATCAGTTTTCTATTTCTGGACAGAATAAAATAGTCACAGTTTAATCTAGTTTCAATATCTTAAGCAAGTCTTTACTGTCAAGATTTAAACATGATCCACTATTAATATTAATGTGACAGAGATTACTAAAATTCATTAAATATATTTTTAAATATTTAACATGGTATTGACATACAGATTTATAGAAATCCATACATATGCTGATAATAGCCAGAAAATATAGCCAATACACCATCCATATTTCCCCCATGTAAAAACTGGAAATTCTTATGATTATACTTGTAGTTTCTGACTTCAGTACTAATTTGAACTCCTGAAAATAGGTCATCTAACTGAATTATTGCTCATTAAGAAAGCTAAATCTTTATTTTCATAGTGTTGTAGTTTGAACCTAAACAATGCTAATGAGATAATTTGAAGGAGCAATAGCATATAATTTTCTAAGAAAAAAAATTGGACCAATTTATTATTTTGTTTCCATTGAAGTATGATTAAAAATATAGATCTCCTCAACTTATGATGGAGTTATACCCCAATAAACTCATCATAAGTTGAAAATATTGCAGGCCAAAAATGCATTTATGACACCTAACCTACTGAACGTCACAGCTTAACCCAGACTATCTTAAATATGCACAGAACTCTTATGTTAGCCTACAGTTGGGCAAAACCATCTAACACAAAGCCTATTTTATAATAAAGCATTAAATATGTCGTGTAATTTGTTGAGTACTTACTGAAAGTGAAAAACAGAATGGCTCTAAGTATATAGATGATTTACCCTCATGATGGCCTGGCTGACTGGAAGCTGCAGCTCACTGCCACTGCTCAGCATCAGAAGACAGTTGGGGACCACATAGTGCTAGTCCAGGAAAACATCAAAATTCCAAGTACAATTTCTACTGAATGCACATCACTTTCACACCACGGAAAGCCAAAAAAGCTAAGTCAAACCATCATAAATTGGAGACCCTCTGTAACTCATTTACTCTACTGAGTCAATTAATAATTGTTTGATTAATAAATACTGGAAAGCATCCAGGGTGCCTGGGTGGCTCAGTCAGTTGGACAACCACCTCTTGTTTTCAGCTCAGTCATGATCTCAGGTTGTGTGATTGAGCCATGTGTTGGGCTCTGCGCTTCGCACAGAGTCTACTAGATACTCTCTCTTCCCATCTTCCTCTGTCCCTCCCCCCACTTGTGCATGCACTCTCTCTCCTTCTCTCTAAAATAAATTAATAAATCTTTAGATATAAATAAATAAATATTGGAAAGCATCCAAAACACTGGGTGCTACAGAAAAAGTATGACATAAGATATAGAAAAAAATATTTGCTCATTTTTTTAATTGACGCTCAAATGGTATGGACTATTATTCACAATAAAAAAATAGGGGAAGGGGAAATAAAAGTTTAATTATGTTACATAAAATAGAAATTATTACTTTACTATACATATTTTAACATATATTATAAAAACTTATAATGTCCCACACATTATTAGAGGTACTACTATATACAGTGCCTGGAACATACATTATTTCATATAATTAAAATTTTCTCTTCATAGCAATCCTTTGCAGTGGATGCTGTGGTTCACTGCCTAGATCCCTTGATATGTAGAAGGAAAGTTCATTTAATATAATATAATATATAATTTTAATTCTAAAATTTAGAATTGTTTTTCAAATTTGAGGCATGACACTCAAAAGGCTCTTCATTTGTATGGCAAATATTTATTAAGCACCTACTATGTACTAGCACTCTTTTACGGATTAACAAGTGAAAATCTTTGCTTTCAAGCAGCTTTATATTCTAGTCATGTGTTGGGTCTGGTGTTTAAGGGCTTTGAGAAGTAAAAAAGTGACAAATGTCAGGTTCCCTTATTTTTAATACACAAATATTTCTTCTTCCTTTTGTCAAAAGGAAGTGGGTACTATCTTCTTTCAAGCTTGTAATATGTAAGTTTTCAAAAGTGGATATATGCTTAGCTTAATTTACATGAAAAAAGCAAATTATGAGTAAAATTTTAAGTTATTACCAGTGAAACTGAAGCTAGAATAGTCTGGAAAGGCTTCAAGGAACAAGCTATGAAGTTAAGAGCTAATATTTCACTTGAAAGTAAGTTAATAAAATATAAATATTTCAAAGAAGAAAGATTAAGAAAACATGCCTTTCAAATTTATAAGGTTTTACCCATTGATATGAAAGTATCACAAGTTGTAAGTACAAATTGTCAAACCCTAATTCACTTTTTATTATTAGACAGAGAAATATCAATTAACAATTTGCCTACCTGAACCAACAATAGGGGCAAAGTACTAACTATATGAAATTCCTTTATATGAATTAGAAAAAGGTGCTATCTCTGGGGAGATAAATCAGAGAGGAGCACCCCTTTTCTCAAATTGATCCAATATCAAGTCAGGGTTCATGGAGAGATCTAAACCCTCACATGCTTCTTCTTCAGGAACCCTTGTTCAGGGAACCACCTGACAAAAACCTGTGTCACAGCCCTGATTGTTGTCACTGGCAGAAAAGAAAGCAGACAGCTCAGAAGAGCATCATCAGAAACATGCCAAATTAAAGTTATCAACAGTGAAACAAACACTGGCAAAAATCCACTCATTCCACAAAGATGAAACAATTTCATAGTTTTTTTAGATAAAGAATGTGGTGGCAGGATGCTTCTGGATGAAGAAATAAATACAAGTTTTCCACTATGCTTACAGCACAAATGTTCTTCCATAGAATAAGTGACAGATGTCAGAATCCTTTATGATTAACACATATATGTCCTTCTGGTCCCCACCAAAAGCCTCTAAATGTTCAGTTATTCTTTGGCTCCCAGACCACAGAGAGCACCTTGTGTTAGCATAACTTTTTCCTTAACATTATAAAAAGATGCGTTCAGATGATATTGTGATACATATGTAAGTAAGTCTAAGAAAAAAATGTTGAAAGAAAGTAGGATGCCCACTTAGTATTCCGTAAGTTGTTTAGGATTCATGTTTTTCTCACAGCTTAGTATTGATACATCATGCATGCTGCATCTTATAAATACTGATGCCCAGAAGCTAGAGCTGGGCATGAATACTTAGCTTATAATAGAAAGTCTGTCTGTCTGTTTTTATGTCTATATGTATATGTTTGAGAGTGGATTGCTTTTAATATCTAAAAGCAAAATGAAATGGTGACCAGAGAGGAAGACTGAGAGACATACTTACTTTTCTTTTTTTTTAAACTCTGAATTGTATCTGCCTTGATTTCCCCTTTGAAATGAGAATACAAATCAACAAATTCTTCTATCTCTCCCTTTGCAGTTCGGCTTCCCTAGAAGCAGATGCTGAAGTGGAGTTTGAAGCCATATTTATCTGCTCTAGCAAAGATTCCATATGTGGCATAGCCATTGAAATTGTGGCTATTACTTAGTTGAGCTTATGGTAGTCAACACTTACTTTCTAGGATCTATTCTGATTCTGCAGGGGACAATATCCCTTATGAATTAAACATGGATATTGTGGGGGTGATCATCATTAAATTCTTTAGCTCCCCAAAAATAGCCCCCCCAGGGGCTACTCCCACCTACTACTCCCAACTCTCACTGCCTACTACCCCCCCATCCCCCGCCCCCAACCAACCCAGGGTGCAGTATTGTGTTTGATTTATTATCTGTGCTTGGGTGCCAGGAGAATTTTAGAGGCTTCCACCTGGGCTCCCTCATTATAATAACAGGCTCAGGACCCGGTGAGGGGGTTGCACTATCTACTGCAAAGTATGTATCCCAATTATGTGTTTGGGGAGAGAGAGGATGACGATTAGATAGGAGATTATACATTTGGAGACTGAATGGTTACAACCTGGTATGTGAATAGACCTATTGGATCCACTGGAAGCCAGAACTTTCTGAAATTCATCACCTGTACCTTTTGTGCCCCTCACCCTAACAGGAAGGTAATGATGTTGCTTCAGCTTTCCAAACATCAGATATTAATTCAGACTCTATTTACAGCAAATCTTAAAATGTTCAAGTATCCCATTCCCCTCAGTGAACTGTTAACTGATAAAACGCCATAGGTTCCTTTGAGGAACACTGGGAAAGACATCCCTATGTACAGTTGCCATGATACCGCAGGGTCCTTTTCCCCGGGGACAGGACATTTTCAGTCAATGAAAGCTGACCCAGGTTTGGATACTAGGCTAGGGATTTTGATTTTCTGTTTGGGAGAAAACCCTCAGCCTCCCAGCAACCTATCCTTGATTTCTCCTGCTAATACAAGCTAAGACACACCCTTACAGCTGCCCATCTAGTCTGCTGTAGGAAAATTATTTACCATCTTCGTAACTTTTTGAGTATTGGCCCCTCAGCTGCCACTTTGACACTGATGTTCATTACAATACTTATGAATCCCTGGCTTTTGGCAATTAAGTCCCAACACTTGGTTTCTGTTGTTTCAGAGGTCTGTCCTCTCCATTCTGTCAATGATTCAAGTTTGGGTAATAGCCTGTCCTGTCACCAGCCCATATCTAAGGAAGAGAGCCACCACTGACTAATTGTAGTGATCCTTGTGCCTGTGTCATCAGCAGATTCTTTATACAGTCTTGGTATATTCTATGTTCTCTTGGTCTTCTCATGAATATAATCATCTAGAAGATCTTTTGGCCATGTGTCTATCCCAACATGTCCACTTCCCCAAGGCCTTTAACTCCTCCTTCCACTTTCCTTCATGTCAATCCCTTCCTCCACTTTCCTCCATGACACCACAACTTTCTAAGTGTTGGGCTTTGCTTACTGCATGCTCTAGGAGCTGTGCTAGTAGCAAATTTACATGATCTAGGGTTCTTGCCAGGTGTTACATTATATATGTCAGGATAATGCTTTCAAGTCAATAAACTATTTTCTATCCAAATTTATCTTTCAGCCACTTTGCTCTAGCAACCTCAAATCCAGTCCTATGTGTATTCCTCCAGCTTCTGCTGGTACATGCTGACTAGTTCTCACAGATACTTTGGTATATAGAATCCCTCTGCCCCCTTGTCAGGATCATCACCTCCCCAGCTGGGTGATGCTGCCACTTACCCTTAGCCATAGGACACTGTCAGGAGAAGATATGGGGTGTATCCTGAAGAGGGCATATGTTCCCTTGGGAGGGAAGAGTCTCTTCTACATTGTCTTCCTAGAGTGAGAATGAAGGAGGTCATGCAATCAGTTTTTGAGGTATTCAATTAGGACAATTATCCAAACTGAAAGCATCAATTGAACCATTATTCATTTACCAGAACAGTGCAAGCAAGAGGCAAAAAGGAGTACCACCTCCCCAGTGTTCCCTTTTCTCCCTACAGATCAGTACTAGATGAAATGAAATAGAGCAGACTGGAGCAATCATCTTACTACCAAGGAGTCCCGGACAAAGGGTTCCTACCTTTTTATAGGTCCATGGAGTGGCTAGGAATGGAAAGATACACAGTCAAAGTGAGAAAAGTATTTCATCCAAGGCCCCCAATAAGGATGTCTCAGTAAGGGCACTTCTGCTAGGAATACAGATATGCATATGAACATGGCTAACCCAGAAGTGCATGTGTTCTCTGCTGTAACTCCCTCCAGAAAATTGCAGTGTCCTGGTTGTGCACCAGATCTGATGCGGGGAGAGCAGCTTCTCCCATGAGACCTATGAAGAAAAGTCCTATAATTGTCTAGGGTTAGGCCTAAAAAAATCATTCATAAGATTTTGGCCTACAGTTGAACTCCTCAACTTTATCTCTTGATCCTTCAGAACTTGAGAGAGTAGCATAGGCTACACCGTTATGGACTCAAATGATTTGAACATCGAGGGGTGATGATCATAACAGATTAATCTACATGAGGTAGCAACAGGCCAGAGTCACAGTCAAAAATCACCCAAACAGGATGATCAAGACTGCCAGGAGTAGTGAACATAGCCATGAGCCCCAACCACTTCCAAACCAGAAAAAGATGCCCCATAGCCCATTAGGGTCTACTCTTGAGATCCAGGAAGCCTCTTATCTAAGCCTCATAATGTACTGTCCTACTTTGCCAGTTTCCTTGATTCAGGTGCAACACAAGATGTTGCCAGTTGCATACTCCTCCCCGGCTGGCTAGCAGTTGTCCAGCCCTACGAGGCCAAGGTGCACAGGCTCCTCCAAATCTGTGGTAGTATCACTAATAACCTCAGCCAAGGTCAAGGACAGGCTTTACATAACTTTTCTAGTTGGATGACCAAGACAGTGAGAGAATAACTACACCTATGCATAGCAGGAACACCACTGTACACAAAAAAGCCCCAACAATAGATCCCATGCCCCCTCGTCCAGATGTTTTAGTTGCCATGATCTTTGACAGAAGTGAGTTGACATTTAGGGAAGCATTTTATTCTGCAGTGTCACTTCAAATACAGCAATGCATCAAGTTCGGATAATAAGGTTGCAGTGCCTGATGTACATGGTAACGAAAATGTCCATTTGTGGTATTCAGGAGCATAGCAATCAGATGTTTATCTGTAGGATTAAGCAGTGGGTAACGTACCTGACAGCTCATCAGATTCGTGGTGGTGGTGGCAACTGCCTGTATGGTACACCAAGGAATTCAGTGATGTGGGAGTCACACAGTGCTTTCCTACCCTGTGGGGGAAGGAGGGTAGAAGTTAGATACCTAACCCTCCTTCCCCCATTTCTGAGCTCCCAAATCAAAGACGTTCATATCTTATGAGTTGGGAAAATTATCCCCATTGACTGAAGCTTGGGCAGTTTTTTTCCTATGTGGACAAGAATAACATTTTTCATCCAACCCCTAGAATGGTAAACATAAACCTTCTGCCTTGGATCCTCTTGTGGTTTAGTATAATTTGTATCTTATATTCTTATATATATCCATTCTGTGAGGCTACTCAGGGCCAAGCGGCAAGGTCATCTTAGGGAAAATGTTGAACTAGAAACCTTAAATCGATGGTCAATATCTTTAAGATCCTTGTAGGCAAAAACCCATGCTCTGCCCCCGGGGATGAATAGAAAAGGAAATTACTATCTCCCACCCTTTGATAGCCATCCTAATCTTCTACTAATTGGAGTCTTCAGGAAACAGTCAAGAGCGGTGGAAGGCCCCCATGGATTCCAAGGTATCTATAATCCTAAAGGAAGAATATACAATTGAAGGAGTAGATGGAGAGCCTGGTCAACTATGTGGCACAAATGAAAAGTACCCTTTTGGGGTATTATTGCATTGAGACTCTAGATGGCTCACCTGAGATATAGAGTCCATGCTAGGGTTACCCCACCCTCTCTTATCAGCCATTTAATTGTCCATTTAAATGCTCAACAATCCCTGCAGCCTGGAAGTTTTGTGGAGCAGGGAAAGCTCATATGTCCCCATGATTGGGTCCATTGTTGTGGAGCTTGATCTACAAATCCAGGTACGTTCTCAGAGGCAGTATGCTCAGGGATCCCAAACAAACAAACAAACAAACAAACAAACAAACAGTGACCTTATAGGGCCTGAACAATAGGGCCTGAGTCAGTAGAATGCATGAAGATGGCCCGGTCAAACCCAGAGAAAGAGTACATTAGTTAGGATCCAGCAGAACTTTCTGCAAGGGATGAGGGCCTCATAGTGATCTATCTGCCAAGAATACCTAGGCCTCTTGGTTCAAGAGAACTCCCCCTGGCAGTAATTTTAGCCTTACACAGGGTCTGGGTGGCAGACCAGCTTTTCCATACTATTTCATCATCTTCTGATGGATAATGGCAGTTCGTGGATGTAAGTCCTGTCTAGGATGGTGACAGAATTTCCATTCCTCATGGACTCAGGAAGCAACTGGTTGCACATTACTGGTTCTGGGGGCAGAAAACAACTCAGTCTTCACATTTAGTTCGCAAGAAGAGTCTGCTCATTGACCGTGTTTCCCCTCATCAGTATAGTGGTCTTTTTGGTGACATGAGTAAAAAAAAGCTTATTAGGAACAAAAGACATTTTGATCCAAATTTTTTTTTAATAATAATTTCTTATTATATTATGTTAGTCACCATACAGTACATCCCTAGTTTTTGATGTAAAGTTCCATGATTCATTACTTGCGTATATCACCCAGTGCACCATACAATACGTGCCCTCCTTAATACCCATCACCAGCCTATCCCATTCCCCCACCCCCTCCCCACTGAAGCCCTCAGTTTGATTCCCAGAGTCCATAGTCTCTCATGGTTCATTCCCCCTTCTGTTTACCCCCCCTTTCTTCTTCCGTTTCTTCTCCTACTGATCTTCTTTCTTCTTATGTTCCATAAATGAGTGAAACCATATGATAATTGTCTTTCTCTGCTTGACTTATTTCACTTAGCAAAATCTCCTCCAGTCCCGTCCATGTTGCAGCAAATGTTGAGAAATCGTTCTTTTTGATGGCTGAGTAATATTCCATTGTATATATGGACCACATCTTCTTAATCCAGTCATCTGTTCAAGGGCATCTCGGCTCCTTCCATGATTTAGCTATTGTGGACAATGCTGCTATGAACATTGGGGTGCATATGGCCCTTCTCTTCACTACGTCTGTATCTTTGGGGTAAATACCCAGTAGTGCAATTGCTGGATCATAAGGTGGCTCAATTTTTAACTTTTTAAGGGACCTCCACACTGTTTTCCAGAGTGTCTGTACCAAATTGTATTCCCACCAACAGTGTAAGAGGGATCGCCTTTCTCCACATCCTCTCCAACATTTGTTGTTTCCTGCCTTGTCCATTTTGGCCATTCTAACTGACGTAAGGTAGTATCTCAAGGTGGTTTGTGTGTGTGTGTGTGTGTGTGTGTGTGTGTGTGTGTGTGTTTTTGTTTTTTAAAGATTTTTTTTATTTATTCGACAGAGAGAGACAGCCCACGAGAGAGGAGACACAAGCAGGGGGAGTGGAAGAGGAAGAAGCAGGCTCCTAGCGGAGGAGCCTGATATGGGGCTTGATCCCAGAGGACTGGGATCAAGCCCCGAGCTGAAGGCAGACGCTTAACAACTGCGCCACCCAGGTGCCCCTCAAG
Organism: Ursus maritimus; assembly: GCF_017311325.1. NCBI lineage: Eukaryota > Metazoa > Chordata > Mammalia > Carnivora > Ursidae > Ursus > Ursus maritimus. The sequence goes on from NW_024424008.1 coordinate 33,575,499, forward strand.
GTGGTTTTGATTTGAATTTGCCCTGATGGCTAATGATTTTGAACATTTTTTTATGTGCCTGTTAGCCATTTGTATGTCTTCATTGGAAAAGTATCTGTTCATATCTTCTGCCCATTTTTTGATTTCCTTATTTGTTTCACGTGTATTGAGTTTGAGAAGTTCTTTGTAGATCTTGGATGCTAGTCTTTAATCTATAGTGTCATTTTCAAATATCTTCTCCCATTCCATGGGCTGCCTCTTCATTTTTTTGACTGTTTCCTTGGCTGTGCAGAAGGTTTTTATCTTGATGAAGTCCCACAAGTTCATTTTTTCTTTTGTTTCTCTTGCCTTTGGAGATGTGTCATGAAAAAAGTTGCTGTGGCCTATGTCAGAGAGGTTGCAGTCTACGTTCTCCTCTAGGATTTTAATGGATTTCTGTCTCACATCAAGGTCCTTCATCCATTTGGAGTTTATCTTTGTGTATGGTGTGAGAGAGTGTTCAAGTTTCATTCTTTTGCATGTAGCTGTCCAATTTTCCCAGCACCATTTATTGAAGAGACTCTCTTTTTCCCACTGGATGTTTTTTCCTGCTTTGTCACAGATTAGTTGCCCAAAGAGCTGAGGGTCCATTTCTGGGTTCCCTATTCTGTTCCATTGGTCTATGTGTCTGTTTTTGTGCCAGTACCATGCTGTCTTGGTGATCACAGCTTTGTAGTATAGCTTGAAATCCAGCAACGTGATGCCCCCAGCTTTGTTTTTCCTTTTCAACAATTCCTTGGCGATTCAGGACCTTTTCTGGTTCCACACAAATTTAAGGGCTGTTTGTTCCAGTTCTTTGAAAAATGTCATTGGTATTTTGATCGGGATGGCATTGAAAGTGTAGATTGCTCTGGGTAGCATGGACATTTTAACTATGTTAATTCTTCTGATCCATGAGCATGGAATATTTTTCCATCTTTTTGTGTCTTCTTCAATGTCTTTCAAGAGTGATTTGTAGTTTCTAGAATATAGGTCCTTTACGTCTCTGGTTATGTTAATTCCGAGATAACGTATGATTGTTGGTGCTATTGTAAACGGAATGGATTCCCTAATTTCTCTTTCTTCAGTCTCATTGTTTGTGTATAGAAATGCAACTGATTTCTGAGCATTGATTTTTGTATCCCGCCACATTACTGAATTCCTCTATAACTTCTAGTAGTTTGGGGGTGGAGTCTTTTGGGTTTTCCGTATACAGTATCATGTCATCTGCAAAGAGAGACAGTTTGACATCTTTGCTTATTTGGATACCTTTTATCCCTTTTCATTTTCTGATTGCTGTTGCAAGGACTTCTAGTACTATGTTGAATAATAGTGGCTAGAGTGGGCATCCTTGTCTTGTTCGTGATCTTAAGGAAAAGGCTTCCAGCTTTTCCCCATTGAGAATGATATTTGCTGTAGGCTTTTCACAGATAGTTTTTATGAAATTGAGGAATGTATCCTCTATCCCTACACTCTGAAGGGTTTTAATCAGGAAAGGATGCTGTATTTTGGCAAATGTTTTTTCTGCATCAATTGACAGGATCATATGGTTCTTGACTCTTTTCTTGTTGATATGATCTATCACACTGATCGATTTGCGAATGTTGAACCACCCTTTGGGATGAATCCCAATTGGTCATGATGGATAATCCTTTTAAATTGAGGAATGTATCCTCTATCCCTACACTCTGAAGGGTTTTAATCAGGAAAGGATGCTGTATTTTGGCAAATGTTTTTTCTGCATCAATTGACAGGATCATATGGTTCTTGACTCTTTTCTTGTTGATATGATCTATCACACTGATCAATTTCTGAATGTTGAAACACCCTTGCATCCCAGGGATGAATCCCACTTGGTCATGCTGGATAATCCTTTTAATGTACTGTTGGATCCTATTAGCTAGGATCTTGTTGAGAATTTTGGCATCCATATTCATCAGGGATATCGGTCTGTAATTCTCCTCTTTGATGGGGTCTTTGCCTGGTTTGGGGATCAAGGTAATACTGGCCTCATAGAATGAGTTTGGTAGTTTTCCTTCTGTTTCTATTTTTTTGAAACAGCTTCAGG